>NC_060210.1:100277500-101020000 GCF_021130785.1 Homalodisca vitripennis
AAGCTAAGCTGTCCGAAGAAGATGGACCTTCATCATCAGAAATTAAGTTTTCAACGCCAGGAAAACAAAGAAGTCGAAAATCAAAAATAACAGGCTTTGATGACTTTGAAAAAGATGTTTTGAGACGAACTGTCCTTTCGTACTACGACAGAGGGGAATTTCCCACATCAAAAAGAATCACGCAGGATCTCAAACAAAAACTTAATTACAACGGATCGGTAACTTCAATAAATAGATTATTAAGGCATGTTGTTTTCAGGTATAAGAAAACCAATGATGGTAGAAAGTTTTTATTGGAACGAAATGATATTGTAGCGGCTCGTTTAAAATTTTTGAGAACTATGCAAGAGCTTAGAGAATCTGGTGATTGTAGGCCCATAAATTACCTCGATGAAACATGGGTTAATGAAAACCATACTCGAAAATACATATGGCAGGATACGACTGAGTCTGGTGGACTAAAGGTTCCTCTCGGCAAAGGTAGAAGATTAATAATTTGTCATGTCGGTTCGGCAAAAGATGGGTTTTTGCAAGAATGTAAGTGGGTTTTTCGGTCTAAGACATCATCCAGTTCGGACTATCACGATGGAATGAACGCTGAATCGTTTAGAAAATGGTTTAAAAATTGCTATGCATTTTGGAAGAAGGCTCGATCATCGTTATGGACAATGCTCCATACCACTCAGTACTCGCCGAGAAAATTCCAAATTCATCGTGGAGAAAGGAAGAGATTCAAAATTGGCTGTCTCGAAAAAACATACAATACTGTATGAAAGAAACGAAACCAGAACTTATAATGAGGGTTCTCCCATATAAAACCCAAAAAAAACTTATGAACTCGACGTATTAGCCAATGAAATGGGACATACAGTTGTAAGGCTCCCTCCTTATCACTGCCAGTACAATCCCATTGAAATGGTATGGGCTCAAGTGAAGGGAGAGGTAGCACGTAATAATAAGACATTTAAAATAACCGACGTTGAGAAACTTGTTCATGATGCTCTGAACAAAGTGACTAAAGAAGACTGGCAATCAAGAGTTTAGCACGCAGAAGCCTTGCAGCAAGCTGATTTTGAAAAGAAATGTATCCGCACAAGTGTTGTAGAGCAAATAATTATAAACTTAGCAGACAATTCTGGCACGAGTAGCAGTGAGGCAGAAAGTGAAAATGAAGAAGACTCCGAGGTTTTGGCTACGATATTGCCGCCTGAGAGTGAATAAATAATATACAAGTGCAAAGGTAAGAATATTATTAAGTCAATCATGCTTTTTAACGTATTTCATTTTAAAATAGTAGGCCCTAAAAGTTATTTAGTGGGAAATTTGATATTTCATAATTTAAAAATATAATTGTTCGATAATTTTAAAATTGATTATATTGTTATATTCTTTTAATTATTTTTAATCAAGCAACACGTCATGCAGTGTCCAATATAAGCAACATGTATATTAATTTTGTGTGTGTTTAGTAATCCTTTAAAATCACTGAAAAGATTGTTGTATCGTATGAAAATAAACAAGTACTTTACTCTGACTAACTGACGGGACGATTTGGTTGTTTTAATCGATAGTTAGTTTGTAATAACATTAATAAACTATACAAGTAATTTAAATATAATATAGCAAACTGTCAACGCATTTTAAATATTGTTTTTCAATTATACTGATAAGTTTTAAGTGTTCAGTATCAGTGTTAGTTGTGACAGCGCAGCGGTTTATCAGCCACAATGCGCCAGCCGTGCCGGGCGGCAGCGGCAATTGTGTGGCAACGTCGCGCAGGCCAGTCCATTCTATTGGTTGCCGCCAACTGCACTCTCTGGTGGTTCCTTGTATAGGAGACCTTGAGAATATTTGTACATTTCTAGACTCTTTTGAAGTTACGGCGACGGACTTTTATGATGGGGAATTCAATACAGGAAATCTTGGAAATATTGGGACCGGATGTACGTGATCTTAACAATGACTATGTTCTGCCGAAATTGTGTTCATAGCTCACCCTTCTTAATGAGTTCGCAGTAGAGATACCTGGTGGTAAGAAAGGGTTCTCATAAATTGGGAAAGGATAGGAATTTATATTATTCTTGATCTCCAACGACGACAACAGTTCAGAATTGTAATTGTTACGCTTTGTTAGCCATTAAAATTCAATTTATCATATACTAACCGTGTAAGCTTCAGGATTTCTTTGTTTGAAGGTTATTTTTGACGATGGAAGGATTGTGAAGGAAACAGGATTTTTCCGGACATTTGCCATCGTTCAGTGAAACAAGAAAACAGTAACACTACGTTTCGAGATCTGCAATCTGATCTCTTCTTCAGGTAAAGAACTAACCTAATACATAATTACAAACTAGGTTAAAATAAACAAATCTTACTAAAGCGTTGTGGCACGCCTGTCAGGAATCACAACCTACATGTTGTTTGTCAACTTCACTAACTCTAAAGACATGCACTTAATACAAAGCTATACCAAACACTAATCATTAAAACTAAACTATGGAATACAGGTCACAATACGTCTTCACTCGTCTACTAACCACCTACGACTGACCAGAGGGACTAGCCAATGGTAATTAATTGATTAAATAGTTTATATGATATTTATTTAGTTTTGTTACTTAGATTTTCTCTTACAACTTAAAACATGCTAAACTCTACACGGCAATCATTCCATTCATGTATTATAGGAATTCATCTCTGCTAATAGTATTTTGTGGAAATATAATCTTCGTAATGGAAGCTAGAATTAGACAACTCGTGGCAAAATGAACAGTATTCTTGTTTTCGTCGAAGTTGCACAGGAAAGCAAATTATTTTGTTCGGCTTTCCTATAATTCAAATTAATTAATTCAGTGTGTGTCTTTAAACCCAGATTATTAAATATATATCGTTACTTATTTATTAATATGAGATATGGCCCAGGTAAGGTCTAATGCGGCGCACAAAACGTCATACTCAGCAGCCCCAGCCCTGTGTAACCACTACCTTCCTCATATTATTTTTATACACAGCCGTAAAACCCCTATAATATAATGTTTTGCTCTACACAATATACCCCATACTTGACTACCGTAACTCATTAGTGGTCTAAAGCATAAAAGCAAAGCATTTTAGAATTCAGCTGAACTATTTTGTTATTCAACTATTACATTTCATATGTGTATTAGTAGATTAAAACACAGTGTAGATTTAGTACATAATTTTTATCACATTATTATTATTATATAAAAATTAAAGGTATTTTCTTTCCTGAACTATAAACGTATTTTTATTTTCTTTCATTTAATAAAATGAGACGTATTAAGGGCAGTCTGACCGAAGAAATTTTTTTGTTTGAGTTTTAGTTTATAACACTTTATTTTTCTTTGGAATCTCCTCTTTCTAACGATATATAACACATATGGTACAGAAAATTCTAAATAAGTGAAAAAAATTATTTCAAATAACCTTGCACACCAAAAAGTCGATCCAGCCCCGCTACTATAGTCAGACTCACTTTATACAGTACACTGATACATTTATCAGCTGATTTAGTTTTATGTAGTTGGCTATTCTGCTTGACAGTTGTATTCACTGTCAGTGTCTGTAGCTTCTGCTTCAATCTGCTGTGTTCTTTGTGATTGCTTTGTTTATAAAGTTTTGTTTCAATAGTTACGTGTAACATAATAGTGTAAATATTTTTAGTGTTACTGTAGTAGTGTTAGTACAGATTTGGTTTAGCCTACATTATGGGAAACAAAAAGAAACAAGGAAGATACAGTGTTTATAGGAAGAAGACTACTGCTCAAATGAAAACAAATAAACCTAGGTCTACCCACACTCCAGAAGCTGTAGATAAACCTATAACAACTTCTAGCTCTAAGGTAAAGTTACAATCCAACTTTGACTACTATGATAGTAAAACTGAAAATATGCAGTATGATGTCATTAATCTGAGTGTTCTTAACAATACATTGAAGGATATAGCAGCCTGTAATATATGCAAAGGAGTTCCAAACATTACAAGAAAATCCATTGTAGGCCTAGCAATTGAAATCAGCATTGCATGTAGTAATTGTGATAACAATAAAACTTTTACCAATTGTAAAGATATTTGTAGACAGTAAACAAACACCAAGTTAGGCCTGAAAACTACCCAAAACTTTTTTGATCTAAATATTAGGTTAGCCTTTGGCATGAGGGTAATCGGAAAAGGATATACTTCCGCTCAGAGTTTATGCGGCATCTTGAATATTCCTTCTCCACCAACTAAGTATAGAAAACATGAAATGTTTATTAGCCGTCACATTGAATTATTGTGTAAAGAGTCTATGACATTGGCTGTAGATGAGGCAGTTGCTGAGCGTGAGGAGCCTAATGACAGACATTTATGTGTGGCAGTAGACGGATCCTGGCAGAAACGGGGCCATACTTACTTAAATGGAATAGTTTCCGTAACTGCAGTTGATACAGGAAAAGTTTTAGACATTGAAGTAATGTCTACGTATTGCCAATGCCCAGACAGGACCCAAAATATACATATTGATTCGGGTACTGCGAACTATTTAGGCACTAGCGGAGGGATGGGAGTGAAAGGAGCGATTGATATTTTTGCGCGTTCTGTGTCTTTGTATGATGTAAAGTACACAGAATATCTTGGCGACGGGGACACAAATGCATTCAAAGCTGTTTCTGAAAGCCAACTCTATGGCCCACTTACTAATATTACTAAATTAGAGTGTGTGGGTCATGTCCAAAAAAGAATGGGAACAAGGTTGCGCAAACTAAAAGAAAGGTCGAAGAAAACGCTATTGTCCGATGGAAAACCACTTTCTGGCAAAAACAGACTGACACATGCTGCTATACAAAAAATACAAATATTTTATGGTTTGGCTATTCGCAGGAACAGTAACAACCTGGTTCCCATGAAGCAAGATGTATGGGCAACTTATTTTCACCTTTTGTCCAGCAATGAAACTCCTAGACACGAACTCTGCCCTAAAACCGATGACACTTGGTGCAAGTTTGTAAAAGCAACCCGTGAAAATGATACCTATGACCACACCAAGCACTTCCATTTGCCTGAGGTGATACTTCAAGTGATCAAACCTATATTCAGGGATCTTGCCAAGCCAGAACTGTTGCAAAAATGTCTCAGAGGTAAATCCAAAAACCCCAATGAATCTTTGAACAATGTTATCTGGAGTAAAATACCTAAAAGAACATTTGTAAATCTTGAAACCCTGAAATTTGGTGTATTTGAAGCAGTTTTGACAGTCAACAGTGGACACTTAGCTAAAGTAAAATTAATGGAACACTTAGGCCTACAAATTGGAAGGAATTTACTTCAAACTGCAAGACGTCTCGATTTCGACCGTGTTTCCAAAGCTGAAAAAGCTGTTTCCGATATGGAAAAAAAAGTTAGACAGTCAAGAAATGTTGCCAAAAGGAAGTTAGAGGACTTGTATGAGGCAGAAGATGATCCAGACAATCCTAGTTACTGTGCTGGACATTATTAAAAGTAAGAAAATGTATTTATTACATATATTTTTTTGTGTTTTGCTGTTTACCGAAACTTAAATTTTTAAAACTGTATGTTGCATAAAACCTACACCGATTGAGATATCTTAATGACATTTTTAACGCACATTCCTTGGCTAAAATACTAGTGCCCTAGTAGAGGGTTTTGGGATATAGTTATCCTAATTTGATTTAAAAATATTTATATATTAAAATTTTAAATTTTTAAACACAACAATTTTAAAAATTCATAATTTATTTATTAAAAGAAAAAAAAACTAAAAACCTTTCCTAGAGCACTAGAAAAATACATGATCTTCAAAATAAAACCAAAAGCAGTAAGCTATCTTAAATAGTTTTCAAGTTATGCAACATATAGTTAACATTGCGTTCTTATGGGACTCGGACTCCCCTTAATGAACATAAACAAATAATATTGGAAATGTAAGTTATGTTAAGTTTTAAATTTACAATCATCTAAAGACATCGAATTTGTTGCCAGAAACAAAATCTGAACTACTAATTCTTCTGAAAGAGGTTCTGGAACAAAAATATTTTGAGTTTAATGATAAGTATTAGGATTTTCAAGGATTAGTGATGGGCATCCCATCATCTGGCTTTCATCAGATTTATATCTCAATAATACAGAAAAGGAATACATTTGTCCCATCGGAATAAATACAGGAACGAAATACTGTTTTACCATAGTTATATAGACGACACTGTTGTACTGTTTAATGATAGTACATATATTTATTAACGTGGTACTTTCATGTATATATTATCATTATGACCTTATAAGGAACAGTTTTTTGTGAATGATAAATAGTTCGTGAAAAGTTTACACAGCTGCGATTAAATCAAGTTGATTTAGGATTTTGTTATAAATATGTGAGTTTCTTTCTTGGAATGTTACTATCAATACTTATTTCAACCTCGTTTCTTAACACCATGTTTTATTCTGGACGACATTCTTGTTATAAAATTGGTTTTTAAGGAGCAGCCATTATTTTGAAACATTTATCCACTTGTCAACTGATAATTAATAATTACACACAAAAAATAATATTGTACCTGTATAATAAACATCTACCATAGTAACGTAACCATCTACTACTACTACAACATAAAACGTCAAATACATTAATCTTTTAAGATAAAATATATGTGTATCTAAGGACAAATACGTACACAACTAACACTTTAGTCCGTATATATAACTATACGGACCAATAAGACCAATTGAGATGGTGGACTGTTACGTATTTATTCGGAGGTACAGGACATTCCTTAATAATTCGGAGCTGATGGAATGTTTCAGTTTCAACCCCAGAGGACGATTTAATTTTTTAGACCTTACTGCATCGACCTTCGATCTATAGGATTCGGTGCTAACGGGATAACATATATTCAGAGCTCACGGACAATATCTTATTTCGGAGCTGGTTGACTGTACGCATAACTATTCAGGGTTATAGTAATGTTTGCTTTAGAATTCGGTGCTGACGGATAGTCCTTTATTCGATCCTAACGGACTATTTTCGGTGCTATCTGGTGACTTCATTTTCGGGGTTATCAGACTAAAACAGCTTCCGTACGTGGCGGAATCAGTCATATTGGAGCCATCCATCCCACTGGACTATTGAATATGGATTTGGACGAAAATTTAAGTTTAAAAACTGAAAGTAAAAACCCGAGATAAACTAATTACTCGAATTTTTAATGCTGCTGCCCTAGAAAAGATAGGTGTTCTTGCATCAGCGGCACAAAATATTCTGAAGAGTGTTACGAAGTATATAGACTGTAATGGTGGAGTTTCCATACCTTATTTATATGTAATGAAATTATTTGTTTTACTTAGAACAGTATTATGGTGGTAAATGAAATTTATATCAGCATAGTTTTTAAATGTTTATTATGATATCGTTACCTTTTGAGTTAGCCTATATTAAATTCGAAAAGATTGATTTTGGATTTATTTTCTATTGCCTTTATTTACACCAATTTTGTCAAAAGTAAATTCTTTTCAATTTTTCTTTATG
The DNA here is from genome assembly GCF_021130785.1 of Homalodisca vitripennis. Taxonomy (NCBI): domain Eukaryota; kingdom Metazoa; phylum Arthropoda; class Insecta; order Hemiptera; family Cicadellidae; genus Homalodisca; species Homalodisca vitripennis. Next base: position 100,285,042 of record NC_060210.1, read on the forward strand.
GATTTCATGCATTTGCTAGCCATTTAATTAAATTATAACGCTTCAACCGTAAAACGTTTTTGTTGAAAGTACATTTTTGTTTTTTTAAGTACGTTATTTTAAAAGCTAAGGGACTTACAGTTCTGGAACCTAACTTGCTCAATTTATCAGGTTAAAATTAATACGAAACGAACAAATGTATCTCTTAATTAACGTTCTAATGGTTTCAGTTTGGGTTTACATTTAATCCTCGGAGTGGAAATCTGGACGAAATCTGTTACTCGCCTTATCTCACTAACGAAGCATTTCCATAAATATGTTTGTGTGAATTTTTTCTTGTTTTTAGATCCACAAAAAACTGTTTAAATGTTTTACTTTCTTACCAGACCACCCTGTATATTATCTTGATCGGGGAAAAAAGGCAAAGTTAACAATAAAAAAAAAATACTAAGACCGGAGTAAATGGAAATGGCTATACGTATACAATTTTTTACATAATTTCTTGATTGAGGTGTGTGTTTTTTGACGGTGGAAGGATTGGGAAGGAAGTAGGATTTTCGGAAATTTGCGCTCGTTCAGTGATAAAAACAGCAGTAACACTGAACGAAACCAAATGTCCGGGAAAAATCCTATTTCCTTAATAATTTTTTGATTGTAGCAACAAGGCAAACTCGACATTGGCACCGGAAATGTAATTCATTAGTACCAGAAGTGCTCATACACATGCGAACCCTACGAAATTACTGCTGGTAATGCTAGTCCATTATATATACATATGGAATTGGCTATGAGTTATCAATAAGAGTACTAAGTATAATAATTTATACAATTTTAATCAGTTGATAGGAAGTGTTTGTTGTTAATTATCTGTTAAAGTCAGTTATACTTTAAACACATCGTGTTATGTAAAGAAGCTTCTTTCAGGGTTTATTTTTTAGGGACAACTACAGTAACATTTCACTGCTTATCACACCGCAAGCGTGTTAACTGAAAAGCTAAGGACTTTGATTTTAGTCTCCTTTTAGACTTAGGATTTTTCCAAACCACCTTGAAATAGTTTAATTGTTTATGAACTTGTTGAAGTTATTGAATGAAAATATCGTGAAATATTGCAGAGAAATTTCAGACTTACTTAGAATAAACAGTTTCACTCTCTGACTTCAGGGCCCCATTAAACTTAAGTCTAACATGGAACAAGATATTTGATTATCTTTTAATGACTGTCACTTATGTTATATCTTATATTTTGTAAAATATTTTAAGCATGTGGTAATCCGAAGATACTTTGTAAGCGCTGATATTAAAATTTTTTGTCAACGTAGGATAAGAATTTTTAATCAATATGCTGAGTAATATCATTTCCATATGAATAAATATGGTTCAAGCAAGGTACATTGAGGAAAATGTATGCCATCTATTTACAGCCCACGAATAAGACATGTAAATTAGCTGCCACTTTAGGAACACTCTAGATTAAAAATTGGCTAATATTTGTACAATAGACAGCGTTAAATGATGGAATGAAACATTGCAACTAAATTAGTTAATTTTACATACAATGCCACAAAGGCCTCTTTCACACATACATTGTTTACCGTCACCCTATCTCACTCATTCGAATTGTCTCACTCTACTCCCTAGTCAGCCTGCCAATCGAGGGTCTCCCAATTGAATGCCGTAAACTCGTTCGTGTTGTAAAAAGCGTTAAGTTGATGCGACTAAAGTTGATTTCAGAAGAGCTTTAAATGCCTTCGGCATTGGGCCATTTTTTTAACGAATCTGTTGAGAAAGGAAACTCCTGCCTGGGAAGGCAAACTTTCAAACAGTACCGTCCTATGTGCTCCAATTCGTTGTTCCTGCTCTAGTTACATAAAAGTGTATGCCAATACCTCTTATGGCATTACATTTAGATTTAAAAAAAGACAGGTTTCTAAAATATAGAGGCAGGCCAATGTCAACAGTTTTATGTCTTTGAAAGCTTGCCTAGAAGCTTGAAAGACAGGGCCTAGAGACTTGAAACTTAATACAAGGGTTTCTATTCATCCAAGGAACATATGCAATTACGTTTAGGGTCAAAAACCGAAAGGATAGTCCGTTCGATTGTCTGTCTGTAGACTACCACTTTCGTTAAGTTATGTTGGCAAATTCAGCACTCTATTCCATTGGTTATAAATTAAATTTGGATCTTATATTACATCATATGAAAAACGAAAAAGATCCTTGTCGAAGTGAAAAAATGTATAGACCATTTAAGTTATCATATAAAAGTGACTCGTAAAATTTTAACGCCTTTTTCAAATATTTTTCAAAACGTTTTTTCATTGGATCTCGAAATGTTTACGTGTAATGACATTTAGCAGTATAGTTCAAAAGTATCCTTACAAAAGTATACTTTTTGTACTTAAGGCAAATAAAATATTGAATAATCTAAGGTTTATTTAAATTTACAGATGTTGAGGGGTAAGAAATTACAGGGTATATGCTCATATTTAAGGTCTTTAAATATTTGTATTACGTAGTTTATAAGCAAAAATTGACAAAACAAATTATTTTGTTTATAGATCGGTTTCAAAAGAAAGTAAGTTACGTATTTCTTAACGAGAGAAAATACATCTTTATATATAAGTGTATTTAATAAATTGGAAAATTAATGGGAAATTCTCACTACAATAATATGCAGTTAAAGAAAGTTTCATTATAAAATATGGAAGGGATTGATTCCGGATTAATCTTGATATATATTTTATTAATATGTACCGCTCTATATTTAGTGACAGTCAATATTTTAGGAGTAAGATCTGTGTAAATCTGTAAGAAGCTGGAAACCCACGTAACGCGGACCGATACCCTTGGGAACCATCCATTCCGAAAGCGAGCAGCCCGGGACACTTGAGGGTTGCCATGTGTTGGTGTTACTTCACATACTCGTTCACTGTATATCTATACTCCTGACTGATCATTTTCATCAGTTAAATTGAGTAAATTGTCTTCGTAGGATAGGATAACAGGATTACGGACACTTTCCACCTTTTTATGTTACAAAAGTTATAACACAACGTTTCGAGGATTGGAATCTATCCTCTTCGTCAGATGGGGGAGGTATTAGTACATACAAAAATAAAGAACAGAGATTGAAAAAAAAGAAAGAAAAGAGGAGAAAGAATAGGGTTCAAACATACTCAAAAGCTGCTAGAAACATACTTCCATTACTCGAAATGGTGTATTATACCTTTTTGTAACATTTAACGATGACAAATGTCTGAAATTATATTTCTGAAAGGAAATAATATTTCCTTTCAACCCTTTCATCGTCAATAACAAACTTTAACCTTAGTGTGATATTATTCACCCAAAACATTTCAAGTATATTCATTAATCTGAAATCCTCAATAACTTAAAAGATTAGTTATTGGGAGGAATTCCTCTTCCATATAGATTGGTATTTCTATATGTAAAATATCTGAATCGGTGTTGGTTAAAAATTGTTATAACAGAGGTTATTACTTTTAAAACAGTAAAAATCAAATGTTTCTTAGCTATGCTCTTGTGGCGAATATTACAGACATGGCAGTCATATAACTTAGAAAATCCATTACAAGTTATATAACTTACTACATGTATGCTGAGAATAACTTTCTACACATGTTAGGAAGCCATGTGGAAACCCGGTTTTCTTTTGGAAGCAAAAGAGAAAGAATAGATTGGATTCCATAAAGGTATTCTCTCTTTAGTTTAAAACTACGGAACTTTACTTAGATTATAGATAATTTTTATAAATTGCGAGAATGCGAAAGTGTCTTTGTTTGTGTGTTATGCTTTCACGCATAAATTATTCAACTGACTGTACTGAAGTTTTACATGGACATTCTTAAGGTCCCTGGCATGAACATAGACCTGTTCTTATTTTGAAAATTCCTCCAGACTACGCCCCACTGGACTCTAAACCAGTTAAAAATCCTATCTTGGTCTCTAAAGTTGCGATAGGTTGGTAAGAGCCTGTTAAATTTAATTAACTGTTATGTGTAAACATTGTGCTATGGCCGCAGGATTATGTTTCAATTGGTTACAATAATATTTCAAATTTCTTTGTTTGCATATAGTGAAAGCATAGCAAAATGAACAACACTTCTGTTATAAAATCGTGAGATCAAGACTAGCGAAATAATTTATTCTGTATTTTAACTCAATTAACTAAATCTGAATGAGCGCATGTAAGATATTGAATTTGGTTTCCTTAGGGATAGCATATTTACAGGACCATAAGGAACAACACTTAAGGGACTGGGCATTAGCATAATTCAACAAACCATTCGCTCCGTGACTACTATTTGAGGAAACAAGCGAGCGCAGTGCGTCCATGATTATAGTAAGCGGAATCACAAAGTAATACTCGAGACACTACATTTAGAGTATTTAGACATTTCTTTTATTACAGAAAATTGTCGAGGGGCAAATGTATTTGATGTTGTAATACGATATGCTATAATTCCTAGTCTAGACCGAGAAAATAGTATGATATAGCGAACATGGATTGGGAAACAAGAACGTATACTGAGTCATGTATCATCTTTACAAATGTATTTGATGTTGTAATACGATATGCTATAATTCCTAGTCTAGACCGAGAAAATAGTATGATATAGCGAACATGGATTGGGAAACAAGAACGTATACTGAGTCATGTATCATCTTTACAAATGTATTTGATGTTGTAATACGATATGCTATAATTCCTAGTCTAGACCGAGAAAATAGTATGATATAGCGAACATGGATTGGGAAACAAGAACGTATACTGAGTCATGTATCATCTTTACAAATGTATTTGATGTTGTAATACGATATGCTATAATTCCTAGTCTAGACCGAGAAAATAGTATGATATAGCGAACATGGATTGGGAAACAAGAACGTATACTGAGTCATGTATCATCTTTACAAATGTATTTGATGTTGTAATACGATATGCTATAATTCCTAGCAGTGGCGGCTCCTGATAAGTGGTCACGGGGGCGCACACAAGAAAATAACAGTAGGATTAGATAATTAACTTACGTCGCCAACATAGTTATCGTCTCAATATAATAGTAAACAAAATATTTCAGTCCTTTTAGGCTCTTTATAACACCAAATTGATTTGTTTGTAAAAAGTGTACAAGACTGTGAGTTATTTCGCGCTGTGGAATGAATAATGCGTAAAAAGAAACTCCTTAAAATTTGCAACGATATTTGACTACTTGCATTTTAATAATTGCTTATAGCCCAGAAAGTAATTAGCAAATATAACTGATTTATTGGTTTATTTGGCTAACAAAATGTTTATGAAAATGCAAATAAAAGAAAACAGAATGTGAATACAATCTTATTTTTATTGATACAAAGAAAAATGTAAGGTTATAAGTAACTTTGAAAATAGGTTAAATAGGCTAATTTAAAATTAACTAAATGTTTCATGAAATCATAGTTCAGCATTTTATACACAGTTTTTCTCCAAAAACACTCTTTGTAAGATGATTAGTTCATGTACAGTTTTTTAAAGTTGAAGTCCATCCTTCTTTCTTTTTGCCTAGCAAAAACATCGATTACACGCTCATTAAAGTTAGGTATACTCCTGGTCATACCCTTTTCCACAGACAACATAGCCAATGCTGTTAGTCTTTCTTGCCCCATGGTACTTCTCAAAAATGTCTTGATGCGTTTTAAGGTCGAAAAGCACCGTTCCGCCTCCACAGTAGTCATAGGGATGGTAGAAACAATGGTCAAAAGTTTGTGAGTTTCTGAAAATGAAGTCTGTAAGCCATTCTCAATAACGAACTGTAACAACGGCACAGTCCCGTTCATGACTTGAAAGTCTTTTCGTTTGTAGATCACTGAAAGTTCTGTTTTCAATCGTTCTTTGTCTACGAATACACCTGCACTGTTTCTTCCAAAAGTTGAATGGAAAACGTTTTCTCATAGTGCGTGAACTTCCTTTTAGTTGAATATATTGTCAATTTAGAAAATGAATCATAATATTTGGAGATTTAGTTGTGTCATTAGGCAATTGAATGTTACTCGTAGTTTTATAGTCAATAATTGAAACTGTAATAACAATTTTGTTTATTGTAATTTTTCCATTAAATGGCAAACCATTTTCAGTTTTTGTTTTCAATATAGCATCATCATCTTCAGCTCTTTTAAAACTGAGATATAATATGCCTTTATAGGTAGGAAAATTTGCATTTTCAAAGAATCCTTATCTGAAATGAGATTAATTTCCAACTGCAACAATTTGTCTTCATTAAAAGTTGATTTAATCCTTTTGAAATTTAAGAAATAACGTCACTTATAGTTGCTTCAATGGCACTTAATTAACCATACTTTTTAAATTTCTTCTAACAGTTTATTGTGATTTCTTATTTCAGTTTTTGGAAATCCAAACAGAATAAAATTATCAATTAATTTAAAGTAATTTATTCCAAGATATGACTGACCATTTTGTGTTCAAACATATCCAGAAATATAGCATTGAAATTTAGAGAAGTAAATACTATCTCTAAAATCTATTTTAAACTCAGTGTTTTATTTGATTCTTTCAAATATTTTTTACTTATTCGATAGTATTAATTAAACTCTGATCTCTTAATACAGACAGAATAACTTTCACCCACATATTTTATTTGGAAATAATTCCAAACATTTTAGAACAAAATTTGTTGAGATTAAAAAAGCAATCATACGAAGGTGTTTACAGTTTAGCTGTTTAATAAAATTCAAGTTTTGAAAATAAATGATAATAGTTTCTAATAAAAAAAATTATAAAATTTATCAAATTCAAGGTCTTCTTCTTTAAAATTTATAATTTTAGCTATATATTTCATTAAAATTTGCATAGTATAATCTCCACGATCTACAATAATATTTCAGTCAACTGAGTTTAAATTCTTCCAACATTCTTTGATTCATGTATTAATATTGACAAAAAATAGATATAAAATCTTTCAATTGATAATATATATTTCTTTAATAAACCTAGATGATAAATTTTGATATTTTGCAGTGTTAAACTAATTTAACTTATTAATATAATCTAACCATATCTTCAGATAATACATATTTTTTAAAATATTTTATTGTTCCTTTTAAAAATCTAATGTATTATAACAGATCGAAAACACTGTAACTGGATGTTTAATCTTATCTTCAAATTTATTTTAAAATTTTCTATTTTTACATAAAAAACAAATAGTTTCTTAAACTATCAAAAATCAAATTATTTCAATCATTATTTAACGTTAGCCAATTGCCATAGTTAAGTGAAACAAAAGATCAGTAACACTACGTTTCGAGATTAAATAAATTAAAATTAAATAAATGGGTAACTCTTTGTTTAAAGCTTATTTTTTACGATTGGAGTATTGTGAAGGAAACATGAATTAACGTGAAAAAGTAAACTTGAAAAGATAAAAACGTAAAATGTATCACCTAATTCACTGCTTTTCAAAAAGAGTAAAATTATTTAGTCATTCATAGACAGTTTATTCATATATTTTCCATTTTGAGGTTTTAAAATTAGACTAATAGCTAAATATAAATAATATTCTATCAAAATTTGATCACATAATTCATTAAATTTATAAAAACTCACAGTATAAAATAATGACTATACGTTTGTTTTGTATAGTGTCATCTTTATTAAAACATACAAAGCATACTTAAGCTATTTCTTATAACTTGTTTATCAACCTAGAAAAACTTTGAGAAAGATAAATGCAAGAGATATATATATATATATATATATGTGTGTGTGTGTGTGTGTGTGTGTGTGTGTGTGTGTGTGTATATTTATGTATAGACATTACGAAATATTCTGTAATATCATCTTGATTTTTTAAAACACAATTTGGTTGGCATTAGCGTAAAGGAACTATATCTACTGAAGAATGCGATATCATCTTTTTTAATTGATTTTCAATATTTTAAAATATTTCTTGTAGTTTTTTTACTTTTTCTATACTCCATTGTCGATAAAAAGTTATCGTGTACCCAAAAGTTTGATTTTAAACCTTTACCAATATCGGCATAGTCTTGTTGAATACAGGCCTTAGCGTTATCCATAGCAAGTAGAGAAACACGAGTTTAGTTGGAACAAAGGTAGTTTGCAGAATTTATTAATATTGTTATAGACTTGCTATATGCAGTTCCCACGTTGTCCATAGCAAGTAGAGAAACACAAGTTTAGTTGGAACAAAGGTTGTTTGCAGAATTTATTAATATTGTTATAGACTTGCTATATGCAGTTCCCACGTTGTCCATAGCAAGTAGAGAAACACAAGTTTAGTTGGAACAAAGGTTGTTTGCAGAATTTATTATAATCAGGTATCGATGAATTTATTGAAAATTATTCTTAAAACTACATAAAGCAATCGAATTTGTACACACACAAAACACAAACTATTATATTAGGTTATTATATTATAATAGGTTTATATTTAAATATAAAAACTATAGAATTTAACGTTGCTAATAGTTGTTGTTTCTCTGAAGATTGGGAGTTATATGTACAATAAATACTGTAAATAATAATTTGTAATAAATCTATTTACACACTATTTAACTGAACATATTCAACAAATGTTTGCTTATGTTTGATAAATTACAAAATTTTAATAAAGAAATAAATTTCCTAGAATTTACCCTGCACGTTAACAGTAACATTACATTTCAAATCAGAGCTATGAACGTACGTGTATTGAATTCTATGCATTTAAAGCAGTTAGAGCTCTAGGTACGCTTTTCACATCACTGATCCTTTAGCAAATGGAATACGACCAGGTGGAATATTTACTTATTCGTACTTGATCTTAAAGTATGTAATAAACAAAGTAATGTATGAAACTGAGTTATCTTACATCTTTTTGCTTGTTTACTTAGTGGACTTTTAGACTTTTAGTACATTATAAAATGATGACAATTGTTATGGAAAAAATAACCAGATCACGATATTTATGATCGTTATTATCTTTATTCAAACTGACAAAAACTAAAGCAATGATTACCATTGTCAGTGTTACCGCTGCTGAATTAATCATTGTAAAAATAATGGTTTAAACTGAGTGTTCTCGCATTCTTAAGCGGAAAAAGTATAGTTATTAATTTTGCCAATCATAACGATGTAAATCTAAATATTGTGTAGACGTTTATTTAACATATTACGTCATATGATATATGTGGATCATATAAATAACAATAGAATTATCTAGTGATTGGCTGGTCTGCGAAATTAGGTTTCCAATATAGTCTATAAATCTTATCTCTACGTATAAAAGGAAACAAATAATAACCCTTATACATAATTTTCGCAACCTTAGTTTTAGATTCAACCATTAATTCCATTCATCAATTGATTTGTCAGCTTGATTTTAAATTTATAATCTTTACTAAAATAAAAATAATAAAATAAGCTAGCTTATATTTTGATGTCCAGTTCAGTACAAACTTCTTTTTGACGTAGGTAAAAATAGTTTGAAATTTTAATATCGGACTGATTATAGTAGCTAAGATGTAAAGAGTTGATTAAATATTAATAAAATATGAATGATCAGTGTTGAGTTTAGCTCCAGTTCATCTTCCTGTTAGTGTAGCATTTAAAATCCAATCAGATATGCACCTGATTAGACAATGAGAATTACTTAGTGAACTTTTTAACTTTTTGTAAATTATAAATTGATCAAAAATGTTAAGTGGAAATAATTTTGAGCAACTGTATATGACAAGTCTACAACGATATTCCGATATCCGTAAAGGCTGCAAAACAAACTTTGGGGTACATCAATCACTTTTCATCAACAATGGAGTATAGAAAATGTGATTTTACGTGATTAAGTTCTTTAATATTGTAATGGAGTTATAATTTGGGTTTAGTTTTTACAAGAGAATATTTTGAATTTAGGAAAATAGACATCGTTGAATTTTTGAACTTAAATGGACGTATATTTTTGTTACTATGCATAATGATACCATAAAGTAAAAATAAATCGCTTCAAAAAACTTTGCTCAGATATTGTGTATAATGCCTGAATAAAATTTTAAATAAAGCATTATTATTAATTTGAAAGGGAGATGTACGCCTATAAATATAAATAAGTCATATTTTAGGTTTTGAATGATTCTAAATCTTTGACATGTTCCGATTAAATTGATATTGTAACACTTGCGTATTTAAAATTTATTTCCAACTATAACAAAATTAAAAATTAATTCTTTTATGTTATGCCAACACTAAATCAAACTTAAACCAACGCGCGTTACTGGTTATAAACTCTACACCTGTTGATCAGTTTTATACGTAATATTTATATTCAAACAATTTTAAATTTATTTTTTCATACTGGCTAACCTGATTTGTTTTAATGCTTTATTACCAGCTGCATAATTTACATAATTAATAATGTGTCGGACATGTTAAAAAGCGCACTCGTGTTCCTGAGAGTTTTCGAAGGTCATGGCGGGACATGAAATGGAAAAAATTGAGTGATGATTTGAAAATTGGTGGAAAACAGGGAGGCTGACTGATAGAAACACGAGTAGAACTGAAAAGTGCTCAATGAAATAGGCGTAAAGTTGGAAGTACAATGTTAATACTTTCTAAAATATCTACAGCATGCAAGTGTAGAAGATGGATTACGCAGCTTTACCAGAGTTTAAGGAGAGAAAAACAAGGTAAAGAATCATAAAAAGACCCTTGGACACAGGCATAAAAACGATTATGAAGCTGTTTTGATGGTTCGTAAAGATTTTTTTATTTCGCCTGTGCCTAAAAACCGTGTTTTCAAAATTTCAATTTTTTTGTCACATAATTAGGATTTTTTGTTCTCTTAGGACAAGAAGCTTATAAAATTGCACTTGGTCCTATAAGGAGTTTAGCGCTGCTTCCGGAGTGACAGGATATTCAGGATGGGTAAGTTTAGGGGATAGGGGCCGCCTCCTATCGAGATCCATGAGGAAGAATTATGGCTCAAATCTCAGTCATGTACCCCCGGAAGAAGGGGAGGCTGGCTTAGAACCAGCCTCTCGTCAAAGCAAGGGTGGCACACTCTTTTTGAGGTAACAAAAACCTCTGATACTTAGGGAACGAACCCCACCAACTCCAACAGTCATCTCCCGCAGTAGACTAGACCTAACGAATTACCCTTGCATCCCAGAATCTCGACATTTGCGGTTAATGATGTGCCGTTCATGAACATCCATAAGGTTGCCCAGATTTAAGTGACACAACGGTTTTTGCTGTGTCCAGTGGTAGGTTGAACTAGACGGTATAAACCAGCCAGAAGTGATCCCTGCTGGGTAACATATTTAGGATACACTGCTATATATTCCCTACCCGAAATACGTTAATTGCACTTACAGAAAAAATGAAATATTTATATATTTTTAATATTACAAAAAGTTTATTCCTCCCCCAAATTTTTCTAAAACTGGTTGTGAATCTATATAGATATGTCTGAAACATGTAGTAAAAATGTCATATTCCTATCTTCAGTAGTACCTGAGAAAATGAAAAAATATAAAATGTATAAATTTAACACGTAGCTTTTTATGGGTGTACATTTTTCCATGAACCAAAATCACTCGCTATTTACCTCATAACTGGATAGAATACCTAGAATAGATATAGAATACCTGGATTAATTAAATTTTTTACAACATATATAACAAATGACTGTGATACTACCTTATCCCTTATTCTACATACAGTTTTAGTTCACTTTTTGAGTTTGATAGATACAGACTAGATATCGATATCACCGTGAATTCAACCACAAAATACATTAAGGAACATTGGTAGAGTGATGACGAAGCCTATGCATTTAAAGGGGTGGAAAAATTATAAGATAGAGATCGATCAGATTACATTCCTTATGTGATTTGACTGAGCGTTAGCTAAGTCTCGAGAATGAATTGAGCTATAAACTTGAAATTTTAAATATTTTACCTATCTGTCAAAAATAACTCTTCTCTCTATCTATCTTTATATCTGCTTGTATGTCCAAATCTTGAAATTTTGCATGTCACGTCATTCTAAATACACGCAACAAAGGCAACCTCTTGTTTGATGATGAAATTTCGTTGAGCCTATCAACTAGTGTAACTATCCGCAGAATAGATAAATACATAATGATTACTTTGCAAGACTTTAAAACGGTTGCATGACGGTTAACGGTTAATAAAAATGCAATTTATGAAGGAGTATGTATCTCAATTAGTGAAAATGTTTACATTGGTCTTACGAGATAACACAAATGAGAAAATTATAAAATAAATAAATTTGTTAATAAACAAGTAAAACGTACAAGAGTAAAACGAAAAAAATAATAGAGTGGAAAGTTAATGTTAAATTCATAAACAAGATTTAATTTCAACGCGCTCTTGTTTTATAGTACCCTCTTTAACTCATTAGAACTTTTATTATATAAACAGCTTTATGGAACGTAACTTAAAGACAAAAATTGAAATTGTATCACGTTGCAAAATATATTTCACTCGTGGAGTTAAACTTCTTTTCTAAAGAGTCTTTTCTACTTCTTTTCTAAGAAGTAGAAACTTAGACTACTGTGTTAGAAATAACTTTCTAAACTTAGAAACTATAGATACTGTGTTCTATGATGCTGCATGTCTAACCATCGAATATGTGACTGTTTGTAATTTTTGTGAAAATTTTAATTTAATTTAATTTTAGTACGATTGTTTTCTGCCTATCTTACCACAAGGTATTAAATGAGTTATAGAATATAAATTGTGCACGCAACGTCAGTGAAGCCTGCTACGCGACACGGGGTGTACATTACTATTACCGTGCGTATTGTCAATAAGAGTGGAGTCTCAAACCAAATTTCACCCTTCCAACCTAATTAATTAGAAAGTTATAATGTACACAGACGGATACGCACAAATACAGAAATATTCTTTAAACTGGTGGGAAGGTCTGCACTAAACTCATAGCCAAATATAATTATTAATGGCTAATTTAAAATAGTACAGTTGTACATTTTAAGAACACCATCCTAGATTAAGAATGAAAAAATTTATAGTATCATCTTCATCTATATATTCCTCAATCTGCAAAACTATAACAACTGCGTTATTCAGTGTTATTCATACTAAGCTGGCAGATGGTATTACCTCTATTTTAAAGGTACTATTTTTAGATATACGATACAAATATTAACTATGTAAAGCAGGAATTGCACCTTATCATATTATTCTCTAGTAAATCTTAAAATTAAATACATATCCCTTATTATATACAGGATGTCTTTGTGAAGTAATTTTAAAATCTATAAAATATTTGTATATAACAGATGGAAAAGTTAGTTCACAATACCGTTTTAACTACCATACACTACATCTATGATTTGTTAATCCCATTTATGTGTTACTAATTTGTTTACTCTGTGTTTTTCTCGTTGCCAACTTCGTTAATTACAAGAGTAATGCAGCCGTTACAAGTCACATTTTGAAAAAAAAACATCAATCAATTACCATATTGAAAAGATCACTCATGGTACCTCGTTTCTGACTGGCAACATCAGCCGTTATTGAATTGTTAAGAACAGTACTATTATTATAAACATTATTTAAATGTTAAATTTTTGCATTTAGCATTTGTGCAATCCATTAATAATAACTTTTGCTACTGTAAGTAAAACAAAAGTAAAAAATGAACTATATTTTGCCTGAAAGAACTAAACAAATGTAATATGTCGTCTTACTAAAATATTTTAAAGTACCAAGTAAAGAGATGGGGATATTTTGTACCTGTTCTGATAAACCCTCAAAGAAGTGCTTCTTTTATTTTTTTTTAACTGAAAGTTACGAGGATTGTTCATAATGTGTTGTTTTTTGTGTTTTTCTTTTTTTACTAATAGGTTACAGAAATATATCATCGTTTTGTTATAAATAAAGTTTGCACTGTATAAAAGCTTAAACATTTAAAATTTACAACAAGTTTCATCACTCATTTCTTAGTATTTTCCTTTACGCTAAAATTATAATAACTTCGTGCCTCTGTTTATTTATCTTACAACAAGTTCATTTAGTTAAATAGTAGTTGGCAGCAGCCAACTCATTTCGCGCCTGTTTTGTTATCGATAATATCGATGTCCTTTGATAAAACGAAGTTTTGATTAAAAGCAGAAATTAATATAACAGCGTACAGGCCAATTATAATATAAATCCAAAGAAATTTCTTTCTATCTCGTTTGTTGAAACACGTTTTATTGTAGCTTAAATGTTTTGACAAATAAGAAACTCAAACCAAAAAATATAATTTTATATACGAATATGCTTACAGGATGCATTGCAAGAATGTGCACTATTACTTCCAAAATATATTACAAGCAATATTGCATCATTAATTTCCCTAGTTGTGCTTTTTAAAACATTTTGATTACTTTTGATTTTTATTTAGTCAAGAAAAATGGAAGAGGTTTTCTAAAATGATGCATTCATCAAAATCTACATTGAATATTTGAGTTCAGATAATTTTAATATAGATTACAAAGTAATTATATATTTTATACTATATCATAATATTTAATGAATTTTATTTAATTTCATATAAATTACGTCAGACAATATCAAATATTTCTTTTAATTACAATAAAAACGTAATAAAAATGTTGTAGTACTTTGTGACGACTTTTATAATACTTTGTATAAATATACAATTTATGTAACATTTGTCAAAAAGGTATTACTAAAATGATGATTTTAAATAAATGCTTAATAAAACATGTGTGTTTTTTGTTTGTGTTGATTAAAACATAAAAACAACAACATAAATGTAACCAACATTCAATTATTTGTAAATAGAATTTATATAATAAAAATATGATTATTCAACTACTTTATGTTAGTAGTTTTTTCACATTATGAAGTCAAACTACTTATTAATGCAGCTATAAGTAAAATAAGAGTTTAATAAATATAATCAACGTATGGAAATGCGTCTCTTCAGTTTGAGAGACATATAAAACCTTGGGATTCACTTAGTTTCTGTATAGTACAAATTAATGAATTTCAAGTTTTCCACACATTCGTAATATCTAATACAGGCGACAAACTTCTGCACTTCAAAGTAATTAGTTTTTATTAGTTGTATCAATATCGTACTAGAGAATTTGAAATTGATGCCATAAATAGAAACTGGAAAACAGAACATACTTTTTACAATAGTGGGGAGGGGGATGAATCAACCACTGAATTCAAATCTTGTCATCGTCTTTTATCATTGAGTTTCCTGTCTTTTATATTTTATGATCAAAACTTCTAAAGAACCGACGTTTACCATTTCCAATAGCGATGTGGAGGAAGTAGATATAATATTTTTACACCAAATTTCAACCCTCTAAGTCATATCTTTCAACAGTTATCATACAGACAAACATAAAGGCCGCGTGGGGGGGACTTTATTTATCGCTCAGCCAACAATACATATTTTTAGTTTTTGAACACATATCGATTGATGGTTAAAACGTTTGTATGATTTTTAACAATAAAATATGTTTGGGATTCTTTGTAATGAACAGTACGAAGTAACTTGACAAAGAAACGAATACATATAATTTAAACATTGAATGAAACTCAGTTTCTATTTTCTTGGCATGACGAATCGTAATTTGCAGCCATTCATTTCAACTTAAGGAAACAGCTCATTTCCTCCCTCTCCATACCCCATTCTTTACTCACTTGGACTGAAAAGAAAGTGTTTAGGGAAAATAAAACGAAAGTGAAATTGCACCCAGGTTATAAACTGCTTATTCACGTCTGAATATGAAATTTTTGTCCTTATTTAACACTTTTTCTTTACGTCTCAAATAAAGCTTGCAATAAGAAGGTCATACTAATAAACTATATTACGTTTATAATTCTTGTTTGATTTTAAACTAAAATAAAATTAATTAGATTATTCTTTTTATATTTAAATTTGTTTATTCTAAATATTGGTTTCTTACGCAACTTGTATTGCTGTGAGGTATTGTATATCAGCACAAACTCAGAACAAGGCGAGCCATTAGGAGCTTACAAGTTTATTTTAAATCAACCATTTAATTATCTCATTGAAAAAATACTTCAGCAAGGTACATACAAAATTATTAAGACTAAATTTCAAGAATTCATACTTGTTGTCTATTTATGGTTCAATAATACTAAAATATGTTTTACTATTGCTGTTTTAAAACTAATTACACCACCGTCCATAACTAAATACCATTGTAGTTTTCATTATTGAAAATTATCTATTTAGAAACTGTATCTAAAAGTAATAATGATTCCAATTTATTTGGTTAAATTTTTTTTGAAAAGACTTACTGTTTAAAGTTAAATATTGTTTCCCATAGTGTTATGAAAACTTAACATAACATTAGAGTTATAGGCTAATGATTAAGTTCCAGCTTAAAACGGTACGAGGCATGTAAACGAAATATTTAGTTGTATATTATCATATTATCCAGCTGTCACACGTGGTCGTTAGTATGACAGAATCATACTAACAACAATGATTTAATATTACCTTCACTACATAAATTTGAATGGTATTACGATCTACAGCTACAATCAGATCATTCGAAATAATTGTGAATACTTGCGATTTTATTCAATTACATGTGCATGTGTGTATATTATTAAATTTGAAAAGTATTTCCGATTAATTTGCCAAATAAAGCCCAACCACTCTAGTAACAGTATGATGGAAGATAATGTTTTGGAAAATCACTGTACAATTGAGATTTAGCGTTAAGAACAGATCAAACGAGTCGTGAAGGTAAGGTAAAATCAGATGTCGTGAATTTCACCCTTTGACCTTTCATTGGTAAGGCTGATTGGTGGAGCCAACCAGTCAGTGTCTTCTCTGATTCAACTACCTTAACACTGTTAACGTCCAGGGAATTATTCCCTCCAAAAATGTTTCAACCCCTGTAAGAGAGAACTTTGACAGGTTTTAAACACAAGTTAGTATGAAATCTTCCGAGGAAATCTTTTTTATACTAAATACCCCTCAAGAAATCGAATATTTATCCCCAAGAACTAAATTACTTTGTATTTTACAATGGTATTTATTTTTAAACGTTGAAAACAATTAATAATATATATATATATATATATATATATATATATATATATATATATATATATATATATATATATATATTGTTATACACGTTAGTCTATATTTACCTACCACTTATCTGATTCTACGTTTATAAAAGACAGACTTCTATCCTTATTAAGTACAGGGCAATGAAATAAATTTATCTAGTCAATACTGCTATGGTTTGTATCAACACTCCTAATAACCATAAATATTGCATATTGCAAATGCGAAAGTGCCTTTGTTGGTTTAGATTTCACGAGTAAACTATTCAACTAATTGTACTGGCATTTTAAACTTGACAGTTCTTGATATGGATGTAGGTTATATTCTTATTTCGAAAATCACTCCAGCTCCGCTCCACTGGTCACTAAATTAGCGAAAGTCCCCATATTAGTCAATGAAGTTACAAAATATTATATGGTAGATCATATTAAATGTAATCAACTGTTCAGTGTAAACATTGTTTTATGACAGTACAACCATATGTTTAATTAATTTAATCACTATTTATATGGTTGTATATTATGTTTAATAATACTGTGAATGTGTGCAAGAATTTGCATAAACATTTTAAGGATATCCTCCTTTATACTCGGAGTAGATGATTTTGATTGTAGCAAGTAAATCCTTTACGACGGATGTAGGTTTCTCAGTCCTACATATATATATATATATATATATATATATATATATATATATATATATATATATATATATATAAAGAACAGGACAACGTGAAATACATATTCTTTTATGGCACTGGAAATATCGTAGACAGAAAACTAACGCTTTTTGACAGGAGTTGATTTCCCAAATCCAAAGACACTCACGCGCAAAATTTATGAGCCAATCTAGAAGGAATGTATGTTTAAACAACAGTAATATTAAAAACAAAATCACTCTAAACAAATTCAGATGTTATGTTGTGGTGGAGTACAACAAGCAGTTTACAGTAGAGTTTACAATACTAACGCACACAAGTGGCACCACCCTCGCTCGTTGCACGCCAAGTTGACGCCGTTTTGGAAGTGTTCCACGACTCACAAGCGCGTGTTGGCTGCCGAGCCACAATAACGCAAACTTGGCTGGTGATATTACGGTTTGTTTGTGTTGTACGCAATCTGACTCTTAACTCTTCGTTATCACACAACAGTACAATATGTCTCCCACTGTCCGTGAGGCCCGCAACTTGTCACACAGGGTTAGCGTTAAGAGTTGTTGGCTGTCGAGCCACAATAACGCAAACTTGGCTGGTGATATTACGGTTTGTTTGTGTTATACGCAATCTGACTCTTAACTCTTCGTTATCACACACAACAGTACAATATGTCTCCCACTGTCCGTGAGGCCCGCAACTTGTCACACAGGGTTAGCGTTAAGAGTTGTTGGCTGTCGAGCCACAATAACGCAAACTTGGCTGGTGGTATTACAGTTTGTTTGTGTTGTACGTAATCTTCTGACTCTTAACTCTTCGTTATCACACAACAATGCAATATGTATCCCAATGCCCATGAGGCCTGCAAACTCGTCACACAGGGTTAGCGTTAAAAGTTGCTGGCTGCCGAGCCACAATAATGCAAACTTTGCTGGTGATATTACAGTTTGTTTGTGTTACACGCAATCTGACTCTTAACTCTTCGTTATCACACAACAGTACAATATGTCTCCCACTGTCCGTGAGGCCCGCAACTTGTCACACAGGGTTAGCGTTAACAGTTGTTGGCTGTCGAGCCACAATAACGCAAACTTGGCTGGTGGTATTACGGTTTGTTTGTGTTGTACGTAATCTTCTGACTCTTAACTCTTCGTTATCACACAACAATGCAATATGTATCCCAATGCCCGTGAGGCCTGCAACTTGTCACACAGGGTTAGCGTTAAGAGTTGGTGGCTGCCGAGCCACAATAATGCAAACTTTGCTGGTCATATTACAGTTTGTTTGTGTTATACGCAATCTGACTCTTAACTCTTCGTTATCACACAACAGTGCAATATGTCTCCCAATCCCCGTGCGGCCTGCAACTTGTCACACAGGGTTAGCATTAAGAGTTGGTGGCTGCCGAGCCACAATAACGCAAACTTGGCTGGTGGTATTACGGTTTGTTTGTGTTGTACGTAATCTTCTGACTCTTAACTCTTCGTTATCACACAACTATGCAATATGTATCCCAATGCCCGTGAGGCCTGCAACTTGTCACACAGGGTTAGCGTTAAGAGTTGGTGGCTGCCGAGCCACAATAACGCAAAACTTGGCTGATGGTATTACGGTTTGTTTGTGTTGTACGTAATCTTCTGACTCTTAACTCTTCGTTATCACACAACAATGCAATATGTATCCCAATGCCCGTGAGGCCTGCAACTCGTCACACAGGGTTAGCGTTAAAAGTTGCTGGCTGCCGAGCCACAATAATGCAAACTTTGCTGGTGATATTACAGTTTGTTTGTGTTATACGCAATCTGACTCTTAACTCTTCGTTATCAGACAACAGTGCAATATGTCTCCCAATCCCCGTGCGGCCTGCAACTTGTCACACAGGGTTAGCATTAAGAGTTGGTGGCTGCCGAGCCACAATAGCGCAAACTTGGCTGGTGGTATTACGGTTTGTTTGTGTTGTACGTAATCTTCTGACTCTTAACTCTTCGTTATCACACAACAATGCAATATGTATCCCAATGCCCGTGAGGCCTGCAACTTGTCACACAGGGTTAGCGTTAAGAGTTGGTGGCTGCCGAGCCACAATAATGCAAACTTGGCTGGTGGTATTACGGTTTGTTTGTGTTGTACGTAATCTTCTGACTCTTAACTCTTCGTTATCACACAACAATGCAATATGTATCCCAATGCCCGTGAGGCCTGCAACTTGTCACACAGGATTAGCGTTAAGAGTTGTTGGCTGCCGAGCCACAATAACGCAAACTTGGCTGGTGATATTACGGTTTGTTTGTGTTATACGCAGTCTGACTCTTAACTCTTCGTTATCACACAACAATGCAATGTGTCTCCTACTCCCGTGCAGCCTGCAACTTGTTACATAGGGTTTGTGTGGAGACTTGCTGGCGATGAGCCACAATAACGTAAACTTGACTAGTGATACTACTGTTTGTTTGTGTTATACGGAAACTTACTCTTAAATTTTCGTTATCACACAATATTGCTATATTTCTCCTACTATCTAATCGGCCTGCAACTTTTCATTTAAAGTTGGGTAAGAGAACTGTTCTAATACTTATAAAAAATATTAAATGTAGTAAAACAAACATTCAACAAACATACTTGCAATCACAAATAAAAGTGTTTTCGTTAAGTTATTTTTTTCTTAGTGTTGTATACTATGTCAACAAATATTTTTACGTAATTGTTGAATTTTATTGTAAGAAATAGCCGATATCCTTGCCTGTTATGATAAGCCATTGACCTGTGCGAGGATCCTATCATCACATTAAGGGGGACGAGTCGATACAATACAAGGTCAATGGTGATGATAAAAAGTGCTACGTCACATACAGGATTTGAACTTGGAATATCTAACTCAGATCCAAAGTCCGACATTTTAGACCGCTCAGTCATCACCACTCCCCTGAACTCTTGTTTAGTGATTTTAATATAGAGTATATTTTCTCTTTTAAAAGCTATTGCAGGGAGGGGTCGAGAGAACTCCTTTGAACAAAATTTATGTCGTTTGTCGATTATGACTTTCTCGTGGCTAATTTTTAATATTTTGACTCGTTCAAATGTTCTGCCTCTATATCTTGTAACTGAACAGAGCCTTCGACACTGCCAACTACATAATAGGTTAGGTTTACAGTATCCTTATCCTCGACAAACATTATATTACTTTATTTCTGCATTTAATATTACCCTCTTTGAGTCATGTTCTATAGTATTGTAACAATATCTTCTTTAAAATAATATTTAAATTACAGAAAATAGCAGTTAGAATAGTGCAGTAACCAGGGAGGTTGTGAAAGCCGAGAAGATGTTTTTCCTGTAGTGGGGCTATTGACTCTGCCTTCCGTTTTAATCCCACTCTGTTTACGTTCACACTTTTTAGAACTTAATTACTTTCTCAGTCCTCACCCACAGATTTGTACCTCGGTACAAGGATAATCATATAATTTCTAAGTTTCTTCCAAATGTCCTATAAGATTGATTCAGTATCTAGGACCAAAGTTCTGTATTCCTGAAATGATTATATAATGAGATAATTTACCATTCCTAATTAAGAAAATTTGTAATTAGTATAGGGATTCTACCAAGAAATGCTTTACTTGTTTAAACGCGTGTCAGTTTTTAAACGCTTATTTAACTGATGTTTTTAGGTGAATGTATATATGAATTAATAGTAGTGGTTCGACGGTAACTCAGAGAAGCCTAATCTACAGAAAGTTTGATAATATCTATGCAATATAATTCTTCTATGAGCAAATAGTGATCTAAATGTTACTCCGAATATTGCATTTTTTGTGTTATTTTTGAACTTTATGACAATTTATGAAATATTGCGGTATAATGTTAAAATCATTGTTCATTGTACTTCACAACACAAAATATGAACAATTAAAACATATCCTGTTGAAGAAGCGGTACAGCATATTATTAAAGTGTCAAAATAAAATTAAATAATACATTCAAATACAAAACTTCGCTCTAAGGCCTTAGATAATTCTTTTAATTAGTATTACTTAGGATCCGAATATATACTAGCAAATATTTTACTTTTAGATATTACTAATTTTAAATATGTAATAAATACAAAACCAAACGCCTTTTAAATTTTATATTTTAATTTGTTTTCCAGAAAACACTCACAAATTATTTTTTCATTCATCGTGAATATTCAAAGAATAAAAGCTTAACAAGAAAAGCTTTTTGATGCGGTTTACTTAAAAGTTTAAATGAGACATCTCATTTAACTCTACAACCCAAAGTAAGAGCGTTCAAATTTTTGAAGTTTTTTATGGGGAATCCCCAATTGTTTCTATATCGCTGCTTCTTAAGACTGTATGAGTTCTTACAGCACGTCAACCCTAAATTACTGTTTGTTATATCTAAAACGATTGCACTATTAGATAAGGTCTTAATAAGAATTTTAATTTACTTATCAATTAACCTTTTTGCAGCTATCATAAATGAGAGGGAATAAAAATGCCATTAGGTAAGAGAGAGCAATCTCTGATAGCAGGTACATCTCAGCCAATGTGACAAACTATTAGGTCTTGTACCGCATGAGGTCAACAAAGGTAACTAAAGGCGATGTGGCAACATAGATTCTACCTTTTTTGTAATTGATTCCTGGTAAAGATCTCTTGTAATAAACTAATTGAGAGCTCTTGGAACCCTCATTTCCTTCCCCTGTGTCGGACTTAATATCAGAAGTACAAAAAAATACGAAATAACCTCGAGTTATGATAATTTTAACTTCAAGAAAAGAAAGGTAGTCGCTTTGGTGTGATTACTAACGGGCTGGCATGTGTCAGCATGCCTGAAGAGAGGAGTCCTTGAGTGAATAAAGACCGTTGTTCTTGTAAGGACGCGGGCTCTCAAAATCCTAGGTGGTAACCCTAAGCACATATAAGATACAATACTTTAATAATTCAGTGCTCTGATTTTTAAATTCTTTGGGTATTAATTACGCACAATGAAAAGATGGTGTTATTAAGAGAAAATATTGTCCTTTTGGGTCAAAGCCAGTCCTAACGCCCATTACTCAAGCCATCTGTGCCAAGGTTTGTGCCAAGATAAGTTGCCATCAGTTTTTCACTTCTGTTGAAAACTTGTTATTGTATGAAGAGTAGTATCTAATACAAGACACTGGACATCCAAATGACGTCTGAGGAGATGTGAAGTTTCTGACGCACCGCTTCTCGTACTCTTTCCGGTACTCCAGTGATCTCGTACTATTTCAAGTATTTGGTATTCACCGTCTCCATTATAGTCGCTCTTAACCCAAGCAAGCTTAACAAAACTCTAATTCTAATGAATTTCTAAACTCTACCAGGAACGGAACATTGAAATAATAACTAAGATGGTTAATGCAAACATCAAAAACTTTGCGTACTACGAAACATCAAACTAGATATGATAAAGTCAAAGGAGCTGAAGGATCTTCAAAAGGCTTCTAAGGATCTTTTAGCTATCCGATCAGATATAAATATATATACGTATATATATTTTTAGCTGTCCGATCAGATGTAAATACTCGCCAAAAAGTTTAGGGACAGGTACCAAAAAAAGACACTTTTTAACAAAAACATCAGATGATTTATTCATTCAAAATTAGAGTTAACATTTAAACTTTATGATTTAGGTTACATAATACCTTTTAATAATCCATAGGACCCCCTTTAACCCAAACACACTCCAACATTCGTTTATGAATAGAGTAAATCAATTTAATGCACTCCTCTTTGGTGATATTGTGCCATATGTGGGACAGGAACAACTTTAAATCATTCTTGTTTGAAGGTTTCTTCTTGGCAAGTCTAATAGCCATCATATTCCAAATGTTCCAATCGGATTGAGATCCGGACTCCTAGATGGCCATTGCAAAATTTCTATGTCCTGTTGACTAAACCAGTTCATGGTAAACCGTGATTTGTGACAAGGTGCGTTATCTTGCTGAAACAAAAGGTTGTCACCCAGCTTGGCTCGTACAGATGGCAGCATAACCTCCTCCATAGTATTACCCTATTTTTCACTGTTCATAGAGCCCTCAACAAAGTGCAATTCACCAGGAGACTCTGAAGTTATACAGCCTCAGATCATAAGAGCCTCGCCGCCCTGTTGAACTGCCGGGTAACACAGGCAGGCAAAAAATTTTCAGTTTTTGTACGCCTCACACGAATTTTGCGCCTAGGAAACAGTTCAAATCTACACTCATCAGAGAGTACTACTCTCTTCCAAGCTTCTTTGAGTTAATGCCTACGGGTTTTACACCAAATACGGCGTCTGTTCTTAGCCAAGCCATTCAGTAGGGGTTTGGGAACGGAAAAGTAACAATTCATCCCTGCCTCTCTTAGCCGAGAAGAGACTGTTGACACACAAACATTAATATTGGTATCTTCATGTTTCAATTTAGCCAATAGATCAGGTGCACTGTCTTTACGGTTCTTCTTACTTAAGTTTACTAACTTTTGGTCAATCTGGGGCGTGGTCTTTCTAGGCCTACCAGAGCGTGGAGCTTCTTCAATCACGGTGCCGCTTTCCTTAAAACGCTTGACTGTGTTCTCTACACACGTTTTTAATACACTTAATCAGTTCCAATTATTGATCTATATGGCTTACCAGTCTTAAAAATTCCAACTATTTGCCATTTCATTTCCACTGACACAGAATGTTTTTCCATTGTTTCACAACAACAAAAGTTATTATGAAACACAAACACAGGTTATGTTATGAATGATGACAACAGAAAGAAACAAGAGAATAAGAAAAGCGCGCGCAGCTCTTTCTGCATCAGCGACATCTGTTGAACACAACTGTGCAACCCGCTTCCGTCTAGCGGTAATACTAGGTGAGAAATTTCGCCTCAAACTTGAGGTTTTGTAGCCAAATTTTTGGAAAAATCTAAAGAAACTTCAGCGAATTTACATTTTGGGTACGAATTTTTTCGCCATCTCACAAATATTATTCTAATGTCCCATGGTTAATGGTAAACTTATAAAAAATAATCAGCTTAACATCTGTCATGGTTTAGGAGAGAAAAAAAACATTTTTGTGTTGGAAAACATGTTTTTTCAAGTTTTTTTAAACAGAAAAAATATGTAGGAAAACTATAAGAGCCACAGTGTTGGAAATTGTATTAAAAAGTTTGGTATTGTCCATAGTATAATGCAAAAATATTTGAAAAGATCACAAACAGTTAGTTTAAGGACAATGTTTGATCTTCATGTTTATAGGGGTGTCCCTAAACTTTTTGGCGACACCTCCATATATAAACAGCCGAGAACAAGATCAGATAAGAGGGATGTAACTGATGCTAGAATAGCAATACTTCTGCCTGTAAGTAACGCCATCAAATCCCTTTAGGGAGGAAAATGTACGCCAACGAGATACTGGCAAACCTGATGTTGCCTACGTAAAAATTAAGTTATCTCCTAATTTAAAGTTCATAGTTCAATGCGTTCATCAGATATCCACTGGAAAACACATGCAGTTAGACAGACAGATACACAGAAGAGGACTTTTGTCAGAACCATTTGAGACAGCTAAGCAAATTAAACAAAATGTTAGCTCAAATTCAGTCTAGAATTCTCGTAGCTCATCCAAATCCCATGGAATGATTTGCATCATTCATCACTGATTTGACCTGAGTGTTGTACATATATCAAACTGAATTTTAGTTAAATAGAATAAAATTTTTCTATTTAGATTTAATAACACATATTAGGCCAAGCTCAGTGGAGCACTACTTATCAGCAGGGTCCTATTATAAATGATTTATTAATAAATTTATACAATCAAGAGTTCTAATCATAGTTTTAATGCTATTGCATAAATATTTTACAACTGGTGCAGTACGGTGAGTTACGTAACTATCACCATTAGTAGTGTAAAAAGAAGCATCTTACACATTCAGACCGCGAACTTTACAATGATGTAATCCAATAATGAATTATTAACGCTTTATAATTTACGTGTTAAAACAATCAGGCTGCGCATATTTTAATCTAATTGCGTATTGCTGTATTTTATTTAGTTTTTATAATTGTCTGACTGTCTGTTTTATTCTATTCACTTCGTATGAAAATGATAATGGAATTTAATTTTGATTTTTCCCCTAAAATTAATCTCAGAACAACATATAAAAAACAAACAAAACCGAGACAACGATAAAAAACAAACGAGAAAAAATATGCCATTGCTATTATTCAAACAACTGCATATTCGATATTCCGTTCTTCCCCGGTTATTATAGTCGGTACTTCGTGTATAATAACTAAAGATAAGAATAACCTTTAAGGGTGCGCTCTACCACAGGCCAGAAATCGCAGTACGATGTTTCAAAAATCCGCTTGGAGGGAGGGCCATGAGTAGTTGCTGTGGAACGGATCGGAACTTACCGAGCGCCTCCGACATTTGCCGAGCGGGAGACCCGAGCCAGGTGCTCGACGTCCGACTCACACACGCGCTGGAGCACACAGCTTCGTTTTTAACAGGGATGGGCTAGTAGGCCTTTCACTCTTGAGCCACTTTACCCATGCCACATGCGAATAAAGCAGACTATGCTTTATTCACATTAGTCTGCCCCTATATACTGACAGTAAATGGACACAAAGATACACATAAAAACTATCGCTAAACATATATAAAATATTGTAGTATAATTTAGGCAAAACATGATACGTAAAATATTATAGAAAAAATCAGACTGGGAGTGGCTTCCTTCAAATATTACATGTGAATAACATTACATGACACTTTCACTTTTATTACAGTACATGTTTTAGATTTGTTAAGACTGCGATGTACCACAGGCCAGAGATCGCAGTATCGGGACTACGGAGCATCTCAGTTATTTGCCGAAAGAAAATGCGTTCGGTGGCGTACGGCTCGTAACAATGGAGATCGGCTAAATCAGTATGAAACTGTAACCGGTACTTTTCTTACCGTTACTCGTTGGTACAACATACTTTTATTATTATGCAATAAAACGTTTTAGTAAAATATATTTTATTTTTGTTAATTTAAATTCGGTCTACTGAAATATTTGAAAACGAACAGAAACGTAATCATTCCAGTGATATTGTCAGGTCAGAGTGTCTACCGATCTGGAATACGTGGAAAAACTGGGCAAGGCAGGAATTGTTATGAAAACCATATAAAATTTAAATAATTTTAATGTTATCAACAAAACTAACGTAATTTTAATAATTCTTTGTTACATAATGTAAACCCACACATTTTCTTGTAAATATAATCATTCTTTCATTTTTTTAGAATTATGGGATCACATAAGATTTTTAAGACTAACTAACCACGCTACCAGCAACAGTATATTAAAAAAGTACATATTTTATGAGCTCAGTTCATATATTTACGACTTAATACACACAGCTACATGTCACTCTCTGTGCGTCTGAAAAATTAGAATGTAATTATAACTTTGTAACAACAATAAACTTTACAGAATTGAACAATAGTAACATAACAAAATTCAGCAACAAAAAACAAAGTCACAACAAGACATTAAAATTACAATCAAGCAAAATATCACAAGACCAACATGAGAGAAATTACAGTTTTTACTTAGCAAATTGTATAGGATAAAAATTTACCAGGGTATATTACACTGAGTATATACAGGGTGAGTGGCTCTTGGTGTGACAACATTTTTTTGGGTTGTAATGCAATGTAAATGTGATACAATGGTGGTTATAAAAAAAGTCTCACTCCAAAAATTAGGTCTAAAATGAATTATTTTCAGTTTTTCTAAAAAACCCGTGTTTTTGTACGTAAATCTGATATTTCTCAGCAAAGTATGTGAGCAAACTACATCATTTTTAGATTCTCCGTGTGCAAAACTAACACTTCCTCTGAATTTTAATTAAAATATTGTTGAATACACTATGAATTCTACAACTTATTAATATAAAGCAATAAGTTCTTTATTAATTATTTGTGAAATACAACCAAAACATTAATGTCAAGAACAAACTAACTATAAACTGTGAAACTTAACAATATGAAACAAAAAACTCTTTGTTAAATGTTTTCGTAATAAACTCTATGAATAAAATAACAGAAAAAAAACTGACTAGACTGACTATAATATTTACGATTCATCAATATGAAACAACTAAATACTAGTTAAATATTTGTGAAATAAAAAAATAAAATAATTGGAGCAAAACGATTATAAACTTAATATAAAACAACCAATTATTTGTTTAATATTTGTGAAACAAAGCCTATAAATTAATTAACAAGAACAAACTGACTATAACGTGCACAACGTATTAGTATAAAACGGAAAATTTCAATTACAATATACCCAGATTAAAAGACTATAAACTATTCTTTATCTATAATTTTGCAACCACTTATATTCTCCGTGAGGGACCGGCATCCTCATCGGCATCAGCCACTTTCCCAGATGGGTTCGAGGGTGATGCACTCTTCTCATCTTGTGCTGAACTTCTAAGCTGGAGGCAGAGCAAAATGTGGAAGCACCTTCCCTTATCACTACTCCAGTGACGGGTAGAAAACCTTTTCCCATGTTGGTATGGTCCTGAAATCGAGATTATTCCCCTACCCTTTCCCCTGCCACTTGGGGTATATTCAGTGTCTCCAAAGGAGCCTTCTGAGAAGCAGGGGACACCCAGTCGTAAATACCCTTATTTTTTCTTTTTGGGTTACTGGGAAGATGGGCTGAAAATACCCGGTTCTTGTGGATCATAATGAAATATACGAAAAAAAACAAGCAAATCCTAAGCTCAAGAGGTGTGTGGTACTAAACTTGAACTACCGATTGAAAAACTAAGGTTGTCTGAAATATCCCCAATGGAGGAAGACAGACTTCTCTTGTTAGAAGATCAAACTAGATGATATACTCAACTGGAACATATAATATTTATATATTATATAACATTTGGAATATATAATCAGCCAATCCCAGACTACATTGATGGTGAGACGTGCGGTAGGATGTACATGTGGGCTTAGACCCAATGTGTCATAATGGTTATACACCGAAGCCATAAGACCAATTATGGTGTATGGCTCATTAGTATAGTGGCCAAAGGTTCAACTGGCGAATGCCGCAAAAAACTGTTTAAGATACAAAGGTTGATATGCTTGGGGACAATGGGCGCCATAAAAGGAACACTGACCCCTGCCATGGAAGTAGTGCTAAACTTCCCACCTCTTGACATATTTGTCATAGGAAAGGCTAGGATTGCTGCCTATAGACTGCACTCCGAGTTTTCTGACATTCTCAAACTGGAAATTCTAGAGACGATGTCTGACAGAATGTCAAAGGTTATGGACTGGGAAAAACCATTTGAAGTCAACATTGTTGAAAGAGAGAAATGGTCAAACGGGAGCCTGCCTACATGAAGAAGGCTCTAACCTGGTACACGGACAGGTCGAAGCCTCTGAAGGGTATGAAGGGTGTTTGTGGAGCCACACCTAGAGCTAACTTTAGTTTTAGCCTAGGAAAACTGGAAACTGTCTCTCAGGATGGAGTCAAAGCCCTTGAGGAATGCGCGAGAATTAATTTGGAAAGAGGCTACAAAGGCAAAACCCTCTACATTAACTCTGACAGCAGGGCTACCCTGTAGGGCCTTGGCCAACCATGACTGTATCTCAAAGACACTAAGGGAATGTCATAAGGTCATGGAATTACTGACGAAAACCAATAAAGTTATTCTAACATGGATGCCTGGACAAAGAGGAATCACAGGTAATGCAGGGGCAAATAGTTGCGCTAACTTAGGAGTCAATTTTCTTCTTACTGGTCCTGAACCAACGTGTGGGGTTTACCATAACTGAGCACGGAGGTCGGTTGCTAAGTGGGTGTTTTACAAACACCGTCAGCAATGAAAGAGAACTGAGGGAAAATAAAAGCAGAGCGGTTGCTCAGTGGACTATTAAGAAACATAGGAGTAGATGCCCTTAGAATGACTAGAACTTAGATCCATAAGACTGGTTTTATTACATGTCATTGGATATTCCGAAGCAACCTGAACAGAGTTCTCTCAAACACTCCCCTTCATCGCAACCAACATGCATACCAGCAAGGCAAATCCTGTGAATCAGCACTGCACCAACTAGTCAGTAGTATTGAGGATAGCCTGTGCGCCAAGGAATTGGAATTGTGCACCTTCATAGACATTGAAGGAGCTTTTGACAATGCTAAATTCACTGCGATGGTAAGTGGAGCACAGCGACGTGGCCTCGAGCCAGCTCTGTGCCGGTGGCTTAGGGCCATCCTGTGCTCCAGACGGATCAGGGCTGATCTCAATGAAGAATCGCTTGTGATCGCACCTACAAGGGGATGTCCTCAAGGAGGCATCCTGTCACCTCTACTGTGGAATCTAGTAGTAGATGGTCTACTTGAGGACCTTACTAACAATGGAATCTATGTCCAAGGATATGCAGACGACATAGTCCTTATGGTACAGGGAAATATACAAATGTTGTTGTTGATATCATGAATACCAACCTTCAACATGTACACAACTGGTGTCAGGGAGAGGGACTGAAAGTAAATCCCTCTAAGACAGTAGTTGTACCATTCACTAGGAAAAAGAACCTAGAGTCTCTTTCTAGGCTGAAACTCGCATCCACACAGCTTGAGTGGTCAAAGACAGTTAAATATTTAGGACTGACTCTAGACCATAAGCTTACGTGGAATGATCATCTTAACAATATCCTGCACAAAGCAAAGTGGGCGCTCATGACGTCCAGGAGACTTGCAGGAATCTCATGGGGCGTAAAACCCCATATAGCACTATGGCTTTACAAAGCAGTTGTAAGGCCTCAAATCACTTATGGTTCATTAGTCTGGTGGACAAAGGTGAATCAGGTAACTGCCAAAGCCAAGCTTGAAAGCTTACAAAGGCTTGGCACAATCTTTGCAACCGGAGCATTCAGGAGCAGTCCCTCAGCGACCCTCGAGGTGGCTTTAGGACTTCTACCTCTTGATGTCCATATAAAAGCTGAAGCGCGTAAGTCAGCTTATCGGCTGATGGTTGCTGGCTTGTGGAGGAATGGCGCGTCTAACGCCATCACTGAAGCTGTAAACCCAAGCGCTATTCTCGAAATGGTCTCCGACATAATGAGAACGGAGTTCGTATTCAATAAGCCATTCTCTGTTGACTTCTACTCCAGAGATGAGTGGAAATCGCAAGATAACATCCCAACAATAAGAAAGAGCTTTGTCTGGTACACGGATGGCTCGCTTATTAAGGGAAGAACTGGATATGGAGTGTTTAGTCAATCCCCTAGAACTGCCCTTTGCGGCAGTTTGGGTCGGAACTGCTCCATATTTCAAGCCGAAATCTATGGTATCCTAGCCTGTGCCAACCTAGGCCTCACCAGAGGGTACCAGGGAATGAACATCTGTATAATGTCAGACAGTCAGGCAGCTCTTAAAGCTCTTGACTCCAACAGCATTTCATCCAGGGTTGTGTGGGAGTGCTTTAACACTCTCTGCAAGCTTGGATCACGCAACTTTGTGCGTCTTGGTTGGGTACCGGGCCACACAGGCATAGGTGGCAACGAATACTCCGACAGGCTTGCCAAAAGCGGAGCAAGCATGCCATACACCGGTCCAGAACCGAGTCGTGGTATAAGCAAGTCAGCCGCTTACCAAAGTATAAACAAATGGTCCAGGAAGACACACCGCTTGCGGTGGCAGAGTCACCAAGGACAAGCACTCGGCAAAAGACTGCTCACTGATTCTAGCTCCGGCTTCACCAGATGGCTGATGGGGCTGGGCAGGGATCGGGTTAAGCAAGTGATTGCCTTGATCACTGGACACGGCCACTTCAGGAAACACCTAAACACTCTAGGTTTACGAAATGAGGACTCGGAGTGTAGACTCTGCAATAAGTCTGAAGAGACTGCAAAACACATAATACTGGACTGTGAGAGACTGGGAGCAAGGAGAAGGGCTCTTTTCGGTGATAAACAACCAGGCGACGAACCAGATGCTAGTATCGGGGAAAAGCTTCTTAGCCTAATTAAGGGCACAAAGATAGGCTTACCCCTCTAACATCAAGGGGCACACAATAAGCTCAGGTTGACGTGTGAGGATCTGTGAATCCACCCCATTACCCTAAAGAAAAAAAAAAAAAATCTGAACAGAATAAAACCCTCTGCAGGAAATGTGGCGAGGCTGATGAAACAGCTGAGCATGTCATATTTGAATGTCCGTTATTACAGAGCAAACGCTCAAGATCCCTAAGTTTTCTTAGGCATGCTGAAAAGGGATTTGAATAGGCAAGCATTGTTCAGAAAATCTCATGGTTTTGTAAAGCCCTGGGATTTGACATAGCTTTAACCTGGACGAGGGTACACAATAAGACGGATGGCTGAGATGCAAATACCAAACCCAGGAAACCTGGCCCTCTGTTATTAAAAAAAACCACTTATATACAGAACTTAATGAACTTTTTTCATAACAAATTACATCTAGCAGATTATTGTAAAACTTGGGCACAATATATTCAGCCAGTCTTTCTTCAAAACTTCATTTTGCAGTGTACACTTTTAGTCTATTAGTTTGTCTTATTACTAAAGAAAGTTTGAAATTCGGAATTTTGAACTTATTTTCCGAAAATTGCGAACAAATATAGTGTACTTTTAGAAATCATTAAGTGACAAGGTGTTTGCTCTTATATATTGATTCGATCAATACCTTGTAAACTGAAACATAACCATCCATACTAATAAATTTTTAATCTATACAACGCTGCCAAACAAGAATACATTTTGCTTCAGATCTTTTCAAGATATTGTATATCACATCTGAGGCCGTTATCTATACAGATTCCCAAATAGTCACGTCGGTTCACAATTTTGATGTTATCACAAGAACAACTATTTTTGTTTAAGAATCCTCTATCGCCTTTGTAGAAGGGACAGGTACATTTGTGGTATGTTAAAGTAAAGTAAACTAAAAATGTCTTATTTTCCCGGCGAAGTTAGGGCTAAGAAGTCCTCTCTAACACTTTATCTGGAAAGTGTAAATGGTACAGTTTTATTTCTCAAGCGAGTATTTTTAATAACTTTTGGATGGCTTGATTATTAACTCTCTATCGTGCATCCATATGTTTAGCTTGTTGAAGTTGCATTGTAATTTCTCCTGAGCCACTCATATTTTTATGTGATGACAGAATCATAATGTAATTGGCAAAATTTCATTTTTACAAGATCTACAATATCAAATATTCTATTGAAGTAGATATAGAATAGGACAGGGATCAAATTACTCCCTTGAGGGACACCCAAACAATTTGCATTCTTTAACTAAAAGCTTTTGCCACTATAAAAATGAAATATGTTAAAGATATGAGTGAAAGGCCAAGTATACACTTGTCACACCTACGTCTTGCAAAGCTTCAATCATAATTTTCGCTTCTATTGTGTCAAACTCTTTAGATAAGTCATAATACAATACAATGTAGATAAGTCATACATTGGGCTAATAAGCAAAGCTTCGTTCTAAACTTAATTTCAAAGTCAATTCGTTGTCGAGATAACGTGAGGACAGAAATGAATTTTTCGATTTCTTCGAAAAGTAGCCTTCACTAATACTCACAGTTTCCTAGTTTACACAAATAAGCTCAGTTCCAGTCCTTAATAGGTCAAATTAACAATACAAAATTACCAAAAAATAGTACTATTTAATTCGGAAATTACTTTCAGTAGGTTTCTACAAATCTGTGCTACCAAAACGAATCCATGAGTCTTTAAAATTTCTATGATACACTTAAACTAAAATATTGTTTATAAAATGTAAATAATGTAAATAAAATATAATTCTTTGTTGTAGAAATTATTATATGTGATCTCTGTTATGTTTTTGCTGATTAGTTGTGTGTCAAGTCATTTTGTTTTAAATCTAAACATAAGACTGTGTAGTTAAACGTGAACTACTGACTTAGAACACAATCCATAACACAACAGAGGCCAAACAAGGTTTAATTTTTATGAGTTCCAACTAAATGATTGGATAGAGTATTTGGAGATTTTGTTAGCTACGATATACATTTGCGGCTAGGCTATTATAAACGGACACACATAATATTATTAATGGTTACAGTTTTCTGAAGACTCAAAAAAAAGAAAGGCAACAGGTGTGTCGACTAACAGGTGGAGTGACCTTTTGACCTTCTCCCCGGCGAGACAAGGTCTTCACGCACACGCAGTATCGTCCTGCTCGAGCGTGTGTCTGAACTGACCTACTTCACGAGATATTGCAGGAACACCCACGCTTTACCCAATTAACGTATAGTCCGGGCCGGTTTAGGTCACCACGCATACGCAACGTGGATCGTAACCGAGTAGCCAATTGTAAACTGCGAGCGATGAAACATTTTATATGTTGGCGTTAACCGGATTGAAAATATTTAACACAGTTTTATGGCATAGAGAGCCGTTGCACATCGTGTAAGTACGCTATAAACTTTTTGTGAAATCGAAGAAAGAAATATATCGTCAGTTTCGCAAGTTTTTGCAAGATTTAAAATGGTATAAAAAAAAGAAAAAAAGGTTTTTAACAAATCATATATTTTTAGCCTGAAAGACTTAATCCTAACAATTACAAATGCAATTTTATGTTAAATAACTATCAAACAACAATAAGAAAACCTTCTATTTAAATCTAAACGCTTACGGTTATTTTTATCGTTATGATTCGACTGGTTGTTTATGGTTAATGGTTTGGTTAGATGGTTGCTTGGTTTGGTTTAAATGGTTTCTATATTTCGTATATTTACGGATATGCAACAGTTACTTTCATGTCTGATTGTTGATTTTATCTTCATATACAAATAAAATAATTCCCCCATAATGTAGAAATCTCAAGGTTATATGGTTAAAATATGATCATACTTAGTCTTCCGACGAAGTGCCAACTGAGATAGTTCGTGAGAGACAAACGTTTGCAAAAGCTTGTTCTTCAAAATAAACCTGGAAGTCTTGACCAGTCTACTGTCAGTTTTGTCTGATCCTGGACCTTAATAATCAGTCGAAGACTACTGGTAGAGCCCGGTACACCGAACTATTTATATTCAGAGGAGTTTTAGAACTTATCTGTCAATTATGATGACGGTGAGTGGCAGTCTGTAGTGTTTTACTACAACAATGTCGGTGCTGGGTGACTTGAGAGCGACAGACTCTGGGAACTTCATGTCCTTGTGCTAACATGTACTCAATACTGTGTGACCGACTGGAAACATAATCTACGCAAACTATTTCTATCACGCATTTCCTTTCATGCTGTTATTTTTTTATACCTTAGATAATTTGACTCAATTCCGGATCCAGATGATTGCACACTACAAATCCAACGGACTATATCGTCATTCTGCCTCTTTTATTTCTACTCATGTCCCCCTACCTTATAAAGTTCCAATAGACAGTTATTCAAAGCTTAAATAAGATACAATACCACTCATGGTATTGATGACCTACGTTGACCAACTACGGATAGGTCAGTGTGGGTCATCACGCCTGCGCAGTAGTTTCTAAACTGAGCCTGTGTCAAGACTGACCTAGTTTAGGGCTTGGTCAACAATGCTGAGTCGCATCCACTCAAACTGTACCGCTCACCTAAGTCCACACTGCCGCAAGAACAGAACATCATGGAAACACGCTACCATGGGTACGGAGCAGACATTGACTCACAACTTCCAAATGAGGCAAAGCAAGGGAAACATAAAGTAGGTAGCGCTCACGATCAGCTTATTGGAGGTTTGAATAAATAAATGGTAACAAACGAAGGCTACTCTTTGAAGTATGAGAGTGTATAGATTGAGTTCAGGTGACAATTGTCCCCGTCAAAATTATATTGTTGGCTAAATATACATTAAACAATCCCTTTTAAAAATTAAAAGAAGAAAAATACGTATATAAAAATAGAAAATTAAAACCATTATAAGTAATTGGCAAGAGAAAAGATAGCGGTTGAAAATAAAACATCATAACAATTTTATAACATAATATGTAAGATTTGTCTCATCCTGGACCTTAACAATCGCTCGAAGACTCCTTGTGGAGCCCGGTACACCAAACTATTTATATTTCAAAGGAGTTTTAGAACTTATAAAGCACTTATAAAACTACAAAGCAAGTAATGTCAAGATTTTCCGTTTAGAAAAAATTCCCAATCTTTCTTATCTTAATATTTCTTGTATTGCACTTTTACAGGAAAATATACTTTCCTTGGTTTTAGAAAATTACAAACCAAAACACATAAAAATACTAAATTATAACTAAACCATAATAAACTTTCTATAAAACCGCCGTTCAAATATATAATAAACCACTAAGTTGAAAAATGTGTTATGACACATGACATAGACTTATAATCTCATATGCACTTTGCAATATATTTATCCTCTTTAGACAATGTGAAAATTCACACAGTTTAGTGTAAACGAAAAATACTTAATTTTAAACTACACTGGGTAGAATTAGATTTAACTAGGGTTAAAATACGATTATAAGTAATTAGCCTGCAAAAAATAAATAAAAACTAAAACATTCATTTCGACGTTTTTGGAGTCTCAGAACGGGGAAGACATAGGATTAAACGTTTGCAACAACATATAATGAGATTAAAAGGCTGCGGGATCAGTAAATAAAATGTGTTGCATAGAGAAACCTCAAAATGTAATTTGTTAAACACATTGAAGTCTTATTTTTTAGGATTCCAGGGCCTGTAATTTTGACTATCGTCTGTTTCCGGCCCAATATGCGTAATCTCCTTTTCACATAAATAATATATAAAATATTTTGGACGTTTAACAGTGAAGATTGTTTTTTAAAAGTACTTATGGCATTAGCAGTGTTTTATTTCATTGAAAATTGGAGAACGTAGGTGATTGATATAAAATTAAAAAAAACTTCCATTAATGAAACACTATATCCTAAGAGCTATACATTGTACAACAACAAAACCATACAATAAGGTCCGGGGAAGTTACAAATGAACTATAAGTTATCCATGCAAGTACAAATAAATGGTGGGATGCTCACGCAAAAGATTACGAGGAATACTTTATGTAGAGTATAAAAAAATCATTAATATTAAAACAATTTGTACTAAATCATTCAGGTTTTTGCCAAACATACAAACTGCACCCAAAAGAAACACTTTTAACTGCAAAGCTAAATAAAACGTTTTGTCATACAGAATTAACACAGGAAAGTTGATTGATTGGCCATTTGCAGCTTTTCTGTCATATTAGCGGATTAACAGTTGTGACGTAAAACAGATGTGGTGTTGCCATCCCTTCATGATCTCATGGAGAAAAAATCAAACAAAGATTTACGTGCTAACGACATCCAGTAACAAATCATATAGTTTTATTATAAAACAATTAAGCATAAATCTTACATTTATTCCCACCAAAACATGTTTACAAAATGTATGGTGAACTAGAAAGTCATTAGGAGCTACGAACAAAGAATTATGTTTGACTGCAGTGGTCATCACACCTGCAGTCACTACCCAGGATTGTACTCTCTTCCTCTCAACTGATCGGGGTGCTTCCTCTTGACTGCTCAGTCTACCAGGTCTGTGTATGAATGATCACCGGTTCTTCCTTGCAATGTTCTTGACTTCTTTTTCTAGCTTATATCGCAACCATATTTCTTTAGCTGGAAAAAATTCTCAGCGTTTTAATGCTATGTCGCAATGCATGATTTTACGCAAACTTGAATTACCATTCTTTTATTAACAACTGGGTATACCAAATGCACTCCTCCCTAAGAATAATAAAAATAATGTTCCTTTGTTTTCTTCAAGGTATTCATATATACCAATAGTACATGTGGCAAAACTAAATAAGCATAAAAATTTCCCTGTTTGCAAGTGATGAACCTGTTCTTAAATGTACGAAAAGATCCCTCTATTAGTATATTTGTTTTGGAAGGTATAAGGCCCAAGTCACAGGGTTTATATTATTATGGATTTAATCTCCTGTGACATTAATGAAAATTAAATAATATTAATATTAATATTAATAAATTAATACTTTATTCCTGAAAATTTGCTTTCTCATCATACCCATTGGTAATCGATTCATCGCTTACTGGATACATTCAAATGGCGTCCATATTATTATTCAAATGACTGGTCGAGTCAAATTCAATAATAAAGTCATACAACATGGATGTCCAAACAGCGTAACATCTTCTGCTAAAGACTCTGGAAGAAATTTAGTCCATTTCCCAAGTTTTACAATTATATTTATCCTTCCTGCGACTCCTATTTCGTTTTTTCCATATTCAGTAATAATGTCACTATTAGGACTCAACTTATCCACCTTTTGTTTTTATTAATTCTCGTAATGATTTATTGATGGTACCTCCGCGGGATCGTAAATAAAGCTGCATACTGCACTTGTAACCGTTCAAATTAACATCTATGGTAGCACTGGATACTTTAGGTTGGATTGGTCTCACGTCTTTGACCCTGATAAGAATAATTCAACTCTGTGATCTGACTTATCAATCCAGTACATCCTTAGTCGGCTGATAACTGAATAATCTACCTTTTTAGTGCATAACTACGTAGTCCTCATTTCGGAAACATTGTTTAATAGGTACTAAGAGCACAGGACTGTCTTGGCCTTCGTGTTATAAATTTTATGACACGAAAAGAACCAGATTTAATTATGGTCAGCAGGTTCTCTATTTTTATCTTTCACACCACTCTGTACCTGTCGACGAGTTTTTTTTATTATAGTTGGGAGACCTGCAATCTAGAAGACAGACACTGGCGTTGGCGATGGAGAGAATTTGGCGAGTGTATGCATGAATGTAAAGATTGTATGTCTGAATGTAGTATTGTGAATGAATGTAAAAATTATAAATTTATCCGGTATGACTCTTGCTACATAGTTGTTATATTGTCCACGGCAATAAAATGTTTGACTTTGTTATTGCTCACCAAACTTCTAGCACATTCCACTGTTCGTTCCAACAATTCATTCCTCCAAATAATCAATTGGCAAGCAGAATTAATCCCGTATGGCTTTAACGTGCATAATATTCAAACTCCGCACACTTGTAACGTACAGAAAATGTATCCTGTACGGGTTCTAGTCTTTTTAAAGCCCTTTTCCGTAATTACAAAAAAGTATAATTACAAAAACTATAATCTCCAGATGGATAGCTCACTGCAAAGATCGTGTCAGTAGATTTTAAAAGGAGGACGGAAGCCTTTTTGTCTTCACTATAACTGTATTCTACAGCTTCGCCAATACATCTAATCCTCCAGTGCTTCTTTCCAATACTAGTCAAGAGCAGATGTTCTAGAACCGTGTCTTCTTTTCCAAATGCTTTCACTTTACAGGTCAAATACGATTCAAAGTGTCTCAAATAATCTTCAAAGTACGAGTGATATGAGTATTCGTAAAAAGAAAATATATGCATAATTTTGGTATAGATCATCGTATTCCTGTTCATCAGAATTATCACATTGTTCGTCGCATCTCATCAGAGTTTTCATTTTTTTCTCGTCGTCACTTGTAAGTTCTAGCGAGATAAAAATAATACGAGTACCATATTTGATACATTCCAGCACAAACCACAACTTTTTATTAATAATTTGATATGAACGAGGAATATAAAGTAATATATGTATTATTATTAAACATTAAATATATTCACAGAACACTTGTACAAACAATATAGATTTACTTAAATATATAGTTCGATCCATGCATGATTTTCTTATCACACAACACATATTTAAATGCATTGCAATGGTCACATTATAATGCATTACTACCAATAACTGGAAAACAGTAATAACATTTTGGTAATTATTAATTTAGAAAAGCTTTTAGTTTATTACATTAAAATTAATTGATCTT
Organism: Homalodisca vitripennis; assembly: GCF_021130785.1. Classification (NCBI taxonomy): domain Eukaryota; kingdom Metazoa; phylum Arthropoda; class Insecta; order Hemiptera; family Cicadellidae; genus Homalodisca; species Homalodisca vitripennis. The sequence continues at coordinate 100,324,715 of NC_060210.1, forward strand.
CACAGCTATCTATATAATACATTTTTTTCTTCTTCTTTAATGTACTAAACTTTTAGTATAAAATGTTTACATAATTGATAAATTTACGTAAACACGGAGACTTGAACAATTGCTAGGCAGACCCGCGATTAGTTGCTAAAATGTCTACACACAAAAACATGTAATATACGATAGAAGGAAAGGGATAAAGTTAATTGGATTCAGAATACACAGTAACACTAGAACACAATGATAAAACTGTCATTATGAAAATTAACAGTACAAATAAAACTATAAAACATAACAAATAAATACTTAAGTCGTATTACTTTAAAGTGAAGTATATTAAACATTAATAATTACAATTTCAAACAGTAAATTAAATGTTTAACAATGTACATGTTTGTCAATGTACTAACGTTTATCCAAAAATCAGAAGCTATTTATGGATGACAGTTACTAAAACATTTAATATGTAATTCGTATTACAATTGAGGTAAGTTAAAATATAATTAACAATTTAAAAACATTGAAATAATAGATAAATGTTTGCCAATGTACATTTGTTTCCATGTACTAACTTTTATCCATGAAACGAAGGCTATTTATGGATGACAGTCACTACGCGAGAGATTCTGTTACAAATCTCTCCTAACCGGAGGTTTACCTCACCTCGAGAACATCAGTGTTACACTACTATATGTTACAGGCCTTTTCAAGGATTTGCACAATAGCAAACTCCATGAATGCAGGAATTCCAAGGCTTAAATATATAAACAATACGCCCTTAAAGAGACCAAGAATACAAAGGTGTTTTAAATTACACAACAAACCGAGGACCTACTTTTTAATTGCATGAAACGTAAACGGAAATGAAAGAGTGTAGTGATACACATTTCAAGTCATTTAATACGAACTGTTATAAGGAAATATACTATAGATTGGACATCTGTATCAAACAAACCGACTTGCCTCAGTTGACAGTTTTTGCTCGAGTATTCACTAAATTTTTTCTTCCACTGAGGTTATATTACTGTCTCGTCAAACGTCTACTAATTAGTACCTTTAGTATTGTTGATCAGTGTCAAACAACTGCTTCTGTATCTATGAAGAACCAACATCAACTACATTAGATATGGTATGTGGTAATCCACCAAGAGATTGGTGGCCACTCTATAACACATAGCATCAATATAGACACGGCATACACATGTAGTAGGCTTGAATACGTATTCCTGTTGGGTGGTAGTTGATTTCATAAAGCTACATAAAGAGCTCTTGGCCATAACCACAGCAATTCGTCTCTTTACCTGTTAGGGAGATAACAGTGTTGTGCTCGTCACTAGTAATGCAATTGATAGCTCCAGCAAAACGGTCGTCAATTTCCATCCGAGCCAACTATCATCAATTTAAGGTGGGCCCTCCCACCAGATTTATCACAGATCAGTAACCCACGTGTACACTACACCACAAAAGTCGCTAACGCTACGCACAGGAATCGAACCTTTGATTAAAAAAGTGAATTTCCGCATCCGAGAGTTACGCCTTAAGACCTTGCAGCCATCTTGACTTAATGTTCAGGGTGTGCTGATAACTCACTTACAATTTCGCTCGATTCTAACCTTGTAGCTTTTTAAACGCCCTTTTATAGAAAATCGTAATAAAAAATTCCTCTTATTAAGAACTAAAATTTGAATAACCCTTTAAGAAAACCGATTCATATGCAGTATATATATACAGGGTGATTGAAAAGTAAATTGCACCCTCTCCTAACTTTTTTTGTTATTTTAGATATATAAAACCTATTTGTGTAAATCTTACTACCGATAGGCTACACTAGTAATGATAGTTTTCAACTTTGGGCCTCAGTGGACAGAGGGGTGAGGAGCAACTCAACATTTTCAAATAGCACTTATATTCTAGTAGCATATCATTAAAAGTTCTTGATTAGTCATTAAATAAGACACTTAAAAATCGGACCACTCCACAAGAAATGGCAGGCTCAAACGTATAATGTTGATAAGTAAGTTGCAGCAACCCCCCTTAACTTGCCTAATTGATGCAGATGTATATATTGGTGATCAAAGATATGGCTAACAAGAGATAACAAGGACAAGTTTTCAAGTAGATAACAAGGTTATCAAGGATCAAGTAGATAAGCAGCGTGTTAGCTAAGAGGCTATTTGTTGGATGAGATTTACTTAGTATGAGAGTGCTCATGTTTCAGCTTCTCATTAGCCTGGGAAGAGCCGTTCCTCGCGCCGCATCTCCCTGTCTCATCTCGTACTCTAGCCATTCTATTTACATATCACAGCTGTAAATATGTAACTCCACAGAGGACTTTTCGTTACGTATACCATACCCAAAGGAAGATTACTTTCATTCTGCAGATTGTTATATTTGTCTTTGTTTGGTTAGATACGTTTTCATTTAATACAGAAAATCTATAACCAATACAGTGCAAAACAATTCTTACATATCTCAATTTCCTCTTTAAAATAAAGCAAACGAAATTCATAATGAATAAACAATAATATGAGTTACAAAACAGCGCAATACATTGAAAAACATCACAAAATTACTCTTAGGCGCACTAACCTCTATTGCTTACATTAAAACTCTAACGGATATTCCATTCTAGTTGTAAGTTTAATCTTTTCTAGATAAACTGAACGTCATATCGTCGCAAAGCAAAGAAGATTTAATTTTATCACCCTCTTAACTTTTAGGAGGATGCACTGTTTAGAAATTTATATAACCTTCCCGTCTTGTCTTCGTAAGGTAAATTGTTTATGTTAAAAACATTCTTGTTAGAAATATCAAACTAATATTTTACTAATTTAGATAGTTAATTTGTTCAAAGCTGATGGTATGATTCTTTTAAACATTTAGTAACTTCATCATCTAGAAACGTAAAATAGTAAAAACTTTATATGCGTAAAATGGATTCTAAAAACGCCGAATTGAATAAGTTGTAATAACTTAGAAATAATTTTTATAAACATTTATATCGATTCGATTTTATTGTATACTTCTAAATATGTTGTAACCTGTTTTTGAAACTATAAGATATATAAAAAAACCATGTAAATAAATCATAGTTTTCAATGTTACCTGAGCACTCCATAATCCTATTTCGTCTAGTGTCACTATGCATAATAGCTTAGATATTTTTTACAACATTTAAATGACTGCTATAATGAAAAAAAATATATAGAAAATTAAGTGAAAATAAAAACTGCTTGGAATGGCTAGACAATAAAAAGTGTTGATTACGACGTATGTTGTGAAATATATAACGATGAGATTTTCCACAAATGTGATTGGCTCTTGAACATTTTGAATACCATCTTGAACATTTTCATCTGTAAGCCACTACCACTAAGTACTACCACTTAAAAAAGTTTATTTTGAATGGTTTATAAATAACAATTTATCGTATTTGCATTTATTTCCGCAATGTTATTTTCCGCAACATCTCTAAATTCTAAACGGCGAATAATTTAAATCTTTTCAGATAAGTAAACACCCGTAAAGACAAACATTATTGTACGAGTAAATGACAAATTCCAATCTTTGAACGACCGTCTCCTTAAACCTCAGAAGATATTGCAAAAACGAGTAAAAATATAAACCGCTTATAATTTATAGATAAGTTATTTGATAAGACGTGTAGTTTGTTCTGTTAAATGCGCAAGCTAAAGCTTTTTTAAAGATGTATACGACCACCTTATAGAAAGTTATTATCGTTTTTGACTGACCAAAAATTAATTTAAGGTACGTAAAAATTATGTATCTATACCACGTTTAATCTGAATTTATATACATTATCTTAAATACACATCTTAAATGTGTTCATGATTAATTCTGTTATTTTATTGAACACTTCCCATAACTATGGAAAGTTTTAAATCTTTAAATTTAATTAAGAGATATTGATAATGAAGACGGATAAAGCTGTTGAAAAAAACTAATATTAAATGTTGGGAAATTAAGTCAAGGTAAAATTTGTGTATAAATGCGAACGGCTGTCATCTTGAAACGTTTTATTTGTTGAGACTGGCTAACGAACCTATTCAAGCTTTGTACAAATGCTGTTTCTCTACTAGTTTAGTCTGATGCTACGAAATACATTGCTAAAGTTATTTTATACTGCTGATTCAATAAATCTTATGAGATATTAAAATACGAAAGAGCAAACATTATTCTGAGTAAACCTAGTGAATGAACTATCCTTTGAGGGACACATGTTAAAATGTCATATTATTGTATCCAGTTTGATTACAAATTTATTTTATTCTGGGATTTTCTAGTTGTCATAAAGAATCACAAGACCCACGGAGTGACAGGGAACGTCATTAAAATTGATGTTGCTTGTATAGATATGAAGCTTAATGCACGAGTTTAACTCTGTAACTCAGTTTGTTCTCGAGATATCGTGTGAACAGACAGAGATATATCGACAAGCAAACAGAAATGAAAATTCAAACCTTTCAATTAATAGCTTTTGCTTTGGAAATAAACTAGCAAATTATAGTGAATGGGGGGTGATGGTCTGAGAAATTATAAAAACAATCTACTTTGAAATTTGTCATAAGGCTGGTATGGGTAATTGGCAGATTTCTATGAAATTTAACTAATTGTAAATTTGAAGAATAATTGCCACCAATTAAAAATTCCGGAGCAGGTATTTTATTTACTGAAAAATAAACGACTTCAAATCTACTAAGCGTTGTTTAGTGCTCGTGTGACACTGGAAAATTACGGGCACAAGTGACATCCTTTGTCTCCAGTCCCCTCACGGACTCCCCTTGTTTACTTTAACACAACGGTTGAAACAACGAATAAGACCACATGCCAGATAAATATCCCATTTGCTGTATATGAATCGGTTTTTAAAGAGCGTTAGTCACAATTTTTTAGAATTAATATTTTAGTTTTTCATCAAAATAACTCTATACTACTAGGTACATCAAATTTCGCTAAAAGGGCGTTTAAAAAGCAGAATCAGGCAAAATAGTATGTGAGCTATCTGCACACCATAAACATAGAGTCAGGCTGCATGTCATAGGGCGCAAATCTCGGTCCTAGAAGTTCACATTTGAGTCGCAGGTTCGATTCTCGCGCCTAACGTTAGAGCCTTTGTGGTGTGGTGTACACGAGGGTTACTGATCTGTGGTAAATCTGGTGAGAGGGCCCATCTGTAATTGATGATAGTTGGCTTGGGTTGAAATTGACGACTATTTTGCTGGAGCTCTCAATGGCATTACTAGTGACGAGCACAATACTGTTATCTCCCTAACAGGTAAAGAGACGAATTGCTGTGTTTATGGCCAAGAGCTCTTTATGTAGCTTTATGAAATCAACTACCACCCAACAGGAATACGTATTCAAGCCTACTACATGTGTATGTCGTGTCTATATTGATGCTATGTGTTATAGAGTGGCCACCAATCTCTTGGTGGATTACCACATACCATATCTAATGTAGTTGATGCTGGTTCTTCATAGATACAGAAGCAGTTGTTTGACACTGATCAACAATACTAAAGGGTCAATATGGTCCAATAATGTTGTAAAATCATGTTTGTTATTATTCTTATGGTTAGTGTTGTTGCTGTGGAATTACTAGACGTTTCCCGAGGCAGTAATATCAAAATCAGTAGAGGAAAGAATAAAATAAAAACTAGAACAAGAACTACTGTCAGCTGGGGAAGGTCAGTTTGGTGGATACAGATGTCCAATCAATAATATATATCTTTATAAGTTTTGATGTTAAATGACTTGAAATGTTGATTATTAAAGTTTTTCGCCTTCGTTTACGTTTCAGGCAATTAAAAAGGAGGTCTCGGTTCTTTTTGTATTTTAAAACACCTATGCACCCTTGGTCTCTTTAAGGGCGTTGGTCTCCAGCAATTGTTAAAACAAAATGTAGCGTTTTGGAAAAATATACTTTAAAAACAGTAAAAACCGTAATTTCGGTTTTGTAAAATTAATTATTGTTATATTATAGAGAAATAAAGCATGTCATTAATAAAATTAGAATATAGCCTATTATAAAACCTACAATTACACTCCACAATTATTTGAACTAACTGTAATCCATCCACAGCGACACACTGATAACAGTGCTTAAATGAAATCGTAAGCTCTTACAAATCAGTTCTGCAGTATCCGAAGAAGTTCCTCTTCAATTGATTGTTTTAATTCCTCATAATTATTAAAGCTACGAGTATAAACTTGTTCCTTTAAGTAACCCCATAGAAAGTAATCACTCACAGTTAAATCTGGGGATCGGGATAGCTAAACTAAAAAAATAACTTCTACGACCAATCCAACGGCCATGAAGGTTGTCATTTAGTAATCGCTTGACACGATTTTCAAAATGAGGAGGAGCACATCTTGTTGGAAGATTGCTTGATCCATTTATGGAACAGTAAACTGTAGCAAGATTGTTAATTTAAAACCTGCCCATATCTATTCCGTCATTGTAATAAAATAAAATCAGGTAATCCAAGAAATGAATTTTTATAGGAAGCAAAATGGTAAGGTTTCGAATATGTCACCATTTTGTTTCTACAATTGTTAGGAAGCTTGAATTTTCATAGAATATGTTTAAAATCTACTTTATTAATCGTGTAGAGTTTGAAAATTTTTGGTGCATAAATGGGCAAGTAATATACAATCAAACGTTTAAAACTCTTCGTGAGACACTCTGTATTTAAGCCTCGGAATTTCTTCATTCATGGAGTTTGCTATTGTACAAATCCTTGAACAGGCCTGTAATAGATAGTGGGTGTAACATTGATGTGTTCGAGGTGAGGCAAACTTCAGGTTAAGAGATATCTGTAACAGAATCTCTCGCGTAGTAACTGTCATCCATAAATAGCCTCTGTTTCATGTATAAACGTTAGTACGTGGATAAAAATGTACATTGGCAAAAATTTATCTATTATTTCAATGTTTTTAACTTGTTAATTATACTTTAATTTACCTCAATTTCAGAGTAGTACGACTTATATATTAAAAGTTTTATTTTTACTGTCAATTTTCTTTTGACATTGTAAATGCACGACACAGACATATTAACGTATACTTCTTAGACACGCACCACATCTGAAAATATCACTAAGTAAGTATATAACTAATCAAGTAGTTTCTACTTCTTTGAAAATCATAAAGAATATTTCAATACATGCAGTATTTAAATAAAGAATAAGTTGAGATATATTATTTATTTGTTTCTATTACTGTTGAAAATGAGAACATAGTGACAGTCTTATCATTGTGTACAAGTGTTACTATTTATTCTGAATCCATTTAACATCCCTTCCTAAACTCGTATATTACATGTTTTTTGTGTGTAGACATGAGCCGCGAGTCTCCCTAAAAATTGTTTAAGCACTAATGTTCGTGTAAATTACTCAATTATGTAAACATTATACGAAAAGTTCAGTTCTTTCATGAAGGAGAAGGAAAGTAGAAATATTACATGGACAGCTGTGAGGACATATTACTTATGCTGTTGTCCAAATTATTAAAAACAACATAAGTATTACTGTTATTTTCAGTTATTGGCAGTAATGCATCATAATGTGATCATTGTCATGCATTAAAATATGTGTTGTACAGTTAGAAAATCTTGTATGGATCAAACTAAATATTTAAGTAAATCTATATTGTTTGTAAAAGTTTCTGTAAAAATGTGTTTGATTGTTTTATAATAATACATATTTTGATTTCTATAAGATTCAATTGTACAGAATTTGAAATTTAAGAACATCAAAGCCATACGGGGTTCATTCTGCTGGCCAAATGATTAGTCGGAGGAATGAATTGTTGGAACAGAGGAACGTGCTAGAAATTTGGTGAACAATCAACAGTCAAAACTAAAGTCAAACCTTTTATTGCTGTGGACAATATAACAACTACGTGACAAATGTCATACCGGATAAGTCTATAATTCTTACATTTATACACAATACTACATCAGACATACAATCTTTACATTCATGCATACCAGTCACTCGCCAATTCTCTCCACCGCTAACGCCAGTGTCAGTCTTCTAGATCGGAGGTCTCCCAACTACAATCCAAAAGCTCGTCGACAGATACAGAATGGTGTGTTAAATATATAAAATAAAGATCCTGCTGACCATAATCAAGTCTTGTGCCCTACTCGTCAAAGGATTTATCACACGAAGGCTAAGTCCTGTGCTAATAGTTAGTGGAAAAAATATTTTCAAACGTAGAACTATGCATGTGTGCACTAAAAGGTAGATTATTCAGATATCAACACTCTAAGGATGTACTGGCTTGATAAATTGGATCATAGAGATGACTTAATAAGTATCAGGGTCAAAACAGGAAACCAATCCAATCTAAGGTATCCCGTAGTACGATATATGTTAAGTTGAACGGTTAGAAGTGCAGAATGCAATTTTATTCTGGATCCTGCGTAAGTGCCCAAATAAATCATCATGGTAATGCATAAAATAGAGAATATGAGTCCTACCAGTGATATCATTACTGGATAAGGAAAAAAACAAACTAGAACTTGTAGAAAAAATAAATATAATTGTTGAAGTAGGGAAACGGACTTGGATGTTAAATGTCCTATGCTTGTTGGTAGTGGATAAACCAGCTAAACATATACAATTTTACAATTTCAATTCGCTATGAACTAGGCGAAATTTATGGAATATGAAATTGTATTGATTGATAAGTACAAAAAATTTCACTATACTGGATTTTTACGTTAGTTATTAGCCAGTTGTACGTTTGATTGTGAGAAAAGCAATATTCTAAGAAATGAGCGCCCGAAATACTCACTGAGGTGTTGGATTTTAATTAATCGATGTAATTCTAAACGTTTTCGAGGAAAGGATTTGCCGACTGATGCACTAACCTGTATATATTTGGTTACATTTATATGGAGCTGTGTAAATCACAGCAGGCTCCCGCTCAGCGATCTGTGGTAGCGAGATTTACATAAAGTACTTATTGGTCGGAACAGCAGCGGACTGCTACACTCATACAGGCTCCAATTATACATTCACTCATTTATCTTTTCATAAATTTCCCTCTATCTCATATTTATTCAAATATACTGTATAATATTTTTGCATAATATCACGTTTGTTTTTATTACTTATCCGTTACCTTACGTGTACTACTCAGTTGAAATAAGTCAATAGCTTTTAGTACTAGTCAGCATTTATTAAAAGTAATTACTTTTGTAGAAACAATATATTAAACAAATTTCCGTCCATTTTATAATTTATATATGGGTTGGATATTCCTAAAATTTGTTGGAAATGAGTTACCTAATTGTTTAAACTAAACGTATCATAGTGGAAGTAACTAAATGTGTTTGTAAGGGTGTTTCTAACAGTAGTTTTAAATATTTATATCCTGTTTAATATTGAAAATTTGAAATTTTAGCTATAACTAGTATAATGTTTAAACACCTCCATAACCAATTAAGAAGTTTTATGAACGATGTGGATACAGAAGTTCATAAAGCAAAACATTATAGATGGTATAAAGTTATCGTAACTCTGATATGACGTATACTTGTACCGTGTTTTACTTGGCAAGTAAATCTTTTAAGGATTTATCTGTAGTCGAAAATATAAACATTATTGTATTCAGCACCTGTAATAAGAGTTTTTATCAAAATAAAAGAATGCAAAAACTTCTTTAAATTTTAAGACTGAAAAACTACAGGTAAAGTGTGAGAGAGACTGAACTTACTTGATATATTGAATTTGAAACAAACTTATTTTACATTTATATTCAAAAATAATTACCAGACAGTACAAGGTGATAGCTTTTAAATATTTTTCATAATTGTAAGAAAGACTTCTAATTGTTTGGTTTGGTTTATGAAAAATTTTGCAATGGGATTCTAAATATACAATATATTACACTACTAGTACAAACACCAGTTGAGTACAAAACCCCACTGTCAAGTAAACTTGATTAAATAGAGGACAAGGAATTGCCACTCAAAGTATGGTGACTTAAGTTGGTAATGAATACTTTTAAGAATGAACATCAACTGCGATAGTGAACCGATTAGATTTCTTCTTATTGTAAAATAGTTTAAATACAGTCACTGGACGAAGTACTTATAAAATTATTTATTAATAAATATACTTGTGTAAACACGGTGAATGTGTAAGGACACTTGTAATGTGGAGTGGTTGTACTAAGCGAACAACGTTACTAAGCAATAAACAGAAACGTTTTCATTAAGAGATTCCTCTGTGGGAGCCTCTGTCGTTAAACATCTCCCAGACATTACCACGTATTCAATTACTAAATGCAGTAAAGATATTACACAGCCATAACAATAACTGTATTATGTTTATATTTACAATTCAATGCATGCTATCAAACAAAATATCCCTTATCTAACTCGTTATTGTCCGTAAAATTACTAAAAATATATTAATTGTATATTGTTATATATTATATAATCTATACTATTTGCAGGATTATAACATTAAATTTGAGGTAAACCAGTTTTGAACAACATACTAACGTGCTTAAAATTAATGCGAGGAAATAAAATATTGTTTTTATTTTATTTCCTTTATTTATTTTATTTTATGGGGAGTACAAACGTCCCCAGAGACGTAAAGTACTTTTCTGCAGGAGATATGTTTCAGACACTTCTTGGTATGCTGAAATTTTGCGTACAAATTCACGCAATAATGCAGTACTAAATATTAGAAGAAACCCGCGCCTTACCCACAATGACTCTGAAATGTTCCATGTATTTGATAGAATAGGTATAAGGAATTCCGTAAGACTTCTGTATCAGCTGTGATATGGAATATTTTCAAGTTTTGACTAAGAAAGCTAGTTTAAAAAGGAGGAATACAACTTCATATAATATTTAAGCCGTTTGATTGCCTATATTTTAAAATTAGCTGATGTACGATTTTAGCATTCTTTAAATTAATTACATTTAGATTAGGTTATAAATGAATAATTTACCTTTTAGGTTGGTGCTATATTTGTTAATGTTAAATTGAATGTGCAGATCATGGTCACTCAGAATTTCTGTGAACAATATCAATTCAATGATTATTTATCCTTATTCTTAAAAGATTGATTGTTTTTCCAATACAATCTTTGGGGCACATTTACAGGCATAACGGGTATACTTGCGACTGATAAGGCTACTACATTCAAAAAGCACATACTTCCGGCGCACATTCCGGTATAAAGTATAGAGTGAAAAATCCCAACTTCCGGCTGTGTCTTACATAAATAGACGCAAAATGTTATCACTGTGTGTCAAACGCTTTTCGAGATAATGTGGACAATCCTAGAAAAACATACAAACAAAGATGTACTTTTCTGTCCCGTTTTACTAATAACAGTAACTATTAGATTGTTTTCCTAAAAGGAAATGTATGCCTTCTTTACAGGCCAACCGGTTTCTGCCTTCCTTTTACCCTCAACATTGGTTTTACGAAGGAATGAATAACTGTAAACCTGAAACATATATACGTATGTTTCCCAATCTCTGTTCATTAATTCTATTTCTTAAGTTCAGTCTAGGATTGATTTCAACATTTTTATACCTAATATGTACAGTATCACTTAAGAGTAAAAAATGGATGCGATGTCTCCTCGTTGATGTTCTGTTATAGTAAGTTAAATTTAATGTCTGGTGCATTGCTTATAATAATCAGGATCTCATTTGGGCGCTAGTCTTCTCAAATTGTAGTCAAAAAAGTGAATGATTAGTTTTCATTAAGTAAATTTAAAAAATGGTCCAGAATGAACTACTGATATAAAATAACCAAAAAATAAGATAGGATGACTTGTAATTTCTATTTTTATCACACTACGAGAACTGATATGTATACTGAGAGCAAATAAAAAAACTGGACTTGAATGGCACTTAATGTTCTGTGACTCAATCATCTGTCTACAATATCTCGTATGTAACTATTATTACGGAAAATACATTTCAAATTACTTTCAAGAGTATTGGTAGGTGATTCCTTTAAATAAAACTGTATTTTTGGTTCTGTTATCAATGTAACGTACATGCCAAGTTTAGTTCAAATCTGCCCGCTCGATTTTGTGTGATTGGTACCACACATCCTACATCTTGTATATATACCAATCATTATTACCAAGTACCAGCTGTATATATTTTTTATAACAACTATTTGGATTTAAGTGTTTCCGTTTCTATTACGTGGTCTTGTGGACACAACATTTTAAAATATTTGTATGAATTAGCTCGATACCTAATATCAATTAGAATAGAATTTATCGTGAGGAATCGATTTATATACAATAAATTTTACTTTTACAAAATGTATACGGTTTTTTGTGAGGTTTCAATGAGACCCATGCGTTGTCAACTTTCTTCAATTATAATCAGCTACACGTCATAGCACCGAGTATGTGATACTGAGAAACGCATAGGCAGGGACAAGGTGGCACCCATGTTTGGATAATCTGTAGTGTACACGTTCTTAGTACCTATTCAAATTTCGGTTGTACACAGCATATCTCTTCTTCTCTGGGATAATAAACAAACCTGCTTGTGTAATTATATTCAACAAAACGTGCTTGAAAACTTATTTACTATAAAAAGGCTATGAAATAAATGAGTTTTTCAAACTTGGGTAGAGCATTGTATAAAGTTATTAACATTATTATTGTGATTCTTATAAAAATATCTGTCTTTGTTAAAGAGGTTTCGAGAATTAATTCATTAACTTTTTCTGGCCACATTGCCTAACATTAAGTTATATCTTGCAATGCCGTTGAGGTGACCGTTTCGTCGTTAGCAGCAACAATTAGCAGAAACAGTCTTATCCGATATGATGATAAATGGTTCAATATTCTTAAATATTTAACTGTTCTGTATTTACACATCTAGGTATCATATACTTTTGAGGGGATACGCTGCATTTATTGTCTTTTTTAAGTTGAAGTTTGTTAACTATACCCATAAATTTTATATTTTCCCCCTAGTTTTTTATTCAAAACAAGCGCAGCAAATGTAATATACATTTTTACGCTATAAAATCATAAAGTGAACATTAGAATCTCGTACGAGACAAATGCAATGTTGATGTTTTTATTATATACCGAGAGCCATAACTAATGGGTATAAAATCTTTTTGTTGCACTATTTTAATTTTTTATAAATATAATATATTAGACATGAAGAATTATCACGTCACATCATATATTCTTCGCTGTATTAAACCAATAGGAGATGTGCTTTAAAATCAAATGTCCTTTAAAATACATACATACATACACATAATTGCATAGATGTATCTATATTGTTTTTTAGACATTACATTGCTTGTGAATAACTGAGACATGACATAGGAGAAGACTTGCTAAACAGGTGGGCAGTGTAGCGGCCATAAGGCTGTAATCCCGTGTTGTCAGCATTGTGTAGTTAGAAGCATTTGCATGTACGATGCGTACTTGTCATCGTTGTAACTGGAGCTTTATGTTTGTTCAGCCAACCTTATAAAAGTTATTATTATTTTGTACAATGCAAACACAACGCTACTTGTCGGAATGCAGTGAAGGCTAAGATTTGCCATGAAACGAAATATTTTAGTTAGTCAGGATATCTCGTATGTGCCTATATTTCCAACATAGGGGCATCAGAGAACTTCAGAAACGTTCCGGTGACTTTCTCAATCCTTGGGTTTATATGGACTATACATTATAGATCACTGTCTCTTTAAAAGAGCTAGTACTTTTCACTTAAAACATGATTTTTCTCTGTCACATGCTAGTACACTTTTGCTCTTATATTTTATCATAGTTCCAATATTTCAAATTTCTTGGGATTATATGGATCAAACATGCTAGCACACTGTCTCTTTAAAAATGCTAGTACTTTTCACTTTAAACATGCTAGTTTTCTACCACATGTTAATACTCTTTCACTCTTGTATTTGCCCGTTGTTCCAATATTGGGACAGAAGGTAACGTCATAAAGTTTCGGGCGACTTGAAAAATCTGTATATATTAAACATGCAAGCAAACTGACTGTTCATAAATGCTAGTACTTTTCATTTTAAAATGCTAGTTATCTGTCACATGATAGTAATTTTTCACTCTTATATTTGCCCATCGTTTCAGTTTTGGGACAGAAGGGAGCTCCAGGAAGAGGCTAGCGGCTTTTAAAGTCCTCTAGGTCTTGGGATCATACGGTATATTATAACTATAATGGTCGTAACCTATGTCTTCTTTTCATGAAACTTGGTACCACGTTTTCTCTTTAAAATAGAAGTTAATTTAAACGAAGTTTTACATAGTAATTTCATAGGTATATCCCAAGATCAAGACCAAATTTTATCAGAATATAACAAGAAACGCTGACGGGGTAAGATGCAAATTAAATAGCTGGACCTAACTGAGACTATTTAAACAAAATTTAACTTTTAATTTCATAGGTATATCCCAAGATCAAGACAAAATTTTATCAGAATATAACAAGACACGCTGACGGTCTAAGATGCAAATTAAATAGTTGGACCTAACTGAGACTATTTATACAAAATTTAACTTTTAATTTCATAGGTATATCCCAAGATCAAGACAAAATTTTATCAGAATATAACAAGAATCGCTGACGGTCTAAGATGCAAACCAAATAATGAATAAAGTAATTGGTGTGAATATATTATTATTGAACGGATAATATTTACATTTTTTATGGATCTTCTAGAACAAGTTACTGATATTAACTAGGATTGGAAATATGGACAAAGGGAGCAGAGATCGAAGGTGGATACGGGTATCAATATAACCACTGTTCTGTTGTCAGTAGAGGATCTATTAAAATTATCATTAACAAAACCCTCGTTTGGCAGACATTATTTGACTTGTCTCAACCTGGAATTGTTACTGCCTCAAACAAACCTTTAAACTTTTATTCCTAGAATATGTGTTGGTAAATGATTTAAGATGAAAATCTAGATAACAAACATCTAGGTAATCAACATTAAGACGTAGTAGTAAAAGTTCCTTGTACAAATATCCTTCTTTAAAGGAAGAGAATTTTAACTTTAGTACGATTTACTTATAAATAATTAAAATAGTATCCAAATAGAAACTAAGTAAACTAAACGTTAGTTATATTCGATGAGTTAAGGAATGAACAATCTGAGTACAAACAAAGTCATTAATTACTAGGAAAGAAAATGATAAGTAGAAAAAAGAGAGAATAAAAAAGAAAGGTCAACACAAAATCTCTCCCACATTGGGAACGAGTAGAGAAACGACGTGACCAGCACATTTATCGCAGCATCTCTGTCCTATTTTTAAAGATGCAAGTTTGCAAAACAACTAAGTTTTTCGATTTGAAAATGAAAACAGTTACAATCATTAAGACTTAAACAGAAGACAGTGTTGCACGAAAGCCTTTAATGAGCTGGAATTAAAAACTTTGTTTTGCATCTTTGTCTTTGTGTACTTTGATTCAAAGTAGGAGCTCCTATAAGTACATTTCGATTATACACGCTCACATTGAGCGGTAGAATATGAGCATGTGCCATCGTGTATCGGTTAACCAGGCCGAGTCTCAGCGCCTCAAAACATTTATCATTGAAAATGTATTCTTGTTCAAACAATGTTATGCTACCAGATACATTTTATTGATAAATGAGATATTAATCTGTGTTTACTTAATATTTAAATATATTACTTTTCTTGACGAATTCACCTAAGCACATACTATTAAAGTGTAATACTTAAATGAAGACTCATAAATCGTGCGTTGCCCAGAAATACATTAATAGAAATTTAATGGTTTCAGAGAATAAAGTTTAGTTTTTACACCAGTAAGTTTTTAAGCCAGCTACTATGGAGAATTTATGAGACAGCTATCGTTGTCTTTTTCCCCTGTGCGTGCATCTCTTTGACCAGAGGTGGTAAAGAGGTCTGGCTGATATCTCTGCACAAAATCCACTTCTGAGTGCTGATAATAGTTCACTCAAGACATTTATATAATGTAGATACATGGGCTGGCTGGATACAGCCGGATAGAGGTCATGCCTGAATTTCTCGGTGCTTTTGGCAAGAAAACAATAGTAATTACTTGCTTCAAAAGTTGTGATCACGGTGCTACAATATCATGTTGTATAGTGGATTACATGAACTCGTATAAACTAAAACAACACGCATAACGACGTATATAACAACTAATTGGCTGAGCTTTAGCGAATCCCTGAATTCGTGGGGATTAACACGACACATTTTGTACAATTTCTGCCTGTCCATACGATATATCGAAAACGAACTAACCAATATACTCGAAACTGTAAAAGAACCTTCATTTATATATAAGAAACACTGACTTCGATGACTGTGCATATCATCTCAACTTAGCCATGGAATTTGGCTGAGCTTTAGTGAACAATTTTTTGATTGTTTTGTTTTAAGGGTAACCATGATGGCAATAAAAAAATAGCACAATTAATTTATTTGCAAACAAACTAAGTACACCCATAACAGATTCAAGCATGTATATTTACAGATTTAGCCTAAATATCAGTACATTTCGCCCACGTAATTTAATTGTGACTTAGCGGGTACATTTAAATTAATTAAAAATGTATATGAAACCCAATTTAAGGAAAAAATATGAATGTACTTGTGTCTAGATATGTTGAAAAATTTCATGGATGGACTTTACATTTGCATTAAACTTAATTTAAAAAACATTAGTAATATGAAGCTTAATTTTCGTATTACATTTTTCGTGTGATTATTTTTGTGTCAGTCCATCTGTCGGCAGAACTCCATCTATCTAGAGAATGAAATGATATACAGATTTGAAATGTCCCATGCAACCTCAGGGAAGTCTGTTATGACATATGATATTATGTCAAGGTATGTCTACCTTGTTATTATTTGCATATATTAGTTATATGTTGCTTCATGTAATCTTTCATCAGCCAGAATGATAAGTATGATGATGAATCTGATTGTAAACAATTGTACACAACATATATTTAAGGTTTGATCGTCGAATAATTTATTCATTGACCTTTGATCAGATAGGCTATTATAATTATAAGAATATTATATTGCAGCTCAAAATTATCACGAATATCCCTCTCAGTAAATGCTTAATTAATTCACTGCGTGATTAAATTGCATGTTATGTTAATTATGCTTGGAGAGTATTGCATTTAATACTGAATACTGAAACAGTTGTGTATTATATTAGTTATTTTATCAAGGATGAACCGGAGAAATAGATATCATGCCGGATTTTTAAGTTTGTTTAGATTTTATCCTAATTAATTGCACTTTTCAACGTGTAAACGTTATCTAATGTGGTTAAATTAACTTGAAAGATAAAGTGGGTTCTGAGCCATAACTGTAAATTGTGACTCATTTGCATCCAAGTGATTGCTCTATTCATGATATGATCGTGTTGTATGGGGGCAGTATAATTTTGTTCTGCTAAAGTAACACATATCTTTCAATATTACAGATATTATACATTTTTAACTAAGTTTATAATTAGTTTAATGGTTATAAATTGTGGATAATACGAATTCCCTAACATCTCAGAGTAGGAATTATGCAAAAAAAAATGATCAATTATTGGCGTAATGATTATGAAAGGTGGGATAAATGAGTTTCATTGTTGTTCATATTTAGGTGTATGAATGCAACAGAGCACGATTAAAAGATTTTTATCGTTTGATTGATTTATTATTGGCATAATTATGGTGTAAAGTGGAATACATGAAATTTGTTGGTTCATATTTAGGTGTATGAATGGAGTTGAGAATTATTACAAGATTACTCTCGACTGATTGATCCATTATCGGCGTAATAGTGGTGTGACGTGTTTATTCATAGTGAAGAGTATAAATGTATCTGAGAAATATTACAAGATTGTTCTCAACTAATTGATCTATTATCGGCGAAATGGTAGTGTGACGTGGGATAAAGCGCTTTCTTTATTCATAGTGAAGAGTATAAATGTATCTGGGAAATATTACAAGATTGTTCTCGACTAATTGATTCATTATCGGCGTAATGGTAGTGTGACGTGGGATAAATGAGTTTTATTTATTCATAGTGAAGAATATTAATGTACCTGAGACATATTTCAAGATTTTTCTCGACTGATTGATTCATTATCGGCGTAATGGTAGTGTGACGTGGGATAAATGAGTTTTGTTTATTCATAGTGAAGAATATTAATGTACCTGAGACATATTTCAAGATTTTTCTCGACTGATTGATTCATTATCGGCGTAATGGGAGTTTCACGTGGGATAAATGAGTTTTGTTTATTCATAGTGAAGAATATTAATGTACCTGAGACATATTTCAAGATTTTTCTCGACTGATTGATTCATTATCGGCGTAATGGTAGTGTGACGTGGGATAAATGAGTTTTATTTATTCATGGTTGCGTGTATGAATGCTTCCAACAACTGTTGTATGATTGTCCTCAAGTCATCGGGTTATTATTGGCACAGTGGTGATATAGTATGGGCAAAAGGATTAGTGTATTCACATTCCATTGTTCATTTGTGTGTGGCTCTAATTATTTCTAAATTTACAGTATTATTATGTTATATAATAAGTAATTGTACTAGAACCAGCTAAAATTTAAAACTCACAAATTTATAATAGTATCGAGCGATGCGGTATACACGTACGTCATTAAGTAATATATTAGTTCTCTCAACTTTGGCTAATTTAACTTCAATTAGTCCACCATACAACACGATCAACTATTGCAATCTGCTATTACATGACTGCTCCATTATTGCACGATCGTATTGCATGGATATGCAATTTAAAGTTGGATGAGCGTGACCAGTTGTCACCTAGCAATCACCAACTTTTAATATGGTTATCTTTCTACATGATATATGGTTGCTTTCCGTAACTTCATATGTACATGACCTAAATATGTTGTTTTATTGCTGAACCATTAAGATTAGTCAGGATGGAAAACGCTGTAAAAGTAAATGTAACTGAGGATACGGTTAGCATTAGTAGTTAATCACTGTAATGCTGTTAGCTGTGACGTTCTTTCATAAGTATAGAACGAAGAACATTTACGGAACCGAGTATGGATACTTTAACCATTATAAATAATTATCAGGATCGAAAAAATATAGAACTTTGACGAACACCCAATTTAATTAAACAATTCTACCAAGTATGGCTCACATATAAATGCAATAGAGTAACTAACGCTGCAAATTGCCATACCATTTAAATCTTGAAGTAACGTGTCTCACTGTAAAATGAAGAACCCAATAATAACTTTATGAAAATTCTATATAATTGCGCAATATAAACAAGCTAAGATATAAAATGTTTGACTGCATTTTGGAGATTGTCGGTGAATCTGAAGGAGTTAAATCGATAGAGCCATCCGACATTCGCTGGACTCTCTTGTCGAAGTCAGTTAATCACACTTCTCGACTGGAAAACAACCATCTATCTGTCTGAGACTCCCACCTAACTACAAGTTGATATTCTGTAAATGTCACTTTAATGTCAAGTATAAATATTTTAAACTACTATTGGAGGATATTCGACTTCTGAATTTCTTGCTGATCAGCTCCTACGGCTTTAAATAAAATGATATTTAAAACGTATAAATCATTATAATACAACCACTTAGTATTATTAGGATATTAGAGTTCATTTCATGATTATAAAATCATAAAATATTGTTTTACTCTATAAAACGTTATATTAGCCTTGTTATGTTAATTACGATATTTTTTTGAGATGTTTGTCCTAGATTTGAGTTCCATGACTCTCATTATTATTCTTGGAGACCTCCACTATATCATGTATTCAGATGTATACATGAGATTTATACATGGAAACACTGAGTACAATGATGGCGTGAGCCACTTCTTTGGGTTTGGCTGAGCATTAGCTAATATTTTACATTGGTCTTATGGGCAACCATTGTATCAACGAGAAAATAGCAGGATAAACAAAGTTGCAAGCAGTTTGCGTAAAATCATATGGTGTATTCAAATGTGACATATGAACACATGTAGATTATTCACAAGTTACAAATTAAAAAATATAATGGGTGAAAATTCAGTGTTTAAAGGTGAAATGATTTGATTTCAGCGCACTCTTGCTTTATAGAACTTTCCCTACCTCACTGTTTTTAATGAAACACTGCTATGAAACCCTAATCAACGTGAGTGTATTATGTTGCAAGATATTTTAAAAACGATTTTTGCTATAGACTTTGAAATTCGCATGAAACTTTCACCAGTTATATAATGGTGCATGTCAACTCATGGAAGTTTGATAAGCCTCATTGAAGCCTGTCACCGAGTAGTCTTACATAATTTGTATTATGAATGCCGGAGGAATGTTGACATTTATTTTCTATATGTTATGTATGATATGTGATGTGGCTTACTCCTATGGTATTATAGATTAACGTGTGTCTAATTTATACCATGATTGCTAAACATATTCTTAAATACTAGTGACGACGGTTGTTTCATTTGAAATAGTCAACAATTCATAGTGGCCCAGCTTCATTATTAAACTTGGGGATTTCACAGAATAGAGTAACAAATAATTGATCAAAGAGCACGTTATTTGGTTTATTCAATAAAATAATGAAATACACAAGGAGAATTCTAAAACAACCATCTAACAGGTTCATAAATCTGATGCGTAACATTTTCGGAATGAAAATATTTCCAAGGCCTTAAGAAACTTAGATTATAGTAGTTTATCTTAAAGCAACGAATTTCTGTTGTGGTCTACTGTCTCAGATTGAAAAGGTAACAACTATTCCGAGCCTGAATTCATGTTAGTTCATTGTTATTTTATGGCATGGGCTATTTTAATAGCTGCATGTTTTTTACAGCTATTAGAAAACGAATACACGTAAACGTTATATACATAAATGTGTTATATAAATATACTTTATGCGAGAGATTATACAATATGATCGTTTTGTACCCAATTATATACACTGGATTAATTAACTGAATTAAACCATCATTAAACATTTCCAAAGCTGCTATTTTGGAATATATTTGTAAAACAAACAAAAATGTGTAAAACAGGAAAACATAACTACAAAAATAATGTAATTTAGTGATAAAAATATGTAATAATACATCATTAACGTATTTAATTTAATACTGCGTAAAACTGACTAAATAATTCTGCTAGCAATCTTTAACAATTGTATGTGAACTAAGCACAAATAAAATACTAACATGACATTTTATACGAAAACTTAAAGTAACGTAAAGTATAAACTAGCATGGGCAATAATTCACTGCAACAAGTTAATTATTTCAGCAGTATCTAATGAAACCCTGACTTATACTGAAGGTAATTAAGGTAACGCTAATGCCACTGTCAGACACACGCATTCACTGTTCTACAGGGATAACCGTTGTCTGCAATTAATGCTTGCTGTTGATGAAACTAATCCAATACACATCATTCATTCCGTTTGGAAAAATTATTGAATGAATATGGTGAATGTATATACGTAGCATTAAAAGTATTTTCACTGGCGCAAAACTAAAACCTTCGGCGGAAATATGCCTGCCAATAAATATGATAACTTTTAATATTTATTGTCAATGAAGGAAGAAATATGTTAATTTGATATTGGGCAGAGTTTAGGATGACTCCAGCCACTTAACAGCAGTTATTGGAGTATGTGCCGAGTTGAAAGGAGGTTGCCATACCTCTGTCTTTATTACAGACAACTTTACCAACCTAAATAAACCACTATTGCGCACAATATCCACTAGGGTCACATATGGTGTTTTTACACCCTCATTTAAAGTCGCCAAGGTCATACCATATTCGGGGGTATAAAGGGAAAGCGTTCGATCTATCGGCGATATCTCTCTTCAGTGTGATATCTAAGTTATAAAAGATCGTTAGAAAATAATATCCAGTTATCTATTAAAAAGCAATGTAATTAAAATTAAAAATCAAGATTTTACAGTTGAAGATGCTATCTTTAAATTAGCAATGCAAATAAACAATGTAACTAAATACTGTTATCTATTGTTGTTCACCGATTTGACGAAAGCTTTTGATTCCTTATGTTTTGGTGAAAAACATAGAACTAATATATACAGGATAATGGCTAAAATGGTTTAAACATGATTTATGTAGTCTAATTGACAGCAAATTATAGAATCGAAAGATATGATAAACGAATAAAAAGAAATTAATCATGGGGTTATTCAGGGAGGTACACGAGATTCTCTTTTCTTGTCTGCACAAAACACGTTAGCGTTATTTGAGAGTCACATATGCTCAGCAGGGACTCCGAACTATGGAACAGTGTGATTAACTCTAATCGAGTGACGGTAAACATCGGCAAGATGAAGCAAAGGCTGCGATCTACCAGCGATCCAGTGGGTCTAGCAGAGCGGTGGCTGTCAGATCCCTTGTCACTGCCATAGTATCGAAATTTTCAATATCTAGGAGTAATGTTTGGTAATAGACTCATTTGGGAAGCCCATCTTAACGAAAGTAATAGCAAATTACGGAAACGTATTTATACGCATTTTACATTTCGCGTGTTATTAAATTTCGGCCATTTCAAATAATGATTGTATACAATCATTGCTGGGGGAATGGCTTTTTAATACAGTCATAATACTATTACATATCACACAACAATATATTATGAAAGCTCCTCTTATAAAGCCAACTAGAACATTCGCTTCCTTTATTTTTGATTCTTAATATTAGAATAATTGGATTACGCGTATAACACAAGACAACAAAATATTGGTATAGCTAATCCGCGCCAAACAAAGTCTATAAATAACAAAAATTATTTTAAGTTCTCCACACAATCCATCACAATAGTGTTACCATTGGAACTGAGAGAAAATTAAAGTTGAAGTGTACAAAAAGAAGTTAATAAATTTGGTGAATTGCAGTAGGAAAGTTTACGGTGCAAATACTATACTTACGTCTGAATACTAAGAGTACATCTGTTCGAGTCTATTTTTGAGACAATTAAATGTATTTATTGCACTGATTGTTCAGATTAATTTAATGATGGTACTTAGCTTTGCGTGGATGAGCCGGATGAACCATTTCTGCCTGGAGTAAAAACCATGGTGACATGTAGTTTCGTAATTTGTGTGTGTGTGTGTGTGTGCGTGTGTGTGTGCACGCGTGCATGCATGTGTAGGTGTGTTTTATGTTAATGTTTTAATTTCATAATAGCGTAGTTTTCAGAAACCAACTCGCATTCATTCTTGCGATCTTTTTAAGCTCATTCCGTTTTCCCCCAACATCTTATAGTCTCATCAAAACTCACCTATGGTTTTGTCAACTAGTTCCATTGTATATCCAATTAGCATTTATGATAAATTACTGTTACCGCATTTAATCATTTGCAAAATTGTATTATTATTTATTTTTAGTTTAGTTTTTTATTCGTACCGTTTTAATTTTGTTCTGAATCATACGTTGCATATAAGTATTGTTGCGATGGCAAACTCCACTGAATATGGATTCAGTTCTAACCTTTTGCCCAAATGAAAACATTGTAATTCAAATAAGAATATTTTGTAGTGTAT
Organism: Homalodisca vitripennis; assembly: GCF_021130785.1. NCBI lineage: Eukaryota > Metazoa > Arthropoda > Insecta > Hemiptera > Cicadellidae > Homalodisca > Homalodisca vitripennis. The sequence goes on from NC_060210.1 coordinate 100,348,309, forward strand.
AGGTGAGGTTAAGTCGTAGTGGCGACGTGAAGAGTATTGAAATTGTGTTGAAGAATGTGGTGTATTGAAATTTGGTGTAGATAAATATCTAACCCACAAAGATTTTGAAAGTCAAGAGGAGTTGTTGATTTGAGCTGAAAGCGGAAGTCTGGAATATACCGATCTTGGAAGAATCGAAGTAACAATTTACGAGGCTTTAGACTGACTAATTAAATCACTGATTGACAGAAAATATTCTGCAGACCCATTGACAGAAAATATTCTGCAGACCCACCCGGTGTTGTGTGAACTATGATCTGTGACACTTAGGTAATTATAGCTCAAGATAACTAAATAGTTATCGCATATTGGGATCACTACCTAGTTGCACATGGCTGAGCAATATATATCTACTAGAGGGAAGGTCGAGGGTCGGTGGATCACCAATGAATGATCGGACAGGTGTGACGCCAGAGCGGGTAGCCCACTCCTGCACCCCCACACTCCTATTTATGTTCTAGGGGTGATTATAACCCATGTGGTGGTGAACTGTCTTCTTGTTACGTTTGTCAAAGTCACAATCTAAATGTATAAGATAAACCATACACCGGCCTATCCCTCGTTTCTGTTCTGGGTAGTATTAAAGTTTAAAGTTATAGTAGCAATAGTAATTACATACGTTACGCAATAAAACTGCTATAACTTATAATCTGTGTTTTATATCAGATGTTTAAACCGCTGTCCCAGGACAGTTTGAAAATACTCAAACCTGTTGTAAAAACCTAAAACGGCACGCTGGCTGTATTTATTCACGTGGGATTTTTTGAATTTCCGCTACTATTGTGCCCCTAAGATCATTAATGCACTGGAGTTTCGTTTTATAGACGCTGTCTTTAATGTGACCCCACACAAAATAGTCAAGTGGAGATAGATCTGGCGATCTTGGTGACCACGCGATACTTCCTCTTCTGCGTATCTAGTGATATGGAAAAATACTGTTTAAATACTCGCAGACATGCAAGCCATAGTGTGGTGTCACTTAATGGGTGTAACATTTAAACATTTTGAGACCTCCCCTAAAATCCTATTTTGGAGAAATGGGCAAAGTCTTAACTAAAAAAAGTTCACTCTTATTTCCTAGAAAGGTGTCCCGAGTTCCATCCCTCCATCTTTATCCATCAAACAATAAATAGAGTGTATACATACTTTTAAATCACCCTGTATATGAAGACTACTTTCTTTATAAATAACCATATCATATTTCATAAATGCTGGTATATATTTTTGGAAATTTCCGTCATATTACAAATTTCTACGTAAGCGAAAGTCTTTACAACTTTAGTATAATATTTCTGTAACAGATAAATGTAGTTCTCAACTGTTTTTACCCAAAAATAGGAATTCGCTATGTAGAAAATAAAACCTTCAACTTCTCAGAGTCATGCCTTGCAGAAATTCACTCCTGTAAAATCTCTTCCTAACTTATATAGATATAATGTGTGGAGTTAATGCCCAAGTTTACATTACATTACGTCACATACCATCTAGATATTAAATGGGTTCCATGAATTGAGACGAATAAAACTTCTTTAGTCTCTCCAGTTCGACGCTAGCAAAGGCGAAGGAAACAGAAATACTGAATACTAAATCATGAGTTTCCGAAACTCTAAAAAAATAAACTCTTCATTGTATTGTGCACAAGGGTATTCGACTGAGAGTTCTGATCCTTCAGTCTCTAATTCTAAGTCGTTTAGAGAATATGGACTAAATACAAAATTAACCCCGGGACTGTATTAAATATTATTTACTTTATATTGTAAAGGTCAAAGCTTTTGCTCCTTAGGGCTTAGGCCATGTCATTCCATTTTAAAGTCAATCTCAATAAGTAGCAAAGTTCATAATTTCTAAGAAAAATTGGTTTTTTCTATCATAATATTTGGTAAAATATAATTATAATAAAGCGCATTATTCTTAGGAAATTTCTAAACGAAATATTAATATATTTCTATTAGCTAGTAATTTGAAGATAAAACGACATAAAACAAGCTAAAGGAAGTAACATGACAGCTAGGGAACAATCAAGGTTCCACAACAACGGTTGAGTAATCTCCGAAGTAGTTTTAAGTTTTGGAAGGTTAGAAACAGTTGTCGGTGAACTCAGGCTATGACGTGTATTAAACTCAATCCCGATTGTTTAGAAGTTCAATCACGCCAGTCTCAGATTATAAGGAAACTCGGCTTTAATAGAACGCTTATGATAAATTCTCTTGGTGTATGTGCTTATACCCCAAATGGTTATACATTTATACATACTTTCTAAAACTGTCTCGTTTCTTGGAGAGGTTTGCTAAAGAAAGTAACCTTTTAATTGGACAATTGTTTTGAAATATGTTTCTCATGTATATAATTATAAAAAAACATAATCAAGAAACATATTGCCTTTTATTGAACAATAAATAAGTTTTTGAATGATTTTGGAGAGGAATTTTCTAAACATATGTAACTCAAAAAGTACTTGGTGGACTTTTCTGATAATCACCTCTTCTAACAGATTTTGATACAATTGTTTGTACTCATTTTTTAACATTTCGCATTCTATTTTATAAGTTAGTACTTCAAAAATAATGTTGTATATACAAGATATAAAAATTAAAAACATAAATATAACTTAATTTATCTAAAAGTATATTGTTTGAGCAATAAACAATTTTAATAATCTACTTAACTCATTTTGAAGAATACAAATTTTACCATCGAAAAACATTAAATTTTACTTTTTGGGAAACATTGTCTGAATAAGAGAAAATGCACAAAATAGTTAGGTACATACAGAATATGTGGGTTTAAGAATTTTATTATTTCTGTACATTTATTTTAATGTATCGTTGCATAAAACCATCTTATAAATAAAAATGAGTAGCAAAATGTGTTGGTATACGCTAATTTCAAGATCAGCTAGACCAATTAGGATAATCCATTTTGTAAAATATACATTAAAATCGAAGAAGTTTTATAAGAAGATAAAGATAAAAAAGTTACCTTTAAATGTTTTGGAATACAGAACAATGGTGGTTTTAATGTTTCATAATCCAAATTTAACTTACACTAAACAGCTGGTGACTCTTTCGCATAGGCTCGACAAATGGTCTGAAACATCTGTTCTCATTTTTTATAAAATATTAACCTTAAAGTGCTTTATTTTTGTAAAGCAATATGAAATAAAAAGTGAATACCTAGTTATATACCTGATAATTAAATAAGTAAATAACTTTTACTCAAGATTGCAACAGTGGCATATTTTAAATATATTAGTATTGTATCTTATAAAACCAACAATAATGAACAGAGGTGTAATATTACACTTATTCCAAACTGGTGCGCTTCCTTGACACTGTGATGTAGCATTTTAACACTAGCTTAAGGAAATGCAGAGAAATTAACAATGACATGCCTCAACGATCCATTCTTTCCCAGACTGCAGTCTGAAAAACAACAAGACTTCTTACAATCGTATAAACGATTAGTTTGGAAAGTTGCGTGAACATAATAAGAATTTTCTCCTTATACCGGAAGTAGATAGAAACTAGGTAAAGCTCTCCCTAAACTATAATAGGCTTGTCAGTCCTACGTATGTGTGTATATTTGCTCAACTATGCGGTTGGAAATACCTTACATCGAAAGTAGAATACAAGAGCCGGAAGTAGTCACTCTTTCACCGAAGTATATTGTGTAGTTCCAGAGAGCTATACACGTATATAGTTTTTGATCAGGGCGATAAGGCAAACTCAACTGTGGCACCGATATTGAATTTATACGGTCAGAAGTAGAGGCCTTCTAATCGAAGTAGGCTTTCTAAACCTATATAAGGATACATTTTATATTCTTCTGGACAACTGAACAAATCTTACTATGGCATTGGAAGTATCTTAGACCGATAGTACATCACCAGTACTTAAGTAAAAACTTTTTGACCGAATAGGATTCCGAGACCTAAGTATTTGTAGTTTTGATCAGGAAAACAAGGCGTACTTATCTGGAGATTTGGATATATAACTGATTCGAACCAGAAATGCACGTGCAAAACATATAAGAACCCGGTTAAGCGGTCCATTTATTATTTTAACTCCGAATCGTGACCCATACCGCATGACACTCGCCGCCTACACAATATTTCACCGACCCTTATCTTGAAAAATAGAAATAATGACAATATCTCATATGTTTCTGGGAAGTACATTCAACAGTCGGCAAACAGTAACAGTGGATAATAATTTATTGATCAAACTGACACCATGAAGATTCTGGGTTGATAGAGGAAATGCTCCTAAAAGGGTTTCTTGTGTCTGGGTGTAGCAATAAATTGGTGGTTTAGAAGGGACTTACTGCATGTTGTAGAGGGTTTCAAAAGCAATGTGGTTCAGTGCTAAGAGAGTTTAAAAGTCAGATCGCGGATATCTATCTGAATCTTATAACTGGCGAGAGGTTGCATGTTTTATTGTATAGGTCGTAGTGTCAGTCAGGGAGGAAGTGCGAGGAGGATACGTTATCTTTTTCAATGCCCATCCCACAAAGTGTAGTATTGAGTCAATAGGTCTACTATTTGGTTTTTACTGGTGCAATGTTCATGTTTTCTGTTTCAACGCTAAGTTTAGTTCTATCTCCACTATTTGATTGTCACATCGTTCAAACGTGACGATGGAGATCATAAACGTGATATCTTCTTCAATACTAGTGACCGTCGGCCCGTCACTAGTACTAAGTTATAAAGTAGAGATCCTGTTCTGGATAAAAGTTGCCAAGTAACGGAATAATGTTGAATTTAGCTCCAGTTCACCTTTATCTTACGTGAAGCATCTGAAATTTGATGCTGTTAAAGACTTGACTCCTGAAATCTGGAGTCATGTTAGTCTGAATAGATCCAAAATAGTCGCTGACGAAGAACGAAGACGCTCAAAACGAACCCCACGCATCGTTTCGACATCAGAGACACACAGACTACAAAAAGTAGTGCAATATAGGTGATGAGCTATTCTCATTATCTCATCAGATGAACAATTAAGCGCACTACGTTGTTGGCTGACACAATTCCAAAGCACGGTGGAGCAATCGAGTCTAATACACATAAATCAGGTATGATGGGAAGGGCTGATTCGATGTGAATGTTGAATTTAGCTCCAGTTCACCTTCCTCTTACGTGAACTTCCACCATACCTGCTTTATATGTAACGGAATAACTAGGAATTTATTATAACTCTGATTACACTAGAATTACAGTATATATACTCGTGAACGTTGTGTCGTAGGTGATCACTTGGCGTAGGATCAGGTCGTACCAGAAGAGCGAGGTTCTTTGCAAATATGAGTTTTATATCAGCAATTCTAATTATTTTCTCTTGCCATGTTTTGGTCAAATAAAACATGAAATATTGTGTAAATAATATTATATTTGAAAGTGTAAATAGGCTAATTGTTTATAAGTTAATGATTATTTCATTTCGTCAATGTCCACGACACGTAAACTCTGTTTGATTGTTTGATAATTTCGTAGATACCCTTTCATTTTTTCCTGAATGGTTATATTCAAACTCAAAACAGTAGGTTACGTGAACATATTCATCAGTATTATTGATTTTGACACGTTACTGTTAAATACTTGATTCACCTACATAGATACTAGATACTTACAATCTTGATTACAAATATAAAAAGTAAGGATAACCATTTTGAGCAATTAAAAAATTTGGTTATTCAACGGAAGATACGATTTTGTTCTTGGTAGTCATGTTAGAAGTGACTTGTTTTTGTTATGTAAAGAGTCAATTTAGCAGTAAGAAATAATTATGTACAATAATTTCCTTGAAGATACTGCAAATAACATTACAGTTTAGTATAAAATACAATTCCAGGCAATAAATAACTAAATATCTATAACAGGATATCGTATTTATCGTAAATTAGTTTACGATTAAATTGCATTATTAAATTACACAATTAAAACATAACGACAGAATAATATATTTTTTATAACGAATGATGTCTTCATGGAGAAATATCTTAAACCTATTTAGGGCTTAAACTAATATAATATGCACAAAAACTGACTAATGATGTGAAATTGTATTGCTCTTCGTTCAAGTATGGGAATAGACGCATTTAATAAATCACTATAATGTGAATTTTAAAGTTCGGATTCTTTTTTGGGAGCTATTTTGGCTTGATTTGTTCTGAGAAGTATACAACATTGGAATGTTTTATCTTTTCAAAATAATTGTTCTTATCTAAAATATATCAATATAATATTATCATGTTATAATGTAAGCCTAGAATTTGCGTGACAAAAATGTACCTCTCCATTTGGAAAATTTAACAATCAATGAATTAATAAGTAAGTCAAGTAGACATTCGCCTTTTATGCATTGAAAGTTTTCAATATAATTTGTAAAATCGTTTTGGATCATAATTTTATGCTCATTAACAAAAATAAAAGTTTTTTAATTACATCAGAGACCCTTTACAACTATAATACACACTAAAAAGTCAAAATAACAAAACAAAATTATTACCAACCTAAAAACAATGAAGGTTCCATAATAATAATAATGGTTGAGTACTTTCAAAATAGTTTTGAAAGGTTGGCAACACTTGTCGGTGATCTAAAACTATGACGTAAACTAAACTCGGTTCGAGTGTTCAGAAGTTCAATCAAGCTAGTCTTAAGTAATGAAACTCGGCTTTAATAAAACACTTCAGACAGACGAGAAAAACTCTTCTTATATTATTTCCTTAATCACGCTTGATTGAAATATAATTATTAATAAGAATTTAGGTATAAATAAATTCACAAGGGTAGTTCTGTAAGAAGCCATTCTTAAATCCCTGTTGATAAATATAATTACTGATAAGAATTTGACATGACGTCCAATTCGTGTAAGTTAAGTATGTACGTGAACACAATATGTTACTTGTATGAAGTTGTTGTTAGTCCTATAACTGACAAAATCCTATTAAGGAAAAGAAGGATTTGAATGTTTTTTTTATAATCGTTTTTAGGACAATTAATTTTTAATAGAGCCGTTCCAATCCCTATAAATAAACAAATGTATAATTTATGCCCTCAAGAAGCCTCATGTTATCAATGTTCTCTACTAACCGTCTACATTCCGACACAAAAGGACTCAGACTAGAATAAGAATGATAGAAGTGACTGAAACAACTTGAAAAATTAAGGCATCTACACAAATATCACTATTTTTTCACTAATATTAAAAAAAACATTAATTAGTAGATGTCTACGAGAATATTTTTATTCAATTCATTGAAATTAAAGAATTTATCCAAAACAATTTTTGTTTTGTTCATAAAATATTTTGTGCTACTTGAAAATAGTTTAATAAAAAAGTTGAGTTAATTTGTATCAATACATAATTCAACTAATTGTTAATGCCTTAATTTTTCAACGTATTTACGTTGAAAAATTATAACGATTTAACTATTTAGTTATATCTCAGCTAGGAAACCACACGACACGCATATTTGCTATTCCAGGTAAGGGTTACATTGAAACCCTGGTTGTGCTCTGATATTGTAGGGTTTTCAGTATAAAACTACGTCAGTAGTTACTAGAAACATATCTACCCCTGGCATCCAGGTTCTAACTAGCAAGCCTAAGATAGGTACTCAAGTAGCAAGGTCAGTACTGAGATCATAAGACATACTCCATCAGAAAACATTGTCCATACATATTCGTACTTCCTCAGATATCCATTTTATGAAACATATCGGTCTTCGACTTCTAGACTCTCACTAACCAAGCAACTGTCAGTACTGAGATCATAAGACCTGATGTAGTACGTGGTTATGCAAAGCCTCGGGCAACAGATAATTTTATGTTTGTGAATGCATACCAATCACGCCCATGCTTTTGATTTTAAATATAAGAAATACTCATTTATTTATAATTTTAATGCCTATCCTTCGTTTAGGCTACGTGTTTCTTATTTTTGATCAATGCCACCTAATTGTTTCCTTAAGGGTTTTTATGTAGTTTGTCATTCTATTTTGTTATTATAGCAAATAATACAATATAGAATACTCAGTCTTGTGAATACTCACTATATCTGTAATGCTCACATAAATAACTTGTCCGTAGGACGATTCAATAAAGGAATCTTTGTGGTTTCGTAATAAAGGGATCGTTAAAACAGACGGAAGAGGCTTGGCGGCAAGCCGCTTGACTGTGGATGACTTTTCCTTCTTTTTGATAAATCCTCTTTACGTGAATTATTAAAAATCCTAACAATTTATATAATAATTTTTACAACTGGCAATCACTATTTTTATAAAGTTTAAAGTATCTCTATCAAGATTATATATTATTTAAAATATTATTATTATGTAGGCTTCTCTTGCCTTTGGTGGACAAGAATACTGCCACGACGCCAGGCTTGTTCAAGGTCGCCCTCAACACGAAAAAGAAATCGGTGAGAGCACTTACCACTCCTGCAGGAGCTTCAATGTCCTCAGCTTCTAGTCAGGGACCTCAGCAAGAAGAGCCCCTGGCAGCTTACTTCGGCTGACCTGAGGAGATCCCGAAGGGAGGAGAACCTGGCGGGTAAAGGAGAGAGACCAAGGTGTCACCAAAAAGATAATAAGCCCCAAGGAGGCTCGTTTGGAGGCGGCCCTTATAAGACTGGCTGCTGTCAGGACCTATGCGGACCTGCAAAAGGAGGGAAAGTAAAATCTGATAATTCGGGCCATCACACAGACAAATACTGAAGATGCCTGAACTCGGGGGTAAAACCATAATCCATGACCCTTTCAGTGCTGCACTGAAGGATAAGAACGGGGTGAGTAGAAACATTCGAAGGCTAAAGCCGATCAGACGGCCGCTTTCACAGTTTCACTATGTTCAAGGAGATTTCATCAGAATAACCAAAGATCTGATAACAGACGTACGGAGCCAGAAGGTTTCTGCAATCCAGGATAGTAAGCCGGCGCAGAGATGGCCATAGTTCAACTAACGGAGCGTACGGCTAACAGGCTTTTGGTAACGGCCCGGATGAAAGTCGGCTTGGCCAGTTGTAGGAAGAGACGAAGTGATTCGGTGCTTCGGTTTTGGCCACCTCCAGGTCGAGTGCGCAAGGCGCGACAGAAGAGATCAAGGCTTCTGCTTAAGTGCAGGGAGGTGAGTCACAGGATGAGCGACTGTAAGGCAGAATCCCGATGTTATATCTGCATGAGGCTGAACGTACCCTCCGATAAACTCAAATACTGTCCTATACTGCCTCCCGACAGGCTCTGGACAGTTAGGATAAAAAGTGAGAGGATAAAAATCCTTTAAAGAAATATGCACCGAAGTAGAGTTGCAGACAGTCTTCTTTCGCAGCTCGTTCGGGAACACAAAACCGACATTGTCGTACTAAGCAAACCGAGACAGGGCCGTGTTGTTCCGTGATACCCTAGGCACTGCTGCAGTCTAGGCTGCAAAACCGAACATAATCGTTAAGAGCCAAATTACCTGCCCAGACTTTATTTGGGTGAGCAGAGATGATGCCATTCACGCCTTATAATATTTCACATCCAGTGAAATTGTGGTAGATATTCAGGACAAGCTGAATAATCTTGAGGACGTATTTCACCCATTCAATGCAAAGTTGATTGCCACCTATTATTTGTACGCCAAATAAGAAATGGAAGAGACGGATACTAGATCATGCCACATTCTGGAGATGGCTGAAATTGAGCAATTGCAAAATCAAGAATAGAAGGGTGGTGGACGACTTTACTGGGTATAATCTCCAGTGTACAATCTCATATATCGTGCTAATCCGTGTTACAGGTATATCAGGTGTTCCGATCTGTACGACCCCGACGACCTCTATATTGGAATTTTCCAAGGCTAAGCGAAGACACCCTGACCGAGATTTTTGATAGGGGAAAGGACACTGTCTTGGAAATAACGTAGGATGAGACACCGAAAACTCAACGTGGGACCTTATAGTAAGGGAATGTGAAGCCTCGGTACAGAAAAAGTGAGACCGGAGACGGTAGAGCACCAATGTACGTGGAACGAGGGCATCGAGGAGGATAACTCACAGTTGGCAAACGAAGTTAGTAATTCCCGAGACCGCTACAGAGGAATTTTTTACAGCGATAAGGGATTTGAAGAGAGCAATTATCAGGAGCATGTGCTATAAATGGAACAAGTGAAGGGTAGACCTGAACAACGACTCTTTGGGACTGGATTGTCGAATTGCAATGCTCAGAATCCGTTCCTAGTCAGCCGGCCCGATACGATCTCTCACTTATGGATAATATAAAGGATGCCTTGTTTCCAACCCACCCAATCAGAGAATACAAAGAAATCCTAGTCAAACCTGGGCAAACCTGTCTCGGGGCCGTCAGAAAGATGTGGTGCCGTAAGGTGCCTGAGCCCGATGGTGTCTCGGCGGAAGTGCTGAAGATAGTAGCTCTGACATGTCCACAGCCGCTGCTGAATGTGCATAACAGCTGCTTGCAAGAAGGCACCTTCGATAAACGGTGGAAGATCCGACACCTGGCCCTTATAAGTCGGCACAAGGGAGATCCTTATACCTCCTCTATACACTGTCCCTATCTGTATACTCGATACAGTAGGGAAGCTTCTCGATCTGCTGTTGAAGCTAAAGCTCGTCGAAGCGACCGAGATGGATAGTGGTTTTTCTGACCGTCAACGTAGATTTGGACGTGTTTGAGGTGTATAAAAAAACAAGAGAACACGATTAAACCGCAAGATTCAACTGGTCGTACGAGCCGCGCTGGACGTGCGAATTACCTTCAACTGAGCCAGGTGGGCTGTTAATGCGAAACGATTTCCGCATTCCTGTTTACCTCATGAGAATGCTTAAAAGTTATCTCAGAGAAATCACTACTCATACGACTGCCGATGGGCCGCGCTGGAGAGATCGTGGCAAGAGCTACGCAGGGCTTGATCCTGGGATCAGACCTGTGTAAAATCACCTCCGATGGGATCCTCTAATTAGAAATACCTGAAGAGAGCCACTTGCTAGGACCTTCGACGAAGCACAATCGCTGTCCAATCGAATTATGCTGCGAGTGCTAGCCTGGATAGGTGCGCGAGGCCTGACTTTGGCGATGAAGAACATGATGATAGTACTTCCACGAAGGACTGGGATATTATCGAGACAAAATGTGCGGTGAAGTATCTCGTCATGACGCTTGATTTGAATCCAATATTCTGGGACCAGATCTCTAGGGCGGTAAACAAGGGCATTTTTCCGCCTCTTTGAGCCGACTGATGATGACTTTCTGCGGACCTGTGGCGACACTAGCTATCACATAGTGGTTACACACGTAGAGTAAATAAAGTAACTATAACTATAATTGGTTTTCTAACAAGAAATGCGTGATAAATAATTTCATTACTTTCTATTCTATTAAAAAGTACTAAAAATTTTACTAGGAATACAGTCAAAGATGTTTAATTTGACCTTGAAAATTTTTAGTTTTATTGACTTACAATAATTATCATTTTAAGAAAAATTCAATATGTAAAATATCCGTAAATATTAGACCTTATTAAATTTACTTAGTGTAGTCTTTCCAATGAATTTTCATGGAAAATGTTTAGAGGAGGACCTTAAGCTAGAGATTCAAGTTTAGCTTCCTCCAAAGGTGAAAGCATAATTTAAGTTTCTAATCTGCTAGTATCTTTTAATTAATTAATTGAGATATACTAGTATTATGTTCCGTTAAAAGTAACAATAATATTATATAACTATTATATAGAAAACGTAAGAGTATATAGTTAACAAATGTGGTGACTGGTAACGTCCTATTGTGGTGTGGTGCGGAGCGCTCGGCAAGTGTACATTAGATTATCAGCTGTCAGGAGATTACGTGCAACAGGTGCACTCAGCGTCTACTGCTCGCCGCTACTTCAAACATTGCGTTTCCTACAAGCCATAAGGAAAATACGACTTGCCCTTTATCATTTACGTACACATCATATAAAAGGTTTTATATAAATTAGATCTAGACACGGGCGTATAATGTAGTGAAAACAAATGCAAACGTCAGTTTTTAAAATTTACGACATTGAAGGTAAAATGTCAAGGTTATACACGAAGGAGAAAAAAAGAAAATGGAGCAACTAGGATTTGGTAAAATTAAAGTTGTCATGAATTATGATAAAACTTTGTTACTGCATTAAACTCAAATAGAAATTTTAGGGTCACAGTTCAGCTTGAAAATAAACACAAGAAGTATGATCGGATTACCAGTTTCAAAGTTTGAGCTTAACCCGTCACTTCTTTCTCTAAACGAAATGGCTTTTGTTTAACTTTTAAATAATTTACATGTACGACTACTTGGCAAAACAAGTACAAAGTAAATTTGTCAGCTATTATTTTTAAAGTATTAGTCAATGATACCTTACACTTTGGTAAAACTTTTGCGTATCTTTATACGATAATTTCTTGCTCTTTACGTTCCCCACACAAAGAAAAACAACACAAATACACTATTCGCTGTAAGACCCTAGTTTTCCACACGAGCTCGTAAAATTTTAAGCGTATTAAAATGAGAATATTACAGTATTAATTACTTTCATTCATAGAGCATAAAATTCCAAGAACCAGACCCATGTTTGCGTAAAACTACAAATAACTGAAGGTAAGTAAGTTTGCTTTTCCTTATAAGTGATTATGATAGGTTCGAATATCCAATGAGGGAGGATTTAGGGAGGATGAAACTATTGTTTTGTTTTATATCTTGTAACTTGGCAAGTGTAAAGTAAAAAAAGTATAATTTGTGGGCTTTTATATTTTTAAAACGGGTTTTCAATAATGTTATATATGTCAGTTAAAATGCCAAAATTAAATGATTGAAAATGGGAAGAAAAACATAGCAAGGGAATATCCAACCTATGAGGCAGAAAAGGGTAAAACAATAAAAATTAATATGATTTGAAAAAAAAGCGATTAAATAACGCAGCACAGGGTTATTTTTTGAAATGTTTAAGTTAAGTGGGATAAAGCTCAATAATAAAATAGTTAATATTATGTACCAAGCTATATGTAATAATCTTCAATAATGCTGTATTGTGACATTCTCTCGTACATTAGTATCTGCAATTCTATTAGTAGTTACCGATACATCTCATGCTACACAATTTGTATATTTCATACATTTTCCCCGATCCGCATTAACATTGAAACTAGTTCATTACTTAGAGATAATCCCTCTTATTGTTTTATTCACCGGTATACATACTAAGCTGTTATTCATACTAAATTATTAATCATAATTTGTCACAATAGAGTACTTTCTTGAATATTTTCCTTCTAGTTCATATGTTTAAGGATCCGGCAATACCTAGCCAGAAATCTTGAACTGCATTTTCTTTAATATCTTTTTCCATACTTAAAATATCATGATGGAATCGTTCTCCGTGTTCTCATCTTATATCCACTATTTTTAGAGTGAAAAGCTAAGAGGGATTTTGGAAATGGAATATGAAAGACGTCACTATCACTGTATGCTGGTGGTAGGTTTTTCACATATTCCCCGTAGTTGTTAGTTTTATTGGAAAGTATCTCTAAAAACGAGCAAAAATAGCAATGAAGAGAGTGATAATTTTAATGTTTTTATAAAATTGTGTTATTTTTTATTGTTGCTTAATATCTTTTCCTTTTGGCATTTGTTTTGTTAACTAACAATATGCGAAAGAAACTACTAAAAGTATCAGCACGGAAAAATTATCAAAACAATCATACGGAAATTCGTCAAATTGCAGTTTTTTAATACCAACAGGACAATCCTGAAGTTCATCAAATTGCCGTTTTTAAATACCAACATAAAAGTCCTGAAGTTCCTAAAATTTCTATTTATAAATATCAACACAATAACCTTGAATTTAATCGAACTGTAGTTTCAAAATACAAATACAATAACCATGGAATTCATCAAACTTCAGTTTCTAAATACCAACATAACAGTTTTGAAGCTCATCAAATTGCAATTTCTAAATATCAACATAACAGATCTGAAAAGCTCATGAAATTGCAGTTTCTAAATATAAAAAAACACCCAGTTCACCGCAAGAGCAATATGAAACAAAACTCCAGGAATAAGAAAGGAACTCAGATAACGTTCTAGGAAAAAATGTTTGTCAGGGTTTGCTCATGACTCTGGTATAAGTTACGAAAACTATATTGATGAAATAAATGTTAATTTGTATTGGAAACAATGTGTATAATTGAAAACCTAGCATGTACTGCAGCAATGGTAAAATGCAAACTGCCACCACCTTTACCTATACCTGAACCATTCAAAGTTTGATAATAGGGCATCATCATGATCACCGTCATAGTTTAAATCATTTTCGGCACTTTAAAAGGTGTTTTCATATTATATTATTTGAAGATAATTAGACAGATAAAATTGGTTTTATGCAGTGGCAAAATACTTTTTAGGACGATGAAAGAGAAGCTAGTATAGGATCTTCAAAATGTAGTGATGTTAAGTTAGAATTAGTAAGGACAATTCAAGGAGTGCTGAATGATGTAAAAAACTACGTCAAACACTTTAAAATGTAATGGTGTAGAAAATGTGCTACCGACCTGTGAGAATTTCAGTTTTACTCAATGCCGATCGAAAGTTAGCAAATTCACATATTGGTAGCCATAATGGATTAACTAAGCGAGGTGACTCTGGTTATTTTTGGACGGCAGTTTAAGCAGACATATCACGAAAGCCGTGATAACAAACTTAAACGAATCAACGAACTCTGCAATAATTGCTTACGTTTTGCTATGGTGAAAATAGATACTCTATCGATGTGCTTCAGGTAGAGAATATAACTAAGGGATCTCTAACAAAAACTGCTTCTGCTGCTCAGTTTAATCATTATTCATTGTGTAGGATTGCCACATATCCACCTCTTGCATTGGCTTAAGTATGGTATTAATAGCAATATGATTGATAAAGTTGTTTGCGTCGAAATTTCAGATTCCCAGCATAATGCTCTCCTTCATATGATATCAAGGCTAACATAAATTTTGTATCTCGAAGTCCTAAGAGAAATTCTCCACGCGTGAAAGATGGTATTTGCACGAAGAGATATATATATTGAAAAATTATTGTTGTTGAGGAAACCCCATATTTTTACTCCCTTACTAATTTTTTATAAATCACCTCACTTTGAGTAAATGTTCGGTTCCACCTTGTGATTTAATTATTTAGGAAATCTTCATATTTATTATTTGCAATAAAAGATTTGCAACAAAATTATCATAATTACTCTTCAGCTTATTATTCTATTAACTTTACTATACCGAATCCTTAGATTTACATTGTTTAATGGTCGGATTTAGTAAAACAAGTTTAGATTATATTTTATTAGTTATTTGTTACTAAGCCCTTAAGTGGCATTGAAAGAGTGCCAAAACCACACGAAAAAATAAATACACAGTAAATCGTGGGCATGTAGAGACACATACGTCATGCTGGCTGCTCCCCCTGCACCTTGTTGATTTGATTCTTTTTACGGTCCAGACACTGACATCACAGTCATTATGATACATTGCCTTTAAAATGAACATTTGGTTGGGAAGCACCATTATAGGTAATATTACATAAAACATGTAATCTAGTTAAACTATGCCCATGGTGTAATCGTGTATTAATACAACGTATCTTTAAAAGTTACCGAAAATTAATATCAGTTATTATCTCACATAATGGATAAAGCACATTTGTAAAAAAAATAAATGAGGAAAAATGTAAATATAGGCGCTACCAGAAAATAAGAGCAGATCAAATACTTAGTTGATTAGTGAGTATATAATCCAGCCTCAGAAGTAATAGTGTCATTAAAATTGAAAGTAAGGTCTTCCATTTACACTTTGCTGTATAATAAATAAACAAGTATAAATGTACGCCAGGTTTCTGGTTAACGTGGGAAGTTTCGTGTTCGCTTTACAGCAGACAAAGCGCAGACCTGGAGAGGGACTCCCCTGGAACGAATTCTTACTCTTTCAATTTCGATATAGAGGTGGAGTTTTACACTAAATTTCAAATCTCTGTGTTACCTTATTCGAAGGTTATCGTATGTGCAGACAGACGGACGGACACACAAAGATGGAAATCTGCTTTCGTCATAAACCACTGGCGAAACTTCAGTAAATGCTCAGCGAACTAAACTTCCTCGCGGCCAATTTTCAATGTAAGAATACGTTTTGAAGGCACAATCATAAATTTTACAATAAATTCATTCAATGTAACATATCCTCTCAAATCTTCTGTATATATGTAGTCAAAAAACCGAGTTTAAATGCGTCTAAACCGTATAAATAACAAAATATGCGTTATTCAGATCGTTTTAGCTTCGTCGTCGTCGATTTTATCCCATTTTTTGTATCTCTTCAGATGAATATGATCAAAGATTTCAGGATTAAATTATGTGACAGCGTCAGATTTAGATTGCTACACTAGAAGGAAGGTGAACTGAATCAACTCTTTATACCATAGCTGCATTAAATATAGAAAATTTTCAACTCATATTAATATGATTCATTGATTATAATTGATTTTTAATCGGTAAGTCCAGTTAACTTAATGCATTAACAAGTTTAATACAATTACGCTTGATATTAATATGGCATTTCAGGTTAAGTAAAAATTTTCAAATGTTGTATAAAACCACCCAGTCTAAGAAAGCAACTGCAACATATGTTTGAAAATGGAAATTTCATATGATTAAGATACGATGATGATTAATTTCATTATCGTACAAATTTCGTCGTAATAATTTCGTCATCAAACATACAAATGATTAATTTAATATCATTTATATACCCTATTTAATAATTGTTTTATTCTGTCTTTTTCTTATTTCCAATAAGGCAAAAAGCAATAAGAATAACATTTTACACAACTAATTAAGAATACTAATGGATCAGAGGTACAATGTACACATGCACGAACACACGCACACGCGAACACACACACACACACACACACACACACACACACACACACACACACACACACACACACACACACACACACACACACACACACACACACGTAAGTACGACCAGAAATGTTGTTAACTGCTTTAAAAGCAGGCTATTTACTTTTGCCATGTTAACTACATTTAATAAGATTTGAGGAAAATGCGGTCATAAATCTAGATATTACTAGCGTGCAAGATAATCTTTAGGTTGGCAAATTATTACAAACGACACAGGCAGCACCCAGCTTATCGGAGGTGGACACAGAGCCAAATATAGCCGAGCGGCCGCATCGCGTGACCGGTACCTTACAACCGGCTATATTTGGCATTTTTGGTCGGTGATTGTCAAACTAGAACTATGTCGAGCTACTTGTCACACTATCCATGCGATCTGACGTTGCTTCACTCCGCAGTTACAGATCTGAACAAATCTGCGTAATTTGAAACTCGTGTGTGTAGCACTGTCATATAAGGCTAAAAGGTTTTAAGAAACATTTAAACTAATTATATAAACTATTTATTTTTCCAACCATCACAACATATTTTTCTGAAATTGCGTCAATTCACTGTTGGATGTAAGAACCCACAGAACTTTTGCCGATGCACGCGTTCCTTAGGTTTCAGCTATATACCAATCAGGGTTCAGTAAAGAGTAAATTCCTATAATACAATTTAGTTAATGACTACAGTGACACTGTTTCTCAGAAGTGACATCGATATTCATGAGGGAGCTTGTTTAAAATGATCTTACACAAACTCATAATGTGAATATTGAGTTTAGCTCCAGTTCACCTTCTTCTTAAGTGCAGCATCTGATGCTGTCGCAGACTTTACTACTGAAATCTGGAGTAATATCCAAATGCAAGGATCCAAATATAGCCGGCGACCGCAGAAGGTCAACAAACTCTTTTCATCGTGTCGACATCAGAGATCCAAAATTGAGTGCAATTTAAGCGAAGAGGTATTCTCATTGTCTCATCAGGTGCACAATTGAGTGCACTGAGATTTCTAAACACCTGAGTTTTTTTCACATAACGTACCTATGGGGGGAAGGTTGAATTAGTTCGTTTTCGTTGAGTTTCTTCTATGCCGACTATTTTTGGATCCTTTCAGTTAGATATGACTCCAGATTTCAGTATTCAAGTGTGATGACAGCATCAGATTACAGATACTGCACTTATAAGAGCAAGGTGAACTGGAGCTTAACTCAACATTCACGTTAAATAACTCTTCCCATCATAGTTACGGCTTGTAGTATCAGGTTGTGACGTTATTTCCAATATTAAACACTGAGCCAATTGGGAGTCTAAACGTTAACGTTGTGCACTATTGTTGCCCTTCGTCAATTACTACTGGAGTTGCCTAGACAAAATACTGCTTACAGTATCAGGTTGTGACAGTATTCACGATATTAAACACTAGCCACTTGGGAGTTAAAGAGTTAACGTTATGCACTACTATTGTCCTTCTTAAATTACTGCTGGAGTTGCCTTGACAAATTACAGCTTACAGTATCAGGTTGTGACGTTATTCCCGACATTAAACACTGAGCCACTTGGGAGTTAAAGAGTGAACGTAGTGCACTACTGTTGACTTTCGTCAATTACTACTGGAGTTGCCTTGCCAAATTACAGCTTACAGTATCAGGTTGTAATGTTATTCCCGATATTAAACACTGAGCCACTTACGAGTCAAAGAGTTAACGTAGTGCACTACTTGTTGACTCGTCAATTACTACTGGAGTTGCTTTGCCAAATTACAGCTTACAGTATAAGGTTGTGACGTTATTTCCAATATTAAACACTGAGCCAATTGGGAGTCTAAAAGTTAACGTTGTGCACTATTGTTGCCCTTCGTCAATTACTACTGGAGTTGCCTAGACAAAATACTGCTTACAGTGTCAGGTTGTGACAGTATTCACGATATTAAACACTAGCCACTTGGGAGTTTTGACTTTCGTCAATTACTGCTGGAGTTGTCTTAGCATATTACAGCTTACAGTATCAGGTTGTGACGTTATTCCCGATATTAAACACTGAGCCAATTGGGAGTCAAAGAGTTAACGTTGTACACTATTGTTGACTTTCGTCAATTACTGCTGAGTTGTCTTGGCATATTACAGCTTAAATTATTAGGTTCTGGCACTGTTCAAAATATGAAACATTGTGTCGCCTCGGACTAAAATGTGTATTATACATACATAGAGATACTACTCTATGTCGGATACTTACTGAGTATAATCAAGCTGTATTTACTCGCTATCTAGACTACTATAACTAGGGATACAGTATGGCATGAAATTGAGTCAAAGACTGAATAGCCATTTAGCTACACTTTTGAACCATGTCATAACAGTTTTTGTTATAACAGTTAGGGAGATGAGTGGGACTGTTCACGATTTAATTGTTCTACATCAGAGATGAATAAATATTACAGATAATATTCATTTATTACTCTAAGAGATACAAATAAAACTAATGATTATTTGATTATAAAACAAAACAATTTCATACACAGATTATATCGTTCTATCAAACTTTCAAAAAATGATTAGCCAGGACGAAAATAAGAAAAAAATGCAATATAATATACAGTTTATCATGTTTAGTTACGTAACTGTCTATCTGCGAGATTTTACAAACTAAAATTGAACTTTAAATCCGACAAATATACTTCATACGATTATTACTGAATTGTTAGTTTAATCAAGGTATGAGTTGTAAAGTATTTCAGATACACGTCTATACAGAGAGTTTAAAATTACGAGCAAATATTTTGGGCCCAGGTGGCCTGATTCGCCCTGTACAGGGTGTAAAAGAGTCCCGCATGGGCTTGATCATTCCCAGAAAATTACAGTTAAAGCAAGAACACTTGGTACATCATTACTGGACCAATAAATGTACTTTTTGAAGTAACTATCATATTTTTGTCCGTTTAGGGGGATGGCCCGCAAGGAGTCAGAAGGAAATCTTAAATGAGAGCATAGGTCGAGTAGTACAACAAATTAAAGGTCTTAAAGGTAGAGTACATTGCCGCAAATCCGGCCTCAAAAGATTCACTCTTAAAAAGATTTGCTGGTTTAAAGTTTGAAACATTTACAATGTGGTCCAGTTCTAGATGGTTTAATATTCTTGTCATAGCTCAAGTTGTGAAAGTTAAACTTAGGAAATCAATATTCGACTCATGAAATAGTTTATAGAACATATAATACATTGGAGAATAATAAAAAGATAAGTTTTGTGACGATACAGACTGTATAGAGAGAAAGAGGTGGAAGGAATATGGCAAAGAAGGAGATAATCAGGAGAAAAATACCGGAACCGGATAGCTGTAGTTTGCGAGATGTCTTCTAATTGTGGTAGTTTGCTGGTGTGTGGCATAAATGCAGGTATACACAGTTTTAATACGTCAGCGTGAACTGGGTAACGTTTCTGTTGCTATTTGTGTATTGTCAGACGCAATTATTGTCCAAAAGAAGCCATTCTTCGGTTAAAATTTTGTACTACGGTGAGATTCAAACTTAAATTAAACTTTTTATACAATTAAAATAAAACTTTTCTAATTTAATTAAAAATAAATCTTAACATTTATTCTTTCCTATAAGCGAAACTAAATAAAAATTAAATTAAAACTTTGTTGAAAACTTCTTTGTGCCACGCAGTTAACTTCCTGTTACAGTTGGCACAGATTCAAAGTGAAATTGTAATTATACTACAATCCTTCAGTAAATTATTTATTTAATATCTTGATGTGTTAATTTATCCTGACTGTTTAATATTAAATTTATATTACAAACAACCCTTAATATTATTAAAATTTAAAACTTCACTTGAAATAAATCTTGCTTTAACTTGTTAATCTTGCAATCTTCCATTAATATTATCGCTAAGTTCCAAATTCTGTTATGCAGGACGGTTTTTGGGCACAATAAAATGAAAAACGAAAAAATAATATGGGAAAGACTGAAAATGCTGCAAAAATCTCGAGACGAAGCCTTAAATACTGACCTACATTACTTCATAACCGACGCCCTTTATTGGCCTCCGACAATCCAACCACGAGGCTGAAGAAATTAATTGTACACTCTCCTTTTTTATTGAAGTTAGTTATTGTACTCGACGTCGTGAGAGCCAGCTGTATGTACCATTACCTACTTTCATGGATTCTTGAGAAATTATATTTTAAATTTATCTTTGCCTTAAAAGTTCTACGTATATTCTAAATTAGTTTTGTATATATCTTCTCCCATCATTATTTATTTGTTTATTTTATAAAATTGGCGTATGCTACAGTAGGATTTATATTTATGTACTTCAAGACTCGGGTTTATATTGTTCTTAATATAAGATTATTAGATGGTTTTATAATAGGTATAAGTGAATTATTATATTACTTTAGTCCTAAAAGTGCTCATATCCATGTCCCTGATAATTGATAGTCCTTTCAGAACTAGCTGATGAGAATCCGTTTAATGGTACAGCCCAGATTACTAACTTTCTAATAAATAATAATAATATATATTTCAAAATCTAATAAGTGACTAATTTTATAATTTATACCTTTCCATTAAAGTTGACACCTCGCCTTAAAATATTCTCTCCACCGCTATTAACAAAGTTTGCTTTTAGTGTAAGATTCAACCATGAAATCTTTCTTTGAGCCCAACGAAGTTCGAGTTACAAAGGCAAAATGTTTTCTGAAAGTTGAGATTGTTAAAACCGTTCTACTACTAACTTTTAGTTGTAGCTCAGTTGGTGCAGAGAATCGATTTACTAAATGCAGATTGTATTGAGATTTTAGACTGAAATCTTTATCGCTATACTGATCAGCAAGAATCAAATGTTTCCTTGCACCTTTTGACCCTAAATGGTACCAAGAAAATCTGCATCTACATAGCACTGCTTTTCTTGAATATGTTTAAAGTTAAATTAACGTAAACTGAAAGAATTATGACTGCTAATAATATAGCAATGTTAGAGAAATAGAATTGTAAGAAATGCAGTATTTTGCTTAAATACTAAGTTTTTCTCCTAGCGAAACAAGGTAAAGAGGAGTGCCCTTATTGCACCCCTAAGGGGCATTTGCACTGCTTACGAGGATAGCAAGGATGGGTGAGGTTGGTGGTACCAGCTACCTCCGCCGAGCACCCTTGAGAATGAATAATAGTCAAAATCTCGGCCATGTCAAATTGGAAGAGGGGGAGGTTAACTCTGTTTCAAGTCTCCCTTATTTTAAGGAAACCCTATACACTCTAAGACTCGCCCTATGCAGTCAACTGGTCCTATCGACCAACCCTTTTTACCCAAATATCTAGACATTTCCGATTAGTGGTATGTCGCTTCCCGGAGACCCATTCGATTGCCCAGATTTAAATGACATTGGTTTTTATTGTGCGTAGTATAGGTTTTACTGCCATATACAAACCCAGACAGAATTAAACCTGCTTGTGGGTGCTTATAATACTTACTCCTTTTTAAAATTCACCTGACAGCGAATGTTAGATCTCGCACCCATATCTATCGATTTTCTGGTACCGTATCCATCGCCTACATAAATTATCTCTGAGTTCTAAACTGTTGTCAAACAAGTCCAAAGACATTCTTGTAATAGGAAGGGAAACCCCGTTACGACCGGAAATGAAGAGTTCGCTTGCTGTAGCATGGAAAAAGTCAGTGGGCATATATTTTGGCGGCAGCAACTTTTCCAAGCCAGGTCAGTTCAGCACTCTAAGGGGCACTCCTAGCTCAACAGATTTTAACTTAAATTAACCACCGTTATTGTTATCTGAAACTAGCAGTTACCCGCATCTTCGCAAGCATTTTAATTTTTGAAAAACAGGGACACAATCAGCACATTCTTTTAAAATTATATACCGAACAATCCTAAGATATTTATACTGAATTCTTGATTCATTTTAGATAAGTTTAAAGATTGGGCCCTGAAGAGTTAGTGTTTTAATAAGTACCTCTAAAACGTCTCGAATGTCTATCCAATATTAAATTATATGTTAGTGAATGCCTCCAACGATTACAACAATTGACGCAATTGAACTATTTTAGGCCCTTGTGGAGACATCCTGCTTAAAAGGAAACTCAAGTATAAGTACTTAGCTTTTCAGTTACCACACTTATAATGTAATAAATTACATTACTGTTGTCGATTAATAATACCTTGAACTGCTGATTAAGCTAAGTTTATACACATAATTAATAATTGAGTGTTAAAGGAGATATCAAGACCAGTGGGGCGTAGCCCGCAGGGATTTTCGAAGTGGGAATAGGCTTATATTTTAACCAGGAATTCTAAGAAATTTCAAGTTTTTAGTACAACCGGTCCAGTAGTTTTTATGTAAAGTATACGGACAGGCACCATTAGATTTATATATAATAATATAAATATTTGGGCCCATTACAATTTACAGGTTTAAAAATTACTTTTCCTGAATTCGTACGGTGCAGTTTTGCTCCCTCGGCAACAGAGTGCTGTAAATGGTGGCATTCCGAAGCCAATTAAAAGATTTAACTTTAACTTTGTCAACTTTAAATCACCATTAAAACTTTTCCAACCTTCAAATTTGTAGCACCGGTTAAAAAAATTTGTTTTGATTTCATAAATAATTACTTTCATTTCTTATTCATCTAGTGGAAATTCACAAAGGGACTGAGCTTTTCTTCAAATCAATGGTAACTTAGATTTGTTATCCGCTTTAATAGCTGTCACTTTGAGCTCAGTAAAAGATAATAAACTTATTACAATAAAAAATGCATTAATTTCGTACAATCTCTGAGTGGTTGCAGATGGGTTATTGTACCAAGTAAACATGTGTTCAACGTATCCCCAGTAAACATTACTATCCCCAGTTGGCACAAGAAAAGTTTTACAGATATTATTACAAATAAACAATCATCCTTCAATCATAGTCTCAATCTTCATTGCGATAATAGTTTATAAAAAAAACAGATAACACTATTTAAATACTCTCGCAGTGTTTGAATAGTGTAACAGTTTTACTTAGCACGTGGGCGACAAACTAAATTATTATGTAGGTAGTTTAGGTTTGGTAGGTTATTAAATTAGGTTCAATAATTATGCTCAGTTGTAGAGTGAAATGTCATAACTAATCTCAACTGTTCAAGCCCTAGAAAGGGTGTCGGAGTGTCAAAGGACAAGGATATTCCCAGGGAGAAAACGTGTGGGAGAGTTCTACTACATTATTCATAAGCTGATGTTCAGTAAACTGCAAGTTCAGCCAAGGAATGTCTTGCCAGATAAACCCCGCACATCCTACATCATATTTTAATGTTGATAGCATCCACTATTCCGGGTTTAACGCAACAACGAAGTTTTACTTCCACTGACTAGTGCATAATTTTACTAAATAACAGAACATGGACGTTTATACATAGTAGCATTTCTCGTAGAAATCTCTCACTAATACTGGTTTGATTCTGCAGCAATTTTATAATATAAGTTATTAAAAAGTCGTATGATTATTTTCCTATCCTAGTGATTCTAAAAATACTAGGTTAAACTCATTTAAATGTTACATTGAGTGCGCAATATGTTTAGAAAGTCGTTTGACCAACTTATTGGATACACGAGTATATTCTATAAATATTTACTTAGTATTACATAGTGTACAATACGCCAAGATCATTTGAATATAATATTTATAGTGTGTTTCTAAGAGCTCTTGATTAGAAAAGAATAATAATTTAAACTCAAACACCATTTGTCATGAAAATAAGTAAAACATCCAATTGTATGTATCGTCAAATAAACAGAAATAATTTGTGTGGTCAAACTTCTATTACAATTATCATGTGAGATTAAAATATTGATTGATTATAGACTCTAGAATGCCATTTAGTAGTTTGGCACAATACTTTATTGTCATACAAACGGGGCTGTGTTAATTGAGTAAATCATTATTAAAACAGTTTAGACATATTTTACTTAATTATTGTCGTTTGATTTCTTAATACTATATCTGTAAAATAATGATGGCCATAAAGTTATGTAATTAAAAATAAACACAAACCCATAGTAATCTTATATTGTAGTTAATACGTATTCACGGTACATCCATATATAACTAATGCAAACTATAAATGAAAATAAATATAATACATAAATACTTTCTCCCAGTTGCTGATAGAGAAATCCGATTTCTTTCTGTGTTCGCCTTAACTGTTGAAAGAGATCACCTAAAGAATTTAAATTTGGAGAAAAACTAAGTTTAAACGAAAACTAAACTCTAAATCTGCTTTTCAAATGGTAAAGTTCAGATAATTGGGAGTTTTGTTTCCTGCTTGTCAAAGGAATTTGTTCTTGTTAAGTTGTATAACCATTTTTATGTATAATCATGGCGGTGACGAAATAACCAAGAATAAAAATATTAACTTATTATAAAATAGTAACTTATCAACGTATTCGATATTTTTACCTTAACATGCAATGTCGTATTAATAGCTTGCTAAACGATAAAAGGCTTTTATTTACTGTATTTAGTTGATTGTTGATGAAAATTAGATGAATGGATTATGGGTCCCTTTTATAGCGGTTTAAAAGTTTTGACTAAATTATATTATTCTGTTTCTTTTAATTTTGTCAATCTTTAATTAACTTTGCGAACATCTAGAATGTTGGAATTTGGAACTTAGTTCAGAACTGGATAACAATATATACTTGAAATTCATTAGATGCCTGTCACTCACTAATAGTTTTTTATATACTAGCAGATGACCCGCGACGTCGGCGTGCGGTTTATCTTGTCATAACACTGACAAAACAAACAACTAGAGCGCGTAGCAGAAACTAAGATCTTACCCGCGAGAAGGTGGGGGAGGGGGTTAGAAAAGTGTTTTATTCGTAAACCATGTTGTACAACATCGTAAAAGATGAAATCAATTTTTAGATTCGAAATCTGTAGCGTAGTATTGTTATAAAGGTAAGAGATAAGCGATATCTTCACTTACTGATGAAACAAACGCCTGAAAAGAAAAATTTTAATTTACAATAGATCACATAATTTATGTATCATGAGCGTTCGTCGTAACTTTGCTTTTATAAATTAAAGTCTAATCCATTAACAGCAACTATTATGGGTTCCAGAAGTGATAAACAAAAGAGATGAAATTAAAATTGCAGAATAAAGTTATTTTTGTTGTAGGAGGCAGATATTAATAAGTAGTTAAATCTTTATCGATTAGAATTTTGTTACGCAAACCTACTATGAAGCTTTAAAACAGTGTTACTGGATTACAATGTATATTTTGCCATGTTTGTGGCATCGATCAGCGTTTCCTATGAAATCACCTTTGTTGTCACTAATGAACGCCCAGCTATGAAATGTACGTCACATTTTTTATTAATACTCTTCAATAACTACAGGAAAATAGCAGTAAATATTAAGTTCAAGTATTTAAGTTATTGAAGATGGAAATCATTAAAATATCTATATCTAACTCAGTTTTTAGCCCATGCGAAAAGGATTATTCTTTATGAAGTAGAATAAAGTTCACAGTTTTTACTTCAAAGCGTGCGTGAAAATTCTCTATAACCAGCTATATATACAGGTCCTGTATAACCTGTATTTGCCCATTAAAATACACATCATAGCAACTGAAGACAACTTATGAGAGATTATCTGGCACCTCATAACTATAACATTGATACGTATGATAATCCAAAACCAGTCCAAGGTAGTTTTGTTTGCCACTACTTCTATTGAAGCACACGAGTACTGCAAAACTCCTTTGGTGTCCTTCCTTAAGATTGAATAACAGTTTGTAAATAACTCTTAAATAATAGTTATTATTCGTCATTGTAAAATCTTATCTAGATCCAATTTATATGATTTGGTACCTTATTTTGGTAGCCAGAAGAAACGTTTGATGTGTAAAGAGCATTATTTGTTAACACTTATGACTTAATAGCATGAAATTATTAATTTGTATTTACTAAAACATTGTAAATTTATTAGTCCTGAGTAATTTGCTTTGTAGTTTTATCATGATTCCAAGACTTCAACTACAAAACGTATTTTTACCACCCATTACCTTCCTTTCCAAAACTATACCAATCAAAATATACAGGAAAATAGCAGTAAATATTAAGTTCAAGTATTTAAGTTATTGAAGATGGAAATCATTAAAATATATATATTTTAGAACTCAGCATAAATACTTGAAAATCAAAACGAAAATTATCAATATCGGAACACCAAATGCCTTTTATGGGTGACTATATAGGGTTGATGTGTATTTTATATCTAAATCACAAACTATCGCACTTTTTTCATACAATTTCACTGTCGATTCAGTACTTTTCTGGGCATACTCCGGAACTTTTCATTTAAAAATTATCGATTGAACAATAGCATAATATTCGAACTACGAGTATACCCTTGGCTAAGAGCTAAGAAACCTTAGCTTAGTTATTTATTGAGCAGCGTATTGGTATAAAAAGATAAACTTCTACTATTACCAGCCTAAAATACAGGCTATCAAGTCTACCAGCACGACACCATACATCGTTATTTTCGAAAGCTATTTTCCGACTTGTTCTGTAATGCTTAAGATTATAGCCTTGTGTATTCTATCTCGAATAGTTTAACGGCGAACATCTTAAAACTTAAAGAGATAGCGAAAAATATGTAAAAATACTTAAAAGTTACCTAAAATATTATAAACTGTTGAATAAATCTTGAACCTATAGTCTCACCAGGCAACATTCAAAATGAACATCCTTAACCCTAATGTTCACGGTATTAAATATTTATTAGACGAGGCTATTAACAGATGAATTGAAAACATTTTTGAATACTAATTACTAACATAATTTTGATCTGGATAAGTTAGTCGCTATGTTAAACTATTCCAGTGTTGTTGACACCTTATTGAAAATTTTTACAAACTTTGTAGGGTCTAATCATGAAACCTTCAAAAATAACAAAACATTGTAGAAACGTAACATTTTGTAGTTTAAACAAATTTAATTTGTCCATACGTTACTTAATAATTGAGATTTCCTTTTAAAACTTTGAAAACTCAAAATCAAGGTGGCTAACGATTTGTAATAAGCCAGAAATTATAGCGGTTATTTCAAGCCTAAGAAATAACATTGTGTTCACAGCTGTGTTATGTTTTGTGAATAATCCAGAGAATTCTACACATAAAGCATCTGTAGGGGAAAGGGATCATTCGATGTGAGTTTTGAAGTTAGCTTCAGTTCACCTTTCTCTTACGTGTACAATCTGAAATCCGATGCTGTTGCAGACTTTACTCCTGAAATTTGGAATCATGATCGTCTGAAGGGATCCAAAAATAGTCGGTGACGAAGTACCAAGACGCTCTAACCGAATGCCCCGCATCGTTTCGACATCAGAGACCAGAGTACAAAACGTAATGCAATCTAGGTGTCACCTAAAGGTAAATTAATTGCTGATCTACATTTCTATAAATAAAACATAATCTTTTTACAATGTTATGTTAAGTATATCAAACTGGGGCATATTCACACCATTAAAACAGGACTGTATTTCACCAACAATCTTCTTAATAAATAATTATCTACTAGTTTGCATAATATCTATATTGCTCTATACTTCATCATTATCATTATTTGTAGTAATTATAAGGTAGAGGTACACCACACCATGTGTCGTTCAGTAGGCTTCGCTGATTTTGCGTGCAACATTTAAATTCTGTAGCTTATTTCATTCTAGACATATCCTGTGAATAGACAGACAATCTGAGAGATAATAAAAATTCTTTTCACCTCCGTAGCAGACACAGGAAAAAATATTCCAGCCTACTGAGTGACTTGCTTCATGCTCAGTCAAATCCCATGGGATGACACACTCCTTCATTTTTTTATATGTAGAAAACTTGAGTTCATGAAGTTTCATGCAAAATTCAAAGTCTACAGATAAAACTCGTTCTTGATTATAGACCACGTAACAACTCAGGTAAATCCCATAGAGAAACACGTCAGATGTTGCCTATGTAGAAATGACGTTAATGCAAAATGTCAAGTCCATAGCCGAATTCGTTGTTGAGGTGGGAGCTGAATCCATTGAGAAACAGGCACAAAAACAGATAGAACGTGTAGTCAGACAATCAGAAGAGGAATATTACCAGAAATTTTTGAGATAGCTAAGGGAATCAGTTTATTTATATTGCTCTGAGTTGTAGGTTTTCCTAGCGCTCAGCCAAATTCCATGGGGGGACATCCACCATCATTAAACTATTAAATGGATTTAACACAATGGCGAAGGCCCTGGTATAGTAAGCAGTAGAAGCCTTACAAACCAATACACCAAATATTACATGTTAAAACATCATATAATAGTACTCGGTATGGTAAAAATGTTATTTACTATATGATTTTGTCTTTGCCATCTAAGCTACCCGATATATGTAAATGTTCGTTAACAGTCAGCCAAACCCACGAAGTCATAGGCACGCATTACCCAAGGTTGGTAGAGGGACTCTACCAACCTTGCGCATTACCATCGAATTCGGTGTTTGTTTATTGTTGTATAAAAATGAAGCTTAATTCAAAACTTCTATGTATAGTCTGTTGTTGAGATATCGTGTGATCAGGCAGACATAAATGATTTTTCCGGCCACTGGAGACTTTTATAACGCTTAGCCACCAACTAATATAATGCTTTTATATTTTAAATCTTTAGATGTCCTTATTGAAGCATTGTTATGGCACGGAATACGCAATTAATATTTTTTACATTCTTAATGGTAATTAGTGAATATTAAAATTAACATAAAAATATAATAAATAAACTTAACAAGATTAAGTAATACCTAAAATACTTTGCAATAATTCAATAAAAGTTCGGTCAGATGTCACGATTGTTCTCTTGTCAAGATATTTTTGTATTAGGTAATTGGCATTAGAATAGTACAGAAAGGGAAACATATCAATATTAAATATGCTACACTGTGTTACTTGGAAACTGAAATTGATAAGTTAGGATGTAGGCAGGAGGATTATTTTGTGGGTATAGATGAGGGACAGAGAACACGTAGACGATAACATGGTCCCCTGGTTAGATGCCCTCAGAGAAACAACATCCTAGCCTACTGAACTTGATTCACTTTCGCCCCTTTCACTATTGAACCTTTCATCAAAGATGAAAACTGATTTCTTTAGGGTTTCCCATCTATCATTTATTTAGCTGTTACTAATTATACAGAGTGACCCGTAACTCTCTAGCCAAATTTATATCACGTTATTGCTCAGGTTAATTGGGGTAAATAATTTGGGTGTCATTAGGCAATTGTGATAAAATCCTCTATTAAATGTTATTCTTGTAATATTCTTGTAATTCTTTTTATAAAAAAACATACAAACAGACAGATGGGAAACTAAGCATGGGAGACCCATGTATATATTGTAAAATATGTCTGCCTTGACCTGAGCAATAACGTGGTATATTTTTTTCCAGAGAGTTAGGGAAACTTTGTATATAATACTGTATTTAGGAGCAATTTAAAATTTCCAATATATTTAAATATTACTTTTACATATACATTTTTTAATTCTTTTAAAGGAGAAGATAATTTAAAATTTAAACTCTGAATATTCTTAGTTATTAGTATTTTCATTATTATCAATTATATATTAAGAACTACATACTGATAAATTTAGAACATAGAAAATCAAATATCCTCAGGAATTGAAATTATGTTGAAACCCGTAGAAGAACATTACTATATTTTGTATTTTAACTCCCCTATTGGACATAGATGAGATTTGTGACGAGATTGAGATTGAGACTTCGTACTGATTTATTTCTAATCTGTTCATTATTTAAGAATTTATTGTTAGTTATTTTTCAGAATTGGCAACCAAAGCGGCCTGATTTCTACTGAGTTTGCCAATTTAAAGTATGAAGCGTCAATTAATTTCCTTTGGAAAAAGAGAGGTTCCCGAGGCCTTGCCTATGTATTTTCAATTGCAACTACATTTTATACTGTAAACACATTACAGAAGCCATCGTATTCCACTTTTTCAAAAGGAAATTATATAAGGCTTTTTTAAATCTCTGAACCCTTAAATTACAATTTATGTTGGAAGTATAAAATAGTGTTAGTGTTAAACATATTCAGTTTGTGGATCCATGAAGAATATCTCCATTGTTCAGTGAATCTGTCGTTCGAATTTGAAGGCCCGTCTTTGACGTTTAATGTCTGGAAAACGAACACACCTAATTTCAAAGATGTTTTTGAATAGAGTTGGTTTTGATGTTCACAACTCCTTAGCGTTGTTGATGTGACTGAAAACATTTCTCTTGATAATTTATTGCATAGTATTATTTACGTTTTGTACGTTGTTTATTGTAAATCAACAACTCTTTAGACTCTTATTACTTTCAATAACACTTTGCATTATTTGCAGGAGGTCTGGATCTTTCACATTCGAATTTGCGCTTTAATTGGTTGACAAAACATACTTAATTTTTCCCAACATAATTTTAATTAAATAAATTTTACAATTAATTGCATAACCTCCTTATAGAAAACAAACACAAACAAACACAATTGTGTAATATGTTTATTCATCATTTTACGGGAGGTATAGGCGTATTTATATAGTTATAAGTAATTATAGTTTACTTTTCTTCAATAAATACCATTGAAGAATTACGATTGAAAATCGTCAGTCAATTGAAAGGCGCTTGGTTGAACATTTTGAACAACGAATGTCATTTTAAACATGACCTGTAATATTTCAAGGTTATTTATTTGAACTTTATTTGTTTTGAGTAAAGTTTTGAAATTGAAATAAATATTAAATAATGTTACCTCCAATGAATGAATTGTTTATTCAGTTTTCATCAAAGTTGCAGTACAACGTGAAACATATACAACCCTTCAGACTATAAAAACAATTTCTCCTTTATTAGTGAACCGATCATAAAAATTGAGTTATCAAACGTTTCATCGCATAACAAACTGTCCTTTATATTTAGTTATTTTTTCTCGTATCCACTATGGTTTACATGAAATTGACCATCAATAAATTATTTAACCTTAGCAAAGTGTTACATCTAAATTATACAAATAGCCATGTAGCTTAAGACACTTTTGAGTTATAAGTTTTTAATTAAAAAAAAACACACACACACGTACATCTCAAAAACAAAGCATTTGTGTTTATAGGTACTTTTTCTCTGCTTTAGCATGATTGATCATTTCTTTAAAGAGTTTAACGTAATTTTAAAACACCTTGTATATATAACAAGGCTTATTTGTAAAACTTTGATCCAAATTAAACTGTGTTGCTTTTTGAGTTTAGTTACCACGAATAGAAAATTTCAAGTCAAATTGATACATTTTGACATTTTTCACTGTAGATACTAATTTACAACAGGTAAACTACGTTTTGTAATGTAGTGGTGGTTTCATCACTAGGAGCAAAAGCAGTTATTTTGGTGCACAAGTCGTCTTTTCCTGTTTTATTAAGGCGAAGTCACTTACGCTCTGTGTGGTAAACAGCAGTTTTCTCGAGTATCATGCGGGAAACTAAATTAAAACTTACACATTTTATTTAATTATATTATCTATTGTTTGTTACATCTACTTCTACTGAAGTAATAACAAACTTTGATGTTAGTGCACTGTAAAACCTTAAATTTCTTCACAGCTGTTTTTTATATCTGTGTTATTAGGTAACGGATAACGATTACTTTATAGACCACCTTAAGTCTATTTTACAGTATGGTAAAATAATGTTTTTTATATATTTCGTCATAATGAGTAAATAGGGGTAACTATTGTGATTCTGTGCAGAGTTGCAATATTTACATTGAATATTTATGCTATTGTTTTATTGCCTTATTGTCAGCACATCAAATCGAGAGGTGATTTTAAAAAAGTTGGTGGCAAGATTTTATTGCAGCGTTCTCTTGCGTTGTAATACACTCCCTATTTTACCGGAAATTAATTATTAAAGCACTGGTGTGAAACCTAAATCAATTAAAATATATGTGAATGTATTATGAAGCAAGATATCTCGAGAAAGGTTTCATCTTTAGACTTTAATTTTGGAACTTCATTTCTACTTACTGTCCACAAAGTGAGTTACATTATGGCACAAACCACGCGCCAAAATTTTGAGTTATTGCCAAAAACATGCAGTATTGAGTATAGTCTGCAGGGCATCTCGTGAATGGAATGAGCTATAATACATTACATTTTGTATGTAAACCTTGCTATGTGATAATTAGTGTGGCGTGATTATTACCTTGTTTTGATTAATTTGAAAAATCTGAGTTTGATAGCTTCATGGAACATGGAAACTAAAAACAGATCACATATAATGAGGATTTTTTGAATTTGCATATTGATTCAATTTATTTATTTATTCATCAACGGCAACCACCATTTTTACAATAATAATTAACATTATTTGAATAACTAATACAATATAGGCCTACTAATACTATATGAATATACAATAATACATGCATTAAATATGTGGACAACAACTAAGACAAAAAAAGTCAGGAGCTGGTGAACAAAACAGTAAATAAGTGTAACAAAACTAGTATCAAGACAAGAAAAGAGGGCAACAATTAAAAATAAAATTTGAAAGACTATAACAGTTGAAAAGGTTGAATCTGTTATACGCTAGGAAAGGCCTATATAAATCTCATAGCCAACGAAGAATACTAGATTTCTGTATAGGTTTACATATCGCCTAACAAAAACACACGGAGAAGCGGTGAACATTTTTCTAAAAATTATTGCCTCACATCTTACAAGCACTATTATGTCTGAGATACAATATAGCAGTTCGTAAAGAATATCAAGCTTAAAGGTAGCCTACACTTCTAGACAAAGATACAAAACTCAAGAAAGGTTTATTTCAATAAATACATGAACAATTTTATTCTAAGAAAACTCTACATTTTATATAAAAATGGATTGAGATTACAAATGAAATTTAGAAATCCAATGTTTATAGAAATGCACAGCAGTTTGGTAGGTAGTATGAAGTGATATGGACATTAACTGTTGGCATTGACACAGCCATGTCTAGACAGCGTCCTACTCGCTCCGCCCTCTGTAGCCACATCCATCATACATATGTCAATACGCCATCACATGGCCAGACGCTGGCTTACTGGCTGGTCGGCCAATCGGTCGCCTTCACATTGGAAAATGCCAGTGCCATGCATGGAAATTCAAAACGTGTTCAATAGATGTAATTATTATTAATAAGACATCCAGTGTATTAAATTATCGTCTTTCAAACATACTTTATTTTCATAAGTTCCATAAACACTTGTGTAAAGACGATAACATTAGAACACGAACGATAAAAATTAAAGAGCTGATACACCTAAATTGAATTGAGCTACAGTGTTCCTCAAAGCTTTCAGTTTTTTATTAGAACACTTCCACTTGGCTCCAAATTACATTGTGTTTTGTGTAAACAAAATATATTTCACGTTTTTGAACGAACAAAAGACGAATGAGGACTAAAGATTCCATCAGTAAGGAAAATTCCAAAACTATATTGCTTTCGTAAAATACATAAACCTGGAAATGAATTGAGGCCCATAGTGTCAAACATAAACTCTGCAACATATATATTTCTTATCTCAATGGTTATAAAAAACATTAAAAATCTAAAACCCCTTCCTTCATTTTCAATCAAGAATAGGAATGATTGTATAATCAATTAAATGCATAGGTATATAAGAAGACGAATATCTGATATTTTTTGACGTGGTATAACTTAATCCTAATTAGAGATACAATGAAAATAATATTGGATTAGTGTCTTCCATAAATTTACAGAAAGAAACTATTTGATGAATATTCCATGATGATAAACCTGAGTATGAATCAGAATACTGTCCATTTTAAATAATCCTACTATACTCAAAATAATGGTACATCAATGGGAAACCGTCTTTCATGTATCATTGTAAATATTTTTTAAAAACTGAGATGAAATATTTCCCAAGAAAGTGGATAAGGTAAGTTGATGTTTTTGCAATGCTTGATAAAAATAAAAACCTACAAGAGTTTATTTCGGCTTAAAATCTTTTTTGATCTACCAATAAATTTACATACGAAGTGGAACAAAATAATAGTATACCATTTTTAGATGTTTTAGTAATTATAATAAAAAAAGATTTGAATTTGTTATTTACAGGAAACCAACGCATATAAATAGATTTATTTTCAATGTATCTAGCCGCCCAACTCAACAAAAAAGAGTTAGTTTTAATTCAATGATTTACAAACTTTTAATGCACCAGTCTTATAGTTATTGTTATAGTTTCAAAAGAAAAGTAAGAAAATCTAGATCAATATTATTTAGAGAAAACTTTTCAAAAGCATACAAACAAATCGATCACGAGCAAAGCAAACAAAAAATTGTCACAATTATTAGGAAATCCTGAAGAGAAAAACTCATTCGGAAATAAATCAGAAATTTACGAAATTAAATGCAACGTCTGTGAGAAATTGTACATTGTCCAAACAAAAAGGAACATCAAGACACAATTCAAAGAACATTTTGCACATATAAAATATGAAAAACTGAAAAATCTGATATTACGAAACACTGTATTGAACATATCAACTATACTAAAACCATTAAAAGAAAATTACAAACACAACACACTTGAAAGCTTTGGAAATATTTTACATAAACAAACATCAAGAAAAGCATATTAATAATGGAGACGGATGTATTTAAAATTCAATTCTACCCTCATCACAATTTAAAAAAAAAATTAAAATTAAATTATATTTATATATTTTATACCGGCCAACCATTTTTCCAAATTCCTTTACCATAAATTATTTTTATATTTATTATTTAGAAAGATGTAAATATTTATTAATTTGTGAAGTTACCTGATAATGGAATCTTCGACTCTGAAATGCCTAGCAAAAATAAAATAATTATTGAAAAATTTATTTCAATATACTAGTGGTTTAAATAGGAGAATGATGTTAGTACAGTTCGAGGACTTAAAATGCGCTGCATAATGAAAATATTTCCTGTGACTCATGGGTAACACCCTTCTTTCAAGAATCGTATTGGCCCAAATAACTCATAACACTTGCTAAAATCAGTCTGTTTTGTGACAGTGTTGAGTGAGGTGGTAGCTTGTGCTTCGCTTTTACCGATAATGTCTGTTGAGTTAAAGTCGAAAGTCAAAGGTAGAACTATTCATAGTCAGGCTAGCGAAATTGTGAGTAATGTTTATACATTTATGAAGGAAGAGGCAGACCATCAAACTGTTAAAATTCCGTTGTCAAAGGCTCGCCAAAGAACTGCTGCATCAACTGGAGTGTCAGAGCGAGTTGTGACTCAAAGAAACAGTAAGCTTAAAAAGTTAAAGGTTAGTAACCTGTGTGAGGCAAGTTTTACTAAGCCAAACAAAAACCGTCAACGACGTAGAACAGTTACTCATTTAGATGAATGTGTAGTAGACTAGTGTATTTCCATATTGAGGAACATCAAATACCAACTGTAAAACTATTGAGGGAGGTAATAAGGGACAAAACAAATTTCCAGGGTTGTGAGAAAAGGTTGAGGTGGGTATTAAAGGACCTGGGATTTACTTGGAGAAGGACAGCAAACAATAGAAAATTATTAATTGAAAACCCAGAAATCCGAGAGAAAAGGATAACATACTTGAGAGCGTTGAAAAGTTACAGGGAGCAAGGACGCCCGATAATTTATTTAGATGAATCTTATATACTATCCTCACGTATCTAACACAACGTGGTCGGATGGCTCAAATGAATGGTTACACGTGCCGATTTCCTAGGGCGAGAGAATAATAATTAATTATCCATGTGGGTGGAGAGAAAGGGTTCGTGCACAATGCTTTTACCTGTTGGAAAGCAAGCAACCATAGTGGAGACTACCAGGACAACGTGAATGGGGACATATTTATGAAGTGGATAAAACAAAAAGTGTTACCGAATTTGGAACCAAATTCAGTACTGGTAGTTGATAACGCGCCCTACCACAACACATAAATTAAAAAAGCTCCTACTTCAAAAAATAGAAAGCAAGATATGAAGGTTTGGCTTTCAAAAAACGGAATACCATTCTGCGTTGATATGTCTTTACCTGAACTTTACAAACCTGTGCAGCTACATAAATCAAGGCATGTCTGGTACGCCTTGGACGAAACTGTTCAACTAGAGGGTCATGACATCTTAAGACTTCCGCCCTACCACCCAGACCTCAATCCCATTGAGTTAATTTGGGCCGAAGTCAAAAGTTATGTGGCTATGAGAAACACATCTTTTACTATGTCTCAAGCTAAAGCTCTATGCGAAGACAAGATATCAAGTATGGGCGCAGAAGAGTGGTCCGTAAAGTGCAAGCACGCAGAGAAAAGGAAGATAAGAAAAGGAGTATGCAGCCACAGAACCTCAGAATGACAATATTATAGAATACCTTATTATATCAGTTGGTTCGGATACACACAGCAGTGACAGTGACCCAGAAGAGAAGGACAATTTGGGTGGGATTGAAGAACTCCAATGAAAAACAATCATTGTATGTAACATCTTTTATTAGAAAATTATATTTATTCTATCATTTTAACTAACTAAATATTATTGAAGTGATTGTAAATTAAATAATAAAATAATACCAAGTAGTAGCAATAATAGGACTTATCCTTTTTTCAGTTGTTATAGTGTTGTTTAACGTGTTTTTAAAAATAACGTATTTGTCAATATTAATCGGCAAATCGAAATCGTGAGTTTTTAAAGAGATTGTTGCGCCTTCATCTCAGAGGCTAGGACGTAAACGCAACCCGCCACACAGATGGCGTTTATTTGTTGAAACTGTAGTATTTGGGCTCCACGAGCACAGCTAAATTCCTCCAAATGTACTGCCTCTCTGAAAGGGCATCAGGTCGCACTATTATTACATTTTCCTGAAACTCAAACACTTCAATATCTATTTTAACTTCCTTTGTAACAATATCAAGTGACCAAGGCAATAAATAACACAGTACTACAAATTACGCTATGCATTCCATATTGATTAATGCAACGTGTACTACACATCTGAAAGCAACTATAATGCCATTCCATAAACAATTTCAAATATTAACTGTGTTATCCAGTGAGCATATAGCTGAAGCAGAGTACGTTTCAGTTATACAAGTGTTTGACATGATT
Organism: Homalodisca vitripennis; assembly: GCF_021130785.1. Lineage (NCBI taxonomy): Eukaryota > Metazoa > Arthropoda > Insecta > Hemiptera > Cicadellidae > Homalodisca > Homalodisca vitripennis. The sequence goes on from NC_060210.1 coordinate 100,386,508, forward strand.
TTTCTCTTTATTGCATTTAAGGTATGAATACAAGTTACAAACTATACATATTAAATGGTTTGACGAAATGTTTGAATAAATGTATTAAAAATATTAAAGTATTTGTAACAATATCAAGTGACCAAGGCAATAAATAACACAGTACTACAAATTACGCTCTGCATTCCATATTGATTAATGCAACGTGTACTACACATCTGAAAGCAACTATAATGCCATTCCATAAACAATTTCAAATATTAACTGTGTTATCCAGTGAGCATATAGCTGAAGCAGAGTACGTTTTAGTTATACAAGTGTTTGACATGATTTTTCTCTTTATTGCATTTAAGGTATGAATACAAGTTACAAACTATACATATTAAATGGTTTGACGAAATGTTTGAATAAATGTATTAAAAATATTAAAGTATTTCAATGTAAGAGCAAGGTAAACCGTGATAAATTATGCTAGTTTTAAAATAGGTCAGAGTGACCCTAATGGTAAAGTTAAAACTAAAGCATGAATAGTTTGAAATTTATAGAATCACTTTTAAAATGAGACTAGATAGAAAATAGGGTCAGTAGATCGCTGGAAAGATAAAGGTAGTGAACCAATGTTGTAAACAATGGCGTGAAAAATGTTTAGTTACGTCTATTCTCCAACCCCAGTTGTAAGTAAAACTTTCAAAAAAGAAAAATGTCATTGGTATATGGTATTTTTTGGGTGGTAATAAAACGTACATAATTAAATCCAATTGTAAATTGTTTTAATGTGTTTGATTTATAGAAACGTATTGACTCAAATGGATGTTTGTAAGAATCATAAAAATAGTTTGGCATTTATATTAACATAACGCATTTATAGTGGGAAGGACCGATTCAATGTACATGTTCATTTTAGCTCCAGTCCATCTTCCTCTAAGCATCTAGAATCTGACGATGTTACAAACTTGACTCCTGAATTCTGGAATCATGTTTGTCTGAAGGGATCCAAAAATAGCCGGTGACGAAGTACGAAGAAACTCAAAACTAACCCCCGCATCTTTTCGACATCGGAGACACCCACACTACAAAAAGTCATCCAATCTAGGTAAAAATGTATCTAATTGTCTCATCAGGTGCACAAAGATGAGATGAGTTTCCTCCAGATTTCAGGAGTTAAGTCTGTTTAACATCATAACTTGATATAAGCATCCCAAACCGCATCTATTTTTACTGCATTGTTTGGACTATAATAATATTAACTGTATTGTTTGTGTTGTCTTGACATAACATGAACATTTCAACTAAGCATGTCATGCCTGAGATCATTTTATCTTAATATTAGTTACATAATTTAAATTTTAAAATTAAATGTTATGTCTCAACTAAAGTGATCCCACAATTAATTATATTATTATGAATGGCAAGCTCACAAGGGTTCCATTATGGGTACTATACTTTGCGTTTTTACTCGAGTTCTTCTTAGTTCTCGAAGAAAGTAATTACATACAACCCATTCTTCTGACTGACTATTGAGTTAGGCATTTTTAAATCCATAACGAAATACTTACTTAGAAAATAATGACTGGAAATAGTGAATAAAATATTGTGTAGTATAACTATGATGATTATAATATAGCAAATAATTAACATAAACATACACTCTATCCCCCTCTGACTCAATTTCCTCCTCATCTAAGACTGGATGACTCATGATAGTTTTAGTGAGAAATTTTGAGATCTTTTAGTTTTAGCCTGCCTAAAGTAATATCTTCAATGAAATAGGTCGAGTTGAATTTTATCAAAAACAAACTCCGACAAAATTAAAGCTGTTTGTATTCCTTACATAGTAAATAGTACACGTGCAAAATTTCCGGGCACGAAAAAGCAATGAGGATAATTTCTTTACAAAAAGAGCGGCCATAGCTTAGCTAGCTTTAAAATTCAGGTGTAATGGTGGAATTACTGCTACGATTATACCTTTTCACAAGCATTTAGACAAGAACAAGAATCTATTCTGGAATATTTCCTAACAAAACAATTTACATCTCATCTTGGCATACTTTCAGTTACATATAACGCAGAGATTTGAGCTCCAGAATATTATTCACAAATATTTTCTAAGGACTTATGTATAGATGGGCTATTTGATTAATGTATAAACTAAAATACCGAATAATTTTACATTTTCAAATGAGTGTATCAGTTGTGATGGATGTATTTAATTAAAAAGTAACAATAGAACAAAACACTGTGAAAAATTAAATAGAAAATGGAACCGTGAAGAAACGTTAGCCTTTACGTACGAAGGAAGAATAACGCTAACAGTTCTATTAACCAGCGGAAGACCGCAGTGGCAGTCTAGTAGTGAAGTGAATGAAGAAGGCGCGGGGCATTTAGCAAGGGTACTGCAGAGAATCACGCACGCCGTCTTCCGGCAGCTTACAGTGTCATAAACACTCTGATACTATCATGATTGTGACATAACTGCCTTCCTTTCTCTTCTCTGCCACATGCAAGGTTAAGGCCAGTAAGTGGAATGCTAATCGTTGAACAAGTCGTATTTGATTTCTAGGAATCATACTTAACAAAGTAATACTGACTAGGTACGTATATTGGTGTGCGCATAGCATACCTTGACAAATAAGTGGAATTTCACAGTCCTGTTGGATTTATTCAATTTATTATACATTTATAATGATGTAGCATATTCCAAATACTGACAGTTTAAACTATAATTTGAAGAAACACGCCATATTCATTAAAATTAAATAATAATTTATAAAAATATTTTTTCATGCATATTTTTGTAAATCTATTGTAATTTTTAATCACAATGATTGAGGGATTTTTATATAAAATCAACAAGTTTGTATCGGATTAATGCAGTAATACAAATGTATTTATACACATGCACAAATATATCTCTTACCATTTTTTAACTTATCGTTTACACAATTATTATAACGTAGTAATTTCATTCAAATTAATATTTTGAAAAAGCTACAAAGTTTAAAACATGTATTAGCTCTTGCTCTTGTTATTACTTATTATATTGTTGTCTTTACTGCAATTATTCCTGTACATTACTTTTACTATGGAAAATTATGTATACTATACAAACCCATTAAGAACACCAACAAATATATTATACTAAAAATTAAATATTTAATCCAATTTAAACGTAAAACTATATAAATATTAAACTACATAATCTGGACTAACACATTTCATAAATAACAGTTTGTTTTATTCAATACAACAACCTATTACATTTACCCATGTCAATCGTCTATGCCGGATTACAAAGATGATATGTGTTATAGGTAGTTGAATCCATGCCCGGATACAATGCATGTAAAGCGACCTTGCCATGACAAGGTGATGGCGATGAAAAGCGTCTTAAAGAGGTTTAAGAGTGTTTTATCGCGAGTTACAGAGCCCGGGCACGAACATTCTGATTGAGTGTACCTTAGAACGAAGGAGAGAAATTACAGTTCATTTATGTTACCAGTTATTACGCCTAACTTATGTACAACTCTTTATCTACGATGAAAATATCCTATAGAATAAGGAAACACTGCATAATAATGCTCAAATTATAGAAAAGATGAGCACGTAGAAAAAAATACATTCACATTAAATTTGTGTTAAAAATTAGAAACGTAAGCGAGAAGTTACCAAAACGGTTGTAATTTCATATATTAATATCATTATATTATACTATGCAAATTATTTATACATATACTGATCTTGCTTAGGTTAACTACCCGTAAGAATATAAATATTACGACATTTATGTATCATCATTCCTGTACAGGTAACGGGATTTTCTGGACATTTGCCATCGTTGTGTGATACAAAAAATCAGTAACACTAGGTTTCGATATCTGGAATTAGATCTCTTCTTCAGGTAAATAACTAACCTAACAAATAATAACAACAACAAAAAAACATAAGAGAGCGTTGTTGAAACATGCGTCTGTGGTGGTCGTAGGTGGTTGGTCCACGAATGCAGATGTATTATGCAGATGTAGTTCAGTTAATAAGCTAATAATTAGTGTTGTGTTCAGTTTTTTATTAAGTCCATGGTTTAGAGTTAGTGAAGTTGATACACAACATGGTGGTTGTGATTCCTAAATTAGGCGTGTCACAACACTCTGGTATGATTTGTTATTTTAACGTAGTTTGTAATAATTATGTGTTATGTTGGTTATTTACCCGAAGAAGAGATCAGATTGCAGGTCTCGAAACGTAGTGTTACTGATTATTTTGTATCACTGAACGATGGTAAATGTCTAGAAAAATCCTTCCATCGTCAATAATACACTTCAAACAAAGAATTCCTGTACACATTCAGAATTATAACCATTATAGAACTAACCGTACGTGCCTTCATAATCTGTATTCTGCACTAATCGTATCGGAAATTACTGTAGGAAACTGAATATAAACTAAAACTAAAAACTAAGAAACTTAACAAATATGTACCCCGGACGATGGAGTAACATGAATTGATCGTTCGATAGACCGCATGTTCACTAAAGTTTACACAGTGTGAATTTAATGGATCTCATATCAACCAACAAATTTTATACTCCCGATCCCTTCAATTCCTTACAAGACCTTAGACAGTATCAACAGCTATACAGCTCTAAAAAAGAGCAACACGCAGGGTTGAAAATCGTTGAACGATTGAGTGATAAAGAGAAGGGGCCATTTTGTATAACTTTTGAAAATTTAAATTTCTCTAAAAAAAAGAATTTTATGAATTATTTGACAAAAGCCACTAGAAATGGATAAAATATATAGAATTATTTAAATAAGAAAAGTTTACCTCCTTTAAGTTAATAAAAAATGGGTCATCGCATAAAAAGTTACTTAAACTCTAGACTTTTATTATAGGTAGTAATAAGAAATCTAGTGGTTTGAAAATGTTCTTAAAAACTCACTTTTAGCGCAATGATTGAGCGATGCAACCCATACATTAACTTAATTACATAGATTTGTTGGTCTTGTTATCATACACAACTTTGTCCACTTCATCTATGCTACATCTCTTATAATTTCCAAGATTCCTTCAGTGTGAATACAGTTTGGAATATACGGTAAACGTTCATTTAATTCAATGTATTACAGCAGATACATTTTTGTATGATGTTTCAAATTAATCAAAATAATAATTTTATTGTTTTGTTAAATACAATACATTTTGGGAATTTATATTTTATCCATTTTTGGAGAAATTTAGCTTTGCATAAAGTACAATATTACATTAAACTTTATTATTTTATCACAACGTCGAAATTAGTTTATTTCCAAACATTTTTTATTGTTCAATTAAGGTCTTCGGAGAACTTATTTGATTGAGAAATATAGTAAAATATTGACAAGCTAACTTGAGGTCAGTTACATGAAGGAAACCAATCTCTATTTCTACAAAGCGACACTATTCTTTCACGCACACATTTTGAATGTACCTGATATATTGTAGCACCTTACCAAACAAAGGTGAAAAAAATTAAAGGAAACCATATTTTAACGACAAGAAATATCGTACGCACAAATATTTCTTCGAACACACATTATGATGGTAGCTGATGGTTTGACCTTAAAAAGGTGTAAAATATTGAGAGAAAACACTATTTTAACGACGTAATATATCTTACATTCAAATATTCCTTCGAACATATATTTTTATTGTACCTGATATTAATACCATGACAAAAATAGCTATAAAATATTGAGATGAATGCCTATTAATAGGCATATTCCTTCGAACACACATTATGATTGTAGCTAAAAGTATGACCTTAAAAAACAACACATGTTATGATTGTAGCTGATAGTATGAACTTGACAAACAAAGCTATTCAATGTTGAGAGGAAACCCTATTAAAAAGACGTGACATATCTTACATTCAAATATTCTATGGAACATACATTTGGATTGTAGCTGATGTTAAGACCTTGACAAACAAAACTATAAAATGTTGAGCTATAAAATATTCAACGACATGGCATTTAAATACTGATACCTCTGGGGACCCCAATTTGATTGAAATATTTCCCTCAGCATTTCTGGTATCAATAACGATTAAATGGTTCTCAACATGGATCCATCTCCACTTTTAATAGCCTTCGTCATCATTACAAATGCGTCTATGTTAGCAGTTCTGAACAGTTCATGGATATAAATACCTAGTTACATTTAATACTATTATTATCACTAAAAACTAATCTTCTAAAGCTCATGTAAAGCTTAAATAATATATCCCATGCCTAAGTGGGTTTAAAACAGTGTATTTGCCATCACACAGGCTTGCGATGACATCTCTCCTACTGTATATAATGTATTAACCTAATGCGTTAAAGTGGTGATATAATTAAGCGTTCTAGACATTGTTTGGTATCTAGTCAGTCCTATATGCGGCCACTGAAGAAAACCTTTTACTGTCAGTAATCAGAGCATTTTGTTTTAAGTAACAAATAAAATTCATTTAAAATTGAAAGCCAAATAATTAATTTGTCGCTTAGCTGTAGCTTTAGGTTGATAAAATAGTGACGTTGGAATAGATGGAGTGCCATAACTAAACCACACGCATACACACATTTGTATAACCATACAACAGAAATAGCTTACAGCTGAAGGTATAACACACCAGTTATTAAAGCACTATCCAAGGTCTGTAGATTAAAACCTCGTGTATGAACTTTAACAACAGAGGGATTACATCCTCTGCTTCGAAGTTTTTAATCTGCAAGTTGATGAAAATATCTAATTCCAAGATAAAACACATTTCGACATAGCGGGTAGTTAATTTTCAATAATAAGTGGCCATATGCAATTGTTTTTACCGTATAGCATTTATAAAATTTTTAATTCTATCTCTTTGATCGCCTAAGCTTTATTTTATACATGGGATACATCACGGAAACATAAGCATAATATAATATATTTTATATCAAATATTTTGCCAAATTTTGAATTCCATACTAAAACTGAAAAACAATATTAATGATTTGTTTGGTTATTTATTACAAATTAAACGAATAAGTCTTTAAACATTAATATTCATGTTACAACATTGGTGCTCACTAAGAAAATGTTTCTAGCTTCTATGTTGGTTTTTCTTCTCATGTTATTAAATATTTAGGAGATGATTTGATATAAGAAAATATCACTCCTATCGAATCTTTTATAGAAATCGATCTTCTCTTTTGCATCTTTATAGGGACTATAAGAGGATCTTATCGAACAAAATGACAGGCAGAGTCAGTACAGCACAAGGTCAGTAAAATAATATGTGCTAAAGTAACAAACAGGATTTGACTTATATCTCATTATATAGTGTTATCTGGCACAGATACAATCTAATGTCTTAAACTGTGCGAATATCCAACAATACAAAAACTAACTCACACAGCTGCTGTTTATGTGGCAGCTCTCGATGTGGTACTTTTCTTGTCACAGTAAATCTGCTCTAAATCAGTTATTTATTATTCAATTAAAATAATTTTGTTTGTCATTAGATTTGTGATAATATCTTATAAAACCTACTGGTTTTTAATATATACAAACCTTTAATGGCCGCAATATATTGAAAAAAACCATTTTGAAAAAACTAAAGATAATGTTATAATACTAATTGCCAGTAAATTGCCTTGTTACAATAAAAGTTTGAACTAAACGTAATAATTTAATGTATTAGTGTTTGAGAAAATAATGCTTTTATAAAAAACACATTCAGACAGACATATGGGAAACTAAGCATCGAAGACCCATGTTCATATGGTGAAATATGTTTGTCGACCTGAGCAATAACGTAGTATGCCTTTGTCCAGAGATTTACCAAACACACTATATAATGTGCTAAGTCTTGGTGACATTTGATTTGTATGTCTAATATCTATTAGCGACATTCTTCTAACCGTAAATGTATGAAGGTTAAAGCTTTATTTGGTTATTTAGAGATACGTACATGAATATTTTATATAGTTACATTTTGGTTATAACAAAATGTTAATACCAAAAATTCCTATTTGTGTTAACTTATTGTGTTAGAGTAGAGGTTTTTAACATAAATGTTTTAAAAAGTCACGTGTTTTAACACGTCCTTATATCCAGAACTTACATCAGCCATAACGTTCCTGTATCAGCTGACTAACCATAGTATACATTCTACATGAAATTTGACTGTAACATTTGAATAATGATCTGCTCTAGAATTTCACTAAAACAAGTATCAGAAATAAATTGTAACACGGGAGTTACCTATCGAAATCCAGTTTGGAACTATTTGTGATCAATATTTCTTCACGGGAAGATTGGAGGTCAAACTCAGAATTACGTCATCTGTTAGATGTTAACGTCTGTCAAAGAAACTGCATGTTATTACATTATCACTGCTGATGGCATTATGTGCTGTAAATTTATGAAAACAATTATTTACGCAATCTAGTTAGCTCAATGAAGATGGAAAGTATATCTTGTAGAAAATATGAAATGCAGAACGTAATTAAATTTTAGTGAAGGTGAATAATAAAATCATTAGAGTTGTTTCATTATAATTTCTAATATAATATTCATACTTTAAACAGAAACAACCAAGCAATATAACGTTTGCGTTTTCGTGAACGAGTACGTACATTATTGATCAACGTGGCGCAACAGCCCCTCTAGTGTCTATATACAGGTCGAGTTTGTGTCACTTACCTCTTTAAACACTCCACAGTTTATTCCATGTATAGCGTTCATAAACATGAACACGATTACTTATTTTAAACTAGAAGAAAATGTATACAGGTACCATTGTAATTTGTATTTGATTAATTGTCAACGTATTTTGATATCATATACACGGTTCCCTGGTACTAACAACAATGCTAAACGAAAATATTTCCTTATATTATGTTTCTGCATTTAACATCGATGTTCTGACATTTATTTACGCCATAGAAGTTAAATGAAATGAGTGGCTATATCAATCTTAGTACTATTTTAATATTTTATTTATAACAACAGTTAGAGGTTTCTCATCGTCTTTGGAATATTCTCAGGTCTAAGATTAAATTTTACATCAAATGGCTACTTATGTTTTACAAATTTCTTTTTTTTGTCATGGTCAATATTTTACCTTTAATTAGCTGAGCGTTAGTGTGGCCTATCACTCAGTGGAATTTGCTAATGTCTCTTCTGTCTGTCTGTCCGCTCGAGAAGGAACTAACCTGTATTTTGAAATTTCGCAGAAGCTTCATTTCTAATTTATATAGAACTTATATTCTAAACATCCTGTAGACTGTAAAGTTTTCTCTTTTGTCTACCTGAGGCTTTAACATTCTTTTTTTTGTCTGATGAGAATGAAATGAGCTAGAGATTTCAGATTGCAACTGCCACGAAATATAAGTGTCATTTGATCTGGCGCACCTTCTCAATATTATTGAACGTTCTCAATGAAGATTGTATCAGAATGAGTATTAGTTTTAGATAGCCTAATGCTGCTAATCTACCGTTACTACACAAAACATGAAAATAAAAATTCATTATTAAATACACTCACTTTTAATACTGTTGGCTTTGCCTAGGAGGCTATAGAGTAGAAAACAGTAAGTCTTTGAACTCATAAGCATTACGTAATTAAGATTTAAAAGATCTTCTAAGGTAATATTGGGCCAGAAAGATATACAGCTTAAAGACGAAAGGTGCAGGCGAGGGATTTTAGACTCTATGCATAAAAGGGTTTTACTAATATATTAGTGCTTTCAGAGATAAGATCCTTTAATATTTCAGGTGTTTCCTAAAGCTAGGGGATGAAAACGGCTTTTGAGTACGTAGGTACTTTAGTTATGAGTGCGAATTAGACTTAACGCCAAACTGTGAGCCAAATCGTGAAGTACAGATTTATATGATGATTTTATAGATCGATACTATTTATTATAATGAATGTTATTATAATAAAGACAAGGCGTAATATTTCCAACTAACGCGGGTTTCTGGGGATAGAGGGTGGAAGCTACTAGAAGCAAGGTCGACCCAAGTGATGTGGATTTCAGAGAGCTGGAGCTCCACAGAACATTTCAAATGATAAACGACGAACGTTCAGATCGACCGAGATTAGTCGCGTAGTTATGTAATTCAGTTACTCAGAGAAAACGTGCTTAGATTCCTGTCTGTACGTGGAATCTTTCGTTAAGATCTCTGTAAATTATCCGAAGCCTCAAAAGGGAGAATGAATGAAATCCCCTGCTAAATCGGAGATACTCCTGGCCTAAACTTGACTGATGCCAATCAGTCTTGATACCATTAATTACAATTACATTGCTTTGGAAATGTATATAGCAGAGCATCTGATTCAACGTCACGGTTACAGATGAGTCCCAACACTATGAAAACAATTTCCTTGATGAACTTGAAGCCCTGTTCAGCTGCATAGAACTTACACAAGTTAAACAACAAAAATACATCAAAACTCCATGAGTTAAAAATGTTATAATGTTTTAAGGTTGAGTCGCCTATAATATTGGTTCAGAAACGATGCAATATCTGCGCGGAGATATCTTGAATCATAGTTGTACTTTGATTTTAACTCCTTACTATTTTGCTGTACTGCCTTGTTTTCATCATTTCTATATACGAGTGCCGATCTTAAAGTTATTAAATGTCAGTTCATTTTACATTTCTATTGCTTAGACGTTTTAGCATTTCTTTCAGGTTCTTTATTCTCTCCAGAATATATCTAGATGTAGTCATAGGGTTGTACATTGGTATTTTCTCCTTGGAATAGATCTTCAGAATTAGACTACCCAACACCATTTAGGTTAGACTGGTTATTTGGATGTGATTTATTTATGGAATTCTAACATTACCAGAATATATGGTTTAAAAAAATAAAATCTTCAGGTAAAAACTTTCAAGAAGTCTTTTGCCTCAGTAAGGCGGTTGTGCACTTTCCACATACTCATGTCTTTTCGATACTTTTCAACAGATAGGGTAAATATTCCAAGGATCAAACTGTATACTCAACACAATAAATATGACATGTATTTAAAAATAATAAAACGTAATTACGTACAGGAAAAGTTAGGTTTCCTGAGACTCACCCAACTCCGTCACAACACTATAATGTAATAAATAACTTGAATTAAACATTAAGGATATGCAGTTGTAAACTTTGACTTCTAAGTCTGCTGGATGAATCTGCACACATTGTTCCTGCTTTATCACCCGGATGAAAAAAATCGTGCACATCTGTTGGTAGAATTGGTGCCATTTATATGTCTGAACTTCGACAATGGTGATCTAATCATAGATTGATAAAACTCGTAAATTATCTGACCAAATGGGTCATAATTGTGATTAAAAGTGGTCCTATGGGTGGCTCGTAAACACTAAGATACCTAGAGTTTACGGAGCAGTAGTAATGCCAGTTCGCCGCTACCAATTTGTTAAACTATAAAACATATCTAGCTGTATTATATGTTGATAACACCTTTACTGTGACATTAATCATGTACCGACTTTAAGACGACGGGGATAGTATCAGTGACTCTCTCCAACAGTCAATATGTTAACTGACCAGTTGGTATACATAAATATTAATGTCGTTGAAAAATAAAACAACTATAAAGTACATTGATTGTAGCTATGTGCAATGAAAAAGTGAATAGCATTAGATAAATATAATAATTATTATACTGCATGTAGAAGGTATTTTATATTTAAATATTCCATGATATTAATCCTCACTACGTTTATCTAGGTTAATCAAATAGTTATGATTATTAAAGGTATTAAGTTATGTCCATAGTGTATGTTGATATGTTGTACATTTAAACACTCTGTAATGTTAATCTTCGTTGTGCATAACCGTTGCAAATAATTCTTGGTTCTTATCAATTATAAAACATAGTTCCAAGTATACAATTCTACAAATTTAGAAAATTAAAGTGTTAGCAGTTAAAATTAATAAGGTGAAAAGATATATTTCTATTTTCCCGGAGACATGAGACGCAAAACAGTTCACTTGAAATAGTTAGTATAAAGAGCTCTCGGAACGGCTGTATTTCCTGTACATGGGACACGCAACTACGTAGTTAGTTAATTAGACCATTGAGTGGCATGCTATCAGCGGGTGTGAACCTACACACGGTAACTAACAATCTTACCCAATATTTTGAAACCTTCCACCATGCTGCTATCACTAACGCAATTAAATCCTGTGTCTGATAATTGATGATGACCATAATTTATTGCCTATAAAAAAATTTAGCTCGGATATTTCCATCACCTAATATGTATTTGAATAGACAAATTTATATGTGAAATCAAAAGCACTAATACCTTTTGCTACATTGGAAAGTGCCTTAAAATATATGTGATCTTATAGTTGTAGCTTACGCGGAAGTTGCCAAACTAAGTGCTATTATTTACTTATTCAAAAGACCGTAATTTTTTAAATTAAACGAGTATTTTTTCTTAACGAATTGGAATAAAAGGATTAAAATTATTTTCAAGGTGAGAACAATACAAATATAAAATCTAGTCCAATTCAATACAATTACATGTAAACTGTACATATGTATATGTATATTCGGGAAACACAAATATATTCTTATTTCATGAATATACAGGGTGTCAATTAAGTCTGGAACCTCTTTTTTAATTTTTAAACCACAATATAAAAAAATACCAAAGTTCACACGTGCTTACTGGTGATAGTAACGCACATATCTGACCAATTACCGACCAGATAATCCCTTTGGGGGACGGTCCACAAGGAGTCGGACAAAATTCTTAAATAGCAGCATAGGTCAAGTTTGGTATCAAATTAAAGGTCTTACTTAGCAGAGTACAATGCCGCAAACCGGACTTGTTTAATCATTAGAAATGTTTAATCGGAGTTCTTCAATGGTATGTATTAAATACCATAATGGTACCAAATGGTAAATTTCATACTTTTTCTCAAATACTGTTCACACTACAACCTCTAGAGAGGTTTTATTTGATTTTTCAGGTGATTTTCTTCATAAATCTATCTTATTTGAGTTAAAAAGTAAGAACAAAAGCTTTCAGAATCATTTAATTTCACCAGGTAAACTGAAAACAAAGCAAAATCTTTCGCCAGCCATTACTCAGTAATGGAGCGTTTCCGGACCTACCTTTATATATAATTTTTTTCTCATTTTTAGCTCTAGAATCACGTCTTAAAATATTTTACCATATTTCTGACTCTTAATATATAATTAGTCCTCTGGAAAGGCGCTCCTCTTTCTGTCGCGACGACACGAGGTTGCAAATGTTGGTAGCGCGATCTGTCCGCCTCGGATTCACAGCTGCTTCTTAACCACCAATTAGTTTAAAATTACCCGCCCATTTTTTCGAAATCTGGTGTGACATTCGAACTATAAGATGAATAAAATAAATCACTCCAGGAACAGACCAACGGCACGAGCGAAGCAGCGACCTTCACCTATATGATCAGATAATTAAATTAGTTGTAGTAATTTAAAATAAGTTTTAATGACAAACTGTTATTAGATCATTTAAATTAAATATTTCTTTTGTCTTTTACAACAAGTAAATTTCAAATAACTTATTACTAACAGTAAAAGTATACTTAGGAATTTTCATAAAGCAAGTTTCAATATAAGTTACAAATTATAGAACCCAGTTAAATAGTTTTAATTGATGATTGCTAGCAACCTAAAGTATACTTTCCAATAACTATCAACAACACTGTATTTACTTCACTAATTGTATATTGCAATAATAGTATTGATGTTAACCTTTGCTGAGGTAACTTTCCATTTAATTGTTAACGCTACAAATCATTATTAAAATGTTTCATAATGATTTCATAAAGTCATTGCAAAATTAGTATCTCGGAGTTTGTAACTTCTGTCTATTTTGTACGTTTTAATCAACAATTTCTCGTCGCATTTTGAGATAGTATTACGAAATTAAATAGTAAAGCTTTCCTTATAGTCAAACTTATAATAAGCTCATTATTATTACAATTCAAGTATTCAAACTAAAATTAGATTGTCGTTTTATATTGAATTAAAGTAAAAATCTTCGACACTGGAGAAACGTCATTTCGCCTTGCAGCACGTAATTGAGTAGGCAGAGGAGCATTGTTCTTCAGATTCGGCTTTTCATATCACTTCTTATATAACGCAGTCTAAATCTGGTCGGTCAAACATTTAGGGTTCTACATTTGTAATCGGTTGTAGGCTTACAAAAGTTAATTTATTTTAATTTACACTTAAATAATTTGTTAATAAAAATTATTTCTGTAAATTGATATAATAATATAGTCTTTCATATTTGTAGTTGTTTGTTGTATTTTTTAGTGTTCAATACATAATGATTGGTCTTCTTTTTTGTATTAGATTCAATTGCAGTTTACGGTGATAATTTGTAACTAACTTTGAGTTACAAACACAGGTAAGATAATAAAGTAGTGACATTGTTATTATTTGTTATCGCTAATGTTATCCTTTCAGTAAAACCTTAATTTTATAGTGTTATTATCTCATTTTTTTAAAATTTTGTCAGAAATTTTTAAAATGTTTTATAATTTTGAATCAGATAATTTATTAGTAGCAGTTGTTTTGGGTTTTTACTTTGTAGATCGGAGTAAAGCGTTAGACAATCTGATTCGAGCCATGGATAAAGTATCCAAACAATGTAAAAAAGTTCGAGTACAAGTTCCCTTTAGAGTGGGCGATAAAGTAATGTATCGACTCTTTAACCTGAACAATACAACCAAAGACAGTTTGGGTAGTGTCACCCGACAGTACACCCAAAGACTCATGTACACCCAAACTGCAGCTCATGTGGTCAAAACCATTATAAATGGAAACATTTCCATCCCCTGTAAAAGTTGCATTGCGTGAACCAAAAACAAAAAAAATTATGAGGTCAACACATACGTCCCATATTAAAGAGCATTCTCCCAACCCCACAAATCAATCTCCCATTAAAGATTTCTTCTACTCAGAATAAGACGTTGTGATATTAGGTTTAATTTGGGTTTATTTTATTTATTTTTTCTAATAACACCTTACAAAATAACATTGCATTTTCTTCTTTTTCTATTCTTCAATGAGACACTGCAATGGACCTGATACTGAGGTGGATTTCACCTGCGTTGCGTGTGCTCTCATCTTTCCTCTTGATCAGAGGTTTACTAAAAATAATTTTAGTCCGAAACAGTATATTACAAACTTAAGCGGGGATGGGTGACTATGAGGTCTAACATCTAATTGTAGACATATAATTACACTAATTGTAGACATCTAACATTAACATCTAATTGTATTTGTTTTAGAATTTAAACTTCCATGAATTAATATTTATTTATATTATATTCTGTAATCAAAATTGCTAGCAACGATAGTCTCATTGCCTCCATCGCGCAATCCCAAATAACCCCTAATAATAGAAATCAAGTTAAAACCGTAAGCAATTAGAATTAAAGAATGATTTTGAATGATAACTTTTGTAAGAATCGAATTTCGAAACATTTTCCTTATAGTTGACTAATCAACAAGGTAATATCCTGTCAACAACCAGGCTAAAGCTATAACGAAGCTTACACACCAGTTATTTAAACTGTAGTTATCGCAATACATATATTTAATTCTGTGTAATTTAGTGTTCGTGTATGGTGTAGGGTTGGTGCATATAACATTGTATTTTTGAGCAAGCGTGTTAAATAAAGATCTCACAATGTTCATTTGTAGAATGTTATAATTGCATTAGTACAACTTATTATAATTAACTCCAGAGGTTATTTTTATTTTCTTTCCTTATTTACAGAATCGAGTCTGTAGCTTCACCCTTCTTCCAGTGTTTGTATGAGTCAAAATATTGACTGTTTCTTTTGTATTACATTCAGATTTTGTAGTCTTCAAAAGTTGTCTCCTATTCACCACCTTCTTCAGTTTGTTTGTACCACCAAAAACCTCAAGTAGGCATATATTCCCAACACTCATATTCATTCTAAATATTTCTTTGAAGTAAATAAAAAAATTAAAAAAAATAAGTATAAATAAGAAATGAAAAAAGTTCTATATCTTCATCCAGAGAGCTCATAGGGACCTTTCACTCATTTTGCTTCCGGTGGACTGTTTAGTAAAGTTTTTTTATTTAAGAACTTTTTAAATGTTGATAGTTTTAAATTAATTGTAAGCTTTTCGGAAATCTTTTGTTGAAACTGAACGTTTTTCATGGCGTACTCAGAAATCCTCTCTCGGGGGTGTCCAGAACACCGGAGAGTCTGAGGTATGGAAAACCTTCCAGATCGGTAGGGGCGCCCGAATGCCCTCTCCCGGGAAATTTATGAAATATTACGTCCTAAAATCATTATTTTACAGTACTTATAAACTGATAAAGGAAAGCGTCAGGCCGTAGTGTATAAAGTTTACAGTAACATCACTCTAAGACCAATCACTAGGAATCTTGCAGGGATAATTAAAATTTCTGCAATAAATACATTTCATATAAAGTGTACTTGATTTTAAAATAATCCAATATAATATTTTATTTTAATAAATAATTTAAAATCACAAATCAAGACCAAATCTAAAACGATGTCTACTCGTGGATAAAAGAGTATAGATATCCGAGTTTTAAAATTGACCACAAACCACAAACTAACTAATAAAGCCACAATAACACGAGCTCTTAATTTAGTCTGCTTATTCCTGAGTTTCGACACATAAAGCTGTTAAGTAGCCGCAGGTCTTACTGAATTGTAAAACGCAAAGTGTTCAACAAAGATTAAGTTTAGGAATCTGCCATTAATTTAGATTGATTACCTTTTACAAATTATCGTCCATCCTCCGTTACCACGAATACCTTAATAGATGCTCTGTCAAAATTCTTAGAATCTAATGACATGCAGTGTTGTATACAGGACAAGTGCTGCCAAATTCTCTTGAATATATGATGCCATTATAAAAATCTAAGAGCTTTATGACTCCAAAAGTTAAAAACATTAAAACAAAGTATACAAGGAAATAAGTTTCATGGCGTATGAATTACTTATACCTTTAACCAATATCTATAAATATACTCAAAGATCTAATTATGTAGATTCTTCAGAATCTATTTTGCATATTACACGTGTTAAATAGATTACAAAGAAACCATCTCTTACACACAAAAGTATGTCTCGTTGAACGTACTGAAATAAAAGTGCGCTTACGTACTGACGTTGTGCAAATGGCTCTTGCCACAGCTGATTTGTCAGTAAGGTGTCGCGGAGATGGCGGCCCATAACAAGATGTCAGCACCATACAAGCCCTCTCTCACCCAACATCCGCAGGAGGTTCATTTCTTTTCAACGACATTTAATTATGTTTGACGTTTTACATGTATGTGAAACTTTATAAGCAACAGCAAGTAGCTACGTTAATTTAAATTTTCATTGTCCTTTTAAAAATGATTACTTATAATCAACTATTTTTACTTGTATGATATAACAATATTAATTTTATAATAAAAGAGTATACTTTTTGTTTCAAGTTTGTTATTAAGAGGGAAGGTATCTCACATTGTGAGATCCTCGTACTTGTGATTTGTGCTCGGGACTTGCATCCTGTGCAGTGTCAACGTCTGGACTGGACTCCAAACAGCTTTTGGGTATGTTTTAACCCTTTCATTTCCTTTCTTTACTTCTTTCTCTTCTTCATATTCGTACGTATTGATACCTCCCACATCTGACGTAGAGGATAGATTCCAATCCACGAAAAGTTGTGTTATACCTTTTATAACCTATAACGATGGCAAATGTCCGAAATCATGTTATCCTTTCAAAAGAGTACACATAGTTAAGTGTAAATTGATATTTTGTATTTTTTTAAGTTTCTTTCTTCACAAAAACGTATTTTAAGACACGAAACACGTCTGAAATCTCCCGTAGCGGAGATAAAAAGGCCAAAACAATTGATAAACGTAATGCCTAATTACTACGTAGATTAATAATTAGTACTGAGTTAGTTTACTGCTGTTTTGAATTATTGAAAACAACCAATTCTACCATAAGGAAGTACTGAATGTCAACAAGGACAGAATAAATTACATATATCACTAACAATGCATAGTTATGTGTAAATATGTAACACGAGGGCAGAAGATTAGCGTTCAAATATTAATTAATTTATGATTAGAGCGGTAGTGTTTTAAAGCACCTCTCGATGGCATGTTAATGTGATGGAATAGTTAGCGGCTAGAAGTGATGGATATAGTACACGAACATTCCCGCTAGATCTCAACTACCTGGATCAGATAATTACATTAGTGCTGCTTGATTGATGTTTCCACCTGTACTACTTCACAAGGATCACGGATTCCATCAGATAATCGTGATACAAGAACAAACGCATTGTTGTTAATATTGCTTGATCGAACGTTATGAAACCTCTCTAACGGGCGCTGTATATTTGATTTTCCCTGCTTGACACTCCACTTTTGAATGGTACATTTTTGTTTCTCTCTACTAACAGGTAAAGCCAATCAGATCTTCATTAGTAGCTTCCAAGAGAAGAGGAAAATGTCTCATTTATTACTGTGAAAATATTCTACGTAAGTGAACGTAAATTATTTCAATTTGGAGGCTTACAGATACAGTTAGCAGTGTTTTAAGTATTGAAATGATTTATTTAAATCTACTTCCTTCAATTAAAATAGTTACTTGTTAGTAAAACGTATTTTATGTTAAAATACATTTTGAGTGTAACTGAATTTGATAAGAACGCGAGGGTAAGTCAAAAAGAAATATTAGTCAACAGTCACTACCGATGTGTTGAAACCAGTGATAGGTCTAAAGAAACGAATTTAAAATTTTAGGACAATACAAACTGTAAAGAAATCATAGCACTGGGCGATAATTGGTATTGTTTTGTAAGCATGCGTTCTGTCAAATCCCGAGTCAACAAAAATTTGTAGATTCTATAAACTTTGTTCACAAAACCATAGCTTTATTAAAATAACAAAACTTTTTCAAACAGTTTTTAACTTTGATTCATAAAAATATACATTCATATACAAAATTTATATTTAGAATGATGGCTTAAAATGTATTTGTGAGAATGTCTTGTCTAAACAATACATTTTACTAACTCAATTTAAACAGTAATTATAAGACCTTGCTGAAATCTGATTAAAGATCGACTTGTGAATGTAATTTTGTAGAAGGTATTTGTGAAATAAAAAAAAAAACAATATAATTTTACCATTTATTTGTATAATTTGTGCTTTGATTGGGCAGAAACCACCCTCAAATTCAAACTTGTCAAATCTCTCTGGTCATTTGGTGAAAAGCTAAATTAATTTTCTGCTTTAATAAAGCCTTATTTCTTTACAGTGAATTACCTGTCTTACCTGAAGTAGTTCGAGATTAATATCTTTGGAAATAATATGTTGATAGAGCCCTCTGAGGTGTACTGATGACCTGGACTGGGTAAGCTCGTTAATCACGTTCACAACATAGAGCCTCGTTAGTGAACCGTAAACCGTAACAGATCATTTTGGTATGTAGATCTGGCCCGTGTGACAACAGTGTAGTTGTGTGCAGTAACCTGCCCTACCTTAAGTAGTTAGAGATTATTGTTTTTAGGTTTACAAAAGGAAACAGTGTAAATAATATGTTGATAGAGCCCTCTGAGGTGTACTGATGATCTGGACTGGGGAAGCTCGTTAATCACGTTCACAACATATAGCCTTGTTAGTGAACCGTAAACCGTAACAGATCATTTTGATATTTCGATCTGGCCCGTGTGACAACAGTGTAGTTGTGTGCAGTAACCTGCCCTACCTTAAGTAGTTAGAGATTATTGTTTTTAGGTTTACAAAAAGAAACAGTATAAATAATATGTTGATAGAGCCCTCTGAGGTGTACTGATGATCTGAACTGGGGAAGCTCGTTAATCACGTTCACAACATAGAGCCTCGTTATTTAACCGTAAACCGTAACAGATCATTTTGGTATGTCGATCTGGCCCGTGTGACAACAGTGTAGTTGTGTGCAGTAACCTGCCCTACCTTAAGTAGTTAGAGATTATTGTTTTTAGGTTTACAAAAGGAAACAGTATAAATAATATGTTGATAGAGCCCTCTGAGGTGTACTGATGATCTGGACTGGGGAAGCTCGTTAATCACGTTCACAACATAGAGCCTCGTTATTGAACCGTAAACCGTAACAGATCATTTTGGTATGTCGATCTGGCCCGTGTGACAACAGTGTAGTTGTATGCAGTAACCTGCCCTACCTTAAGTAGTTAGAGATTATTGTTTTTAGGTTTGCAAAAAGAAACAGTATAAATAATATGTTGATAGAGCCCTCTGAGGTGTACTGATGATCTGGACTGGGGAAGCTCGTTAATCACGTTCACAACATATAGCCTTGTTAGTGAACCGTAAACCGTAACAGATCATTTTGATATTTCGATCTGGCCCGTGTGACAACAGTGTAGTTGTGTGCAGTAACCTGCCCTACCTTAAGTAGTTAGAGAGTATTGTTTTTAGGTTTACAAAAAGAAACAGTATAAATAATATGTTGATAGAGCCCTCTGAGGTGTACTGATGATCTGAACTGGGGAAGCTCGTTAATCACGTTCACAACATAGAGCCTCGTTATTGAACCGTAAACCGTAACAGATCATTTTGGTATGTCGATCTGGCCCGTGTGACAACAGTGTAGTTGTATGCAGTAACCTGCCCTACCTTAAGTAGTTAGAGATTATTGTTTTTTAGGTTTGCAAAAAGAAACAGTATAAATAATATGTTGATAGAGCCCTCTGAGGTGTACTGATGATCTGGACTGGGGAAGCTCGTTAATCACTCCTTGTTCACAACATAGAGCCTCGTTAGTGAACCGTAAACCATAACGTATCATTTTGGTATATGATGATCTGTTCTGTATCATAGCAGAGTAGTTGAGTTTCTAATATGACTTTTTTGTTAAAGTAATTTTTTAAAGATGTTTGTTTTGGGAAAGTTCTTTGTTTTATATAGCAATTTAGTTTAGCGTTAGCAAAGCCTGTCACTAAAGAAACTGGAAAATGTTCATGGAGTAAAAAATAGAGTAATAGTCATTATTAAGTAAGTGGCAAGAATTGATCTCATACCACTCTTGAGTAATAGTACTCTCCATAGATTAGTGGAGATTTTATAATTTAACACTCTGTTAAAAACCCTAAATTAATAAACAAAAGTATTAATGAGCCAAGTAACATTGCCTTGTAGATATCTTGAGAAAAGTTTCGTCTGTAGATATATAATTTTATATGAAACTTTATTTCTGCATACACTAGAATGGAATTTTACTGAGCATCATCAAATCCTATCTCTCAAAAGGCTGGTACAAGTATTTTTTGTCCGACAAGGGGACAAGAAGTTCTGTTTTGTATGATTATCTGTCTATCTGTAGGAGACCTTGAGACTGACATCAGCTATAGACATTGTAATTGAAACTTTGCGTGCAAACTCAGTGAAGCCTGTTACGGAAAATGTTGTGTAGCGTACTCCTACGTTGTATTATGTAGGATGTAGGTAATTAGAAACATGAAGTATTGTCTGCCCCTCAAGGTTTTCACTGTGCTAAGGGTACAATACATCGCCAAGACCAGTCAAGTGTTAGGAACATAGATTACAATAAGACCAAATAGATGGGCTATGCCTATCTTGCCAACATTGGGGCAGGTGAAGCCAGGTCCGCCATGTTGTCGTGGGATAGAAACTCAAAACTACGCTCCGATTAGTGTAAAAATTCAGTTCTCCCGTTTCAATCAACTCGTGATCTATCCTACTTAGAATAAAGAAAATACTTCGAAACTTTGTATGAGTGAATTCAATAAGCTATGGATGCCTGTGGTATCATTCAAATGTTCAAAAAATTTAGTTTTGCAATTTAAATAATTAAATAAAGTCGAGAATTATGTTTACATTTTAAAACTTGACATAAAAAAGTTAGTCGGCTGCTACTTTTGCCGTTTTTTGGTCAGGCAAGATTAAAAATGGTGGAAAATGTTGTTGAATAGTTGAAGTTTTCGGAACATATTTCCTTTTTTAATTAGCTCTTATGGTTTGGCCAGAAAGTTATTGTTTGTGAGACGTTAGTTTACGAGTGCCGCGACCGCTTAGAGCTCAACGCTCCGTGCAGTCCGTGCCGGGCCATATCTTTCCTCGTATCGTACATTATAGCATATTATAAAAAGTGAGTATAACACGCTTTATTTGTACTTGTTTGCAGTAATTACTTCAAATAAAATCACATAAGTTATGTAATTAATGAAGGAATTCAATCTGAGTCAATACTCTAAACAAGTATAACTAAGAGTTTATTTGCTATTTATTTTTTGCATATATACTATAATATGAGCAAAGTTTGTATATTATGCGGGTAAATTATTAGATGAGGGAAACATGACTTTAAACCTTATAATCCTTCAGCTCAAAATATCCCAAAACACAATATCTAAAGTTTATGTTTACATATTATAACAAAGTGTATAAAGGTTTAATAAAATATTTTGTTAAGTCTGTAAACATTTATTGTACAATTAGTAAGGCAATAAGTAAGATTTATAGATTAATTATAATAAAGTATGGAAAATTACTTAAACGTACAATAAAATATAGTTTCAACTTTACAACTCAGTTAATTGTAACTAATCTGTAATACTCAGTTGAGAAGAGGAGGAACTTTTAAGTCATATTTTATAAATGTTAGTTTATTGACCTTTTTCAATTGAAATTGCGCTAAAAAGAAAGAAAATATAGAAATAGATTTGTTTTTAGGTGACCATTTCCATGATGACCATGATGACAAACAAAACAAAAGACAAAAAATGCAATACAATTGAAAAACTTGAACACTTTAAAATTCAATGAACCGACTATTGCCCCTTGAACGTAACTGTTTTCAAGAGATAATTTCTAAGTTTGATTTTGTGTATTGATTCATTGAATTTATTTGAAAAATGGTGTAGTCTCAACTTAAAATATTTCTTAGCTATTGCCTTTATAAGAAGTACAAAATGGCTTTGTTCGGGGCCATTGTCAAGGAAATGGTCTCCTAGAAACAAATCCATTCTTATACATTTCTTCATTACTGATGACGTCATCTTTTCAGTTAAACTTTTGATTGAAGTTATGTCTCCTTTGTTTAAATTAAACTTAACAACAGACTCGGCAATTAAACAGAGCTTTTCTACAGCCTCTGACGGTTGCACTAAACCCCCCCTATTTTTACATTTAACCAAACTCAATGTTTTGTTCAGAATCAATGTGTTTCCTGTTTCCGTCTTATTTAGCTCTTTATGAAGTAGAATTCTTTTAAAGGCACCAGTGAACTCTCTGCATGATGGGTTGTTGTTGAAGCCTCCACGAGAACGAATGTACCCGAACAGTCTTTCTAGGTGATCTTGTAAACTGGAAAGTACATAAGTTTACAATCATTGGCCTGTACATACTCTTTGTATAGCAGGTGGCTACAGTAAGCTCGACATGGGCGAAGTGAAGAGCGGGGGTGCAAGGCGACGCTCCTCAGTAGGGTGACTCACGCCCGCGCCGCCATATTGTTGAGTATTAGCCGCTCCGCAGTGGCTTCACCTGCGAGCACCCGATGTCCTATCTATTGGTCTTATTGTAATCTATGGTTAGGAACTAGTCCAAAGTTGTGAAGAACTCGTTTTTGTACATTAATCTACAAATGTTACTACACAGATAAGGTTGTCCGCCAAGCCAGTTTAATACTAACAATAAAGAGGTGATAGCTAAGGCAATATATTTCATACACCAAGGTTATCAAGCTAAGGGTGCCAGAAAAATTGGTTAGTATCCAATATTACCTTGATGATGTTTTAATTCCACAATCTTTTCACATAGCCAAATATAATCATGTAGTGGTTTGTAAATAGGAAACAAATACTCTCCAAAAATACATTAAATGGACTCAAATTTATTTTGGATACATAATCAAAAATTTTAGTACAAAAGTCGGGAAAGGAGCACACATAAACAATTCGATTCTCTTAATCCTAATTGATAAATGAGTTTATTTAAACAGTTTGACAAATAATTAAATGTTTCAATTTGTTCATAAAACCCACTATGAAGGACGTTGGAGTTCTTGATTATGTGGTATTTCAAGGCACTGAGCACAATGTCGCAAATTTCATTTTGTTTAGGTTAATCAAAACCTCAAAAATATTTCTTCAAAGTCCTCACAGTGCTTCGAATCCCATGTAGAGTCGAAAATATAAAATGTGTAACCGTGTCACTCAAGTGTAGTGCGTAGCCCAGTATATTTGCTGTTTACAAGATGCTGTGTCTTGTTCCATATTCTAAGTAACCACTAATAAAGAGCAATCGTTGTTCAAGGCTTTCAACAGAAAGAGGCAACTGAAAAGAAATTATTACTTTTAATTTGTTTTAATCGGAATATTGAATCTTTAAGGCAATATAAGGGGTTTGATCTCTCAATTAAAGATTGTGCCAGTTATGTGAAACATTTGAGTAAAATTTATTTTGTTGAAGCACTCTTTTTTACATCTAAATCGACCCTAATCTTGTCTCCCCGAGTAGAGTCTTGTTCGTTACAAACTCAACCAAGTTCCCTCAGAAAAAAAGGTTTTGCTATATATCAAGAAAATTAATTGAAAGTCCATACAGAGCCCGCACGCACGCGTGCGTACAAACACACAACCCAACATTTATCCCCGGTGTCAGACTTGGAATGTTACTAAGGGCTCAGTGTAGCTAAGTACTTTATCTAGTTATTTATGCTTATAACCATACGAAATTTACTTTTTGTGACACGATCTTACTTTTCAAGTTTGAAATGTACTACTACTTTACAACACAATACTAATTAATGGCCAGTTCCGTCTAATTCACGTATTTTCGAGGTTAACTCCAACAAAATACGTGAAATCCATGAAATACGACTGGACACCTTGATCACACAATTAATACTGATTCCCACCTTGTTTTAACGTTCAAGAAAACGGCTTATTTTCGGAATTTTTATTTACCGTCGAGTTTTCAATAATAGATGCAAAAACACGGTATGTTATATTTAGAATATATTCAGTAGAGTAGGTTTCCTGTCTAATATTTAGCATAAGATTCCTTGCTATCTTTAAAATAGTTCATGACAAAATCAATATTGGTGAAGTGATTATCACAGAGTGACCCTTGAACCTGTTTTCCGATTTAACGGCCTTCTCTCATTGGTGGACACATCGCGTGGTATTGTCTGTCTGTCCCCCGTCCAGTTAGTTGTACCGTAGTAGCCGTCGCTGTCTCTCCAAAGTTTCGTACTTGTCGTAGTCTCGCTGGAGCTCGCTACGCCTGTCTCTCTTGGGCAAAGTAGTGCCGTCTTCAGTCTCGATGCCCTCTGTCTCGTACTCGTTAGTGTGTGTATCGTAGCTCAATTCGGAGGTGATCTGGTCCGGCTACAGTCGCTTAACCCTTTGTTCTCGTGCTGGTTCCTCTCTAAACTTGTTCCTACCCCGATGCCAATGAAGATTCTCAGTGAAAGTGACCCGTTCTCTTGTGGATACCACTCCATCCCCTCCCACCACCCTCGGATGAACCGAGGCGAGGCAAGAACCAAGTTCAACATTGGTGAGTTGGCATCCATCTTGAAACGCACCCTTTATACCTCATGTCTCACCTGTCTTTCCATCTCCGGATTTAATTGGTTGCAATTTTAATTTTATTTATCTTGCTTACTCACACATAACAAACCGTAATTTTTTACGTTAACCTCTAAATGTAACGAGAAAAAGGCTTGGCAATTTTTCAAAACTAATTGATTTCAATATGTTTTTCTAATGTTTGTACGTGTATCCCAAGGGGTACATAAAACATTAATTTATCTTAAAAATTAAGTAATCGTGCGCGTCTACAAAGTAAACGATAATCTAAAGTATTTAAGATCAGGATCATATTTATCAATCCACCAAGACAGGAAAATAATAAAAACGCAATAGGGAAATGCATAGCAACGTGTACCACATTAGGCGCAAACAGACTGAATATATGAAAATAGAATGTAGAGTCAACAGGCCCTCAACATCTCGGGAGCTGTCACGACATCCCAACCAGCAGATGACTCGAATTGCCTGCTTCTATAATTTAAACACTCTTTCAAATGAAGGCTAGTAGCGGTTCCCCAGAGCACAGTACCGTAACTTTCAAGGGAGTAAAAGTAGCCGAAGTCTACAACTATTCAAAACGTTATTGCCAAGAAAAGTGAATAAGTACATCAAAGAATATACACAACAGCTGAGTTTGGAGCACAGAACGTTTATATGATGGTTCCAATTAAAACTTTAATCGATATGGAGTTCCAAAAACCTGACGACATTTGCCTTCATCATGGAATAGATATTCGGGATGACGGCAATATGGAACTGGGTCCTAAGATGAAAACGCACTACTGCACTACTGCGCACCTAGATCTGCATTCAAAAACAAGGAATTTTTTAACCAAATGCTAAGGTATAGCTACAATAATTTTGAATTAATACATTTACTTTTTACTTCACTAGTGTCAAATTTCTGAACTAATAAAACATGCTAATTTGTGAATTAGACATGTGTTAGGGTTTATCTCGAAAAACATGAGTTACACAAAACTGTTCATTAATTGGGATGGATTTAGCAAGGTCACGTCCAAAACTGAGTTGACCTTATCCAACAGTGTTCTAGATGTACAGTTAATAGGACTTACTCTACGTTATTGTTTTACTGGGAAACAATGCAGATTTGAATAACTAAATCCAGTTATTTATGTTTTCACAATAATAGGAATTATGCCAGTGATTTTTAATTAACCATTTCACCCTAATAACAAATAACATGATGAGGAGCAATGTCAAGTTAGAATTTAGAGATTATTGGAAAAGAAGCTTGTATTGTTTGTTATGTGTTGTATTCATAAACATGTCTTAATTTCTGTATTTTTAAGATATTAATTTAAGGAAAAAATGTCTGAAATAATGTCTACCTTTTTGAACCAACAGTCTTCAAGGATACTTCGTGGCCGCAGCGCTTTAGATGCAGAGCAACATTGACCTTACCCATGTTGTTATTTACTCGAGAAAGTCTATCTTTATTAGAAATTGAATTTTTTAGCCACACTAATTTTCATAATGTTATTCTGATTATATTTTTGAAATAAATTTATTTTTGTACATTGAATACATATATATCGATGTGAAAAATAAATCAATAGTTTATAAAATTGTTGTTTTGATTATTATTCTCGTGTCCATCATGATTACACATGAGAGCAATCTAAAAATGCTTTATGTCTAATCGAAACCTTTTGACCAAAAAGCAAGAGCTCTTCCAGGGATCCATATACTAAGTTTCACTCTCTAGAACCTACGTTATAACTTATCGCAATGATGGATAGACAGTTGGACAGACTGATATATAGAAGACTCTGTCTGTTTGTTATTAGCAGAAATGGTTAAACAGTGTCATTTTTATATGTGGTCATCAAATTGATGTTTTTAAAGATAAAAAGTGAAAATTTCCAATTTTTACAAAAATGTATATAGTTTTACTAACCAAACTAATTTATCATCTGAAATGCAAAGGCTTATTACATTCATATTAACATTTTTTTTCTTAGATTATGCTAAACGTGTGCACTTCGAGAGAAACTCACTTAGAGGGTCGTAATTTTTATAGCCTTTCGTGGGATATGGTGATGGTGATTTTTCATGTTAAAACACATATAGGAAGACATGCATAAAGGTTTATTCCTCCTCAGGGCATGATGCATTATTCAGCAACCAAACACTGTAAGGCACTTTGTCAGCCAGGGGCAAGCGACAAATCCCTCACTAACACCATGCTGGTTCTGGCTTACACATATCTCCGCAGCAAAGGCAAAGTACATTGCTCTCAACATGAACATGGCAACATTATTACAATTATGAAAGTTTGAAGTATTAAAGTTTATGTATATTTGTATTGTAAAGTTTATGTGTATTCAAAGTCAATATTTAGTAAAGTTAGTTCATATAAAAATTATTTAAGTTGTATTAATTTTTAATTTATATTTCATATAAGTTATTTCATTTATATACAGATACGACCAAATACAAAATAATTGAATCTTAAAAAGTAAGGGCTCTGTGGTGTTATAGTAGCTCATTCACCCGGCTGAGAGAGATCCAGGTTCGAGTCCCGGTGGAGCAAGTACTTTTTGTGATTCAATGTTTATTGAAATTATATATACCCCACATGTATATATATAAAAAATAGCACTCTACAAATTGTTGAAGCAAAATGGTGGCATTTTGAAAAACTATATTTAAAAAACTGTAAAAAACTGTACTTTTGGTTTTTTGTAAAATTATTTATTCTTATATTCAAAAACAGCACGCAATTTAAAAAAATCTAAGCCTGTAGTTTACTTAGTTAATATGATATAATATGATAGTGCCGAATGATATTTTTCTAAGACAGATATGTATATATCAGCAACATAAATTATTATTTTTATTTTCAGTTTTAAGACGATTAGTGGTTAACGGACTGACTCTTATGAACGTTTCGCGCGTAAATGAGAGAACTTCTGATTCGAAAGAAATATATTTCCGGCATAGGTGAGTTTCTCTTATTACCCCGATGAAGGAAGTATATTCATAGGTTTCAGAGACCTACCTCTGGAAAGAAAAGTTTATTTCCGACCCTTGCAATCTACTTCCGGCCTACATTTCCGGTGTCATAGTCGAGTTTACCATGTTCTCAAGATAACTAAAATATATTCACGTCGGACTAGGTAAAAATCCTCTCTTCAGGACGTTTAAATTCTCTTCCTGTACGGTGTCAAATTTGAGTTTACTTTATTTTATCTGACGAGGAAATGCGTACATATAGATAGCAGAAACCTGCTTCTGTCAAAAAGGGTCCACAATCTTCTTTTGGTCTAAGATTTGGACAACACCATATTCGAGTTTGCCTTTTGGTTACTATGAGTACAACATGTTTACGTGATGTGGTCTGAGAAGTCTACCACTGTCAAAAAACATCTACTCCTGGTATCCTTTCAAGACAATCCTTTTTAACTTCATGTAAAATTAAAAATAATCGTTTATAATAGGTTTGGATTACAGAAGTCTGTTGTTTGTCAAAATGTAGTGTGGAAGAGAATGCCTCGTTGAGGAATGTTAGTGTTTATTCCTGTTTTTGCTCAAACCACCGTAATAATGCCATATCACAATGTCAAGGAAACCTACCAGTTTTGAATAACGTATTTGCACAGTTCGTTACTTTTAATGAGTGGTGTAACAAGAACGTGTTTTAAATTATTTATTAACTGTAGGAATTTTAATCTTTTGTAATTTTAATCAAATTTTGGGCCATTTAAATGTTTTTTATTGCTCAAGAACAATTTTAAGTTTCAAGCACTTTTGTAGCTTCATATTTTATCATAGGTTATAGGACTTGTTTTAAATATATAATTAATACGTTTCCAAATGATTGTTAGATTTTATTAAAAAGTATATGCTTTTTTAATATTTAAAATATTAAATTTAAGATTTTATTTCTAAATATCCAGTTAAAATATCGTAAAACTCAAAAGTGTTTAATGCGCACTGTTTAAAGTCAGATACATCCCACATATGAAGCAAAATGCACCTAATTTTAAAGTTTACAACATATAAGAGTAGTTCGTAATAATCATAAACCATAAACTCATTAAAATAATAACGATAACAAAGTACAAGATAATAATTTGTAGTATTTATAAATCACATTTCTACAAGATATGCATAAAAAAGACGTTGGCCTGGCTTTCTTGTAAAACTGATACCTAAAAACTACTGTGAAAACATTAATAACTTGTTATTGTACGTCGAGGCCACAGGAACATCATATTTTACCAATACTATGAATCATCTATCTACTATGTTTTAAACTTTAATTACATCATAATATCACTGATAAAATTGGAAAAGCACAAAAAACTCGATCTATAATACTATCTTCTATAACTTTCAGGTTTATGATATAAGGATTTGGAGTATAATAAAAACTATCGTTCTTGATGGAAATTTCTTTCGCGTTCAGATTTACTAACGTTCACTGCTGTGTAAACAGCCCAGGTGTGGGACCAGTTAATTATATAAAAGGTATTTATGATTTTAAACTATTCGCGAAAGTCTGAAAATTACGATCGAAATATGAAACCAGGAGTTCTTGACTTAAAAATGTATAAGTTGGTGGACATTGAGAGTAAAAATCCTGCGTTATAAACAAAATATTTTTGTAAAAATATAAAACAAAATTTTAACAGGGATACAATTTAGATGTACATAAAGAGCGTGTACATATAATCCAGAAATGTTCTCTATAGTACAACAATACTTAGTGCCTCTTATGAAATGAAGACTTTATAATTATTAAAGAATGTGTCGAATGATATTATGTAGGTTATTGAACATATTATTTTTAATAAAAAACCATTTTACTTTGAAAACATTGCCTTCGCTCCCAGAAACTAGGAAATATATTTACGATTGACGCTAGCAAGGGATACATCCTTTCTAATAACAGATATGATTACTGGCGTAAACTTGAAGAATGTTTCTTCACAATGTCGTTTGTGATAAAGTAATTTATTTGCTATTAATAACCTTAAGGTTGGTAAATTAACATTCCGGATCACTGAAGAAATATCTCGGTGGGCCGTAACGGCACGAACGGTCAGGTCACAAAAACGATTTGTTTTAGTTTTACCTCCTAATAGTTGTAATAATGTCTTGTAGATCGCATGCCTGTCATCACTAGTCTACTGAATGTTTTTAATAAATATATTTGTTGTTTGTAATGATCACAGTTGCATGTAGAAGTTAAAGAATATACGTTCCGCTATTTAGTCCTACCAATCTTCTGTTTTCCTCAGCGTTTTTCAATATCAACTATTTTCTCATTTTACTTTGTCGGCTACCGTATTCTTATGTCCTCTTAATAATATACCATAAATAGAATTCTATTATTGTTGTATCATATAATATTATAAAATAGTATCTTTATTATATTAGTTTGATGCGGAGAGGTACTACAGTCCGGCTGCCGAAACGTTAATTCGCGTCTGCTAAGACACTCGCCGCCAAACAAATCAACCCGCAATAGTTTAACGCCAATAAGAGTCTGATATTTTGTTGGAGAAATAATTGCAAAACTGGTTCTTGGATCCAATTTCCTTCTTGTGCCTTTGTTTTCTATATAGTACCGTATTTTCAGCATACTATATCGTTATGATTGTCGGTATCAGTAGAGAATTAAATAAATAGTATTGATAATAATAAAGTACAATAACAACATATTTACTTGTATAAGAATTAAATACTCAATGTTTCTTAAGTGAACAATAAGTTTGTAACATCTTTACAGCGGTAAGCCAAATAAATGTATCTATTAATACTTAAATTTATAACGTAATACTCGTAGTTGTGTATTTAGGCTAATATTTTCTCTCAACAGTTTCACCCCACCTGTTACGTTTTCAGGCGGGTTTATGATAAAAAGCCTCGGCGATGCCAGCCGAGTTGAAGACGGCACCCACTTCAGTTTGGTAACAAGATTTTTATTAAAATTTTAATCTCATAAATTGATCATTGACATTTGCATCACATTTGACCTGACTAATGTGAAAGAGTTTCGTCTGCCAACAAATGTGACCTGGGTTGTGACTAATGTTGACCTGCAGAGTCACGCATTCTACCGCTATACATAGCTCTGCATAGCGTGACCGGCCTGCCAAGTGCTCGGGATCGGCCAGCCGTTCACGTTCACTAGCTACTAGCTGCAAATTATCAGCTGTTTTATAACTACAATGAGATGAAACGTATAAACAATGTGATTACTTTATTCTAAATACTTTACTTACCGATTATTACGTCTCAGCCAGTAATCTTGCGTTTAAAATAGACATGCACGTTTGTTGCTGTAATGTTCGCCATGCGATGGCAATATTGTTTTTGTTAATTAAAGACTATAAAACCTTTCCACCCTAATCTGAGACAATAAAACAATACCACGTCAAGCTTTGAATCGTTTTTGCTTGCATGTCTTGAACAATGAACTCCTAAAATTAAGCAAATACAGCAGAAGTATTCTGATTGGTCCTGCTATTTTATAAAATCCGTAATTTAGAACACAATGAGATTGGCCCAGAAATAATATTGTACCTAATGTCAGCGATAATAAAGTAGTATTGATAGATAATAATAGACATGAAAGTAAACAGATCATTTATTACGTATACCTCTATAGGGGTATATTTCACAATGTAGAATACAGCCAAACATCCATATATGAAAGGTTTAACATCAAGTGATGTTAACTTTTAGATCGAAACTATACTTTAAGAACAAATATAAATTCCATTTTACAGTTTGAATCTACGATTATTTCTCAACTGGGTTGTCGTATCCCATTGCATCCATAATAATACAATTTCCTGATCAATCTATAGATTATCACATTTTTATTTCGTTAAAAATAACATAAATATATCACACTTATAATATTATTCGTTTAGGTGATTATTATAATTTTTAACTATGCTAAAATTGACTCTAATACCGTAAAAAGGTAGTCTATTACTATTTAAATATATGTATAAAGCCAGTTGACAAACTGAAGTGGGCGGCGCAATCAATGTGTGAGCGTTTTAACCTTTAGCGGCTTAACTTCAGCAGGTGGGATGAAGCTGTTTAAGAAAGAACATAAAAAGATGAGGTTAAGACTTTTGCATCCCACATTAACTCATTATTTATACAATTACACATTACTCGCATGTATTATGGATGTGAATGTACATACATATCTTTTTGATATTGAATTGTTGGATTTTCACGCGAAACGTGTACTAATAAAATGATCGTTATAGAAATATTTCTATGGTTACGTAATAAAGCTGAACAGAACAATTACTGGATATCTTTAAAACTTTATCAGTTAACAATTTAACTAACCAACAGTTAATGTTATTAATGCTTATAAACCTTTCTAAACTAATTGTAAAACTATTAACGCCAATCCCTGAATTAAAACCGATGAACTCTTGGCTAAAGAGGTGCAATTTTTTACTAATATTTTAAAAATCATTGCGTGTTAAAACCTTTTATATGCCATATAATGTATTGCCTCTTAATGATTTTATAACTGTGGAAAATACAGCTATAAGTTAATGAATTACAATTGTGTTTGTTATAACCATTGTATTTATTTTTATGAGCTGTATGGGAGTATGAATAAGATATTAATCTTTGTATGGGTTGTTAATCTTATTTTGAGGTGATGGTTGGAATAAAGAACTGAATAATTTCAAACTCATTATAACAAGATAAAAAATGGATTAAAATATATACGTTGTTGACAATGTATAAATTTCTATTATGTGGTGTATAAACTTAAACATAAACATATACTGTGCTATACCTTGTCAAACAGTGGGTGTCTATTACATGTTTCAGAACAATCGTTCCATCAGATGGTTAAACATTTTAAATATACTCCACATATGGGTTTCAACGTTTTCAAAATTTAAAATCACATAAAATAAAAACAACAACAAAATAAAAAAGTACATACTACATACGGACGGTAGGCCTACCGCAAACACGCGGTCAGGGCAGGGCGGACAGTAGACAGGTCGAAGTGTGTGGCTGCTACGTCACTCCTCCTCCTGGTGCGTTCTTGTTGGTTGGTTCATCAGCTGAAGATACTGTCCAAGAATATTTTTTTAAATACAAAGTAAACTAAACTAAAGTTTCGTGCTTGAAATATCAAAATTAGAGTCTTGATGTTTTAAATGTTTATATATTTCTTATTCTTCCAGAATATCGAGCATTTATGTAAAATCTTTACACTCATTAATTCCCCCTATTTCGTGACGGTTTTCAATCGGATTCTGGACAAAAGTCGATTTTTGCTTATTTAACCACAGGTTGGCACAGTGTTATTTAAATCTGGTTTTGAAATAAATTGTAACACGTAGACGTCAGTTCCATTGTTTGTATCGTCGTGGATTTTCCCATTCCTGTTCAGGATGTATTCTGTTATTTGTTTAAATGGCAAATGTATACATGTATCTTTCAGTGTTGATTCTTACAGTGAGTCCATGTTTTATGGTTTAGCTGTCAGAAAAGTTGTTAACATTCCCTCATTTGGAAGGTGGAGAGTTGAGAGATGATGAGGTCCATGTAAAATTTAGCAACTCTGGATTAGTACCAAAAATTTGTTAACACATCATACCAAAAATAGCATGTACTATTCAAACAAACAAATAAATTATATTTTCCTTTGTTATTTTTGGATAAGATTTAGAAAGGAGTGTATGCACTAAAATAAGCTTAAAATTTTGAATTTATAACAGTAAAGGACATATAAATCTTTGGTGACGCCTGCAAATAGGTCAGTACATATACCAATTAGTGTTTTCCACATGTTGAAAACAAGGTCATTTATTTGATGGATAACTTGACACGTTTCTGTTAACCTAAGTTAGAGACTCAGACTTTCGGTCAGCGTGGGAGACACCACTTCAATGTCGCGTCCATTTGATCCCCACCTTGGAAATAGTATAACACTCGTACTCTTCAATCCTTGCTGACTTATGGTAAATAGTGGCACTCAATATATCCAGTAGATAATGTGATGTGATGTTATTAAGCTTTGACCCAAACAATTGTGTATGTGCTGACCCAGAATTATTTTTCTAATGGTGTTTTTCAGAATTAAGAATTAATAACATCTTCTGAATTAACCAATTTAATTTAATTAATAATACACACCTAGGAGCACTCCTGGCTACTTCAGCGTATTGACCAAGCTATCGTAGCAGGCTATACTTTCTTCAGCTAATCCTGCTATAGTAGATTATATTTTCTTAAATTCCTCATTTAAATTCATTAGAACTCGAGAATCTTAGTTATTCTTTCATCTCATAAAAATTCGAATGTAGCTCAGATCTTACCATTCTCTAAAGGTTTTAATAATGCTACCAGAATCTACTGAAACTCCATTAGTTCAAGCCAGACAAGAGGGCGAGTTTCATCATTGATAAATTTGAGATGCTAAAAATAAACATAGCGATCTCAAGAACCTTAATTAAAGATGTTTTTACTAAAATAAATCTTATTACAACACCCAAAAAAATACTTATAAATTGTGCATTGTGATCCACATTAGACAAAAATATGAGACAATCAGAGTAAAAAAAAAAAAAACAGAAACAGATTGATAATTTGTAAAATCTTAAGAAAATCAATTACAAATTCTTTGTTTGAAGTTTCTTGTAGAAGGATTGCAAAGGAAACAGGATGTTTTCCATACATTTGCCATTGTTCAGTGGTACAAAACAATCAGTAGCACCACACACACATGTGTCACTTATTTTTATAAATAAAATTCTTTATTCAAAATACAAATATGAACATCATAAGTCACAATTTATAATTTTGGTACGTGAACTTTACCTTGGCGCAAGAAATGAACATAACTTAGTATCTAGATGTTCATAATTCTCTCTAATCCCAGCCCGAACCACAAGAAGTTTGAGTATGTCACAAAGATATTTGTTTATGATCCAGAAATTAAAATAGTTTAGTTATAACAATACCCTTGTAATAACCCTAGTTATAACTTTAAGTGACCATTGTCTTAAAAACCCCAAAAAGGAATTTCGAAATGGTATGCTCTAAA
This sequence comes from Homalodisca vitripennis, assembly GCF_021130785.1. NCBI lineage: Eukaryota > Metazoa > Arthropoda > Insecta > Hemiptera > Cicadellidae > Homalodisca > Homalodisca vitripennis. The sequence continues at coordinate 100,422,224 of NC_060210.1, forward strand.
TTTTGCTATAACATTTATAGCATAATTTCTGGGACTTTTAAACAAACTTTATTTTTGATATGTACTATGCAATATCCAAATTGAGAGTAAAGTATTTTATACAAATACAAATGACTACTACCTTAAAATTTTATTTGGCTAATTAAAGAAATTTATTATTGAAGACATTTTAAGTAATACATTTCCATTATATTATGACCATCCAGAAATGAAGATAAAGTGTGTTCAAAAGTTTGCTCATTTTGCAATTTTATATTTAGTGGTTTTGGGTCTTGCACATTAAAAGCTTTTTACAAGGCTGAAACTCAGGTAATTATTGATGCAGTTATGGGTCATTATATTGAAAAATATATGTGACTCAATTAAGGTTTCATTATGGAGAGTGCTGTTGTTGGCGGTAACTGTCAGTGGAAGGATCCTCTGCGAGTTGGTCATTCTCCTCTTGTGTAAAGCCACACGTCAACTTGGCAGGTTTATTCCATAAATTTTAGTACAAGGCTATGAAAAAGATATATTCCTGATAGTAGTAAGTGATATTTCACGGTCAAGGAATCAATCAATGGGACTCTGGAAGAAAACTGTCACAAAACTGGTCACAGTGTAAAACGGTTCGAGGCTTCTTAATACAGTAGCATTCAATAAGACTGGGAGGCATTGGAACTTTTATCTTAAAAGGCTCTGCTAAGAAAATGAGGTTGTTCCCTGCGTCTGTGGGCGTTGTTGTGCAAAAGAAGCAACTGAGGAGCACATCTAACAGGATTGTCAACTAGGGCATGATCCTTGGTGCAGTCAGACGTGTGATAGGTAAGCCTTCAGGACCTTATACTAGGATATTGTTTTTGTTGAGTATTTGTAATAAAACCTATCTTTATGTTCGTAGCTGTGGTATTTTGGCAAAAAAATGGAAATTAGGTGTGGCCTACATCCAAAGGATGGCCTACCTCGGCTATCATTGAAATTTCCTTAACTGCTCTAGGCGTTCTTATTTCTTTCTTGCGGCATAGAATATCGTTATTAAGGCTATAAGGTATAGGGGTGCGTACCGTTTGTTGCAGAAAGGACTCCAACCGCAACAGTGAATGCCGTAACAATTAAGGAAGCTAATAACTTGCCTCAACATGTTACTTTTAACGAAAGCTTAAGTGAGTTCCTCTTCCAAGGAAATTAAACCCTTCCACTAATGGAAAATTTCACTCAAAAAAGAATTCCAAAATTTTGGGGGTGTTACCATGTACATAGCTGGTGCTTCCTATTGGTCTTTGTTCTAAAATGTTATGAACAGAGGGCATTGCTACTATAAAGTGTGATTGTTAAAGTCTGAGGTTTAGGGAAAGGCAATAAATATTTAAATAATATTACCGATAGCTAGGTAGCTATGAAGAGCCCCAAACATTGCGGGAATTTTTGGAAATGAAAATTATGCCTAAGCCAACTTGACTCAACATCAACTACAGTAGGACTTCTACAGTTCATTAGAACCCTCAGGCGTTAGTTATTTTCATATTGAACTTGATATAAACCCACAAACACTTTCCAACACGAGGAGTTGGAAAGTGTTTGTGGGACAAACAATATGCTCCTTCTTTATTCGTAATTTTCAATTTTGTAATATTTTTAACTATTCCACAGCCTAGAGAATGGGCTATCCCTTAGGATGATCTGAATAAATTCCATAGTATTAGCCCACTAGTTCCACTAATTGGCCCGCCATCCCATAAGATAAAAAAACTGCTCATGGAGAGAGAAGATCATCTTCTTGTGGAGTGGTAAGAACAAATTGCAAAATACTTAATTCCTTGCAGTTCTGTGTTAGCTAAGAATTATTTTTCTTTAATATTTGGTATATTTCTCAGGGTGACGCTTGTTTTCTATTTTTTTGTGCCAGCTGAAACGGTAAACTTCTACAGTGCGTAGGGCTTGGCACATATATAGAAAAAAAACTGAAATTGTCTCATGAAGTTGATTGCAATATTGGTTATGTATTAAAACGACAAATTGATTATATTTATGCGTAGTATTCATGAGTACTTTCCTTGAAAGCACATTTTAAATGTCATTATAACATTTGTTATTTAAAAGCTTTTTAAATCATACCTACACTGAACATTTTTTTCTAATAACTCTTGATAACACATTATATAAATAATATCGTCCTTCTGGAGCAAAACCTCCTGAACGTAGCGGTTTTGTCAACAGCATTCTAGTAATATGGCATTGTAGTCATGACTACGAACATTCATCAATCCTCCGGTGTCGCACAATGTTAATAAACTAATGGCTCTGTTGCGTGTACAGCACGTCTTTGTCAGTGCTCGTGTCAAATTTTCACAGTAAATTATTCAACATCACTCGTATGACAACATTGGCAAAATATTTAACAAACCTTTATGTGAACACTCAGCTTCTTTTGTTGGAAAAGGTTAATAATTCAATCAATCATCATACATATGAGCTGAAAGTAATAGTGATACTCTGTCGTCGGTTTAACTGATACCACTAGAGTTATCTCTTACCTATCTGTAGTTTTGTACTGTTGACTGATAATATTGATTAGCTTTTGAAAATAGGAAATTAAAACAGTTATGAGTAAACCAATGTATGGGTTTGCATTCGGATATAGTGTGGGGTAGCTAAAATCCCGAGTAGCGCTAACTATACATTTATATTTTAAATGATTATTTTCCTCGAGACGTCATTTTTTCCATTCATTTCGGTAAGGGCTTTAGAAAAATAATATAATCTTAATCTTACTGTTCAGTATAATTTTACTTAAAACGTTGTAATTTTTCCCGGCAACTGACTTTAGCTTTACATTCTGCTAAGTCAATCAACAAAAAGCTAGTTCTGCTGAACTTTCAGTGTATTTTGGAGTATAAATATAATGTTTGGTCTTGGCTTAAGGTACCATATATAGTACTATCTATTATAGAACGCAACAATATTGTACAACACAATTTAGAACTCAGCAGTATTGTGAATATTGTGTTAAAATTTTCAACTTTAGGAGTTTGTTTACGTATATTTCATAATAAGCCAACCAAGATTACACAGATTCTCATCCGGAAAGAAAAGGGCTCTGTGAGTAATACCAAAAGGAAATCCATCATTATTTAGGTCTATCAGTAACTGTTGGTTAATAAGTTAAGAATAAGTTGCATTTGTGAGGAGGATACAGTTTATGTTTCTGAGTTGTGAACACATACTAGTATTTGCTAACCTGTGTTTACAGAATCAGTTACAAGTTAGTTTCGGCTACTTGTGCCTACAGGCTCGGACTATGGTTAGTCTTGGCTGAAGTGTACCTACACACGGGTCACAGTTAGCTATATTGTGCCAGCATGTTCGGCCGGTAATTTTGGGCTAACTTGAGCCTGCAGGATCGGACAAAAGTCAGTCTTGGCTAACTCGTGCCTGTAGGCTTGGACACAGATCACTTTTGGCTAACGTGTGCCCACAGAACTGGATAAAAGTCAGCTTTCTCTAACCTGTGCCTTCAGACTCGGACACGGGTCAATATTTGGCTAACACAGGTCAGTCTTAGCCAACCTGTTCCTACTAGTTCAGCCATGGGTCAGTCTTGGTTAATTTGAACCTATTAACATATATTTACTGGTTGGTGTTTATAACTAAGTTAGATTGTTGTATATAATATTTTTGGATTAATAATCGGATGCATTGTAAAGTTGACGAAGAATGCCTTTCTTATGTTTGTTGGTCCTTTGAGATACAAATTGCTGTTATAAGATTGTATTTGCCCCTATATTATACTTACCTGACCATATTCGTGTTCCCGCAGGATAGAGTGAAGTGTCACAGCTGGCAAAGAACGTTTAATTTCAAGATCTTTTCCGGTATTTTTACTACAAGGGTTGTAGAATGCAGATTCAGCATATTTTTAAACCTTTTTACTTTTTATTACGTCAAAGTCTATACTTGTGAAGCTTTTAGTGGAAATAATTGTATTGCTAAAAACTTTTATTTGATTTTAATAATCTGAATTTCGCCTTGTCCCAGTACCTTTTGTGGATATTGTTTATAGTATTACGATTAAAAATGTATTCAAACTTGTCTACATGTTATGCCTTCATATTTTTATGTTATTTCAGTTTTAGGTTAAATTAAAAGTAAAATGATGTTTGAGAATATTTTTGGACAATATATTTGACTAGAATGCAGAAGTGTAGCTTTAAAGAATTATTTGAAATAGTTTTTATTAGATAAGAAATAAAAATCCAACAGTATATTTTGGTTCTATCTTTGCTATTAATAGTTGATATTTAAGAATACTGATTTCCACATCGTCTAGGTAATATACTCTTAATTAGTTTAATAGTTTTATAGTGCACTGTTTGGTTGATGCTTGTTAAATATCTATAACATTGGCAATTTTATTATTTCGGAACATAACACTATCAAAATAGTCAAGGGAAAAGGCTTTATCTATTAATTAAAAATGTAATGTTACAGGAATAATGTTGGTAACTTTTCAACTTTGCACATTTGACATTATATATTTTTCCGTCATTATAAATATTATATTTTGGGTGAAAGAATGTATACCTGATAACCTTTCATTTAATAATTATATTATATCCCCCTGAGAATGAAATGATATCCAAACATATTCTGTCCACAGAAAGTATAAACCTTTTACTTGGCGTATAGCTTGCTTTAAGAGGGTGCAATGCTTATTAAAATTATGTTGATGAAATAAAGCAATTCTGTATTTTTGTAATTTTTTGTATTTTTACGACGAGTGGATTTTTGTATAACGAACAGTTTGATTATTATATGTATAATATATAATATGATATGTATCATACAGTACAATGAAAATAACATATTTCGTAATAGCATTTAGTAATAACTGTGTCATAAAATATATATACAATGTTGATGGAACCTAGAACGTAACATCATCTTTCATACGAATTGGGAAAGTAAACATCACGTACCTTTGTTGATATGTTACGGTAACATAACACGGCTCAAACACTAGTCATAATCGACATCGATGCTTCACCGTAATGTTATCAGCAAACAACAAACCATTGCTGAAGGGCTTCGCTACAAACGGGATCATTTGGGGTCTAACTAAGGTAAATGAAAGCACCTTGCAGGTGGTAATGATATGTATCGTTTACACGGGTTGTGGTCAAGCAGTAACAACTACAGTACGACGTACCATGCTAACTATGCGAGTAGAGAAAGATAGAGAGATAAAAGAGGAAAGGGTCTACACATAACGAACCTATAGAGAGCATAACAACATAACAAAGACAACCATTAAGAGAGAAATAAACATTTTTATTCAGGATAAAGAAACAACACTGAAACAAAGGATAACGAAAACAGCGAGGTGCAAACCGTGCATCGCTAACAGTGGCAGGACCTTGTATCACATTGGTATCAGTGCACTTGTTCAAGTAAAATAGTACTTTATATAACGTGCTAATATAATAGTGCTCCAAACATTAACGTACATACTTATATATTTATTACATTTTCACATTTTATTATAAAAGACATTCATTTAAAAAAAGATTGGTGTATGTGCATTATGTTAGACTATGCTAGTAAAAAGAAAATATGTGCTTGAAAGTAACATATACTTTCGAAAGGTAAACAAGACCTTTAACAGATTGTCAACGAACGAAAAGAGGTTGTGACAATGAAAGCGGGGTGTGGTGGTGGGGGTGGGGGGGGGGTCAGGAGTACATAACTATAGCGGGCACAGCCATTCAGTACACGGGACCTTGTCTAGCGCGTACAAACTAAATTAGGCCGAGATAGCTATTTACTCTTGGGTCGGCTCAGCTAAAATTGAATATACAGTAGATCGGAACAATGTCGGCGCGGGACCTTACTAGTACACCTAATACAACTAAACTAACTAACAAACAAAGAAACATCAATTATAAACTGTAAGAGGAGTGAGAAATAAACACAAACACTTAGGCCCTGTTGAGCTTCTTCACGACTAATCTACTCACTATGCTAGGCAAACAGCTCTGCTATTCTGTTGAGTACTGCACCGGTACTGCCATTCTCAGAGCTACTACTAATACTATCACATCTTACTATTTATACACATTAGGCCTGCATATAAATATTTTAAATTAATTAAAATACAGTTAATTCGGGTATATACTCATTACACTTTAAGGGAAATATGGCATAATTTTTCTTTTTCAAATTTAAGTTCGTTACAGCTACAAACTTTGAAATATAAAAACATAATGTCTTGTGACACTTTATATCGTTTTCTTATCCTCTCTCAACTATAGTACAATGAACAATTTATAGCTTAAAAGTATATTATTACTTAAAAAAAAACTTTATTTGTACAATAGTTTGAGTTTTCCCTTCAAGGATAGGTTTACTTTTATTGTTACTTTATTGAAATTTCTCTTTCTGAAGACATAACAGACTACTAAGGTATTTCTGATTTATATATGGTTAACATTACTATGATTACATTACAGTAATTCGTGTATTATATGCTTGATTTAAAAACATTATCAAAGTAAATCCAATATTAAACATAGTATTTAAACTTAAAATTATATAACTTAATATGTATACCTTATGCTGAAAATTATACTTTACATAATCAATACTTAATCTTAATTGTCCAGCACATCCTGTTACCTCTACTAATACATTTGATTCTGAAAATAGATCATAAGGTTTTCTACAAACCCTCGGTTACGAAGTCTGATAAGGATACTATTTTTTGTGTTCAGTACAGTACTTGAATTTTGTATTTACAATATAATTTAATGAGCCAATTGAGTGTAAAAAGAGGCACCGATCGCCGAGACCGGGGTGGCTCAGGATGGGTACATCTTCCCCGGACCCGCGACAAGCGCCTCGCCCACCAGTCCCCGCCGAGGGTCCAGCCCCTGGGTAGAAAACCCGCTGTCTATTTTTCTCTCTTTCCCTCCTTTCATACCGTTCGTCTCGTCATAATGTTAATTTTACAATTACTATACCAATTACAATAATTTAGTCGAACAGCTGGCGTTCGCCATTCCACACATGTTCTGCAATGTCACTAGCGGTGGAAACCGTCACAGTATACCACGAGTCTTACAATAATATAGCATACAGCAAATAACGCATGCATTTCTACAAATAATATCTAAGTTACACGAACATAACTTAGATTACTAAACATTTACTTATAGTATATATAGTGCATAGACATAATTAACGTGCTGGTGTCTACCGTGGGACCGTTGGTGACTATTGCGTGTCTAGTCTCCCTTCCTTCCTGTCTACTGACGTCTCAAACCCTACTCGTCTACACTGGCATACCGGAACCGAACATGATAAAAACTTTAATGGATACGATATTACAATATTATGCCGATATTTATGTGTTTTAATATTAAAGAAACGAATTTTTTAATTGTGTATTCGATTAATGATGCAAAATTAAATTGATTAGTTATTTATTGTGTTTTTAACAACAGCCCACTGCCGAGGCTCGTGGCAGAAAGCTGGCTTCAAACTTATCCAAGAAGGGTGAGACAGCCAATCACAAAACACACAGAAATGTAATGTTTATAAATAAATCTTATTTTTAAACAAATAAACGTTGAATTTACACTTTACTTAATCGTTCTACACAATAAAGTTTTCACGCTTTCCATATATTGCTATCATATTCTTATTAATTACGAATTTGATATGTCATCATTGCTTGGGGGTTTTCTTTGTTAAAGCTAAATTTGTTTTTAAATTATAAAAGAGGAGACGCCATGTGAACAGTACATTGCCTATAACAACAAATGTTTATTGCTTAAGATTCAGGTCTCCAGGTCAATAAATTACATTTCTTTTCATTGGCGTTGATGGTAACATAGTTAAGAAGTTTTTACCTTACATGACACTCATGTATGTTCTACTACCAAATACCCATGAAGATAAATAATACTCTTGTAGTTACCTCTCTGAGAATGGCAGTACATGATGTGAGTTCTTGTCTGTTCAGTTAGGTACTGACGCGGGCTAAGAGGATGTGTCTAAATTAACATGAAATATGTCCAAAATCTAGCACAACTCGGGGCTATTTAACGATTATACACTATTACGGTTCAACAGTCTTACTGGAAATTGAAAATATTCTATTTAATCAGTCAATCAAGTAAATAAAACTAAAACGTCTACAAACTTATCTCTACAAAACAATGTTATACCTTTACAACCTAACTAGATATTGTGTTTTGAAAATAGTAGGAATTTTCAGTTCCGTGCATTATGTCTTAAATACAAAAAATATACTTCTTTTCCTGTCGTCTCGTTCTAGGGTAGAGGGCTTAAAGTAGGCCTTAGGGCGCCACCCGGGGTCGAGTGGTAACTACTACAACTAAGATAGGTACAATTATAACAGTAGTTATGGCTATGGAATGTATAAACTTACACGAGAACAGTATTGAATTTCATGCGAAAACATGTGACACAAAAAGTATAGAGTGTTTGAAATACACATATTTCGGAACATCAGAAGCCAACTGAAGTCGAATTTTGGGGGTGGCGCCTACACTTAGATGATTAAATGGAAGTAAGCCACAGGGTAACACTGTAAGTAGAGTCTATGGTCTAGCGGCCTCTCGCCCATCGCAGGAGTGCGTCTGCCAGGATGTCCAGGTGTGCCTTTGTCTGCAATCATAGAACATGACATAATTTATATCAAACTTCATAAATATGCACAAGACTTAAAAATTGCCTATTTGTAAGGGAAGGCTACTGCATATTTGATTCGTATGAGAATTATAGCAGTTTTTACAATTTATTTATGTATTAATTACTCTTCTAGCAAAATAACGTGTACAAGGCAGTCCAAGAAAATAAATCATTGATTTAAATATTTGAGATGATGATTTTATCTATTTTTTTTTTTCATTATAACAATCTTAATATTTAGAATTTGTTCAGAATCCTAACACTTAACAACTTAGAACAAAGTAAAATTATTTGTTATTAAATTAAATTATTAAACATAATTCACAAATTTTTATATAAGATTTAACTACTAAATTTAGCTTACGCAGTTGCCTAAAGGCCGGGACACACATATTCTCACCGGGCCCGACACGTGAGCCGGTCGCGTGTTGGCCGTCATACGGCGAAAGAATTGCAGTGTAGTTTTTAACATGCAAGTCCACACATGACCGCACCGACACCAGACCGTCGTGGTCCGCACCGTCACCGATAAGTAAGTTTAAATTTTGACGAGCAACATTAGTAATGGATATGGAACCCTTATCGAAGAAGTAAGGAAGTTTTCTGTTTTTTTATAATCAATCAAGTGAAATGCAGATTATCGGAATGCAGAGTACAATGAGAATGTTTGGAAGAAGATCATGGTAAATGAGGAGTTGGAAAAGTATACATTTGAATATAGTTTAGAAATATAATTCTTTGTTGGTTACTGTTGCATTCTTCTTTTTAAAACTAATTAAGTAGTCTAAACATTCTACATACTGCGTTCGCGTACAAAACCATATTTATTGATAAAAGTATTAATTTATTTTTACATTTAGAGTAAACTATATTTTCTTACTGTTTTAAAATTACAACAAATTTGAATAAGTGATTTTAAACAACTAAATTCGAATTATGAAAAATCTTTCAAAAGTTTTCATTAAATAAGCAATAACAAGCATGTACTTATTTGCGCAAAATTTTATTTATCTTGGATGTATTGATGTTACTTGATAAATTTATTCCGGTATTTTGCATGGGTCATATTTAGAATGTTTCTATGACATTTAGATTATTTATTCTTTTTACAACAATAAAGTAAAAATAAAAATATTTTATTTACAATAAGATTTTCAAGCAAGAAAAAACCATATTCTCCAGTAATTTTTTACAAATATTTACTATGTTTGACAAATTATTACAAAAAGGCTTGCAACATGGCAAACTGGCCTCGCACTATAAGCTCTTGGGTTTAATACAAAAAATACAAAATATAGTATTTAGTGTATTTGACCGAAATTCACTGCAATGAAAACACAATAAACAAGAATAATAGGGATAACAAATATAACCAAGATAATGTTATTTACAAATTTTACATACTAGTTTATTGTACCAAACTTTACTGCAGCATTGCATGTTTCATCCATCACAGTGATTAATAAAAATAACAACAATAAAATTAACATTCTTCATCTCAAACAATACTTAATCTTCTGTATAATTTTAAGAATATGTCACTTCGAAATCCAAAAGAAATATGCTCTTGTCTAAACAGTGAGATTGTTAGGCTCGGACTGCGTACGGACATGTGTGCCCTCACGGTAACCGAGCCGAGCCCGCACCGACACTCGGCCGACTCACGTGTCGGGCAAGGTGCGGTTGTGTGTCCCGACCTTAAGTGGTTGGATAATGTCTTACGAGTTCGAAATTCGTGAAGGTGTTTAGTAATTTTAACTATAGCTATGCCCATGGCATATATAAACTGAAGTTTTGCCTCCTAATAGAGTTTGGTTTAAAATATAAGGTAAAAGTAAGTTACATAAAAAATATAATTTCACATTAATCCTTTGGATAAGCTCCAACACCACCACCAAAATATAGGCGGCTTACTTTCGATTTCTTTCGAAAAATTCCGCAATCGATTTCAAGAAAAATTAGGTTGTGTCTTTATACAGTACGATTTGGCTCTCGGATCCTATGACTACGAGTGTGACAAGATTACTTCGTTCAAAAAGCATCTGCTTCCGGTACAAGTGGAAATGGAAATCATTCCTTAATATGTTAATGTAACATGTATACACCAATAATAATAAATTTTGCGTGATAGATAGTTCGTTGAGGCATGTTAATCTCTATTTGTCTGTTTTAATCAGACTCTGTAAAATACCATTACACAATATTGAGGAAGCCAATCTATTTCGAGTAACTTTTGTTCAAAAAACTTAGTTTGGTTTATTAAGGTAAGTTTTATAACTGTGTACAAACAGTTCCAATGCATTAATTGGTTTCATTTGTCACAGATGCAATCTGTAATAAATGTAAATGTTAAGACAGTATATGTGCTTTTTTTATCCACATTATAATACAATTCAAGCATTGTTGTTATATTTTCTGAAGATTAAGTAAAAACAAATGTTTCAAACCTCTTTAGCAAACTTCAATAACTGAACATGTCGGTTAAATGTACGAGTAGATTATATATTTCATGAATAATATAATTATTTCATTCAGTTCAAAGATATTTCGGGAAACTTTTCCATTTTTTTACACGAAAACCTTCATTGGATTTAAATTATCCGGTTTTCGATAATCGAAAGTGACGCCACGGGTAACTGTTAGTTTGTGTATGAAATAAACAACATGGTATATTGCTATAAGCACTAAAATAAAACTAAGAGGTAATGGTAAAGTCTGAAAAATATAAAGTGAAATTATTATGTGGGAAATACGGTTTACAGATCGTAAGTTTTTAATAGATTAATTTTTTACTAAGGCAGGAAAATAAAAATGGCTGGGAAAACATTAATCTTAGAGTATATGTTCTTCTAACACATATACTTGAAGATTCTAAGTGTATCTTATTACTTTTCTTTGTAGCATGTCGTACTAACTTATATTTTTAACATTTTCTTTTTTGTAAATAACAATTTTTCTCCTTGTTATTAAAAGTACTTGTTGTTATTACTTATTCAATTTAAGTTTCCCTGCGTCAACAATCAATACTATAAATTATTACTTTCTGGGTTTCTTGCTGTTTGGCTTTAGGTTTTAATTTCGTTAAACAAATGTTTACATAAAATAATTAGTTTAAAACGTATCGGATATTAAATAAATCTACTAAAAGATTAATCTAATCTAAATAATTTTTTTTTATTATTTTAAGTGTATATGTAATGCCTTCACATAAAGATTTGCCAACGCAGTTATTTTTTTTATTGCTTTCTTTATTACTTTGAGTGTGACTTTTTGGTTTCATTTCGTTCAATAATTACTATTGAATGTTTACATTTAATCAATAATATTAGTAGTATTTTAAAATATTTATCTGCCTTTTTTGTAACCTAATCTTCTAAACTTACGTACTAACGAGTTTTAACATGTTGGAGGTGATCTTGCCTTTAAAAAAATTGCACAAGTTTCATACTTTAAATATTTTAAAATCCTCTTGGAGTTTAACCTATATGTGTGTGTATATATATATTTATATATATTATTTATATATATACATATAAAAGGGAAAACTCTCACTTACTCACTCGATCATCAATAATTCTTCAACCTTCAGATATCACAGAAAGTTGAAATTTTACGCACTTATTCCTTATGGCTTAAATAAAAAAACTGCAATATTTTCTTGAAGATCGATTAAGCCTAAGAATTAAAATGGGGTTGCAGCCCCTAGAAGAATTATATTTCTCCAACTAGCTTTCTAACTTCTTTACGTCCTCGAATAATTTATTTAGTCTGACGCACACGTACTCCATGACTTACGAAGTCAAATAAGTATTTTCGTGACGATCAACCACCCATAAAGGCTTAAAAAGAGTTACAGGAGTTAAAGAACAAAATTTATGTTTTTAAATTTCTGATTTCCGACAGTGATTAAATTTCACCTACATGTGCACTTGTTCTCAACAAAAAAAATACAAGATTTTATACGCAGTATAACCATCTATAGGCGTTGAAATAGGGTTTGAACTCCTAGATGAGTTATATCTCCTATAAAGATGAAATTTAATAAACTTTATAATGAAGATCAAACACCCACAGAGGTTTAAAAGAGATGTGACCCGAATAAAAGCCTTATTTTTGTTTTTTAACTTCCTGATGGCCTAGACCAATGCAATTTTAAATACACGTGGCTTAAACTTCCAATAAACAAAGTACGTATTTTTCTTTAGTTTAACTATCGAATACGGGCTGATAGTATAGATTTGAAACCTCTAGAAAAACTATGAAGTAAACATTTTAGACCAGTGCATGAATATCATTTGAACGGGACAACCGTTACGGCGCTAAACACACCTTGGATCGGAACTAGATGACAATGGCCGGAAGTTTAAGTTTTTCACCGAAGAAGAAGACTTTCCAGACTTATGTTTTCTTGATCTGGGCCACAATGCAAACACTACTCGGGCACCGAGAATAACTTAGACCGAAAGAGGATTGTAAGGGACAAAAACAGACAATTTTACACTAAGTAGGCTTCTTTTTCAGACTAAGTATGTATACATTTTTGATCGTGGCATACTCTACAATGGCGTGTGAAATATAATTGACTCGAGCCAGCAATGCTTGTTCACGTGTATGAAATATTCTCGCTCTTCGTCACTCTGACCGCTAAAACATTTCTCTATTAACTTAAAGTCCAATTATTCTGAAATAAACCGGAGGTTGTAATATTTTCCAGTTATAATAAATTATTTTCAGGAATTGTTATTATGGTATTTAAAATGGATATGCCTACGACGTACCTGTTGTTCAATAGGAAGTCGCGTGCACAACCGTAAATTAAAAATATATTCCTTAACAAAAATCAGTTGTGTGACACGTGACAGTAAAAAATTCAGGAATCACAACAAACATATTAATAATGAACCATTACGAGTAGTTATAATTTGCAGAAAACATATTGCCGACCATTGTGGACTTTAGCCTGCTGCGAATACAATATTTTTCTACCGTCTAATGTTGTTTTATTTCTTTTTGTCATATTAGAACACAAATTAATTTAATTTGGATAGTATAATCCAAATTTAGAGAGTATGAGTTGATAAAATATTCTTGACCTGGTTGTTATTTGAAAACATGATTTTATATGTTAAAATAATATAAATTTCAGCATTTTCAAGTTTGCAACCCACAAACAACGTCATGTTTAAATATTTAAATAAATTATGTTTATTTTTAAACATAATTTATGGTTTCGAGGATATTTTATTTGAGAGAAATAAAGACAACTTTACTCTAAATCATATTATGGTATTAAAAAAAATAAAAATCCAAAATTGTACCTAGATCGCATATATACTCGTATGTCCATAAATGCATTGTAATAACTATATGTATTATTTATGTTTTGTAATTCAAATAATACAGTTGTTATGTTAAAAGTAACTCGTATTTATCTCAAATTAGTTGAACATTGTGAATATTTACCGTCTTGTAGAACATACAGGCTTGTCTGTCTTCGTCCTCCCCACTAGGGCAGTCTATAAATCCGTCGCAGAGGACGTGGTCGTCTATACAGCGGTACCGGCCTGTGCGGTCTGGGGTAGGGCAGGCAAACCTTTCCATGCCGTCTTCCTCCGCTGGCGGGCATTCTAGAACATATCAAACACATATATTGTTACAACTTTATAGAATTAGCAATACTCTTTGTTATAGATTTCACCGTGCACTGCATCGTTCGTAGAGTTGAACAGTTGCATTGATAAACTCGAACTGAAATAAATCTGAAGTTGTCTTTATAACATCATGAAAAACCAAGAATCTATAACAACTTTGTTTGTAACTCTGCATTAAAAACGTAATATAAAGCATAGATTCTATTCTAATAATCATTGTTATTTAAACAATTGTAAATGAAAAAACACACGGTAAAACATTCTTTTATTACGATATTAAACTTTCTAGAGGACCTGTTAGATTCACTTTCATATATGACTCAAAGTAAAAAGACTCATTCTTCTGTGAGATAATATGGAAAAACATAATTTTACTGTCACAAAAAACAGAAGAACGCCTTAAGAAACACCAAAATTACTTTGGATCAACATTTCAAAATTAGTTTAATTTATGCAATCCAAATTATTCTGTATTCACGCACAATACATTCATTATTACTCAAGACATGGGAGCTAGTTGCCATAACTTTGGCGTTCCCACAAATACTCTCCTTCTGGAACTAAATCCTCATAGCATAACTAAATAGTAAGCATTATTGAGTTAGCGATAACCATTGCATCAAAAGACCATTTATGCAAAATCTCGCTCTGGTGTAGGATGTCCTACAGCCTTTTATAGAGGTGAGAACAAATGACTGTATGAATTATGGAAAAACTAAGTTTGTCCATGCATCTTCAATGTAACCGTGAGAAATTCATTTTTACATAACCATAACCATATCCCACTATCCAGCCTAGTCTCTGGACCATAGATACCAAAGGAACGGCTACCATTAGAATATCTTTACCATTGACGAAAAATAAAGGTTTTTAAGCAGTTCGCAGATGATTAAAAGTACCATGATCATATTTTCTACGATGTATTTGCTATCTAAGCAACTCTTGTGTTGGTACATTTTGCTATCTACAGCAATACTAACATTAGACATCGTTTAAAATCGTTTTCATTTTATTCAGTAACACATTTTTAGAATTTAATTTTATTAAATTTTCTTTAAACTAAATCTGTTTAAAATCATTGTAACAAATACTGAAAGTAAAGTATTACATTTTTATGTGGATAGGGGTAACATTGCAATGAGGTTGATAATACCGGGTAAACTCTATAAAGTAACACAGTCATTTGATAACCTTAGTTTGTTTTTATACATCTATTTAACGAATTTAAATAACCATTTTCATTAAAGTCAACTGTTTCAAAACTAAAATTCATTTTATTATTGCAGCAACTCATTTCAATAACGGCTGGAAATTATTCAATAAAATGTTATTAAAATATGAGAAACGTCCAACTACTGAAAATGATAGATAAGGAATCAATGGATATTTTAACAATAAATCAAACATAAGGAGATAATTTAGTGATAGCAATAAATATAAAGATGGCGCAACTTTACGGGAAAGAATTTAGTTTATAGTAGATCATAACTTACTGAGTTAATAAGGTATTACGATAAGGATCTTTGGATCCTTTGTTACAATCTTATCAAAAAGATATCTGCAATAAACTGCATTGCACATGAAGAAAAGCTTATTATACAAACAGAAGTTCTAAGTTACAGATGGCAAAGAATTTGCAACACGTTTTTGCTGAACTGTTATTTTTATTCCAGTGATATATACGAATAAATAAATAAACATAAGTGAAGATTCATCCCTTATATTCTAATACTATAATATAATGGTATTCATCATACACTCCAGTGGCTCGCCAGTCACAGTCGATACGTTAGCTCTCAATCACATTGATGGATGTCTTGCGTCATATTTCATATGAAACGTAACGACTATTCTGACTGAATATAGAGCAATGCAAATATAGCTAGCTATATTTTCTCATATTTTCAAACGTATTTCTCAGACTTAATTACGATAGTGAAGTGAAAGCAAACTAACCAAACTAAAGATTAATATCTTGAATTTATGACTTATATCAGCAAGTAGCATCGTTGTATAATAGTGCGCATTGAGTAAATTCAATTTTTTGCATCGCTCGTTCTCGTCACATATAATATTTATACGCGTGAATGTCCATATGATTTATACACCATTGGAAACGGAAAGAAACGCTGAACTTTGTAATGCTTTTTTTATTCTAAGTCATCTGTGACATACAGGATTTGGATGCAAAACGTAGTTGGAAAGCAGTCCAGTTCAGTCCAATTCAGCTCAAGCGAGTGAATGTCATTGTTGCGGTTTGTGATAAATTTTTAAGATAAAATAGGGGTTATCATGTGTTAAATGGGTTTAGTGATTACTAAATGATGTGTTATGTGCAATAATATGGTTTAGGTATATATTTATATTAGTATTTTTTAGACTAGTAGACTACGTATAGGTTAGACCAGATGTATGTACTAGACATTTACTAGATTACTAAAAATGCCGCATAACTTATGTCTGATAAATTGTATAAATGTGTTAAATTTTATATAACTTTCATTACTAAAAATATATTTTATTTAATGGTTCCATTTAATGCACTACAAATAATATATTTATCACGTAACCGATACAAACTATATATTTTCGAAAACTAGACTAAATTTTGTAAGTTTTGGCTATCTTATAATGTTTAGCTTGTTTCGTAACTATCTGTTCTAGGTACACCATCACCCTTTATATTTTTACAAGAATTTTAAATTTTTTCAAATTTGATATTTTGACAAGTACTATATATTAAAGTATTCTCTAGTTGATTTTGAACAAAATGATACCACATACAGGAATGTTAATAGAATAGGTTTGTACGAGTCTTATACAAATACTGAGAGAATCGCCCAATAAACGGCTTGCTGATTAGAGAATAGAATGTAAAATTTGAGTTGATAGTCTGCACATTTCATATTAAATACGTCTAACATCATTACGTAACAAGTGATAAGTAAACATACATAATTTAACTAAAGGAAATATCCATTTTGTAGAACATTTCTCGTATGCGTACACAATAATATGTTGGCATTAAGATCAAAAATAAAAACACTATCATAGGATCAGCGAATACATGGAAGAGAATTAAAAAATAATGAATGTAATTTAACTGACGAATCAATTTTTTTCTTCTTATTTGATTGACTTTCACAATGAAATATACACTTTAAATTGTTGAAAAAGATTTACTAGCAACAATGAGATACTAAAAACAATTTCTACTATATTAATTTTGAACTTTGTGAGGGGGTAGGGATGCATAACACTGAACATTAGTAAACAAGCTCTGATTCCTTTTTGTTAATCAGTAAAAGCCGATAAATGTACGAGAATTACGATAGGGAATGGCAAGGAAGGTGAGAAAAGAATGACCCATAATAAACCAGAAGCAATATCTGTTCCCAGATTCCACTTTATAGTTAAGTAAGGAGCGATAGACGTACGTGAATCTTTATATCAAACGTTGGACAAGGGGAAAATCATAATGTACCCTAGTACACAAGGAGCAATAGTTGTTTCCAATTCCACATTGTAGTACAAGCGATTGATGTACGTGAATGTCGGTAGAAAATGGTAGGGAATGTGGGAAAACAATGAAACTTAGTACACAAGGAACAATAATTGATCCCGATTTCACTTTTTAGATGGGTAATTGAGCGATTGATATAGATTAAATGTTGTACTAATTTATGTTAAGGGGAAAATCACAATGAACCTAATCAAACCAGGAGCAGTAACTGCAAGGTTTACATTTACAGTTAGTTTGGGTTTACATTTCACATTGTGGTAGGGTGAATGGTAAAAGATATATTGACATTTCTACGAAAATTGAAGAGGAAGAGAAATAACAATGAACCTTTGTAAAAAATTAGCTGCAGCTTAGCTCAAAACTCTGCTTTATAGTTAAGGAAGGGATTAGATGTAAGTGAATTCTTTTCGAAGGTGGTGGGGAAGGAGGATACCACAATGTATTTTAGTAAATAAGGAACAGTAGGTGGGTTCCGACACCATTTTGTACTTGATTACGTGTCGATAGATGTGTAAATTCTTTTTGAAAGTGGTGGGGAATGGAGATATCAATACGTATTTTAGTAAAAAAGGAGCAGTAGATTGGTTCCGACATCAATTTGTAATTGATTACGTGTCGATAGATGTGTAAATGCTTTTCGAAAGTGGTGGGGAAGGGAGATATCACAATGTATTTTAGTAAACAAGGAGCAGTAGATGGGTTCCGACATCACTTTGTAATTGATTACGTGTCGATAGATGTGTAAATTCTTTTCGAAAGTGGTGGGGAAGGGGGATATCACAATGTATTTTAGTATACAAGGAGCAGTAGATGGGTTCCGATACCACTCTTTAATTGATTACGTGTCGATAGATGAGTATATTCTTTTCGAAAGTGGTGGGGATATCACAATGGGCCTTAGAAAATAAGGGGCATTAACAGGGTTCCGATTTCACTTTTACTTAATTACGTGGCGATAGATGTAGTAGGAACTGTAGTAATTAATATGGTTAATGAGAAGAGTTTATAAACATAACTAAAGCGTTAACTATATTTTTAAAATATTCCAAATCATCGTTATGATATAGATAATATTTAGGGTCCAAGTGTTCTAATTAACTTAATGCTATACTGATGGGAATCTATAGTTTTTTAATATAAAGTTGATTTCAATCATAAAAGCAACAAGCAAAACAAAATCATTACAATTTACCACATGAAACACTATAAGCTATTGTTACAAGACATACTAACTGACACCTCAATATTTTTGAATTATTATTGTTATCACATACTATATATTCATGCTCTTAGTAGCCATGGAGTTGTGATAATGGAAGAAAAACAATATTACTTTCCCTTGATAAAACAGTTTATTTCTGTAATTGTTTGGATACATTGTTGTTAAAAAGCATTTTGAGATTAACTTTTCATTTTCAAGTGTGTTTTGTTAAATACTGTGTTTTCTGTGCTTTAAACATCTGACGTTGAGATACTTGTCTTAAAACTTATGTTATGCCTCCAAAAAGTTTTGAACTGTTTTGAAAAAATGAATTACCACTATTTTGCTTAATCTAATTCCATATTAAAATCAATTGGTACGCCTAATTGACACAACACTTTACATGTGGCAAAGTTGCTTACGCCGTTGAAATGATCAAGGTGAACAATCGTATTGATGATGACAAAGTTCAAATAAATGGCCCAAAGCTTGAAAGAAGTTTACATATTTCTTATATGTACGTCTTCAAAACCCGTTGATCCAAAATCTGTTCGAGGTGGCAGACGTTCTCGGAATAAATGTATAAATAAAGCTTGCTGATCGTAATGGGCATTAAAAAACAATAACTGATAATTTATCAGTTCACATTAATGGTTAATCTTATACTATAATAACCAATCTTCTTGCAATTGATAACTCTGTAATGTCCATACGTCTAATGTAACTGTTTTAAGCTTTTCTTGGTGATATGATATACTTAAGCATAAATTGCAGTGTTGTTATCTCCATCAGTATTTCAATATATATTTATAAAATAATTTTTAATAAACAGCCTAACATTCTATATATAGGGTGTAACGAAAAGGTTGAGCTGGTTATGCATTTTCAGATTCTGTGTGATTCTAAGAATGAAATTAAGAATACTTGTTTCCACGTTTAGCAGCTATACGCCATTTTGTTTTTTTTTATTAAAACAATTTTATCTTTCTTGTTATCTTTACGATTGTTACAAAACTTGGTGAACGAGTCCAGAAGGGTTTATACGGTTATATCAGAACGAAATTACAGAAGGTTTTGTATTTCAAATGTAAATTAAATGGCCTGTAATTATACAATATTTGAACAGCTGTTATTTAAATCAGCTGTTAATGTAATTAAAGTTTAACACTGAAAATGACTATTGAACCTTTTAAATCTAATACATATTTGTTTTCCATGATTCTACCAAATACCAACTGATCTCAAAAACATGTTAATTCGGCTATGTTTACATTTATTACATGTTAAAGGTTCAATAGTCAGTATCAGAGTTGCATTTTAATTACAGTACCAGCTGATTTAACATCTGTTCTAATACGGTTAAATTATGGGTAATTTAATTGCACGTGTAATACGAAACCTATTTTGTGTCTTATAAAATTTTGATAACACCAGTGGTTTATTTGATATGTCATAAAAGAAAGTTTAAATTGCCGACATTTTGAAAATATTGAAACTGGTTCAAAAATATTGTTTTCCTATACAATACCTTCAGAAAACAGACCCGTTTACCAAGTTTTGTAACAGTCTTAAAAGGAAAAATATAGATAAAATGTATTAGCTAGTGTATAGCTATTAAACGAATTGGAAATTGGAAAAAAATATTCTTCATTTAGACTCACACGTAGAATCTGAAAATGCATAGCTAGCACAACCTTTTTATTACACCCTGTATTAATAATAAATTAAGGACGTAATATTTCATTTTATTATTTTGGAAAGGAAAATAAGGTTTTGCATATTTTCAAAAGTTATATGTTGCAAAAATATTAAAATACTTCTACATGTATTTCACTTTCCCGGTCCACGCACGTGACCGTGTTATTCAGCTGGTGTTTCATTCTCACCAGTCGGACATTATTCTTTTCTTGTAATATTTAGGTATTGATTTTGTGACGTACAACAATGTTTGTTGTCAAATTTAATTTTTTATGTGGTAAGTTAATCGCCACACTTTTTGAGTTTTTAGTGCATGCTCTGCCAACTGAGAAAGTGTGTATATTCGAACCCTCGAAACGTAGTGTTCATTTTTTGCAACATATAACGATGGTAAATGCCCAAAATCCTGTTATACTTTTAAATCATATATCGTCAATAAAACGTTAAACGCTATTGTAATTAATCTCGTAGTACTTTGTTACTTGGAGGATTTAAGTGTAAAAGTGTGCGTTCCGCATTATTATAATACCACTATTCACAAAATACTTTGTAATAAATTGAGTAAAATGAAATATTTTTTAAGTGAGCTAACGAAACCAAGGCATGAATTAGATTTGCTGAGTGAGATATTTTTTGTTGAAATTCCTGGAACATGATTATCTAATAACAGGAGTTTAGAACAAAACTATCTCATGTTTACTTCGAAATATCTACAATAGATGCAAGAGTAAACTAATCTTATTTTATTACAAAGTGTCCAATTAGCTGAACTGCTAAACTTTTAACTAGTTTCACAAAATTGCTTTAATTTGATTTTTATTTCCTGCCTTACCATCGCAGGTCTAAAGTACCACTGCAACAATATAATTTATCTTGGGAATGTTTTAACAATTTTATTTCAAAAATACCAGTTTTATTAAGCTTCGTATGTTTTGACTAAATTACTACCCATACTTTATCCTACGTCATTATTTTAATGCAATATTAATTTTAGACTGCCTGATTTTTTTATAAATAACCAAATACTTGCACAGGTAACAGTTGTAAGATACAAGATAGATATAAGATATAAATACGACACAATTTTTACATGTTTCTGTATCAATTTAATAATATTCAACATTTCGGGAAAACAATTTTTTTATTTGGAAATAATTGTTTTTTTTTTATATTAAGATAAATATCAATTTTTCATGATATTTATTCATGTACTTACCAGTAATGGAAATGGAGTGTTTAGCGGCACAGTATGCTTTAGTTTATGCAACATACAGCATGACTTACAAAACGTAAACTGCATTTTATATAATAAATGTAACATGTTCATATGATATTTCACGAGATTGTTTCATTCATACTGAAATCCTAGTTAATATTTTAAGGTATGAACAATGTTTAAATATTACTAATTTAATTATTCTTAATGTATATATTTGTATACAAGTAAACTTATTTCAAATTTAAAAGCCCGTTTGTAGTTACTTTATTAAATAACTCCTTGTTGTCCGTTTTCCTGTCAAGGACAAAAAAAATTTGGTTTTGTTTATTTAAAACCGTTGACAAAATTCTTTTGTTGTATTAATAAGCAAAAATATTCACAATTATACCGAATGCTGGTATAATGATAATAAATACACAACCTACCATTAAAGAGTTTTGATTTATTTGTTAACAGCTGACTGTATTTCGCTTAGTACTATAAGTAATCCTTAAAACCAATTTACTTTTAAATACTTCGGTAGTTACACCGGTTCATTTTAAGATACATCGCAATACATACAAAAGACTTGACAAACATATATTTACAATTCTTGAAGTAACATTTAGTTATTTTTTAATTGAGTCAAAAAGCAATCAATATGTATAGTAAGTAATATTAATGTTCTATTGTTTTATTGGCAGTTGTTTAACTACGCTAAGACATCACCAACATGCGGGATTTTTCATGCCTGACTAAGACTAAATAATGATTCTTGCACAAAAGCAAATATCTTTGTTTAGGCACTATTTTAGCTTTGTTTACCTGAAATTCAATCTATTTAGATGCAACAGCTATGCAGATCTGAACTTTTTTTACCATATAAACATTACATTTAAACTAATGCTATTGTTAGTATTTTTAACGGGTAGCGAAAAAGATGGGTTTTATTTCACTACGTTATGGGACTAATTCATATTTAATTCACATGTGTCGTATTCTTTTAAATTTGTGTGACAATATGCTTTCCAGATCAAATTACAATTTACAATTATCTCAATGTTTAGGACATGCAAAAAGTTACAGTATTTGTTATTTTGTTGTTTTATGAACACCATGCACGTTTTTATCTCTTCGTAACTGTTTAAAAAATGTAACAGCTGTCGGAGGAAAATTGTTTAAGGAGGTAAAGCCATGTAGTTGGATTTCAGGTAAATGAACTAGGTGTAATAAGCACGACAGGCCAGGACAGGACGACGCCACTCTGTTGCTTACCTACAGTAGGCAGGGGCAAATGTCTCACAGGCCCTTCCTCAGTGGGGTACAGCCACCGATCTGGAAACCAAAAATGACTATGCAAAGTCCATTAATAATAAAGCATAGAACATGCAGTCCGTGTCGCGATTTCAAACCACTGGCGTTCAACGAAAAAACGTCCACTAGAAATGAAGCTGACCGAAATCTGAAACCAGAAGTTAAATTGTTTAAGAATTATCACCACCTTTACAAACATAATAGAATATATGGAGAAAACACGTTGCGCATTCATGTAAAGGATATTCTGTGGTCTCCAATTTC
This sequence comes from Homalodisca vitripennis, assembly GCF_021130785.1. Lineage (NCBI taxonomy): Eukaryota > Metazoa > Arthropoda > Insecta > Hemiptera > Cicadellidae > Homalodisca > Homalodisca vitripennis. The sequence goes on from NC_060210.1 coordinate 100,445,764, forward strand.
AGAGCTCAACCCAGATAATCTCAAGGGTTCAGTTCGTAAAGACTCACTTTACCATATTTAAGGATTATACTTTGACATTTAATAATTTTGAATTGGTTCCGAAGATGGTCGTACCTTCCGATGGTCATAAATTGTTCCAGAAATGCTTAGGGAAATCCGTAAGATGCCACGGGTTAGGAGCTAATAGATTATCACTCAAATCTATTCAAGCACTCTAAATTGAATTGATTTCAAATATCCTAACGAGTTGATTCATATTATGTATTTCATACGATATTTACACTTTAATTAAAGTAATATTATAAATTGATATATTAATATAGATACTTCATTTTGGATGCATAATATGCATCCATTAAGTAAATATTATTTACTTAACATATCTGTCCTAAAACATTCCCGTTCGCCTTCCATCTTAGACCTTCTTTATAAATAATAGTAGCGAAAGTCAATTGTTATCGTCCAACTATAATGAACGGGATATGCGAAAAACGTAAAGAGAGTCTTAAAGTTAAAATTCAATATACATGTACTGCAAATGTGCGTTATGATATTTTATAAATACATATATTACTTTGGAGAAAGATCATGTACCATTTGTTGGACTAAGCTAAAGTTTATATTTTATATTTTACTAATTAGTAATTTTAAATTTTCTAAATAAGGTTTATCCTGTAAAATGTCTCGTCAAGCGCTGAACAGAGCCGGTTATTGCCATGAGATGACGCTATCGCCAACCTTAATGTGATTAAACTTCCGAGAAATTACAAAAGCCTCTTCTTTATTATATACAACATTACCATTTAAATTATGAATACGATTTACCCATAAAATGTCTCGTCGAGCACTGAACAGAGATGGATATTTCCATGAGAGAAAGCTATCACCAACTTTAAATGAGAGTAATCTCTAGATAAATTACAAAAGCCTCTCTTTTATTAAATACAACATTACTGTTTAAATTGTAATAAGTTTTATCCCGTAAAATAACTGACAAGCACTAAAGATAGCCGGTTTTTGCCATGAGAGAATAAATTGCCACTAGATAAATTAAAAAAAGCCTCTCCTTTCTTAAATATTACATCACCATGCATCCGGGCTTGTAAGAGAAAAGGGAGGCGGCTGAATATCAGGTGGACAAAATCTTTGGTGAGCTCCGAGGAAAAAATCTGTTTAACTCACTAGCAAACCTCAAGGGATCGCTAACTCGCTCGTTTAAAGTTGTTAACTCGATTCGTTTGTCAATTGGTTTTATTTCATTGTTTATTATGGCCCAAACGGTTTTGAGACATTTTAAAATGAGCTTTGATTTATTGACATGATTAGCTTTCGAAGCTGTGATGACTTTTCTAGAAATTCTGCTATAATTTTGAAAAAAGGTTTAAACCCGAGTTCGAAGTGTGCCTGTTAGTTTCAGAGAATATAATAATGTTTCTTTCGAAACAAAAATACCTTTGGTAATCCATTTGCACTTTTTCATTCTCATGTTTGGTTTATTTTTCTTTAACGACAGTTCACATTCAGTTGGAAATGTTGGATATTAGCGAGCCTCGTGACACTGTTAGTTGTTTTGATTGGTGGATCCCATATCGTCGCGAAACCACCTATGGTAGCCTGTTGGCCATAGTGGTAGGAAAAGGCTGTGGTTATCACAGATATCTTCAATTTAGTCAAGTTTGTAACTATGTTGTCAATAGCTGTGGCTTAGTGGTTTGTTACTCTTGTTTGCGAGTTGATTGTCCAATCGAGACAAAATGTCCTCAACAAATCAGTGACTCGCTGTGTCATGGGACTATTACCGTCTAAAACGTCCTTGTTAAAGTCTCCCATGATCATTAAGTTTTTATTTCGTCTGTCACTTAAGTCAACAGCATTCCAAATTTTGACAAAAATGTATTTCCATTCCCGCTGACAGATCTGTATGTTCTGTGTAGTTGTGATTTGTTTGTTTTAAATTTACCCCGTTAGTTCAAATTTTTGTATGAAAAGTCAGTGGTGGTGCGGCAATACAAATTTGTTAATTGGTAATATTTTGATTTTATAATTTTGGATGAGCGTTTTCAGTTACACTAGCAGATCGGGACGGAGTTCCCCACAGATTCCCCTTATTTGTAGCAATTTCTGCATTTTCGTAACATGATGAATGTGAGACATTGAGTACCACAGTAGATAGTTATTATATAATATTGCAATTCATAAAGTGATTCTATGAGTCATAATTTAAATACGTAAAGAAATAAATTCAATATAATAACAGAGTCCAGATGGAAAAGGCGATATTAAAGCTTCAGATTTATAAACGGAGTCACTGCTATCAATGGATGGATGATTCCCTTTTCTTATATTTCAGAAACGATAAAGGATAATAAGCGCGAATTATGTCTTCCATATCAGTCGACTCTGGCTGACAGTAGTGACTTTATCAGTTCCTAGGTTGACACTTGATATATAAAATTATATACAACACCACCGTTTCAACACTAAAAACGATTGTCATGAGAAGCAGCTATCGTCAACTTTAGATGAGATACAAAAAACGCACATTTTATTTATGTACAACACCAACTATATACCATATATATATCTTATATATATAAAAATCTTGAGTCACGATGTATGTTGCCAATAAACTCCAAAACGACTGAACCAATTTCAATCAAATTTCACATGTATCCGTAATTTAGTCTAACTTAGAAGATAGGATAGTTATTATCTGAATTATTCGCTTATGTCGTGAATATAAACGAATAAAATGAAGAAAAGTTTTCAAAGCGCCTGCACATTATAACCTGCAATTACGAGATAGATACGTATATTAAACAGTGAAACACTATTTGAAGGCGCTAAGTTATGATGTATAATTGTCTAAACTAAATTTTTGGTTGAACTTAAAGGTTGAGTGGTAGACCACTTTGTAATAAAATACATTATGCATGTACAATACATTTTTGACATATTTTCTTGATCGTGACATCAAGGTAAAATCTACATCGGGGTTGGAAATATAATTTACTTCAACCAGAAATGCTCATACGCGGGCAAAACTTACGAAAAGCGTGCGAAGCCGCGGGAAACAGCTAGTATATATATATATATATATATATATATATATATATATATATATATATATATATATATATATATATATATGTATATCATATCATTTTTTACTTTTATATATATATATATATAATGGTGAACTATACATTTGCTATATTCTAAATAGGATTTATCCCGTAAAGCGTCTTGTCAACCACTGAACAGTGGCGGTTATTGCTATGTGGTAAAGCTATCGAAAACTTCAGATGAGATTATTTTCCTGAGAAATTGCAATAGCCTCTCCTTTATTACATACAACAGCAACGGTTACATCCAAAATAGATTTATCCCATAAAGTATATTGTCAACCACTGAACAGTGGCGGTTATTGCTATAAGGTAAACCTATCCCAAACTTTAGATGAGATGATTTTCCCGAGAAATTACAAAAGTCTCTCCTTTATTATATACAACACCAACGGTTACATTCTAAATAGGATTTATCCCATAAAGTATATTGTCAGCCACTGAAAAGTGGCGGTTATTGTTATGTGGTAAAGTTATCGAAAACTTCAGATGAGATTATTTTCCTGAGAAATTGCAATAGCCTCTCCTTTATTACATACAACAGCAACGGTTACATCCAAAATAGATTTATCCCATAAAGTATATTGTCAGCCACTGAACAGTGGCGGTTATTGCTATAAGGTAAACGTATCCCAAACTTTAGATGAGATGATTTTCCCGAGAAATTACAAAAGTCTCTCCTTTATTATATACAACATCACCGCTTAAACACTAAAACCAATTTATCCTGTAAAGCGTTTCGTCAAGCATTTAACACACTCGGTTATTGGCATGAGATGAAGTTGTCGCCAACTTCAGAAAATATCATTTATTCAAGAATTTACAAAAGCCCTTTATTTGTAAATTAATAAAAGAAAATAATCCCCAGAATATGGTATGTAAATTAATGTGAGTCTATTGTAAGACAAAAAGTTCTTCATTATTATATAAACGTAGATTAAGTTCACTTCTACACTGCAAACTATTTAAACCCATAATTTTGCTATTGAAGAACTCATGGTATACGGTCAGAAAGACTCAAACTGTTAAATTTACAATAATTAGATAATAAATATATTTATAAGAATCTATCTTAACGGTTCTGGGTTCTTACTTTGTTATAAATAACGTTTTTTTACGAAACTACTTTTAATTGGCACAATGACACCTTTGCATCGATTTATATTCTGGTCTTATTTGACATTTATGATTCATGGAAAAAACGAAGCACACAGGCATTCAGTAAATTCCTTTGAACCTTCTACAGCAGAAGCTACAAAGAATTTCACCTAGAACTTGTAAAGTATTTATGCTGAGAGGATACTCACTAGTAAACAAATCTCCCACACACGGGAAAATTAGACATATCTTATTCAGTACTGTCTGAATAGAATATTTAGACTACTTCTTCAAAATGTAGCTTTACTTATTAACGTTTATTAATCTTAACGGGTATGAAATTTAGCAATACTTTTTAGGGTTCTGTACGTCTCAGTTGGACTTTAAAGAGACATTCTCAAACGAAACGTTATGACGTAATGACTAATTCAAAATTAAATTTTTATGTAGAGTCACTATTGTGTTAATGAAAACGGGCTACTTTTGACAATCCAGGTTGTAAAAATCAAGCATAGATATGGAAGTTTGTATCTGGAAGTTAATAATTTCTACCAAATTAAACATAAAAGAACAAATAAAAATATATATCAATATATAAAGCCAGCATGTATGTGTTTTGTATTAAATTATTAAATTTTACAATACCAGAAAATAAACTAATTATAGTTAATTTGCTTCCAAGAACACCAAAGTCATTTGTGTTGTATTATTCTTACACTTAAGTTATTGATATCCATACTATTATATAAGATTTAAAGGTGTGTGTGTGTGTGTGTGTGTGTTTTTTTTTGCAATCACGTAAAACTTATTGTTTTAGAATTTTAAGTTGAGATGATTAGTGTCTTGGTTAACATTCTTATATCGAAATTCCCTCCCGGCTATGAACAACTGATCTTGAAAACTTGATGAGGCTTAATCAGCAGGTTGTAAAATTGTTTAATAATAGACTGTTTTTTTCTTAACATTATAATATGACTACACAGTCACATGTTTAAATAATTTAAGTACTATTTTATATTTTTATAGTATTATAGTATATAGTATTGAAATTATAGAGTAGGCATAAAAGTAATTTAACTTCTTATATTAACCTTCTCTGTCATTACTGATGAGCACAGAGGTTATCCAAATAATAAAATAGAAAGTTTTATTAACAATATATATATTTTAGTGGTAAATTCGAACAATTACTACTCGTAATATCCACTGCTTGATCATTAAAGTAATGCAGATATACAAAAATTACTGTGTAACGTTTGTTTAAGATTTAAAGAATGTTATAAACATATGTTAGTTGTGTTTGATTGACAAACTATGGTGCCAGAAATATCTCAGACCGAAATAAACTACCAAGGATAATTGAACACTTTTTGACTGAAACAGGCCCCTCAGACCTGCGTACTTAAATATGGATATAGTCTTGATCGTTTCAAAATGGAATAGAGTCCCATTATTCATTACATCATAAATGTGTTAACTGAAAAGCTAAGAACTTTGAATTTATGATTCATCCACGCTGTGTTAAAAAGGTTAATTGTTACTGAAATTGCTCATTGTGAGATATTGGGAGAAAATTCTGGTTATTTCATGGTACACTGCTCATTAAACATAAATATTAAATGGATCAGACTATTAAAATATATTTCAGTTAATACTACATAATTTACTATCTTGAATGTCGTTAAAAGGAATATGCTCACGATGTCTCCGTTTACTCTTAAAATTAGTAGTAAATAAAACCTTCTGGCGTAATTATAAATCTAAATGATGATTGCAATAGGTTTAAATATCACTAAACAACTTTTATATCATATTATAATTTGGATTTTCTTACAATTATTTATCGTACAAATCCAACACACTATGTTGTAATACAATATGCCACTACTATAACACGAAACAGACAGTTAGGAATATACAATTAATCTGTGGCCAATGATATGGGAGATAAGCTTTGGTATTATTACTAATGTTAACACCTACAACATGAATAGGTGTAGTGTTAACAGTAAACCGCTGGGTGTAACTGGCGCAATCAATTTAAGGGTTGCCGTGTATTTAGTGGCCTGTTGCACTGCTCACGCTATCCAGTCAGCTGTAGTCGGTAAGATTCCGAATGTTAACCGATAGCACATGAATAGTGAGACTGTTGAAAGTAGCGTTAACAGTAAACCGCTGGGTGTAACTGGCACATTCAATTTAAGGGTTGCCGTGTATTTAGTGGCCTGTTGCACTACTCACGCTATCCTGTCAGCTGTAGTCGGTAAGATTCCGAATGTTAACAGATAGCACATGAATAGTGAGACTGTTGAAAGTAGCGTGAACAGTAAACCGCTGGGTGTAACTGGCGCAATCAATTTAAGGGTTGCCGTGTATGTGTGGCCTGTTGCACTGCTCACGCTATCCAGTCAGCTGTAGTCGGTAAGATTCCGAATGTTAACAGCTGGCAAAGGAATAGTGAGACTGTTGAAAGTAGCGTTAACAGTAAAAACTGGCGCAAGCAATGTAAGGGTTGCCGTGTATTTAGTGGCCTGTTGCACTACTCACGCTATCCTGTCAGCTGTAGTCGGTAAGATTCCGAATGTTAACAGATAGCACATGAATAGTGAGTCTGTTGAAAGTAGCTTTAACAGTAAACCGCTGGGTGTAACTGGCGCAATCAATTTAAGGGTTGCCGTGTATTTAGTGGCCTGTTGCACTGCTCACGCTATCCAGTCAGCTGTCGTCGGTAAGATTCCGAATGTTAACAGATAGCATATGAATAGTGAGACTGTTGTAAGTAGCTTTAACAGTAAACCGCTGGGTGTAACTGGCGCAATCAATGTAAGGGTTGCCGTGTATTTAGTGGCCTGTTGCACTACTCACGCTATCCAGTCAGCTGTAGTCGGTAAGATTCCGAATGTTAACAGATAGCACATGAATAGTGAGACTGTTGTAAGTAGCTTTAACAGTAAACCGCTGGGTGTAACTGGCGCAAGCAATGTAAGGGTTGCCGTGTATTTAGTGGCCTGTTGCACTGCTTCACGCTATCCAGTCAGCTGTAGTCGGTAAGATTCCGAATGTTAACAGCAGCTGGCAAGTGAGATAGTGAGTACTGTTGTAAGTAGTGTAACTGGCGCATTCAATTTAAGGGTTGCCGTGTATTTAGTGGCCTGTTGCACTGCTCACGCTATCCAGTCAGCTGTAGTCGGTAAGATTCCGAATGTTAACAGATAGCACATGAATAGTGAGACTGTTGTTAGTAGCGTTAACAGTAAACCGCTGGGTGTAACTGGTGCAATCAATTTAAGGGTTGCCGTGTATTTAGTGGCCTGTTGCACTACTCACGCTGTCCTGTCAGCTGTAGTCGGTAAGATTCCGAATGTTAACAGATAGCACATGAATAGTGAGACTGTTGTTAGTAGCGTTAACAGTAAACCGCTGGGTGTAACTGGCGCATTCAATTTAAGGGTCGCCGTGTATTTAGTGGCCTGTTGCACTACCCACGCTATCCTGTCAGCTGTAGTCAGTAAGATTCCGAATGTTAACAGATAGCATATGAATAGTGAGACTGTTGAAAGTAGCGTTAACAGTAAACCGCTGGGTGTAACTGGTGCAATCAATTTAAGGGTTGCCGTGTATTTAGTGGCCTGTTGCACTACTCACGCTATCCCGCGGCCTTTAGGTATATTACACTGCCTTCGTAGTTTACATGTTTGCTGTTGTAGTCATTAATTGGTTAGTAATCATGTTAGCTACGTTTCAGTCTATCTAATGATGTAATCCGCATCGATTCAAAATCTAATTTGCACTGAAATGAATCATTTCATAGTTACTGGAAATTGTGAGCTCAATAATCAACAACTTTTGTTTAAAGCATTAACTCAGTGATCACCCGCAATATGATAAACTTATTGAGATTTTTCCATTGTGATTTCAGGTTAAAACACAACATCCTCTTGAACGACTACATTTTCTTGGGAATTCATGCAAATAAATATGATTGTTCATTATTTGACCTACCATTGATTTAAATAATCTTTGACCAGTTCTGTCGTGATGAATTCAAGATGTAACAAGTTTCCATCTTGATCCCTTTACTTTCACATGCATGAAAGCCCATAATATTTACATTCCAAAACCACCGTTCCACGAAGAACATTTGCTATAGTCAGTATCGAAGTTGACTGATTTTTAAATTCTAATCTCGTGCCTTCAGACGTCAATATAATATTTCCTATGACTCATTATTTATAAATTAGAGATATTCCTGTATATATGTTATCATAATAGAATGTAGTTAGTTTCCGGCCATGCAAAGCAGTTTTATAGAAGATACAAGAAAATGCTCTTATTAATGGTCTGTTACAACATTTAGTCTGATATATTTTCTCATTAGTGACGAGCTTTCTACATACTGTAAAGTACAACTCGAAGATACGTTAATGTCCTATAATTTAAACTTTTTATTAATCAAAGTACACCAAAAATACTACACATCCTCTTGGCATACATCTTCTCTGTAGAACACAGCTTATTAACATTCAAAATTTAAGTTCATGGCTTTTGGTGATAGAGACTTTTGTCTAATATACTCCTTCGTAAAAATAGTCTGTAGGTTAAAAACTTTTCCAAATTGACAATAGCTTACATTTCTTGTGAGTTTTTAGCTTAACGCAAAGTTTAAAACATCTCATTTGGATCGGAACCTGGAAAAAGACTAGGAATAAATCCAGGGAACCAGTATATTCTTCAGTAATCATCAGTTACAACCAATAAGTAGTTGGGCAATACGAGTCAAACATCGGATAACAATAAAAATGTAATAAAAGGTAGAGTTTTATAAATATATTTATTTGGTCTTAAATTAACATTATATTATAATTGTGTAAAGTATGTAACCAAAGTATCAGAGGAACATGAAACTTTGGTTAATTTTAAAGCAGATATTTCAAACTCTAAACATATTAGTCAAAAGCAAACGCTAAATTGAATTTTTAACAGTTTAAAAGAATTATTAATGTCTATATGTAGATTAATAATAATAGTTTAAATGTTACAGAGTTACATTTACACTTGAATTGCTAGATAGCTTACATTTATGTTGCTTGGACCTATATTAACTGTTCACATACTCGTGCCGTTATATTTCGTGTTTTTAAATTATTTTCTTTTTTTACCAGGCGAGGTTAGGGTAAAGAAGCCCTCTCTAACAGAATAGCTGTGTTTGTAATAAACGGAATCTATTACTATTTTAATTAAATCAAACTTTTTCAAATTACTTACAACTACTTAAAAATAATAAATCCATGTACTAATTTTATACTAAGAATTAAAATTTGACTTGATTTGAACCTCTATATTAATAAATAGAATTATAGCATAATCTTCACTAACTGAATACATTTTTCTTTCTCAAAACTGTAATTAAAAATATATTTTACCTTACTCACAGATTTCATAGTACAAAAATTCATAAACCATAACACTTATAATTAATTGTTTTACATATTAAGGGTTATTTTATTTTTATTCTACACTACATAAATAAACACTATATAAATGTTGAATGTAATATCTAATAATTTTAAACTTGGTTATTTCCTTTCAAATATCATGAATAATATATTGAAGCTTTCATGTGAAAATGAAATGATTTGGAGAGGATTTGGCAAATCGGATCTGTCAAAGCAAGATGGAATGGTGAAGCAGTCTCACGTTGTCACCCCCGCATGAATATCTTTACCGTCACCACTTTACAGAAGCTTGAACGTCTGATCACCCTTCGTAAGCCCTTCCCCTTAGAAAACACTCTTGAATGCCTTGAAAGTCTAAACATTCACAACTTTTCAACAAGTTGCATGGTAAAAAAATTAAATCGTTTAGTAAGTCTTTTGTAAATAACATCTCTTTTCATATTCTTCAGCTACACTATATTAAAAGTCTAATAATCTGGTAAAATGCCAGAATTAGATTACTAATATAATAATATTAATTTATTAGGTGTTATTTGATTTGTTATTATAATTGAATTTTCAACAAATGTCACGTGATTGTTGGTTTACAAAGCGAGTAATAAATAAATAGCAAAAATAAATATTATTTACATCATACCATACAAAGTTAATTATACATCTTTTTATACTAAACTACTGACATTATCCCAGAAAATGTTGTTGTACAGCGAATTACCATAGATGATATCTTCAATCTTCTGATACTTCACCATGCGCAAATGAAAACCATAAATGACAGATAATCTCTAGGAGCTGTAAAAAACAAAAACCACTTTCCTGTATCACTGTTGCTGAATTAGGAATGGACGTGACATGGAAATATTTATGCTACTGTGGAATTGGTATTTTGTCGCATCGGGACTTCAAGAAACATTTGACATAGTTGAATTGCATCTTTTAGCTCTTCATTAAGTTCAGATGTCATTTATATCTAAAATGGTTGTGGATTTAAATACGATGATGACTAAAAACTTTGCGAAGTGATCCAATAAATGACGAATTTTGTGTTGGAAAGGCCAATGAAGTTTATGAGAGATATATAATCTAATGCAATCTGATGGCCAATTTTTTGACAAATTTCTGACTCAACTAAAAACTAGAGGAGCAACTTTCAATTTCAAAACTATTAGAGACAGCCTTATCAGAGACTTTAGGGGTGAATTAAGGGCCATTTAGTCTCTATTGAAAAGTTAGACTTCAATACAGCCATTCATAAATAAAAGATCCAGTGACAATTAAAGTATTCGGGAGCATTCTATTACTTTACGATTTTTGTTGGTGTGGGTCTCGACATGCTCGTAGAAACTGTCCCGCAAGCAATACAACTTGCTCGCGTAACAGGAAGTACTATGTTTGCCTGTTTGCAAGTGGCATGGTAAATATAATAGCAATAAAAGAAAATTAAATTTTGTGAAAGAGCCAAATTCCTCTACAAAACTATGAAAATTATACTCTACAAGTGACATGACAAAATCTAGTATTGTATATTGGTTTGACTGAAATGCTGTAGTTACTAGGAATATACTTGTAAAGTTGAAGCGAGCCCAATGTGAATGAAAGAAAATAACGATTTCTTATTTTACCAGGGGAAGTTAGGGTTAAGAAGCCCTCTCTTACTCTTAACCTGGGGACAAACGGCTTAACCACCGGCAATGGCCGGTCCAACAATTAGGCTTCAATAAGAGGATATCTCATATTATGACGCTCACTAGTATTATCGGAGGAATATTATGGTCAATGGAATATAAATATAATATTGATTTTATTGGTAATCCCTTTTTCAAATTGACCCACCAGAAGAATCCATCATAATCTTATAAAAGCAGTCGACAATGATTTGGCTTACTATGTTGCATCATAAAACCTGTCGGTAAACGAACATCTTGTGTTTCTCCTGTGAAAATAGTTAAGTAGAAAAAAATATAATTTCCATAGATCGTCCAGATTTTTATGAAGATGGGAAGAGTAGACATTTTCTCTTGCTAAATATTGAAAAGAGCTTTTTAAGTTAAATACAGTGCTGTTCTTACTTTAATATAGAACAGTATGCTGACAAACGTTTAAAGCTTATTAAGCTTGATTTTCTTTTTAATATTCACCTACGAAAGACATTATTTCATATTATGTGTGGTAGGGACAATTATAATTCATTAGTTTTGCAAAATTAAAAATATTGCTCAATTTTGTGAAGCCTCAAAATTGAAAATTTTAAAAATCAATGTCTCCCTAAAATATACAATTTTTATTATATATTTTTAAGTTGTTGCCTATCTGTAACCATAAAAATGGCGGCCTAAAAACAGATTTTATTTACTAAATCAAATAATTCTGTTTAAAAAATTAGCTTTATAAAAATGTATTATTAATTATTTAAATTTTATGAAGTGATTTAGTATAATTTTAGTGGTTTTCATTTTTATCTGACATTATAGGATCAAAAAGTTAAAAAAAAATCCTAAGTAATTTCTTTGATTCCTTTATGCTCCGAGTACTCGTATATTTGTATGGAACGTCTGAATGCCACTTCTTACAGGCCTGGCGATGATTTTATTTCTTTTATGTTGTCAGGTTCTTTGTCACGCAGTTTTATTTCTGATAAATAACATAAATCATACGCTACTCTGTTTTACCACGTTACACATGAAAATGTTTCTATCTATAAATTTAAATCCTTTAAGAACAAATTTCTTTTTCACAGTGTATACTACAAAAAAATAATATAGATTTCTATTTTAACTATCAATAGTTAATATTAGCAGTCATTGATATATTTTGATCTATTCTTAAGATAGAACGAACCAACAACCCTAATATTCCGATCGTCTATAACATATGAATGTTATGAAATGACGATGGTCAGACGAAACGTGTTTACATATACATTGTGTGTCTTACCACATGTACACTGTATCTTACAGTCCGGCAAATTACTTAAGAATTTGGTTTAAACTGTTTTCTTACATCAACATTAAACATATCTTACAAATAATTTTATTATGTTAAAATAATATTTCTAATATTGATGATGCCAAGTATAAAAATAATAAATTGGCGTGATTTGCCTGTTTAATAAATATATACATCTGTAGAATTTTATTTTGTGACATTTGTGAAATTAAATTAATAAATGTAAATAACAAATGTCAGATATCTTAGTAAATAGAGAAACTATATATATATATATATATATATATATATATATATATATATATATATATATATATATATAGAAACAAAATACGATACGGAGAGTAATTACTACTAAAATTTGTATTAAATTAATGTTATGTATAAGCCATATAACATGTACAGTTTAGGAATTATTTTATATCGTACATGTTTTATTATTAAATGTGTTATTCAATGTTTTAGTTTTATGGTAGTATAACCATCTATTTTATTTTATTTTATGCTGGAGAAGGCGTATTCCAGTACTTGGAATTTAAAATCTTTACATCTGTAATTGAAACTTTTTTCGATTGGACTTAATTAATTTTAAACACGCGATCACTGCGCAGGGTAACTTTGATATACATTTAATTTAGATAAAAAACTTTTAGATACCTTTTTCATAATAGGCATATCTTTTTAATTAGCTTAACCTCCTATAGAGTACAGTAATGTACAGGTTGTCTTACAAAGATCATTAATATTACCAATATTTTACAAAAAATATTGTTTGACATGAAACATAAAAATTGTGAATTTATTTAAGATTGTTCAATGTTCACTATTTCAGATTGTCGTTAAAATGTTGATCATTTAAGGGACGATGTATACACAAATTTGTAACAGCAATATTATCCTTAACAAAAGAATCCTGAAGGTAATTTTAAATAAAGGCAATAATGAAACTTGTATGGAAGCAGTTGGTTATACTATCACACTCTTTATATTGACGTCCTGAGAAGTTAAGAAAAAATTTAAACTTACACACACACAAATATTGTAATATTAATAAAAGGATGAGTTGGTGTAATTATTCATATAATGATCTTAATTACAAAACCCTTAAACACAGTCGTTTGGAGTTTCAGCAAGAGTTTTGTAAAGTGAAAAGATGTGAGGAGTAATGTACAATAATGTGTAAGGCTTGACGTCAACCAGGCGATCAATGGCGCTGCTCGGCTTGGCGCAGCGCTCCTCTACAAAACGACCAACTTCAAAAATAATTAATTAGTTCATTCAGACCTTCAGGCTCTCTTTGCCATCTTCAAGCTAAAGTATCATATTTCTCACATTATGGTAGGTGATGATTGCCCCTGGAATGTGAATAAGTCACTAGTGCAGTTCACATTGTTAAAGTTTTTTTAGGTATAATCTTTATTTCTGCATTATAAATTTTAAGGATAACGAAATCATGATTAATAGAAACATTGCAATTAGGTTTTCAGTTAATAATAATAAATAATCTGAAAATCTAATTTCATATAAATATTACTAATTTTGTTGTCATATGTATTCAAATTTAGTCTGATAGCGATTCATGATTTCTTTCTGAAGTTCATCTCTCACAGTATTGAAATTTGGTGGTTTCAGGATAAAAACGAAAATACCTCACAGCTCTGGGACAAGCAAGTTTGCTGTTTGGTTAGAGCAAATATGCTTACTAGCTAAAACCATACAATTCCGATGACATACTATTAACACTAGCAATATGAATTGCCTTTATATTAAATTGATCTTCATGGGCAAAGTTTAGTAAAGTGCATAAACGAAACCAGTTGTACTATATCAGTTAGAGTTCATTATAATTGGGTACTTGACATTATTTCTTACCGAACTCAAATATTTACTAAATTTGCTGTCATATGTATTCATATTTTGTCGGATAGTAATTCATGATTTTTTTTGTTTTTTTAATATAAGTTCATCTCTTATAGTACTGAAATTTGGTGGTTTCAGGACGAAACTAAAATATACTTGAAGGTTTCATTTAATCATTTAATAGTAGACGAGCGACTTTCTACCCATTTCTTGCTGGCTTTAAAAACTTTTTGTAATCATTTAGAATAATTAGTCGACGCAAAATGTAATATAACCTACTCTATTACTGTACAAGACATAATAGACAAGGTGATATAAAACCAAACTATGAGTCAGAAAATTCTACACAAAGGATATCAATTATAAGTAATCGTCATTAAATAGAGATAGGACACAAGTTCCTAAAAGATTACCAATGACATCATATATATGTGTTCGCTATCACTGGGTGGTCGGTGGTATAGGACGGCTGGGGGTGGAGGCCTAGGTCGAGGACTGGCTACTCGCCAATGTTTTGTACATCACACCACAATGCTCTGTCGGTTAACCGTACCCCTCCCTCAATCACATGCTCACAGATTGCTTTCTCAGCTGGCTCACCACAAAAAATAATGACACTTTTATGACATCACCTTGAAAAATGTAATCAATAAAAATTATTCTCGATACAATACTAAAAGTAAATACATAAAACACAAAAATAAATACAGTCAATACATAGGTTATTATCAATATTTAAAATAAAGCCGATTAAGCATATTTCATTTAACTGAAATCTTTTATGAGGCCAAAACCTAAGGACTGGTACTCCAACCCTGCACTTAACATACGTATGAGTTGTGTTGCAAAATATTTCCACTCTACGTGGCTGCCTTGTTACAAGGGATCTGTTGTACGATTGTTGAGTATTTTTACAGTTTTATAATACCAAAACTTTTGCAAATGAATTCGTAGTCGATTTTTACTTACAATATTCTAGCAAAAAATTCATAATAAATTAACAAAACTGCAGCCGTGTATTTTTAGTCATTTAATTCTGATCAAACCTTTTCCAACACTATAACATATTTGTGTACTTAGTAAGAAACACATAATGTTTTAATTTAAGAACCCAAAATGTACTGATTGATCATTTTGATAAACAAAACAAATGTATATATATTGTGTAATTTAGAAAGTTTTGAGAATATGTACATTTTTTATTATCAGTACACATTTGAATATGTGTTTTTAATTATATATAACTATAATACAGTAATAATGGTTTGGAATTAAACTATTACATACCATATACAAAACAAATTATAAAAGAGTAATTTATATGACAGCAAAGCAGCTTTGAAATGTACAAAGTGGGACGGTAAAGGAAAGAGAATATAAAAGGGAAGGAGAGGGGAAATCTGTTCAGAATGGTGGTAGAACGTTTTATTGTTACGGTGTTTGTTGCACTTTTCTGCCTCTACTGAAAACTCATATTTCCTTATACGCAACGTCTGAATACCTATTAACGTCTTGGACATTATTATAGTGCCGCGTAATGTAAACTCGTAGTTAGCGTTCATCTTGCACTGTGACATTATGTTAATCCGTTTTTGAGTTAATATATATACACTAACAGTTACCCGCCCTTTCGCACGAGACTCATGGTCATGTTCTGTCTATTGAAATTCTAATGAATTCTGAAATAAGTGGTTGCCAGTTATAGTTATTCAAGTCTCCTCTTGTCCATTTTATAATTTGAAATCATTAAAAAGCACCATTTCCACTTTTAAAAATAGCTGTTTTAGTTCAAACTCAAATTTAAATTTTTTTCTGATACAAATTCTATTTAGACGTGTTTTTAGAAAATCCCTTCCTTGGTGCTCCTAGTCAGGAATATATTTATATGTATTTTTGAAATTACATCCTAAAAATATTGAAATCTACTGAGACATTTTACACTTAACTGTAACGGTCAATATTTTGTAACTCTCAAATCGGAAACAGTTTTTATTAGTACCCCTGAAATAACTTCAATTTTTCTCCAACAATGCCATGAAATTTCACTGAGTAACTTCAATAAATTCAGTAACAATTTAACAATTTTAATATTTTACGTCCCTGAAGAAAAAATCTATTGTCCCTAGTCCCTAACTTGTCATTAGTTCATGACGGGGTTCTATATTTTTGAAACGGAAGTACAAATGTATATTTTATGTACATTTTTAAATCAGGGTCCATGGTGAACTGCTTCATATATTAAGCTAAATTTATAGCTTTTATTTCAGTCATTATGCGTGTATGATCACTAAAATCACGACATTATATGTACAAGGAGGATTTCATATATATATTATCTTAGCACGTTGCATTAATTGGTTTATTTGTATTAAGCAAGTGCAAATTTTATGTATTTTTATCTTCATAGATATTAGAAGTTAAATTCAAAATTATTCATTTTATTATTTTTAACATGAAAATTTAAATTACTAAAAGATAAAAATTCACAAATTATTACGTGTACGCATCTACGTACGTTGAACGTTAACATTTGTTTTTGTAAAGTGTGCCACGTTAACAACGTTATATGTAAAAGAGTAAAACCCTGGAAACGAACAAATTGTTCAGTAGCCGGGTTGATTGTTGTGGATTAAAATTAGATTTAGTTTTGAGAGAGAGTTGTGTATGGAGTGATGCCCAGCCCATTCATCTGAGCCCCTCCCTCCCCACTTCTGCTACCCCCAACCTCACGATGACGTCAGCTCATCTGGGTCGTGACCTTGTTCTGCTGTGCTGCGCAACCCTACTCATTTTGTATTTCTGTTCCCGGGACACTGTCTCCATCCACACGCCCACCACGGCTGTGATGTGTGTCTGCAGTATTTTACATCCGATTTTATATTATCAAACCGATAAAAACAAAAATTATTTCCTTAAACTCAATGCCCTGTTCAATACTCTATGACGATGATTTCTTTTTGATTAATAAGTCATTGCTCATGAATAAGAAGTACATTTACAGAAAATAATATAGAAAGTCAAGCCAAACCGATTTTAATAACTAGTATTTCTTAAAACTTCCCGTTATATGAAGTTAAATTTGGAAATTAATGGACAATTTCATTAAGAAAGACTTGTTCCAATCAAATAAGATTTACACTTTTTCATTAACGATTAGACAACTAAGTAAATAATATGTTTCTAGAATAAATCCTCATTTTAGTGTATATGGTGGTAGTTATTAACAGATTCATTTAACCATTCTTATCAGCGATTTTTATATTCGAAATGCCTGTGATAAATATTACATCGACCTCTTAAGCGTACTTAAGCACAATTTGGTTCAATCTTTTGTCATGCTTTTATTTGGTTAAAATCAGTGTGCAGACACAAGCACACTAATTCTATGTTATTAAATCGCTTCAGAAATACAAAACTGTATAATTCCAAAACTGACTTACTTTGAGTTGTTTTATTCTTTAACACCTTCACTGTGTCTCTATCTTGATAAGTATGTTAATAAGTCAGCAAGCGCAGTAGGGCGTCAACGTATTAAACTACTGTACAATTACTGTAAAACTTGATACTACTTAATGTTACTGATAAATAGTAGTAATCACGTCGAGAAAGAATGATTTTGTTCCCAACCTTATCAAAACATGTTTTCAACGAATATCATACGCAGCAGATCACCACCTTGCACCTTATTGCACCTAAACTAATAAGTACCAAAGTATAACAATTTCTCAAATACGAGTTTACAATGTTTAAAAATTATTTACATTGAGAGTTTTCAGTTTGGATGTTATGTCAAATTGTAGTTATGTTTCTAAATATATAAAATCGGTTAGAATGTATTTAAAAGATCGAAATGTTGGAGAAAATGGCCAAGAAGAGTATTTTAGCTATCAATTCTGTGTGATTCATGTTATTACTTTTTTTACTATTGGACTGAATCCAACTTTGTCTCATATTGTAACGCACATAGTGCGATTACAATGGCAAAGTATACTTTTCGCTATACATTATCCAGTGAACTGCCATAACAAAGAATGAAATTAGGTTTATTCAGTTTGTGGAGAATTGAGTTAATAATATTGGGATCACAGCTTTTAAAATCTTACTTGTTTATTTGTATGAAGCTGGTTTTAAAACCCAAGTTTATTTAAAAAATTTTGAAAAAGCACAATATTCCAATCGGTCAAGAGTGAAGGTATAATCGATGTTGCTGTGGCTGCAGCAGTGTTGGTTGTTTAATGTCAGAGGTGATATTGTCACGCCTTTCTGTTGACTAGCAACTGGGCTGTCTGTTGTATCTCACAGAAAGCGCAATATTTCAATAGCTCAAGGTTGAAAATGTATGTTTCTGTGGCTGCCGCAAGTTTGGTTGTTTTAATGTCAGAGGTTATGTTGTCACTTCTTTCTGTGGAATAGCAACTGAAGTGCTTGTTGTACCTTATTAACATTGCAACATCCAAGTTCTCAACGTGGCTGCAGTAGATTTGGATTTTTAATGACTGATACGATATTTTCACGCCTTTCTGTTGACTAACAACTTAGCTGCCTATAGTAATAATAAGAATATTTATTTTCTCTCACTCACAAAAATAACACCCCACCCTCACCAAAAGCTTAATATTCCAATTAATTAAGGTTGAAGGTATAATCGATGTTGCTGTGGTTGCAGTAAGTTTGGTTGTTTAATGTCAGAGGTGAGATTGTCACGCCTTTCTGTTGACTGGCAACTGTTAAAAGACTAATATACCAATCACTCAAGGTTAAAGGTATAATCGATGTTGCTGTGGTTGCAGTAGGTTTGGTGTTTAATGTCAGAGGTGAGATTGTCACGCCTTTCTGTTGACTGGCAACTGTTAAAAGACTAATATTCCAATCACTCAAGGTTAAAGGTATAATCGATGTTGCTGTGGTTGCAGTAAGTTTGGTTGTTTAATGTCAGAGGTGAGATTGTCACGCCTTTCTGTTGACTGGCAACTGTTAAAAGACTAATATACCAATCACTCAAGGTTAAAGGTATAATCGATGTTGCTGTGGTTGCAGTAGGTTTGGTGTTTAATGTCAGAGGTGAGATTGTCACGCCTTTCTGTTGACTGGCAACTGTTAAAAGACTAATATTCCAATCACTCAAGGTTAAAGGTATAATCGATGTTGCTGTGGTTGCAGTAGGTTTGGTGTTTAATGTCAGAGGTGAGATTGTCACGCCTTTCTGTTGACTGGCAACTGTTAAAAGACTAATATACCAATCACTCAAGGTTAAAGGTATAATCGATGTTGTTGAGGCTGCAGTAGGTTTGGTTGTTTAATGTCAGAGGTGAGATTGTCACGCCTTTCTGTTGACTGGCAACTTAACCGTCTGTTGTACTTCACTATAAGTGCAATATTCCAATCAATCAAGTTTCAAAATTCAATGTTTACAAGTTTTATAAAATTAATATTATTTTTATACATTTTCCTTTAGTATGTGTAATACTTGTAGTTTTCAAATTAATGTAAGTTTTTTTCTGAAACTACTGTAGACAACAAAATATCTGTAATATAAATAAAGCTCTGTAAATAAAGAAATGAGACTGGTTCGATAATACGTCTTCTCTACAGTATATTTATATATGAACTCTATCTCATTCAATGTACCCTTGGGAAGCACATTTCTCCATTTGGCTTTCTTACTCCTCGTAGCAGTGCTGAAATCCGAAACTGGAACGTCCTTCAGGTGGTTAGTCACATTCTTTTTTTATTGTTCCAAAATGAAGTCTTTTTAGGTGGATTTTTAACTTATGGGATAAAAATAGTCACAAGGACTTCAGTCAGAAGAATAGGCTGTATGACGAACGGGAGGAATTGTTTCTGGTTAAATACTCAGTAAATTAGAGTTCAGTGTAGTAAGGCACATGTTCACGATACAGAATCCAGTTTTTTTTTTACAGGTCACGTGAAACGCATTGATTTACATTTTGTCCTGAAGGCAAAATCTCTTTTTAGACATGGAATTAAAGAAAGAAATTAGCATGGTTTTGATTTTGGATACGTTTATTCTTGTCTTTATGGACGAGGTTAATTGGAAGTGTGCCGTTGGGAGGGGGGGGGCGCAGTAGGCCAAAGATTTGTCACCGGTGACAACGTGTTTTAGAAAATCAGCATCTCTTTTAATTCATACCAAAATATGTTCACAAATCTCTATTCTGTTGTTTTACTGGTGAACAGTGAGATCTTTTCGAACCAATTTTGCACTAACCTTTCTCATTTTTAATTCTTCCCTAAAACCTTATATACTGTCGTATGGCTCAAATCAAGTTGTTCTGTCATTATTCTTGTAAGTAAACGTCGATTGTTTCGCGCCAAATCTCAGATTTTTCAAAAATGTGTTCACTTTTTATGATAACAGTCTTTTATCATCCTGAACCGATTATCGTCCATCTAAAAATGCTTTATACTATCCAAAAACATGACTTATTGATAGACTATGGTCATCATAAGTTTCTTCAATTTTTCAAACGTTACAATAGAAGTTACCCAAGTTTAAAACAAAATTGGATTAAATAATGTTGATTGTATTTGTTATCACTCATTTTAGGAACGCAGATAAAAATTTGTTTTACAAAAGTTTGTTTACAACTCACATGAGAATTATATATATATAAATATGAATTTTATATACAGGGTGATTCATGAAGTTCTCCCCCCACTTCTACAGCACATTTTACTAGTAAAAATAATGAAAAAATGTTATATAAACATAGGTCCGAAAACGCTTCGTTAGCGAGTTACAGCTAGCGAAATATTTCGCCTGAATTCCTGGGTAAAGAGTAAAATAAAGCCATACTGAACTTTTGGAAAGGTAAAATTAAGTAAGAAATATCGTGGATTCTTATGTATTTTTACCTGATAAAGCTAATAAAATAGGTTTCAGAACTGTACCTGTAGTAGTTTTTGAGGGATTCAGGGTTAAATGCAAAAAATTGGGGCACGAAACAATGTTTTTTTAAGTTTGATGTACAATAACTTTGTTAAATTGGTAATAAATACATAAAATCAAACAAACATTAATTGTAGAGAATTTAATTCTGAGAAAATTTGATATAATCAAAGTCTAAAATAAAACAGAAGTAAGTACCAAAAAATCGATTTTATTCAGTATAATACATTACTAGCGTAAAGAAATAACCGTACGGTATTTAGTTAAAATAAAACAAAAACAAAATGTTTGTTCCAAATTGAGAAAACAAGATTAACTGTTAAATAAATTTGTTTGTAAAATAAAAATATCAATGTTTTATTTACGTTGTATTTTTTTTTAATAAAAATTTACATCAAATGTTCGAAAATAAATGAAACAAACATTTTCCCATTATTGTTTACTAATATCGAAATGCAGTTTTTTGTTTATTAATTTCTAAGTTGGTAACGCACGAATAACAGCTGATCAACAATGGTATTCTGTACTGTTACGTTAGAACTGTGTATTAGTGGTGTTTTGCAAGCTACAGCAGGAGATCGGGTTCTGTGAATCGTGTTATTAAATGCAATTTTTCTGTGAGTTATAATTCGATTGTTTATTCAGCGAAAAAATGCCTTACTTATTTACATCAGAGGAATACGCTGATATGATTTTTATTTTTGGGTTACTGTAATGATAATGCTAGAGCTGCTGTAGAAGAACATGAACTACGTTACCCTAATAGGAGGATTCCAGATACCAAAACAATTTCAGGAACTTTTCGTACTCTTCGGGAAACAGGATCACTACCAAGTACTAGAACCAATTATGAACGAGCTGCCCAACTTGATGATGATGATATTGTTATTAATGCTGTTCATCGCAGTCCAGGTGTAAGTACACGACGTATTTCTAGGCGGATAGGAGTTTCGCAGTCAACGGTGTGGAGGTCACCTTAATCGAAACAAATTTTATCCGTTTCATAAACAAAAGGTTCAACATCTACAGCTAGGGGATGGTCTGCTTCGCTTGGAGTTTTGCAACCTTTTTGAATATTAATAATTCAACTCTAGAAAGCGTATTTTGTTTACGGATGAGGCACAAATTCACTCGGGATGGTGTCAATAACGTGCACAATGAACACTCCATGGGCAGAAGAAAATCCACATGAGGTAGTGAAACAGAACTTTCAACACCGATTTAGCGTCAATGTCTGGTGTGGCCTTTTGCACCATCGGCTGATTGGACCTTTCAAATTACCTGGACGCCTAAATGCTGAGTTCTATTTGCATTTCCTTTCAAGAAGAGTTGCCGCAGCTGTTAGAGAATGATCCTTTACATCTCAGACAAAATTTGTACTTCCAGCATGACGGAGCACCTCCCCACTTTTCACGTGCCGTTTCTGCTTACTTAAATCATCAATTTCCTGGACACTGGATTGGTCGTGGAGGGGCCTCACCTTGGCCACCAAGATCACCAGATCTATCTCCATTGGATTATTTGCATCTGGGGATGGATGAAAGACATTGTATACAAGACAAAAGTGAATTCTCCGTGATGAATTAATTGCCCGTATTATTGGATTCGGCTGTGCAGATACAGGGAAGTCCTGAAAAATTAAGAAACGCAACAAAGGCAATACATAAACGTGCTGCAAAATGTATTGATAATGATGGCCTCATTTTCGAACATCTATTATAAAAAGGTGCGTACGGTTGGCCCAACCTGATTAATTTTGCTTAAAACTAGTAATGTATTATACTGAAATAAAATCGATTTTTTTGGTACTTACTTCTGTTTTATTTTAGACTTTGATTATATCAATTTTCTCAGAATTAAATTCTCTACAATTAATGTTTGTTGATTTTATGTATTTATTACCAATTTAACAAAGTTATTGTACATCAAACTTAAAAAAAACATTGTTTTCGTGCCCCAATTTTTTGCATTTAACCCTGAATCCCTCAAAAACTACTACAGGTACAGTTTCTGAAACCTATTTTTATTAGCTTTATCAGGTAAAAATACATAAGAATCCACGACATTCTTACTTAATTTACCTTTCCAAAAGTTCAGTATGGCTTTATTTTACTCTTTACCCAGGAATTCAGGCGAAATCTTTCGCTAGCTGTAACTCGCTAAACGAAGCGTTTTCGGACCTATGTTTATATAACATTTTTTCATTATTTTTACTAGTAAAATGTGCTGTAGAAGTGGGGGGAGAACTTCATGAATCACCCTGTATATACATTTCTTTATGGACTATATGGTTTTATTGTACCTCGATAATTTTAGTAAGGGTATCAATGTTTTGCAAACTAATCAATTAAATAGGGTGTTAGTTTTAATCCAGGATAACCTTCTGGAATAAATAAAACATAAATTGTAAATAAATAATGATTTGGTCATAGACATACTGTATTGTATTCCGGCTACCTCGATCGCCGTCTACTCAAACACTCGTCTTTAAAACTGCCAACGAAACAGTTGGCAAGGAAGTCCATTGGCCTATAAACAACCAAAATGGCATATTTCCGCCATTATCGCATTAGCAATACAGTGCGCTACAATGAGCTCTACAATAACAGAAGGCATAGGCAAGTCCTCTCTGCCATCGGCGGCCATTGAATGCCGCCACTGCGTTATGGTAATACACATCTGACAACGGCCATATGCTCTGGTGCCAAGATATTTCCGAATATACGTCCTCCATATTGTGTCTATTGGTCTTCAGTGTCAACTGTAACTCTTTCCTGGTGCATTTCTTGTTGAAATCAATCAGTACTGATAAAAAACTTCAAATATTTCAAATTTTTAATGTTTAACTGTCAAACAGTTATAAATAAGATTAACTTTCTTTGTCATGTAGGGTCAAACGGCATATACAAAATATTAATTGGTAAGTTATACTTTAACAGCTATTTCTTAAATTTTAACAAGTTAATATACCACTGTGGTGCACTCACCAGGTAATAAAATAGATTTAAACTAAATAGTATTTATTTATCGTAACATTATCGTTACTAATTAAGTATGATTTTTAAACAGCTTAAATAATTTCATACGCCTGTATTTTAAGACCTTTATTTATCACAATTTATTATTTAGAGATCCACAACTTAAGTGTAACAAAAATTATACTTCAGATCCACCGTTAGGTGGATCAATACAGAGAAATGTATTAAGTTAATAATTATTTTGTAAGTATATTTTATAAGTATAGCAAAGTGCTTGTGTTACTACTGTATCTACTAAGCTATTTAATTTCTTGAGGTACGTATTTATCAATGATAAACCACTAGAAAACTGACGGTGTTGTTCCGATTTACAGGGCAGTGCGAAGAAAAATGTAGAGACTACTCCGGTATTCGACCAGTTACAGTTGTAACTCATCATTATATAGGTGTGCTGCTATTGGGTTACTTCTAATATCCGCTAAGTAGCAGAGGTGTCGTCCTCAAAATAAAGTAATATCGTCACTTGATCTATTATTGTGTACACAATCAACAGTTCCATGAAGGATTATCGATAATAGTAATAACGATTTAACATTATCAACAATGATACTAAGTTTAATTTTAACGGTGATAATCTTGTAACTTGCAAACGTGTTGGATCTGACATTGTAGGGATTTGTGCTGAGTTTCAAGCATGAACTTTCTTTTAATATCTAGTTTACTGCATAGTAGAAGTAACACATCATCTGAACGTTAATACTTGAAAACACATAAGCACACTGGTATTCCGAGAAGTTAACTATAAGGTAATTAATTACGATAAAGCTACATTTATTTTTTTTATCTGCTTCACATATGTGTAAGTGTATATCAAAATATATGAAGTAAACGTGTGAATTGTTAGCCATAACTGGTATACACCTTATGGCATATATTTATGTGTAGCATCAACAATATCGTTATTTCATCAGTTTTCGTGTCCCGCTTAATAGATTATATTTAAATCTAATGTTTCAGATATAATGTAATACTTTAAGTTATATTTATTCAATAAACCACAGTTCGAACTTCCAGTTCAGTTTAAACTCCGGGAGAGAATTTACAAAGTTGAATATTCATTGCTTGGTTTACATGCAAACAGTTCAAAATAAGAATGCCTAAAAAAATTTCATTAAATGGCAGAAGTTACAGGGAAGAAGTCTGCGGTCACAAGACAAAGTGCTATCTAATCTCTAGGAGTCTAAGCTGTCTAAGTGTGTCTTCTTGATCATAATTTGGTTGTTGAAGAAATGTAAAGTTTTCCTAAACTAAATCTGATGAATTATGTATCAGAAGACTTGGTTCTAGAAGGAAGGTAAGTGTTATTGCTTTTAGGTAGAATGGCACACTGCGAGACAAAACTGTGACAGGGCTACAATGAACCAGGATGGATCTCTGCGGGGAGCGATGTTTCACTTAGGCCACCAGTGCCGGGTAGCGAGCGAGTAAATTACGAATTGGGCTTCTCTCAAACCTTCTGCCACTCTATTATAAAAGGAAATTTTGTTCTTATTTCAAGGACTAATGCTTCTTTATAAATTCCCTTACATTCAAATCAAATGAATGCATTTTGTTTCTCTACCATAATAAGGTTCATTAAGTTCTAATACATTAAGTATGTATACATATCGATTTAGAAATAAACGTTAGGTTTTAATACAATTGTAAAATCTGTCTAAAATAGTATTATTTTATGAAAAATACAGTAATTTATTTTATTGATAACAAGTATCTTATTTGTTATTACTATACAAACAGAACTACTAACAGAAACAGACCCACAAACTCATGGTACATAAGGATATTAACAACATTAGATTTATATATAAATGAATAAATTATTTGTTTCCAAAAACAAATACAAATTTAATATTAATACCAAGGCAAAATAATATGAGTATTACAAATCTATACTAACATAAAATAACATTTTGTTATGACGAATTAACATATGGTATTAGTGTTTCTTTTTCTTTATTTATTTATAAACTCGTTCTTTGCCCTTGTTTAACTAGCTATTGATATAAATAAATAGACGTTTGATTTACAATTATTATTGAGTTTATTTGTCACATGTATGGTACAGGGTTTCGTAAATTGTACTGCCATATCACATACAAATTTCTTTTACCCAACACAGAAAAGGTTTTGGTGCATGTTAGGTTTGAATTTATACAAAAAATAGGTTTGAATTTTGAAAGATTAGGAATCATAAATTGGGTAGATGTTACTTCAGTTCAAGTCCAGTTTTACTTTGTGTGTTCCATTGACACATATTCATCTTCCAATCATCCTTGTCGGTTTAGTGTAGATTTAATACTGGCCATGGTAATCCTTGAAGATCTGAGAATTCTAGTTGCCATCCAATATTCGAGTGGACATCATCTAGTAAAATTAATATCTATTCTGTTTTTTTACAGAAATCGAGATTCACCAATTTAACACAAATAATAAAATTATGACTGTATTAAATAACTTAAATGCCGATTAACTTTGTGTCTTTTAATAAATTTCTTGACAAAAAAAAGTTCATGTCAGTCTGATATTAAGTCATAATTCAAAAGAATAAATTCCATTACTGTAGTCACCATCTGATCACTTTATAACTCAAGGTGTTGTAAACTTACATTGCATAACAATCTCCTTGTTTTTTATATTAAGATTTAATGTAATCTGTGGTATTTTGTCTAAAGAAATTACTTTATTTTGTCTGATGATTCCATTTTACAATAGTTTATGTATTTCTATCTTATATGTATTATAATTTGTTTTATGTTAATGTTAACTCTAAAATAGGTTGCTAGTTATCTTAATTTTAAAGTTTATTAACTTATACAGGGTGAGTCAGAAATATGGTAAAATATTTTAAGACGTGATTTTAGAGCTACAAATAAGAAAAAAAATGTTATATAAAGGTAGGTCCGGAAATGCTTCATTAGTGTGTAGGCTAATGGCTGGCGAAAGATTTTGCTTTGTTTTCAGTTCACCTGGTGAAATTAACTGATTCTGAAATGTTTTGTTCTTACTTTTTAAATTCAAATAAGGTGGATTTATATGGAAAATCACCTGAAAAATCAAATAAAACCACTCTAGAGGTTTTATTGAGAACAGTTTTTGAAAGAAAGTATGAAATTTGCAAAAAATCTAATAACAAAAATATCGACTTAAATGTTTGTTGTCCAATAACACTGTTAAATGATCAATAAACAAATTGTTTTTCCTAATACAGATTGTAGAGAATTTAATTCTGAAAACAACCATAATAATCAAAGTTAACTAAATGTGTAAGAAAGTTATGAAATTGACTCCTCACATATTACACTACACAGCAAACTTTTGCTGTATTATAATAAGGAATGAATATCTGATTGATAACAGTTGGTTAAAAAAAACACATTATTAGTTAAACATTTTATTTTGAAATACAATAAACATATCTGCAATCGCTTTGAGTCACACCGGAGGATTAAAGATGATGCTCAAAATGACCTCCGTTGTTCAAAATGCACGCGTTCAGGCGTCTTCTCATCGAGTTTCAGACCCATTCAAAAACTCCAGGTGTCTGCTTAATGGTTTCTATTCCATTAGAAATTTTTAATCGAAGTTCTTCAATGGTATCTACTGGGATAGGGTAAACTAATGTTTTTAAATGTCCCCTAAGGTAAAAGTCCAAAGGATTTAAGTCCGGCGATCTTGCTGGCCATGAAACTGGTCCACCACGGCCTATCCATTGATTTGTGAAACTCTCATTTAGGTGTCCACGAACAGCCAGAGAGTAATGCGCAGGTGCCTCGTCATGCATAGACCAAATGTTTTGGCGCAAATGCAGAGGACATCATCAAGCAGGTTAGCTAGCTCGTCTCTTAAAAAGTCAAAGTACACCACGCCATTAAGCCTGGGAGGAAGCACGAATACGACTAAATGATCTGCTAAGATTCCAGCCCAAACATTTACTGAAAACTGATGTTGTGGGCGATTAGGTTTGATAGCATGAGGATTTCTGTCTGCCCAAGTGTGGTTGTTATGGAAGTTAATGATAACTGTTCTTGTAAAGTGAGCCTCATTGGTAAACAAAATTGTAATTCAAACAGTTTAGATCAGAACATTTTCCAAAGAAGCCATCGACAAAAAGCAACACGGGTAGCGTAGTCTTGTGGCAAAAGAGTTTGGAAATGCTGGAAGTGGTATGGGTGTAACTGGTACTCGTGTAGTATTCTTCAAATACTGGATTGGCTGACATTGAACTTTAGTGACAATTCTCTAGTGCTCTTTTCAGGATAATCAGAAATTTCATTAAGAACCAACTCTTCTAATTCAACAGTTCTACATGATCGGGCGATGCCTGCATTACTATGCTCCGAAGACTTCAAAGAACCTGTTTCAGATAGGCGTTGATGAATAGTGGCAAAAGATCTTGCGCTTGGACACCTGCGGTTAGGAAAGTTTTGATACAGACGTCTTGCTGCAGTACTATTGCAGCGTCCCAAACCGTACATTAAATGCATGTCTGCTAATTCAGAGTTTGAATACACATGAATATTACCTTCAATTTTTAATAAATGAAACACACAACACAAAATCACTAATAAAATGGATGAAAATAACTAATTAAAATACTTAACATAAACACACAGTATCTTTACAGTTTGGTTGTTTTGTTCAACAATGAGGTGACATATGTCATCTAATAATAAATGCCCAGCTGATTATTTATTATTTAAAAATGTTTAAACAACTGTTGTTTAAATGATTAATTATTACCAGCTGTTACCAATCAGATACTCATTCCTTATTATAAAACAGCAAAAGTTTGCTGTGTAGTGTAATACGTGAGGATTCAATTTCATAACATTTTTACACATTTAGTTACCTTTGCTTATTATGGTTGTTTTCTGAATTAAATTCTCTACAATCTGTATTAGGAAAAATAATTTGTTTATTGGTCATTTAACAATTTTATTGGACAACAAACATTTAAGACGGTATTTTTTTTATTAGATTTTTGGCAAATTTCATACTTTTTTCAAAACCTGTTCAGACTGCAACCTCTAGAGTGGTTTTATTTGATTTTATTTGATTCAGGTGATTTTCCATGTAAATCCACCTTATTTGAGTTAAAAACTAAGAACCAAACATTTCAGAATCACTTAATTTCACCAGGTGAACTGAAAACAAAGCAAAATCTTTCGCCAGCCATTAGCCTACTCACTAATGAAGCATTTCCGGACCTACCTTCATATAACATTTTTTTCTTATTTTTAGCTCTACAATCACGTCTTAAAATATTTTACCATATTTCTGACTCACCCTGTATATGTTTATTGTAAGTTATCAAAATTGTATGGGTGTATGTTCTTCTTGTATGAATTCATGTGTGTGTGTGTGTGTTTGTATATATATATATATGTGTGTGTGTGTGTGTGTGTGTGTGTGTGTGTGTGTGTGTGTGTGTGTGTGTGTGTGTGTGTGTGTGTGTGTGTGTGTGTGTGTGTGTGTGTGTGTGTGTGTGTGTGTGTGTGTGTGTGTGTGTGTGTGTGTGTGTGTGTGTGTGTGTGTGTGTGTGTGTGTGTGTGTGTGTGTGTGTGTGTGTGTGTGTGTGTGTGTGGTGTGTGTGTGTGTGTGTGTGTGTGTGTGTGTGTGTGTGTGTGTGTGTGTGTGGTGTGTGTGTGTGTGTGTGTGTGTGTGTGTGTGTGTGTGTGTGTGTGTGTGTGTGTGTGTGTGTGTGTGTGTGTGTGTGTGTGTGTGTGTGTGTGTGTGTGTGTGTGTGTGTGTGTGTGTGTGTGTGTGTGTGTGTGTGTGTGTGTGTGTGTGTGTGTGTGTGTGTGTGTGTGTGTGTGTGTGTGTGTGTGTGTGTGTGTGTGTGTGGTATAAACTCCTTTAGTTATTTATTAACCTTTTATAAACAAACTTAAAATAATAGAACTATTAACTTGTCAGAACAAAACTGTAATAATAGTTTTAATAGAAACATGTGGTCCCAAAGGCAAAGCCTGATTAGGGATTTCATCAGATATATAAAGAGTTCATTTACGGTTGCAGACCTTAAAACTATTTATAACTCTTAATCCCATACATTCATTTATTGTTCCGATTAATATTATGGCGTACCAAACACAATTATAGAAACTTAAACTTGCCCTTCGTGAATTTAAAAATAAATATAAAACACTTATTTTAAAGAAAATATATGTTTTAACAATTGTCACAGACCACCAAACCAAAAATAATAAATCTTTAAAAGACTTAATCCACTACCATATTTACATACAACAGTAATATACGTTATAAGAGAAATCAATTTATTATTAATTCATAGTTAAAATATCCTCCACGTTGCATCTTTCCATACTTAAATAATACGTTTTCATGTTTTAATCGATATTTCACGTTTCACGTTGAGTTCAAATGAATTATATCACAATTTTACATGATTTTTCGCGTTTGGTTACCATAACGTGCGAAATACTCGTCTTCAAATTATCTATAGGACTAATGTGACTATATACAACGAGAGTTCATATGCAGCTGAATAAACCACAATCCTTTAACTTCTTATGAATGTAAATGGTATCATTGAAATAGCATCTTCATAAATTTACTTGTAAGTAACACTATGATTTTTTTACTGGATTGAGGGTCAAAATCCAGAGAAATCCTGGCAATTAAATGAATTCGTGGATAAAAACATTTTAAATAATACCAAATTAAGTAGGCTGCTATTAATACTTAAATATATATATATATTAATCGTGTATATTAGTTAACAGATCTGGCTATAATAATTTACAAATAAACACATACTCTTTTAAATTATAAAATCTTTGTGAACATTACTTAATTACAAATTAATACATTCGAATCTCTACACTTACATTTGTGTTAGGTTTGGTATATCTTTACAATATTTGTTGATTTTTATTCACAACTTATTTTGATAGCTTCATTGACTTATCAAATCTTCACTACTAAAATGTATTTAATTTAATACGTTTCTAAAAATATATTACTTAATACCTAGTCAAATAATTGTAAACATCCTTCAATAAAATATACTCACATCTCATTTTTATTTTCTGTTGCTTCTTCACTATAACTTGAGTTATACCGTAGTTAAAAGTTTCTATCTAAAGGATCGAGGCAATATTTTGTGAGTCATTTGGAATCACCGAGTCCATCTAAATCCAATAATGCCATGGAGAACACGCAAAACCATCCGTAAAAGTGCGGTCTGCGTGGAGATCTATGAGATATGAAGGGTTTCTTATCGCACAGGAAATCAAACAGGTTAAGGGTTCTCCGTGTCCGACTCGCGTGGAACTGTACAAAGATAGAAAGATTGATCGAGGCTGCCTGTTGATCAGGTCGTCGATCTCTCAGCGCACAGGCACAGTCGCTGAAAGCCGCATTCCATCACGTCCCTCTGTTATTATGTTTTGCTGGCGTTATGACGCTAATCTATGTATTACAATGCTACTGTAATAAGGCGGGAAGATCGTGGAACCATGTCGCTTTTTTGTTGTAACCATAAACATATTTAAAAAATGAAAATCTGTATTGCTTCCTTATTTTATTCAAGTATATTTTAAATATTAAAATGCCGGATTTAAGAAAAATAAATTGTGTCTAGAGGCCAGTAAGTGAAATACTAGAAATAAAACGCTTGCCATAAACTTTAAATGTTTTAGCTTAAATGTGTATGTTAACAATATAATAAAATTTGTGAACATTTTATAACGAAGTAGGGAGGTTTTTATACTAGTAGGGTATAACCTCTTAGGAGGTGAAATTTGTAATGCAAATGTCAGGAATAAAACGAGCACAGCGACTCTGTGTTGGTGGTACACAAAGCAAGCAAGAGATGCCTCCCTATTTAATTATAGTTCATTATGAATAGAAATAATCTTCAGGCAAAATAGTATGGAACATAGTACATCCGATTACCTACGGCAAAACTTTAAGGCTGTTTTATACGTCTAAAATATACAAAATACTTAACTATAGTTTGAATATTTCAAATTGACACATATCTAAATTACTATTTATAAATTCAAATATCACTTATATAAAAAAGAACAAGAAAAATTATGGAAGAATTTGACTTTTCTTAATTCAAGTTGGGTCACATTCTGCCGAACGAGCAGCTTAGATGTCTCTTAAAGTGTTATTTTAGTCTGCGAGTCTTTACGAGTAATAAAAACTACACGTGTATTTGAAAACTGTAGTTATCTCAGTTAACTATTTATATTCATGTGTTATTTTACTGACGGAATTGTGAATCACTACCGAAAAATATTTAAAAAAATAACCGAGGCGTAGCTTTGAAAGATTAATTCTATTATTACAAGATCGTTTTTATTACTAGTAAATACACGCTTTTACTTAAATCTTTAGTTTTCCCTTTATATATTGTACCTTCTAATTTCAGGAGTCTCTCCATGATAATCAACTACGCATTTATTCAGATACAATCACTACTTAATAATATGTACATTCACTGTTTTACACACCAAGTACAATTCAACAGATTTCCATTTATAATAGCCGCTCCAATTCAGTCAACTTAACCTCATTATTTGTTATTCCACATGTTGTAGTATTCCTATAGCGTCGGACTCTACATCCACATATTAAAATTCACCATTAGAATGCCGCGTGAGTTTTTTAATAGTTTTTATGTTTTTATTTGTCTGCTCAAAATACTAGATTGTATATTTATCATTCATAATATTATTTAATACTAATTATTGCCAACATTAAACCAAAATGTCCTTTTTAAGATAATGTCCCACTGCAGTTTTATTACTGTTTCAGGTTTAATCGTAACGTTACTATGTTTATTTTAAAATGGAACGTTGATTTTTTGAAGTAGAGATCTTTATGACCTCAGTATACTTTCCCACAGGTTATACACGCTTATATGGAAACTAATAGGCAAGACCAGTATTATACGATAGCCACAGTATTATACGATAGCAACAGTATTATACGAATAATATCAATAAACAGAGACCCGTTTAAGACAGGGTTTAAGATCACTTTACATATACCATACACAAAATCAAACTCTTTAATCCTAACTTTATTCGACTTTTTCAAATTTTTCATTTTACCTCTTCAAGCAGGGAGAGATCTACTCGTTATCCAAGAATTATTTCTCAAAAGTGAATGCGATCAAATAATCTAAAGCCTATTATTCACCATATAAATATCTCAGTGGATACAATAACAACTAATGTTAAGAGCTCCTCCTCCATAACCTTCCGCTTTCAATGGTAATGTCTCGGAGTTCAATCAGTCAAGTTCCCTTTCGTTACGGCCACAGCTTGGCCATCGTTCTCCAGATTTCTCCACTCTACTTCATACTGCGATATGAGTTACCCTCTTTCATTATGAATTGTTCCTGCCATAGTTTTATTTGTTTAAAAACATCTCACAGGATTTTAGATTTTGAAGTCGAACTAGACTTAGGGCTAAAATAACATGAGTTTCCCTCAAAATAGTGAGTATGTATAAATAAAAACGATAAAACTATCGTTATAATCCTGGATTACCCCTTATCAATTGTATCACGAATACAATCAAACTCTTGATCTAACTTCAATCTCGTCACAATTCCACTTTAAGGACTTTGCATTGATATTAAGGACACGTACAGCATATTTTTACACCTAGTAAACCATTATAAACGGTTGTAAACTATTCAGAAATGTGAATTACCGTACCTTAACAGAGTGAAACCCCACTTTTTGAATTATCAGTGTTAATATCATATTATTTTACTTACATCTAGGATTTTTGGTTCACCCGATGTAGAAACAGTGGTTACATAATAAAATTCATTCAATAAATTGTTCTCGCTGTTGACAACATATGTTGAACCGGAAATTAATCCGAGAAATATATGCTTATAGATTTTTTATTTAATTTTCAAACAACACTTACACGTGAGCTTAAAAAGTTGTTTACTTTAACTGTTTGTTTACTCTGAATTAATTGCCTTCAACAATCCCAAGCAGAATGCAATGCACAACGTGTGTGAAAATAACCATGTGTTTAAAGTTATAACCTGTGTTTGAAATATTAAAAATAAAAATACTAACTTTTATGTATTAAAAAACATGATATCTAAAATACAAATTGAATCCGTTTTTCCTGTACGAACACACAGTCAATGGTAAAGGTGAAACTACTACAGCAATATATTCTTGCTGGGCATAACACTGAATATAATAATATATTAACCAGATATTATAGTATTTGGTGTTAAAACTAATACATCTTTATACATAGTAAATATGGTTTTATTTGCAAAGAAACAATAATACCTGATTTTATTCATTTGTTAAACTTTTTAAGTAATTAGGCTGAATTCTAAAGAGGAAAAAAACAAAAGAATTATCAAATGTAGTCAAAGTATTGTATTACAGAAACTTTGTTAATTTGCCTCACCTCTATTTGTGACCGCATAAACACAGACAGTCTTTACTGATTTTGAAGCACAAAGATTTTAACAATATATTCTCAGTGCGAACTAGAAATTTTCTGAATGCAGAGTTAAGTAAATGCACAACCGGTGTTAGACAAGAGACAACTGTCAGAATAGTTCAGTGAAACGAAGTTTAAGTTAAAGTTCAGTACGAGATTTCTGAATACAACTCATGTTAGAATTAACAATGAAATTCGTTATCACATTTTCGAGTTAAAACAGACAATAAACAATCCCTGCCATCTCCAACAGTATCTGCTTCATAATGACGTTTCCTGCGACAACTGACGAGTTTGATTGTAAGTGAATAGGGCTCCAATTTCCTTCATCACCTTGCATGTTTATGTTTGTCCTAGTGGAGTGTTCTGTCAGGTCCACAATAGGCTGGTTGAGTTTAATCAGAGATTACGCATTTTATGTTTCGTTAAGATACTTTTTCCACACATTTGCACCCAAAACACATAGTCTAAACTTTACGTTGAAGACATTCGGTTAACGGATAGACAATATTTACTCCTCCCCCATTCATAAAGAAGTTATATGAAGCTATAGTTTTGAATTTTGAGATTATAAATACAGTGCAATGAAGCTCTTCGGTCAAAATTTCATTTGTTTTAGATTTACTGCTATGTAGACGCTATTATACTGCAGGGAAGGTACGAGTATTAATTTTAAAAACAGTAAACGTATTTATTATTGAATTTGTATTTCTCAAAACGTTACCTGCGACAGACATAATAATAATACGCGTGCTGTGACGTCAGACTACTTAATATCACTAATAAACAGCTTAAAATTTAGTTAAAAACCTATTCATCGCTAATTTACCATCACACAGGGACATCCCCTTCACGGAAATCGACCTTGGCGTGTTACTTTCAAATTTGTCATCCTGAAAACTTATATACCTGTACTTTCATTTCGAAGACAACACGTTCCATATAATACGTAACATAATATTATGGGTAACTTTATCTTCTCGAATGTACAAGAAAATATCTTGATGCTATGGGAGAAAATATTATGATAGCCCAGAAAATACACTTTTATTTTATTTGTAAATATCTAATTTGTATGCACGTATTTGGGATGGTCAGTCGGAGATATTCTGGCAAGCTGATGAACACATACACTTACAATTTGGCATGAAGGCCACCAGTACATCATATGTGTCGCGAGTGTGAAATGAGATTGGGAAGACAGGTTTACCGGCGAAGCTAGTATAATCTCAGTTCAGACTTGCAGGTGATTAGATTCGGTTACCGGAGTATCTGGTTTATAGCAATCACCGAATCGGGTCTGATGATATTACAGAAAGAGAATTTCTTAATCCTGACATAAAACTGACACGATCATACTGATGTA
The DNA here is from genome assembly GCF_021130785.1 of Homalodisca vitripennis. NCBI lineage: Eukaryota > Metazoa > Arthropoda > Insecta > Hemiptera > Cicadellidae > Homalodisca > Homalodisca vitripennis. The sequence continues at coordinate 100,482,027 of NC_060210.1, forward strand.
TATCCAAGCACGCTAGAGAATGGCTGCGAAACCGGTGCGAGTTCCCAATGTGGAACAATATTTACAAGTATAATATAACATAATAATAAATACGAGTTTAAGCATTGTAAGTAAAGACGATGTTCCCAATATTGACTTAGGCTAAGGTTATAGGAGAAGCGAGTACTTTTTAAATGAATGTGTATTTAAATAATCGACATTAAGGACTGTATGAGAATTATATATATATATATATATATATATATATATATATATATATCGTAAGATGATAATATTTTGGTAAAAACTTCGTTATCATGGAATGTAATAAGAATTAAATAGGTTTGTAAGACAATTTTTATGCATAACGTAGAAAATGTTAACAATGAATAGAGTAAACATGATTAAACTTGTTATCATTTAACAACATGACAAATTGTCAATATAATACATAAAGTACTATATAATAGAACCTAACTGGATGGTTTAATTACATTTACCTCAGTTGGTTTAATCCACAAGAGGTACTAGTGTTTTGTAGCAGGGATCTTACTACATATGAGATTAGAACCTTGTTAATATTGTTATAATCCAACCAATCCCAAAATAAATTTTTGCAAGCCATTTAAATGTGTAATTTTTACAGTCGTTCACACAAAAAATGTCTTATGATTTATAACATGTCCATTACAAACTAGTAAACATAAAGTTTGTCTACAATCCAACAGTGTATATATTTTATGATTTGCAAGTAAACGACTATATTGTAATGCCCGTCAGTAGGGAACGCCTGCGAAATTGTGATATTAAACAAGCGAGTGATGAACAGTGCAGCAACGGTAGGATAATGGAGGTGATATTATACGTCATGACGCGTCAGTAATAATGCTTAGCGTCGTCACACAGTGTTCAATTTTGTTTGCCTTTACAGCGTGTAGTGAGAAATGTTATATAACAGTGAACCGTGACCTTTTTCCGTTGTTACACCACATTAATTAAAATATGCTACATGCAACTATGCCAGATATGAGTATCTTTTTAAAAACAAACAACACTATCAAACCGATACAAATTGCCTTACGTTTAATATTATTAAAATATATAATTTTCTACACGTCCATGTCAACTATCTAGAGCTTTGTAATTATTTGAAGCTTCGCGGAATCCATTAAAAAGTGAACAATAATTAATCTGGATAATTTTGTGAAATGTTATCAATGTTTTAGATTTATTTATGAACAATGTTTTAAAAGCATAATTATTTAAGTGCACGGGCCAGATTTATTTTTTACTGCTGCCTCTTGCATTGCAACGAGAGAGAAATCGTTATTTTTATACCAACTTTGAAATCTCTTACACACCAACTTTAGGGTGCTGGTTCATCACTAAATAGACGGCCACCGTGAATTATAGGAACTGTCTAGGGTATAATGTAACGTTAGGTGACAGTAAAGTAAATATCGACTTATTTCAAATAATACTTATATTAAAATATTTATAAAAGCTTCACGACGATTCAACATTGAAGTGATGTTCCATGACGTAATCCAAGCATGGAGAGAGAAATCTAATTAAGTCAATCACGATGTTCCCTGATTAATTAACTAATAATAGCAAAGACAGTTAGAAATAACTCGCAGTAACTCAGGACTCTGTCCCCGTCGTTTACATTTGCCTAGTCCAACCTCATCTGCGAACATGGCCATCACCATGGATGTACTTAAACAACTGTTAAATGAGATGAAAAAGGAAATCATGGATGGGCAGGTAAACATAGAGAGAGAACTCGGTAAATCGTTGGATCACTGTTCCGTAAGAATAGATGAGAAATAACACTTTAATTAAAAACCAACAGGAGATAATAAATAAGCAACAAGAAATGATCGTAGGATTAATGGAAGAAAATAAGCTATTGAAGGCTCAATTGAAGGACATGTCTTTGCGTCAGGGTGATTTGGAACAGTATTCCAGAAGAAATACCGTGGAAATTTTTGGTGTACCTGAGTCGGCTGACGAAAATAATTTATCTTTGAAGAAGACGGTGATTGAAATTGGAACAGCCCTTGGTGTGAAATTAAAACTGAAGACGGAATTGACGCCTGTCATCGCGTGTCTGGTGGCAAGAATCGACCAACTTCGGGCATAATTGTGAAGTTTTTGAGACGTGATGATCCGGATCAACTTCTGGCCAGGAGGAAGGTGAAGAGGGACTTCTCAACCCGCCATCTACAAGGCTACAATACCGACCAACAGATCTACATCAACCCGAGTTTAACACTGTCAGGCGAGTGCTTCTGGCTAAGGCCCGTAGGTTGAGAGTTGATTTCAATTATAAGTTTGTGTGGGTTGACAGGGTAGGCAAAATTAAAGTAAGGAAGTCTGATGATAAGAGTAGTAGGGTAATAGTTGTGAAAGATGAGGATGATCTGAATGCACTTGTACAGAGAGAGTCAGCTACTAAAAGTAGGTAAAATGTTTGGTGGGAATGGGAAAGATTAATATCATGCTTTTTTTACTCTAGATTTTTAATAATGTGGTTTGTTTATTTAATTTTAATAATTTTAATAATTGATAATCTAAGGAATTATACTTTCGTAATTTTTTTTTCCGAATTTGGAACATCACATGTAAAGTATCAAGTAGTTTATTTATACTCTAAAAACAATATGGACGTTATTAGTAATATTTTATTTTACTTAAAGGATTAGTGCTGCCTGATGTGAGCGTATTTTTTATTGTCTCTTTAAGTTACAATAATGAAAAATAGATGTGTTGTGGCAAGGTACAAATTTCATTTTTCATGTTTATTTGGATTTTAACCGTAAATAAGAATGAATCCTAAGGATGAAATAATAATTTATTATCAGAATGTAAGAGGTTTGCGCACCAAAACGCATACACTATTTGAGTCTGTGTTAAGCGAGCAGTATGATATTATTGCCTTAACAGAAACGTGGCTGACAGAAAGCATTTGTGATAGGGAACTATTTGATAATCGCTATATTGTATTCAGACGAGACAGAAACCCACTGATAACAGGTAAGGAGCGGGGGGGAGGCGTATTGATGGCAGTTCACGGGCGGCTACAAGCATGTGAAGCTGTCTGTGACGGTTGGCGATCAGCTGATTCCCCGCGACCTTGATCTATTTGGCTGCAAGTGCGCATGCCTCATTCAAATATATCTATTTGTATAAAACATTGTTTATTTTCCACCTAACAGTAATCGTAGTTTGTATGATGACTACTTTAATTCTTTTGAGGATTTTTAAAAGTAAGTCTATGTTTGATAATTTGTTAATATTAGGTGATTTTTAATCTACCCGAAATTAATGGATTAAACTGTAATATGTTGTTTGGAAGCACTGTAGTTAAAAATCTATATCACTTTATGGCAATGCACGATCTTAAATCTCACAATGATGTTCTTAACTGTAACAGTATTACTCTTGACCTAATAATTAGTAATATCAAATCACTGTCTGTTGATTACTGTAACGGTCCTTTATTGCCTCTAGACGGGCACACCATCCGCCGTTGTGTGTAGGTTTTCCTTTCAAACCCTTCCTTATTAATAATTTAACTAAAAATAAAACTGGATACTCAACACTTATTATTTTTTTAAGAAAGCTGATTTTTACAGTATGTTTAATAAATTTAGAGAATGTAATTGGGATGAAGTGTATAGTATAAATAACGTAGATAGGGCTGTGGATGTGTTTCTATAAAACAATTTTTACCGTTTTTGATCAATGTGTACCTAAAAAACCATTAATCTTTAAAAGTAAATATCCGTGTTGGTTTACAAAAGGATATTATTAAATTCTATAAAGATAAAGAATAAATGTGCTAAGAAACGGAAATTCTCTAAATTCCATGAAAGTTTGTTTAAGGATCTCAGGAGAGGTGTTAAATTGAAAATACAATTTGGCTTATCGAGAATATATTCGAAAACATTGAGTATTGCATTAATGTAGACTCTAAGTTTTTTTCTGGAGTTTTATAAAGTCCAGGACGCTCTTCTTCTAATTTAGATTTGGGGCTCTTTCGAAAATGAAATTTAAAAACAAAGTGGGTTCCAGTTGATCACATTTTCCAATTCGTTTGCAGACTTTTTTTCTTCAGTTTTCTCGGTTAACTCCGGAAGTAAACCTAACAATATTAGTACTGAAAACTTATATAGGGAAAACAGCCAAGGGTTTTGTTTACAGTTCTAGATGTGTTAGCAGCGATCAAAAAATTGAAATCAAAGAAATCTTCTGGACCTGACTGTATTCCTACATATATAGTAAAGGGTTGTGCTGAGGTGCTGTGTGATCCTTTGTGCTATTTGTTCAATCTATCTTTAAAAAACCTGTATTTTCCCGGAGAAATGGAAGGAAGCTAAGGTGGTTCCCATTTTTTAAATCAGGAAACATTGAAAACATTGAAAATTACCGTCCGATTTCATTGTTAAATACATTCGCTAAGATATTTGAATCACTTCTCTTTAAATATATTTTTTATAACGTTAAAATCTGATATATCTCCCCAGCAGCATGGCTTTCTTCCTTGTAAATCAACAGTCTCTAATCTAATGGAATTTTCTTTTGACGTAGCATCTGAATTGGATACTGGTGGCAGGGTTGATGTAGTGTATACAGATTTTTCTAAGGCGTTTGATAAAGTAGATCACGATATTTTGTTAAGTAAATTATCTTGTTTTAATTTATCCCCGCCATTTATTAGTTTTGTTGAGACTTATTTAAAGCTTCGCAGTCAGTTTGTTATGGTGTCTAACACTATGTCTAAAAAAGTACATTAGCACTTCGTGGTGTTCCCCAGGGATCTAACTTAGGCCCATTACTATTCTTGATATATATTAATGATCTTCCTAATTATTTAACACGGTCTAAATGCCTTTTGTTTGCCGATGATTTGAAAATATATAGAAGGATTCGAGACAATCACGACGTTGCTGAAACTGCAATCAACGCTAAATTTACTTAGCCTTTGGTGCTTAGAGAACAACCTATTTTTAAAATGTAAAGAAGTGTTTTGCGATGACTTATACTAGGAAAAAATATTTAACTCTACCAGAATACTCTATAAATGGCACTAAGCTACTACTAGTGACTCATGTTAAAGATCTTGGCGTAATTTTTGACTCGGCTCTTACGTTTGAAAATCACCTTAATTTTATCATTAATGGATGAGCCATAGGATGTTGGGTTTTGTAATTAGAAACACGATGATTTTTCATTCAATTGATCCTATCATTAAACTATACAATGCATTCGTAAGAAGTAGGCTGGAGTATTGTGCAATAATTTGGACCCCTTATTCATTACATAGCATTGCTTCTTTGGAGCTAATTCAAAACAAGTTTCTAAGGTATCTATATTTTAAAGATTTCATGTTTCTTGTGAGCGAAAACCTGTCAACAACTGTCTTAAGAAGTATTTTTTCTTTTGAAACTTTGTTAACAAGACGAAACCGATCTATTATTTTATACATTTATTATAAAATTTTTACATAACTTAGTTGATAAGTTCTTTTTTAGTTGGTAAGGTTTTTCTGCATGTCCCAAGAAATAATCTGAGACCCTCTTTGGTTTTTTTTACACCACGTTGTAATACAGTGCAGTTTTATAATTTTTCATTTTTTAAAAGGTATTAGGTTGTTAAACATGTATAAAAATGAATTGGATATATTTAATAATAATTTTAATTCATTTGTAAATAAGCTAAATATTATTTTTTAAAACTTAAGGGAGTAACCTAGTTTTGTTAAAGTTTTAAATTGTTATTATGTATTGTATTATATTTTTATTTTTTCTCGTGCTGTAACAGAAACAGTTAATTTTTACTCAGCCTAATAATGATTTTGTAATTTAGTTTCTTCATATATACGTACTTATAGTATATATATTGTAAATAATTATTATTAACTTGTATTTTCAATATAGCTGTTTTGGGATAATGTTCCTGTAGCTATTGTACAAATAAATAAATAAATAAAAATAAATAAAATATTTTAGTTTTACTTGATTTTGTAAGGGAGGAGAGAGGTGGAGATGGATGTTTAAAATATTTACTAAGACACCACGTTTATAGCTGAATTAAGATTACTGGACAAATAACTAAAAGAAGACAAAAGCTGGTCAGCACACAGAAGAAATACCAAAAACTAACCACAATTGTGGCAGAATTGTTAATTATTTAATGGAAAAACGCATACAGTAAATGCTATTCGTGACAAAATTGCGTAGAAGGCAAAGCTTATTATATTTGACTTTATGGCACAAGCACTACAGTAGATTATAGTGTATTAATAACTTTCCAGTGTAATTATAAAATCAGGATTTACCTACGAGGTATTGCAAATACATGAAAATTCTTTGTTCTGTTGGAAACCGGTTTAAAGCAAAACAATGTCAGAACAGAAGTGACTCATTTCCTCACAAAACGTTGGGGATCTAATTATTGGTTTATTCGGTGAACCAGAACTGGGGAAACTGTTCAACACAGAAACGAATAAACACTTCCGTTGCTTTTTAGTTTGGATAAATAATAACAAGTGTTTAGTAACAATTCAACTAACGAGTTATCGTTTTTCTGTATTGCAAATTAACCTTTTCATGAGACTAATGTTTTGAATGCATTAACCATTTGTTTTGTCCATTCCTTACAGATTTTTAGTTAACCATAAATAATTGTAACAAGTGTTCAATAACAATTCAAGATTAACAAGTGCTGTCGTTGTTCAGGATTAATTCTCTAGCTTTACTTAGTGTACGTGAGAGAGTACGTGAGATCCCTCAACAATTAAACTGTATTGGCCTCCAAACTTTTTTTCCTATACTAACCAATTGGTTAAATAATATTATAATAATTCTAGATAACATATAACCCACTATTGGCATTACTGTACTTAAAAGTAAATTCAGATCATGAAGGAACTCCCGGTTTAGAGACTTGCATATCATTCTAAAAAAATAATCTCCCTTCCACTAGGACTATATGATTCGAGAGCGTCTACATAATCTATCCACCCAAAAAGATAATTTTAGCATAATTCATGGAATTAAGTTACTTATATCGTATTGGCCTTCTATATGAGGATACATTAAGTGATCTTAAGGGGTTTTCTCAATACTGTTGAACTATTAATACAACAACATATTTCTAAATTCCTTGATTATATTCTGCACGCCTACATTATAACTGAACAGTTGTAATTAAACACCATCGAACCTTAAGAATAATACCTCACGAACATCGTTGCTGAAAAACATTTACCACCAACACTTAACAATAATACGACACCAACTTCGTAACTAAACAATAATACCATTCCATCTTTGTAAAAAAACAATAATAACACAATAACATTGCAACTGAAGAATAACACACCACCATCATTGTCACTAAAGGTTAATACTACACCATCGTTGTAAATAAACAAAAATACCACACCTACGTCATAACTTAACAATAATCCTTAGTTTAAAGGGGTTTTTTGGTGCTGGAAGTATTGTAAAGGAAACAGGATATTCCGGACATTTGCTACCATTCAATGAGATATAATTAGTAATATTACTTTTCGAGATCTGCAATATAATCTATTCCACAGGTGAATTACGAATCTAACTTATGTTAAGATACTCAAACAGCACTAGAGTCTTGAACACGCATAAGCCAGCAATGAACGATATTACTACACCAACGACGAAACTGAACATTATCAAATTATCTACATAACTAAAAAATAACACAACACCATCGTACGATAACACCTCGTAACTTAACATTCCTCTATACCAAAATCGTAAATTAACAGTTGTATCCCACCAGTATGACAATCGAACAATATTACCTCAACAGCGTCGTAATAATCTACAGCATATGAACAGTATCGTAATCGTAAACAATAATAACGAACCAAAATCTTATTGTGACACTATTAAAGAAATTGTATGTTTAATTTTATACATTCCAGTAATATTCCATCTGAAATAATATTGACTTTTCTGCGAACTAATAGCTAATAACTTTTAATGCTAATTCGTTTCGAATAGCCTATCAGGCAATGCCGTAACATGTTAATGGATGTAATGATGTTGACGTTGACGATTTTTATACATATTAATGCTCTCTGTTTTGAATTATTACTGAAATATAGAATATTATTTTTAAAGTAAAAAGTACATCGAAGATATCTATATACGGACATATGTATCCGTTATTATAAAAAGATTGAACCACTAAAACAGTTTATAATATCTTCCTTCCAATCTTTCATCTTCGCGAAGAATAAATTAAAAAGAAGATCTACAGGTAGATTCCGTGCAAATATGTTGCTGTAAAAGGCAAACTATTCATGGAAAGTTTTAGTAGCGTGATGTCTATAAATAAACCACAATACTCCTCTAGTGGCACGCTTGGCTTCGTGCACAACTTTGCCTTCTTACTAATAACCCTGTGGTATCAGTCATTGACTTAACCAACTATTACCCCGTAATAACCAGTTTGGCAGTAATTGTACTTTCTGCAGTTCATAGAATCACTCTTTAAATGACAAATGATGTATAAATAACTCTTTAATTTATTGCCTTTACACGAGATGTCAGTTTAAAATTTCTTTAATTAATTTAGGATTTCTTTCATTATGGTTGAAGTATTTTTAGAGAGAAATAAGCGCATATACCATTTTTTTCTCTTAGGACAAGAAGCTTATAAATTGCACTTAGTCCTGTAAGAACCTTTGCGCTGCTTCCGGAGTGATAGGATATTCAGTATGGGTAAGGTTAGGGAGTAGGGGCCGTCTCCTATCGAGATCCATGAGGAAGAATTAGGGCACTACATCTCAAAGTCATCCCGGAAGAAGGGGAGGCCAGCTCTGAATCAGCCTCTCCAGTCAAAGTAGGCAGGGGGTGGCACACACACCCTTGTTGAGGTTAACAAGAACCTCTAAAGTAAGGGAACAAACCCCACCAACTCCAACAGTCATCTTCCACAGTAGAGTAGACCTATCGAATTGCCCATGAACCCCAGAATCTCAACATTTGCGGTTAGTGATGTGCCGCTACTGGACATCCATGAGGTTGTCCAGATTGAAGTGGCACATCGGTTTTTGCTGTGCCCAGTGGTGGGTTCAACTGGTAGGTATAAACCAGCCAGAAGTGATCCCTGCTGGGTGAGCGCATATACCATACAGTTATTTTTAAAAACTATTTTTTTATTATGTTTTCTCAGATTCTTCATTTACTAGGTTAACTTATAAATCAACGAACTATCAAAACCGTAAGCTACAGTTCCACAGCGGTCTCCCCAATAGTACTCCTATACTAATATGAGTACCAGTGGCAAGATGCTTACAGTAAAGTTATGGCAGCTTTAATCAATAGACGAACTGTTTGTCTACATAAAAAACATTCCGATAACCCTGAAATTGTCGACAAAAGAGGCTACGACCAATGTGTTATTGACAGAGTGAATATACTCCACGGTTTAAGTGGTGTGAGTGCCACGAAAACAGTCACATGTAATGAAGACCTTTATTTGTAGTAGCTTATTATTTATTATTTTAACATTTACGCTTTTATTGTGGTAGTTTCTATTTGTCTAAAAGTACACAGGTCCTCGTAAGTTTAATCTTTACATCTCACTTGCCTACGGGAATCATGACTGCACCTGGTACTTTAAAATACAACTGCTACATGAAGACCGAACTTGAATAGTTTTTATATAAAGCGTGTCATTATAGACCAACTAATTATTTTTCCAAGATTAAACCGTAGAAATGAACAAATTTAATTTAATATTCCTGGGAATCCAACCCATAACTTCGGCATTAGAGAGCGGCAACTTTCCCTTCGCTACGGTATAGATAATAATATCATATTATACATATAATTGAATAATACTAGCTAAGTACATTCAGAAATATCCTTCAACCAAATAACTATGCAGGGTCTCAAAGGTTTATAGTACCTCTCTGAAATATCGAACGAACAATAAATGTCCATAACTTACCGTAGATAAATAGTTCATTCAAGTATCAGTTAGTCTATTAATTCATTAACAACACAAATAATTGGAAATAGTTCTCCATAAAACTATCACGGTGATGTTTCCGTTGAATTTACTGTACCAACCAATTCCGTTCTTAAGTATACTTGAAAAAACGAAACAACAAGGATTATAAGAATACCAAATATTTTATACATTAATAGGGTACACCATTATCTAAGAATGTTTTCTTAGTAAGAAGTGCACAAGAAAATAAGCCCGTTCGGTTCTTATGTTTAGGCTCTACTCTAACTTGGTTTGTCTTCAAGAGTTCTTTGTCTGTTATTGCGTTAGAGAGAAATGTGACAGACGAAGGGTTGGATCTATCAAAGACAACTCATCCTCTTTGTTAAAGGATACGTTCTCGTTATCCTCTAGTCCTCTTTTAACATTATCGGTCCTTTGTACCGGTAGATTTTACTTAACAAACGACTTATGGTACCAAATTATAGTAATGATGACGGTCTGTCGTACTATTACTGCTAGCCCTAATGCACAGGATTATCATAAGTTATCTCATTCTACAGCAGATGCCATTAGGTGCATAATTGAGTGCTGTAAAAATTCATGTATCCTTTATTACAATTAAGTACATAGTTGCAACTATAAGAAATCCTACTAAACTTGTTATTTTATAGCAATACAATAAATAAACAGGATAAATGGAGTGTTTATGTACATAAACACATACATAGACAAATTGTGTGTTTTATATGATTTAGGAACAGTCTGCCGGAAGTTGCTGTAAGTCACTAGTAGTCATTAGTATGTATTTTAGCTCAATATTATTGTAACTATTCGGTAACTGTTAAATAACAAACCATAAAGGGTTTGTAAATATTTTATTCAAACATTGTTTTACTAATCAGCGTTAATGCGCTTCCCATATACTTTATATTCTGAATTTCAACTTTGAATTGGTGTTAACGAGCCTTTAATTGGATTATTTGATTTTGATTTAAGCATTTTATATCCAAATGACAGGAAGTTACATGTGTCATCACAGTAACTCTGTTACATTCTAAAACGAAAAAAAATAAACAGAATGTAACACAAAGTCAACTGTTTTTCCTATATATTAGTTGTTAAAATATATAGGCTTCAGACGCGGGGCACAAACCGCTATTTAAGTGTCTCGGATTGTGGTTAACTTAATATAAGAAATATCTGTAAAAGTTTTGAGGATATCCTGTATAGGTAGTAGGTAGTCATACGCCAAGTAATTTCCTCAACTTTTACATTATGCACCATAACGTATGTAATCTACTTTTATTTCTTCAACAGTTCATAATACCTGAAATATATATATATATATATATATATATATATATATATATATATATATATATATATATGTCACACAGTGTAATTAGTTGTTGAAAATACTAAACTCGAGACGCAGAGGTTAGTGTTATTTAGAGCACTAGAATTGAGTTACACTTTAGAGCGCATGAAGCAGTTGAAATACTTAACATACACCAAATCACTGAGTGCAAGATCCTCTAACATATAGGAATTTGCAGGGGAAATATAGTTTCAGTAAAGCAGGGTTTAGATAGTGAGAGGCTGCAAACCCCATTACGAACAACGTTGAAACTGAAGAAAAGCCAGATAGAAAAAGAAACAGAAAAGCATCTTTGACACAGGATCTAGAAGAGGATAAAGAGGATACAGATAACCAATATAGAACTGTCTGTTCTATTCGAACTACTCAACTGGTTAAGTGTGGTTTACCTCTAATAGTAAAATCAATGTATTCCTTTAAAGTATTTATTGGTGACGTTACTCAGATAATATCCAGAACTAGATTTTGTAATAAGAGTCGTATCGTACATAGATACTACTTTCAAAATATTCTATTTGTGCGAATCAATGAAAAAAATTTTAGTATTCTGACACAAACGTAATTCTTGCCCTTCCCCACTTATTTTCTATTTACAAATATAAATTTCCAACAATTTAACCAAGTAATGCATACAGATATAATGTTATCCAACATAATGTGCCTTTTTCAACCTTACAGAACTTGCCAAGCATCTTGCAAGTATTAATTTTGTCGTCGATCAATATTGCTCGATCGTTACCGTGCTTTAATGAGTTAATGTAGTTTTAAAGCAGTTATTTTATGCCATTTACAACGCTCTGGAGACACTTTGGATACATCTAGTCATAAAACGCTATCGTTCAGAGAAGGCTACTGTAATAATTCAAAGTCCACTTTACGTCTACTAAAGGTGTTTATATTTTGTTTTTAATGTTTATAATGAGTGAGACTTTCATTCACTCAGGAAGGGGACCAACCTGACTTTGACCCCTCTTCACCCCCGGCTTCGTCATATCACGGTGTTGTGTATGTGGTCTTACTTCTACCGATGGTATTGTCTAATACGACAGTATTATCTCTTATCTCCTTCATCACACAACTAAATATTTCTACATGTTATGCCTTAAAACACACCGACACGTAACAGTAACTCTTTTTTTCGATATATAGATATCATTAACCTTTTCAGTACGACTCTAGCTGATTGCCCATGTAAGCTAATTTCCATTGTAGACTATGTGTTAATCTGTAATATGTAGTTTAATAACTCTTACTTAAATTATAAAAATAATATTTATCCAACTACTGTACTTAAAATTAAACTGTTTTATTTTATCGCCGCTTAGTAAGTATAGTAAAAGGGTAATTTGCAATTTATCAACTGTAAATAAATCAATCTTGGTGTATATGTTTTTGGATATAAATTATCCAAAAAAATAATAATATTTTCATTACCAATACTAACGGTAGTCATGTAACGATATTTTAACGTAATCTACATTATGGAATAATTCAACAAATTTAAAATAACAAGGCTAAATTAATACACATAATTCTAGTAACTACCGACAGTAAACCTGTTTATCCAAAAACACTGAAGACAAAATTCTTAGCGAATATTTTATGTTTAGGATTACATTACGTAAACTCTTTGTATATTTTATGTACATTTATATCAAATACATTCTAAATACCAATACTCACTAAACCATATGTGGTCATGCGTTGTGCTTATCAATAAATAACCGGTACATTATATATGTTATTTTTTACCGGGAATACCACCATAATAATTAATATAATGTAAATAAAAATGTATAAGAAGATGTTTCAACACATCTTACTGTTTCTTTACACAATATGTATCAGTAGTCCTTCATTCCTTTGGTTTAAAAGAATCTCTAATTTAATAGTTAAATTGAACTTATCATCTTTTATTTCCATCAACACAGAAGCGGGAAGATTGGCGAGAAAGGTGTTGGAATCTCTCCCAGCTGCTGGAGCTTTTTGGAGAAATTTATTTATATATAATACTTTGGAGATTAGGGTAAATTGTTTTTCATAAATTAATGTAAATAAGTTATAGACAGGATAGTCGCATTATAGATGTAGTAGATTATGATACAAAATGTACATACATATTTTAAGGTTAGTGGAAAGAGCAATAAATTATTACATTATTTCTCAACAGCTGAAGATTAGTTGTATTATGTATTCGATTGGTTAGCAAGGATTTACATCTTACTACACTTAAAACATTCCACTAAGGAATAGCACTGTAAGAATGTAAATATATATATATATATATATATATATATATATATATATATATATATATATATAATAAATATTATCAAATGAACCTAAAACGAGACCAAAATATACGCGTCGTACGGCGATCCACTGCCTCAAAAAGCACACCAGATCTTACTTATACAACCACCTTTTATGATTTATTTTGTTCGGAAAGATACACACATTATAAAATCCAATACTAATCCTTCGGGCTCTTTCGCTGATTATAGTGTGATTTATAAAGTTACCGATCGTTAAATTTGAAATTAATTCAGTTTGATGAAGCCAAATTTCAGGCAAACCACGCATAAGAGTGAATACATCGAGGGTAGCAGTTAAGGCAAACCACGCATGAGAGGGAATACATCGAGGGTAGCAGTTAAGGTAACCCACGCATGAGAAGGAATGCATCGAGGGTATCAGTTAAAGTAAATCACGTTGGAGATATGCACAGGAAGTATCTTTCTTTCCGGATATAGGGGAGAACGGAAAGGCACCGCTCACAGATGTTGAGAAAAACTGGTTAGTAACGCAATGTCCGACTAGTGCTGCAACCTCGCGGCAACTCTAGAAATATCTTACGAATGTGCAAACGTCTCGCGCTATTGTCTGCTAGACTGTGACAAGTGGAGAGTTTTTTTTATCATTTCCTTGTATTTTTTGAGGTTTTTAAACATTGGTAAGTGTTTTAATAACACTATTTGCATATAATCCTTAGTACGTAGTTAATAGTAGTACAGGTTGCCTTCAGAATACCGCATAGTTTACGAATTTGAACTACTAAATTTGTCACCTATAGTATTTGATGTTAGGGCCTTGGGGTAGTAACAACAATTACGCGAGTGGGGAAGGACCGATCACTTGAATTTTAAAATTTATTTTATTAAGATAGTTTTGTTTTATGATTGGAAGCAACCTAATTGTATTATTTTGTTATAGATGCCAAGGAAGTGGAATCGAACCTCAACTATAGTTGAATTGATTACAAAATAGGGCTGACGCTCGGCATAGGAGAGGTAGCGGCGTTGCCACGTCGACGTCGCTTGGCGTTACAGGGTACAGCAGATCTGCTAGCCACGCGCGTTTCACTGACCGTTTATTGAGTCTTGAATTGATTATATTATTATTCTATTAATTTCTTCATTATGGTTAATATTTTTTAGTGACTTTTGGTCATTTACACAAAATTATGATCAAGTTCACTCATGACCTTGTATGAACTTGTTTGCTCATACTTTTCGTTTTGGTGTTCATAAATGAAACAAACTCACGTAAATATTGATTTAAATAATGACAAATATTTGGTTGCACATTTTATTTTAAATATCATTACAATTGGGTAAATAATAATTGTGATGTAATTTTAAACCAGTATTCATAAAAATGATTTAGAATATGGTTTTTAAGTGTATAGTGTTGTCGTATTTGCATGCGGAAATAGAATTCAAAATATATTCGGTTTATTTTTGCTTTCTTCATATCTGCTTCAAATGGGATGTTGAATTTCTGTAGCCATTCCACCATCAAACATTTTTTTGAAGCCATTGTTGGGGCCTTGTCCAATACTTTTGAGTGGTACTTAGCATTATCAAATACTATGGTTGAGGATTTTCCAAATTTGGAAGAAGGTTGTTTACAAACCAGCCTAAAAACTTTTCGTGGTCCATTTCTTCATGGTAATCACTCGGTTTTTTTTTTCGAAGAAAAAAGTAGAAGGCTGTTTGGAATAAAACCTTTAGAACTACCAGCGTGAAGCAAAATCATTCTTCCCCCTTTACCGAGAGGTACGGACATTGTACCTTGAACAGAGTCATCTGTCCAAGCGTTTGTTTGGGAGTGGTTTGTGTTAACCCATGTCTTGTCAATCCAGACTACTTCATCAAAATTTAAGTTCTTCATTTTGACGAAGAAACCTACAGCGCCATGCAACTACATCTGGTCTTCAAAAAGTACTTTCCGTTTCCCAACTGACTTGTACTTGAAGCCAAGTTGTTTTAAAACAAGTGAAAGAGAAGATTTGCAGCCGTTAAATAAATCGGCATCCTTCAATGATTTAATTAGTTTTTTAAAGTTGGATATTCCTTTCGTCTATAGTATGCATACACATGACGACGGATTGCATCTTTTTGGAAATTATCCAGGTTTGTAACTCGTTTCTGACGTGGAAGTTTCTTTTAGTTTGGGGTATGTACTTCTCCATTTCCTCCCTCATCAATGTTTTTCTTCTTCTCTGAACAAATTTTTACAACGGTATTTTTATTTATGCTCAGGGCCGCTGCAGTTCGTTTTACAACTTTGGCAACGGGTAAGAGTGGCCCATTGTTTGTTTTTTTTTTTTTGCTGGAAATATTCTTTGGCAGTGCAAACAAGTTTTCTGGCTTGAGTGCGCAGAGGTACACCACGTCCTACCTCCTGATAATATAAACGCTTAAGAGCAATGCGCGGACGCCCACGACAATTCACAGTTTGATTTTCTGCATTAATGATGTAAATATAATCATTAACTACCAGTACGAAGGTTATGAAAGTACAAAATAGTTTGTTACACTACTGTAGGCCTAAGTCACAGCTAAGTCCTGAAAAGGACTGTTAAACAACGGTAACACCACTACAGTTACACAGAACACGAGACTACAAAGTGAAACGCACGAATCGGTTACTGGGCAGAGACTGAGACTGAGGGGTGACGTGCGGATATGAAAACGGCAACGCTGTGCGGTTTACTCGAAGCTGATTGGCTGCTCCCAGCCGTCGACCGCGCCCCCCTCCACCGGTCCCAGTCCTATTTTATATAGGACCTTATAGAAGGAGTTGGAGCGAGAAAAAGGAAGCTCTCGAAGCAATAAATAATAGTGCTTCAATGAGATCTGTAAGCAAACTATTTCATGTTCCGTTCAGTATACTGCATGACAGGAAAGTGAAAGGTCTGTCTGTGAAGCATCTTCTAGGATGACAATGTGTCAATATGACGACAATAAGATGCAAGAAAACAGTTAGCTAACAGAATAAAAGTAATGGATCTTCTTTTCTACGGGCTAACTCCAATTGAGGTTCAGCGTGTCGTCTTAGAGTTTGCAGAAACAAACAACATTGAAAATATTTTTTTTGTCACGTTTATCCAGAAAAGATTGGTTTTATAGGTTTTTAAAGAGAAATCTGCTTTCATTTCGTAAATCTGAAGATATAAGTATCAAGCACTCAATCATTCAACAAAGATGAAATAAAGCTGTTCTACGATAATTTAGAAACCGCAATGGCTAAGGAGGAATTCACTCCAGATCGCATATATGATGTCGTGAAACAGGAGTTACAACACTTCAGGATCCTGGGTATGTTGTGGCTACAAATGAAGAAAAGGGGTTAGATCAATTGTGAGTTGGGAAAGGGAGAAGATAATAACAGAAATATGTGCTGCAAGTGCTGGAGGGAAACTACATCCCCTCTTTGTTCATATTTACAAGAAAACGAATGTCTCCGCATTAAAAAAATGGATTTCCTTGTGCTGAATATGTTTGCTCACATAATGGATAGATAAATGAAGTCACCTTTGTACAGTGGTTAAAACATTTGATCACACACACTAATGCAAGTATTACTAATAAAATACTTTTAATCCTAGACAACCACACGAGCCACATCTCGCTAGAATCATACAAAGTCTGTCATGATAAATGGTAACATGTATATATATATATATATATATATATATATATATATATATATATATATTAATGTATGTATAAAAACTTTGAATTGGTAAATTGGTAGTAGGGTATCAATTAAATATACTCAGATACGTTCAGCAATCCAGCATTCTTGAAACTATATTTTAAAGTTTTTTTCTAGGAAAACGCTTTACTCTGTTTTACATCAGTTTTAATAAAACCAAGTGAGTTTGTAATTACCTGAGTGCTGTATCTTTAAGATAAAGAGAACAGGATGTTGTCTAGTGTGGCCTCTAAACACAGATTATCAGTGAAACTGTTGAATTCGACTTTTTGTAAGAGAACGTCTCACGATTATTACTAAGGCTTTCCTGTAGCCGAAAAAGCTAGTAATATTGGTTTATATGTTAAAGCCTTTAAAACCTAGAGTAGAGTCTTCAACTCGAAATTCTGAAGGACCTGATTCAAGTGAATTACACAAATTAAGAACAACAAAAGTCCAGCCATTCGGAGCAGTCTCCCTGTACATTGACTATTCAGTTGTTTGATTTCGCTGCACATGTCATTGGATATCGAAATACAGTGTGATTCTTCTCGATCACTTGTTGCGGAGCAGTAGGAAAACAAATCCTGTAGGCCGAGTTCCCGTAGGCTGGCGAGACTGTGCCATTAGTTCTACTACTTTTCCCTTACGCTTTGTTCACCGTCACGAATAACGTGATTCCAAAGCCAAACAATTGGGTTTTGAACAGGATTGTAGCGACAAAATTCTTCAATTAATGCTGATAATCAATATTTTCGACCTGCAAAGCATTAAACTAATAGGTGTAGCAAGAAAACTAGAGAGAGATCGCATATAGTCATACACAGTAAACAAGAAATCCGTAGGACATGTTTTACCAGTCGCAAATAAGACTTTATTTGTAGAGAACGAAAGATTCCGCGATTTCAACGTTCTAAGCGTCGTTTTATGAAGGATATATTTGTGATTAGAACGAAGGGAGAGAAAGGAGGTTTGTTTGCTGTTAGCGTTTCACAAACGTTGGAGTGAACACGTATAAATAAATAATCAATCATCCCCCTTCTTCAATTTCGTCCTGACCGTGAAGTCTATGTATAAGTAACGACATGAATCATACTCAACTGTGAAATAAACAAGCATTCTAAAGGTGAACATGAGACCTAGATATTCTCTATTTTGCCGGTCATCCCGAAAATGTACAGCATTGAATACAAACCCTTGTACAGCCGAGCACTTTCAACCTGATCACAGCTCCTCTTACGTGATAATTCTAAGACTTCAACATTCTCAGAAATATTAAATAGATACATTTGTTTGTAATATATCGTTAAATTAATTTAATTCCACAAAAGCTGCTACGTTTTTTCACGCATTTACAGCATAGATATAAGTGAAATGAAACATTAATGTTGTTTGATACAATGAAAGCAGTGGTAGCTTATAACAGGTTACAGCGTAATGGCCCTAACGCTGCTATATTGTAACAGCCCTTTCCTGGTTAATAACTTGGGCGCTCAACGCGATGCTGGGAGCTCGCTGCAACTTTAAATCTGTCCCACAGAATCCCTGTTCAATAAATTGGATTTATTTTATATCTCAATTTAGCCATTAATAACGTTTTATTGTGCCCTAGAGATATAGGTTTCGCACTGCTGGAGTAGCTTTGATTATTTTTTAATCTGTATAAAATACCTTGAGTTACTTACCCGGGAACAGTCATAACTGTTTGATACTCATTGCTAATTCAAGCAATCTTACTTTGCTTGATTCTAGTGAGGAGGAATTCATGTTGCATATATTTTGTATACCATTTCTTGATATGTGATTCACAGACAATTGTGTATCACTGAACTCTATGACTGACAACCACACAACACTATCACTCAACAATCATTGGTTCAATATTAAACGGAATCTAGAAGAAACTTTGTTGATCTACCCTACTGAAATTTGAAATAATTCAAACAAATAAGTTTAGTTATGTTAAGAATTTAGGTCAGTTTTATATTGACCCGACCAATGAATGAGAATTGAGGTATAGCCTGAGGTTAAATGAGTTACTTGTGGCTGTCTGATCAATATTAGTAGACTATTTGAATTTTTTCATTATTTATAAAGGAAGTAAAAGCTCATAATGGGTAAAGGTAGGATAGTTCTAGAAATGCTTAAAATAGCTTTATACTTAGTGATTTGTAATCAGCATAGTGCCGTTTTTAAATTCTATATATGGATGAAATACGTCTAATGTATTAATACTAGTCAAATGGACTAAGCGAACTCAGCTACTTATACTTTCTTCAAATCCGTAACGTTCCTTAAAATATACTTAATAGGCTTTCTGTTATTGCTCAGGCTCCTCTGACTTATAATGTCTTCTGCTACAGACTTCTAATATGCTTTCTTGTCACCTGGTGCAAGTACAGTAAAAATTGTTGTTTGAACAACTCACAAACTTTCAAAAGCAAAATTTCTTGAAGACTAGAAGTTTATAGAGACTGGATGATTTAATTTTTTCTAAAAATTGGTAGTGTCCGTGTATAAGGCTCCTTTTGTATGAAAGACCGGTGGTTGTAATGGCCAATATGCATCATTGTCTTGGGACTTAGTGCAAGTACAATAAAGTGTTTGAAGAACTCACAAACTATAAAAAGTAAAATTTCTTGAAAGCTAGTAGTTTCTAGAGACTGAATGGTTTAGTTTTTTTTTTAACATTTGGTGGTGCCAGTGTATAATACTCCTAGAGAACTACTTTGGTCTGAAAGACCGGTGGTTGTAATGGCCAATATACGTCATAGATCTGAAAAACTGTGATACTAGACATTCCATACGCCCAAAAGTCCAGTTTTTTTTATTAAAAGGAAAATACTCAGAGATTTGGCGGAACCAGTTTTTTAACGAACGTTGTAACTAATAAGATTATGGTAAAATATTAAATCTATTTTGGATTGTTGTGAACTGCTAATATCTCAGATAATCCACAGAACTATAACTAACGGAAGCTTGCTATCTGAAAAAAGACTTGGAAATGTATTCTAGTATGGCCTATTCCAGTTGCCAAATATCCGATTGGAATTTATATGACAGCCATTTTATTATTTTTTATCTAAAAAGGTAACTTGTAAGTCGTATTCCAGCAACTTGGAAGCAAGGGTGACGTAACGCATTAAAAAGGTGTCAAAGACATATATTCGGTATATGGATGGATTTTTGGTATCGTGTATACGGAAATGTATCTATAACCTGTGGGTTGTATAATAAAGGTTTTGATTAAATTTCGTAATATTTACCGTTAGCAACAAATGATCATTGTAGAAAATAACTCAAAGGCTGTGGCTATATATTTACTTGGATTCCAAATTTCCACGGGATCGGAAATATTTTTTGTATTGTGATTAATTTATAAAATTCCTTTTTGTAGGAACAGCGACCCTGATATTCGCAATATGATTGTATTATATTAAGCATAAAAATAAAAGGTGTAAGAAGACGCAACAATAACACGTAATAGCACCGCACCACTCTCAGGTAATAGCTTGGTGAGGGTCACGCTGGCAATATGTGTTTTGCAATGCATTACATTACATTTATTACATCAGTTATAATTTATCTTCCTTAAAAAAATATTTAGAAAACATGTTGTTTTTGACATGAATTAGTCAAATTTTCATTTACAACTTCCAAATAAATTTTAGTGTTATTTCTTACAAACGAATTGCATTTTTGTGATGTTTTTAGGTATAATAATCCTCTTCTTCATGCATACTGATAACAAAAAAGATTGAATATTTGTATCACGTTATACCATTACAGGGTGTCTTGCGATTAATATCTGCCTCTCAACAAGTCTTAGTCATTCAATTATTGTCAACAATTGAGTCATTATTGTCACTCAACTGTTTGATAACTACTAGCTTGTCCGTTTAAGTCACTTTAGTCCGTTTCTGTCTAGATATAATTTCTGTAATATATTTTCCCTTTTGTTTTATGAACAAACTGAGTTTAAAAAAATCTCTTGTACACTTTTAAAACTGTAACTTTAAACTGTAAACGACACGTTATTGGGAAAACAATATTCGCTATTTTGATTTTGAGTAAACATTTTTCATTAAGAGTGATTTTGTAAAGTTAAGTTAATAAAGTGTTGTCTTGCATTAAGAATATATATTTTCTGAAACACTTTATATATTTGAGATATAAATTATTTATAGAATTAAAATACTAATAGTATGTAAGATTGCCAGCTTAATAGAAAATTTATAAAAAAAGCTTGTCACTTATGTTGACAGTTTTTATTTGACTGCTTCATCGTGTTTTGATAATCGTTACGTTTTAGTGTGATACACGTTACATTAAAAATGTATGAGCACGAGAAATTAAATTTTACAGTACTCCAAAGCTCCGAACTCAACAGAGACCTATGAATGGAGGAGATGGGGCAAGCCACTTTACTTTAACGAGCTTTCTAAATAAAGCTCGGTTACATTTTCTTCTTAAGATAACGACCGGAGCTAATTTTGAGTAAGTAATTAGTTTCTAGTAGGTCCTCTTGCCAACAATTTCATTCATATAACAGTCTCCAAGTTTTTCGACAAGTTTAAATCAAATAGACTCATAATAAATGTTTTATGTGTTAAGTGTAAGTAAGAAATATATTTTAAACTTTCAAAAATAAAAAATATAGTACATACGATCAATCCCACATCTCATAAAAATTATCAAAATATTGAATTTGTGTATGAAAATCTTCTTGAATTTATGGATTAAATATAACAGTTTTAAAATTGAGATGGGCATATCAATATATAAAGCCCCCCCCCCCCAGACAGATATACCTATTTACGGGTCAGTTAGAAATCTATATATAGGGCCATTGGCAGGATTAACAAACTAACCTTTCGTTTACGCCTTTCGTGAATTAAGAATTTACTTATAAATACTAGTAACCCAATCTCGCGCTTTAATCTGTATTTAACTATTTATATAATTTAACTAAACTTTACATGTACAAAAATAAGTTATGTATAAATAAGTAATTTTATTAATTTGTATAATGAACTTTTACATGATTTCATGTACAGCTAAACCGCCAATGTCAGCTCGTCCTAAAACATGAGTTGACCCAAATGGCCATGAATAAAAATAAAGCTATTACATAATTCCACATTTCATAGGGTAAAATCATGGAACACTTAACAAGTGATGTAGCATTTTACGTTATGGTCGTACATATTGTTAACAATATTTTACTAACACACGCTATCATGCTATAAATATCAACCCAATTTATACTTTGTGCTTTAAAAATAACTGCTGGAACTTTGCGGTTACTTTTATCTTCTTGTTACATTAAAGAAAAGATTGCATGTAGAAATGTAAAATTTTAGAATCATGTTTTGAGTTACAACTAGCGGAACGATTCCTCCAAATAGCTGCACTTTCATGGAATTGCATATTTCATGAAATAAGATATTATGACAATTAGACCTAGCAAACTAATTCAACAGGTTCTTAAAAACTGTTGTAGGTTTAGGTATAGTTTTAATACAACATCAACCTATTGGAATAGTCATCATGATAGCATAGGACATGAACAAGGAACCCAAAAGCATCCCCCACTAAAAGTAATCGGTTTACAAAATAATTTATGGTCAAAATATAAGATCTCTGTAGTGTAATGCTCAGCAATCTCGTCCGGCTAATGAAAGACGTGGGTTCGATTCCCGGAGGAACAGTACTGTATGTTCATCAGTCTGTCTTGAAATTATGCATATACTACGTATAATTTTGACACTTTAGAGCAATTCACAACTCTATACGAAGCTATAAAAACATTTTACAAAGTGTTCTGGAATGCTTGCAGCATTCCCAAAACTTTTAATTATAACTTTTTTTATTACAAACTGTTTTTTAAAACATTTAGTACACGACAGTTCCATGAAAATACATTTATAATATTTCGGGTGTAACAAAATCAAGGTACTTCTTCCGACTAACCGGAAGGCCTTTTTTATATACTAGTACCAAACATCAAAATTTTGAGTTGAAACCACTAGTTAATTAAAATATTTTCTGCTTAATACATACTTTTTTTACACCGTATATACCATTTTGTGTATAAACCAGTTATTTCCAACAAAAAGTTGCGTGTTCGTTTTCTATTCGTGGTTTTTAAAAAAGCTCACTGCACAGTTGATAGCTACTTAAAAATGTATTTTTGGTCTTTTGTGATTTATTTCTTTTGAAAAAGCTGCTAGAAGTAATATTTTTGTAATATATAGCTTTTAACCTAGTTTTTGACACTTTAACCTGCTTGATTCTTTAAAAAGACTTTGGGTGGACATTTATTAACGCACAATAGATTCTTAGGTAGTTAAAATGTTTTAAACAGACCCAATTAAAAATCTAACTATTTAATTTATTTGTTCAGTGCTGCAACAGACCAAGATTGAAATTAATATTAACATTTTTACTTGTGCAGTGCGTTTAACTATCTAGTATATGGTAGCTAAAGGTTATAGCATAATAAAGTAGTTATGCCTACTACTGCCTATAATACGGCCAGTAGTTATTTAAATAAAACGAGGTGAAAACAACGGAACAGATTTCAATGGTTTTTGTATTGTATGTTTAATTTTACATTACACATACGTTGGAAAAGTGAGGAGCATCATTAAATTTCATATCTTTGATATGAGTCACATGAGATGGAAAATTGTATGAAATTTCAAAAAATGTTGTCATTAAAATCCCCAAATGTTTTAACTATTATAACCTAGTTTTGTAGATTGGTAAAAAGGATGGAGTGACTTACATTCTACTCTATATCTCGAAAAACCGGATTATTTTTAACTAAATAATAGGGCCTCAACTGGTCTTCCTTAGTATTTCAGAATCCAAAATAAAGAATTTAACTCAGCCACTGACGAGTTGGAGTTTTGGTTTAGTCGTAAACTTTGCAAAATACACTGTAACTTTCAATCATGTATAGTATTTTCGTAGTGAAGAAAATGAGGATAACTGTAATTTATATTTAATTGTGCAAATAAGGTGCCTATATCCGAAAAATATAGCAAAACACTAACAAAAACTAATTTTAATGCCAGATGCTTAACTGAATATACAAACTAATATAATACAAAATAACAAACAATTTTACACAATATTGCAACCAGCAAGATATATTAGTCACAACCAAGCGTATCAATACTTATATCTCACATTCTTTATTTATTTTGTTACAGTACTGATACACAGGTATTATAATAAACTACAATTTTGTTTTATGTATTGAAAAAGGGTAAGTTTTAGTTTACTACGTTAACTTTACTGCATTTGTCTTATGATTAAGTTTAAATTTAAGATTGGTACGATCTAGGATAATATAAAATTAATGCTATAGATATAACATACAAAATAAAACGACCAACTCAAGCCGACACGATTGTGTTGTTGAAGGCGAAATAGGTCACGTCCCCCCAAGGTATAACTGGTTTCCCAAAAGGCCGTAGAAATCCTCACATACATGTAAGCAGCAATCCACATAAAATGTTCTCTCTGTAGATGTCTCGCAGACAGGGATAGAATACACTTCAACCGACAGCTCACATTCCTATTAGACATAAGATAACTAGGGTGGTCAACGCAAGTATTCAATCTGCTATCCTAATACGTCTGTTTGTAGAATGTTACATCATATAAACGTATGGTTATGTCGTAAATCTATGGTTATTTTAATTTATTATAACAAGTACATTAATTATCCCGTATAATGCAAAATATTTAAGGGAAAAGTTACATAAATAGCCATAAATAAATACAAACAGGGTTTCATTGAATGCATTTAATCTCACTATCGCAAACTAAGAGTTAATTTTTACCTTTGTTGCCGTTGCGATGAGTATAACATACAAGACTAGCCTACACGTACGAATATAAATACACAAGCTAATTAACATTTTTTTGGGGTATTCGATGTTGACCACAACCAGTTTGCAGATTGATAGACTTCTAAATGTTAGACATCGGTTTAACTAATCCCGGAGGTATCAATATAAATCTCGGTACTCTTTACGGATCGTTATTTCTGTATTCGTTATCATCATCATCACATATAACTTTCTTGTGTTACTTTTCAGGAGCTATATTCACCTTAAATGAAAGAGTTACACGTATAAAAGAAATTATTTAGTTATGATTTTGTTTTGTCTACGATTGTATACGATGTTTAAGAATCGACCATTAATTTTGTTATCGTCCTTAAATTGTGGGATTTAAAGTGGACAAAATTACCGAAATTAATTTATATCATATTAAATTTATACTAAGTATTTGATTTTGGAGGTTGTACCGACTTTTTATGAACAATTTACTGGATTTGTTTTAGATATGCATAACCAAGCCTTTTATGATACGTTAAAAATTCATTGAATTATTTAGATTAATAGGAAACTAGTCTTACAAAAACTTTTTGTTTGCATATTAAATATGTCTTAAGGTATTAGTAATATAATTGTTTCGTAATCCAATTTCAAATTTAACTTTTACTTTTTTGAGGATATTATTATATTCAATGCGAATTAATAAAATAAAAAACATTTTTATTATTATTTTAAGGGTACATGATAAACTATATAGTATATACTGACAGATATTTTGACTCAATGCTAAAGTCTCTCCGCTATCCAGTCCTGAGCTGAACAAGTTTTGCCTGGACCGTCCCTTTCACTTTATCATATTTCCTTAGATGAAGGGACGGATTCAATCCTGAAATCAATTCTACTTCGATTCTTGCAAATCCAATTTGTAGTATTTTCCCAAGGTTTGTAATTATTGAGATTGTATCGTTATACATCCTAACATTCAAACATAAATTACTGTTTCATATATGCATTTTTAGTTGTATTTAAGTTGTGGCAAGATAGAGATAATGTAATTTTAATAAATAAATGATATAGGAGGGTTTTTAAATAGGTGTGTGTGTGTTGTTTTAAATTTTGAACCTGATATATCTTGTACGTAAAAACGTTTAAAGTTTAGTGGATGAAATAAAAATTTTCTTCAATATTTTTTAAACAATTTTACTTTGACTAATTTAATTCGGTCGAATATTACCTATCGTATTATGTTTAAATGGTATATTAGTTCCCTAGCAATTACAAAAGAATTAATTCGTACTTAATATACTAAACACTCGATAATTAGAAGTTAATAAGTGTATTGTATCTTTTCATAATGATTTAGTTGATCAAACCTTGTTTCATTATTAGTTAAAACCGAATGAAATATCTCTTATAATCATACTAGTAGATCCCAGGGGCTTCGCACGCAATTTTGTAAGTATTGCTTGTGTATGAGCACATCTGGTTTAAGTAAACTACATTTCCGACACCAATGTTGAGTGTGTCTTACTGTCAAAATCAAGAAAATCCGTCAAAAAGTATATATATATATATATATATATATATATATATATATATATATATATATATATATTGATCATTGTAATTTACTCCGGTCTTATTAGTTTTTTTTTCTTAGTTGATTTTATTTTGTTCCCCAATCAAGAATATATACATACATACACAGTTATGAGAAGCCTACTTCTGTCAAAAGACAGCTAATACGGGTTTTACCACAATCTTTAAATTCATATTAAACGATAGTAACTTTGTCTCTTATATCTACAGTACAGTACTGAAAAAGCACTGCATACTTAATATTTGGTAAAATGTACAGTTAAAAGCACATTTTTATTGAAACTTTAATTTCCTCATGAGTATATTTTCTTACTGTGTGCTCAACAGTGGTATTGTTAAATGGTATATTTATTTTTACTGCAAAGCAGTATGATCACTCTACGAATTAAATACTATGATAACATAAATAAAAACAAATTTAAAATAGTAATTAAAGTAATTAAACATAAGATGCGATTGTATGTCATAACAGAATTTTTACTTAAAACAGTTGGTTACATTTAATAGGCTGTGATCGTACATAGAATGCACTACCATAAATGGTAGAAATAAAATTAAAAGTTGCTTTGATGACGTCATCCTCAATAACCTATCACCGCAGTACTGCAGAAAAAGAGAATAAAGCTTGTTCAATTTTTTGTATGACATATTGTAGCAAGGTATCCTCCTCTTAGAGCAAAGCCGATTAGTAGTGACTTGCAGTGTCTTAGACCTTACTAAGACTGTAGTCATTGCGCTTTGTATTTCTCACGTGTTCGATAAGGGACACATGAAAAGTTGTCTTAAACAACTTGGAAGAAATTATTGTATAAAATTAATTCTTGTAAAAATAACTCAAAACTCCTATAATATTAATTTTACTAGATCCACTCAAATTATGGATGAGATGGAACAAAATTAATACTTTTATTATTACTGATTTCAGATTGGAGTTTAATATATTGTCCAATTCATACCTCATTACCTAATCTTTGCATTTACATTCTATGGGAAGTAAAAAGTTAGGGCCGAGAAGCCCTCTCTAACAAAACCTGGAGACCAACGGCTTAAAGGTAACTAGCGAACCACTACCATTGGCCGGGCAGGCGAGCTGCTTTCAAGAATCCGCTCAGCAGTCACTTATCCAAGCAGCAGCCACGCTCTTGCGATAACCGTTCGTTGTACCCGCTACACTGCGCCATTGGCGCAATTTCCTTACATGGGAATTCAAAGTAGAAAAATTAACGAAAGCTCCTTTGCTATGAAGGTGGTTTGTGTAGTAACTCAGTTCAGGTAAGGATTTCATATTGTGCGCGTAATGAATTCAGAATTGTATAGCCTAATAAAGTGCGGATACAGAGCGCGTTCTTAGTGACTAGCACTCAGTGATACATCACTGTCCAATATTCAGGCAAAAATATGAATTTCTTTAATAAAGGCCATTAACAACCAGATCTGACTTAATGGTACAGATTCAGCTAGATACTGGAGATTTTTCATGTGAATCATGGATTCTCCTTTATATCCGATCAAAATCAAAACAAGATCTCGAGGTGAAATCATTCATTGAGGTGAATTCATGCATTGAACATTTCTCAAAACTCAATTTGAAAACAAACAGTTCGAAATCAAATGTGATGAATTTTTGCCTTCGGCAACAAGAGCATTGGCAACGACCCGCAGTGATGGTGGATGACGTACTCTTGGAAGAAGCAGAATCCATCAAATTCCTTGGAATGTACCTTGATCGAGGACTGACATGGGATGATCACATTGATAGAGTCTGCTCAAAGGTTGCTTCAGGCATTTATGTTTTACGCAACCTTTCAAAATTTTGTTCCATGGATGTATTGAAAACGGCTTATTTTGGTCTCATACATCCACATTTATCTTACGGCCTTAGGCTGTGGGGAAGTTGTTCTAAATACAAATTCGAAAGAGTATTTAGAACACAAAAGAAAGCCATCAGAATTCTTTCAAAACTGAATCCTAGAGAGTCGTGTAAAGGATCCTTCAGGGAGCTTGGATTGCTGACTTTACCCTGTCTCTATATTCTCGAGGTCGCCCTGTATTGTCGACTAAAATGCCAGTTGGTGCAGGGCAGGGACGTCCATCACTATGAAACAAGAGGCAGGGACAACTTTCGAACCGAGCAACACAGGACAACAGCATTCAGACATTTGCCATCCCAGGTTGGTGTCACAATCATCAACAGGCTCCCTGAGGAAATTAAACATCTCGAAGATCCCAAAACATTCAAATCTCGACTAAAACGCCTCTTGGTGTTAAAGGCATTTTACTCCGTTGAAGAGTTCATGATGGGCCGCTGGGATGAAAATCCTTGAAATTATCAACAAACAATTTCCCAGTCCTGATGTCCAGTTACCATGAAATTCCAAATACTTGTTAACTGCCTTGTTTATTGACTCTCACATTTAAGTATTGTGTGTTTAATACCTCAAATGTTGACGCATGCAATGCAATTGTGAAATTGTTGATTGTTGATGCAATAAAGAATAAAGAAAGAAAGAAAGAAAGAATAAAGAATATTATTATTATTATTATTATTATCCGTATACGGTCAATAACTAACAGATCTGACTCAGCAGGTCGGATTGAGTTGGATACAGGTGATTTCTTCAAGTGAACCATTGTTTCTCCTTTCTATCCGTGTACGGTCATTACTTCCGTATATGACTAAATAGTACGGATTCAGTTAGATACTATTGATTTCAAGTGAACCATTGAATCTCCTTTATAATTATGTTCGGTCATAAGCTTCCGGATCTGATTCAACAGTTATTCTTCTTTCTAGCCGTGTATGAGTTCCTGTTAACTCTAGATTAGGACGTCTTTTAACTGGCAACGTCCTTTGGTATTTTCCTGTTACTAAACGTGGTCATCTGCCAAAATAGTTGATCTATTTAGCTATGATGGTATCAAATTAAGTATTTCATAATTATACTGAGTAATCTGTTATATTTTTGGTTGAAACTGAAAAATTATTTAGATATAAAAGAAGATATGAATGATAGCCCTATAACTCTAGGTCTAAAAATGTAATTAATATCTGTTTGCCATGATGCTTTATTTCTATGCAAGCAACATCGAGTTCGATGATAGTGCATCTCATTCCATAGGATTTGGCTGATCATTAGCAAACAATTTTACATTGTTTTTATAAGTAACCATGATTTCAGTGAGTTAATCGCAGGATAAATAAATTTGTAAACAAACTGAGAACAACCGTATCACGTTTCAACATGTGACGTAGTGACACATGTGGCCTAATTAAACTAGCAATTAAACCTACATTGTATGCAACCTCAGCGAAGCCTGTTTTGCGACATGTGGTGTGGCTACTCCTGTCTCGTTTTTGGTCAATATTTCACGAAAAAAACTATGTTATAAAAAATGTTTTTAGATTCTTATATAAATTTAACAATGTTTTGGTGCCCTCATGAATTGGATATCACTAAAATAAGGTAGCAGTTTTAAGACTAAAATTTGCAATAGTTTTCAGAAGTTAAATGCAATTAACAATTTATATAAGAAGAGATATTAGTAGTGGTGAACAGTTTAGAATACATTTAAAGAAGGAGGGGGTAATATATTCTGATGTAAACCAATAACAGAAACTGCGGCCTCTGACGGAGCTGACGTCAGTGCTCATATTTTATTCAATCCCAGGAGTTACGGATTTGTAGATCAAGGAAATTTACTTCTGGAGATTTTTTAAATAGACTGGAACTGCATGCTTCCTGTAAGAAAAAATACACCAGTTTGAAAACTGAAGTTTTTGTTTATATAGTCATTTCACAATTTTATGATATATTCAATATACGCTGATGTCACTTTAATGAAATAAGGAACATTGGACAGCGTGGTTTTTGTAGTATAAGAATTATTTGTACTGATTTAAATGTGAAAGCAATAAACCATTCATAATTTTTGTTTTCACAACATCTCAGTTTTCGGTAAAATTAATTCTTTCATTGTTAGGTTATAACATGAATTTAACAGTGAATATAGACTAATGAACGGCCGGGATAAAATGTAAATTTACGACAACATTAACAATGTTTAACTCCATGACGGCGCGATAATGTGAGGCTATAGCCAGTTAATGCATGCGGCTATAATTCTTATGTTCTATTATCTTGCGATCCTGAGAGAATATATTATGTCATAGCCTATCATGAGATTTGTTTTTGTAATAAAACTAAAAAAATGCTAACAGTTTAGTTATTTCTTTTTCACGTTTAAATACATTGAATACTTTATGCAGATATTTGTTTTACTAAAGAATTATAACTGAGTTCTTAATAGCTGTGTCTTGAGACACTCTCATATAAAATTTAAACCAAACAGTATGTGGCACCAATTTTATGATATGATATTTTATGGAGGGATATAAATACTGAGAATATCCTCTAAGGGCAGTAAACATCTATATCCTTATGACCCGTACTCCTGATTGTCCTTGTCGGCATTCGAATTATGGTGTTCTTGTTCTTTTTAGTGCTTTGAACTAATTACTTAGGTTATAAGTTATCGGAGTATGACACATCTGGTCCATGTTACCAGACATTGACGAAATATTTATTTTTAGAATATTATGAAAAAATATAGTCTTAAAACTTCATACGCCACTCCAGGCCTAAACACAGTCATAAAACGTAAATATTTTTTTCGATTTAGGTTCACCTTTGAGCATACACTGACACCTTCTATGCCTGATCTTATGGTACGTGTTAATTACTGCATGCTTCCTGTAAGAAAAAATACACCAGTTTGAAAACTGAAGTTTTTGTTTATATAGTCATTTCACAATTTTATGATATATTCAATATACGCTGATGTCACTTTAATGAAATAAGGAACATTGGACAGCGTGGTTTTTTTTAGTATAAGAATTATTTGTACTGATTTAAATGTGAAAGCAATAAACCATTCATAATTTTTGTTTTCACAACATCTCAGTTTTCCGTAAAATTAATTCTTTCATTGTTAGGTTATAACATGAATTTAACAGTGAATATAGACTAATGAACGGCCGGGATAAAATGTAAATTTACGACAACATTAACAATGTTTAACTCCATGACGGCGCGATAATGTGAGGCTATAGCCAGTTAATGCATGCGGCTATAATTCTTATGTTCTATTATCTTGCGATCCTGAGAGAATATATTATATCATAGCCTATCATGAGATTTGTTTTTGTAATAAAACTAAAAAAATGCTAACAGTTTAGTTATTTCTTTTTCACGTTTAAATACATTGAATACTTTATGCAGATATTTGTTTTACTAAAGAATTATAACTGAGTTCTTAATAGCTGTGTCTTGAGACACTCTCATATAAAATTTAAACCAAACAGTATGTGGCACCAATTTTATGATATGATATTTTATGGAGGGATATAAATACTGAGAATATCCTTTAAGGGCAGTAAACATCTATATCCTTATGACCCGTACTCCTGATTGTCCTAGTCGGCATTTGAATTATGGTGTTCTTGTTCTTGTTTTTTTTAGTGCTTTGAACTAATTACTTAGGTTATAAGTTATCGGAGTATGACACATCTGGTCCATGTTACCAGACATTGACGAAATATTTATTTTTAGAATATTATGAAAAAATATAGTCTTAAAACTTCATACGCCACTCCAGTCATAAAACGTAAATATTTTTTTCGATTTAGGTTCACCTTTGAGCATACACTGACATCTTCTATGCCTGATCTTATGGTACGTGTTAATTACGGTAAGTTTAAATCAAAATTTAAATGTAAAATTGTCCTCCTGAATCGTATTTATGTATTTGCAAAACACCTCATTTGAGTACACTTAAGATTATTTAAATGAATAATTGCAGTAATTAATAACCCCTTCATTTCGAGTGCCTTGTATTGTGAATTTAAAATACTTTAGTTTTAATTATATTTGCATGAGATTTTCATATTTAAAATGAATTTTTTGCTATCATAAATTTATACATGGTTTTCATTCAGGTACATCAAATATTTCTGAAACTGTTCATATATCACTTTAGAGACACGTTTTATACGCATATTTTTATATTAAGTTAAGATTAACGATTACTTTATCTAATGTAATATATTATACCTCAGAGTATACTCTGAAGGTTAATTAAAAATACAAAATTGTCTTTTAGTTGTCTGATTTCAATAGCTAAGAACATCAAATATTTCTGAAACTGTTCATATATCACTTTAGAGACACGTTTTATACGCATATTTTTATATTAAGTTAAGATTAACGATTACTTTATCTAATATAATATATTATACCTCTGAGTATACTCTGAAGGTTAATTAAAAATACAAAATTGTCTTTTAGTTGTCTGATTTCAATAGCTAAGAACATCAAATATTTCTGAAACTGTTCATATATCACTTTAGAGACACGTTTTATACGCATATTTTTATATTAAGTTAAGATTAACGATTACTTTATCTAATATAATATATTATAACTCTGAGTATACTCTGAAGGTTAATTAAAAATACAAAATTGTCTTTTAGTTGTCTGATTTCAATAGCTAAGAACATCAAATATTTCTGAAACTGTTCATATATCACTTTAGAGACACGTTTTATACGCGTATTTTTATATTAAGTTAAGGTTAACGATTACTTTATCTAATATAATATATTATACCTCTGAGTATACTCTGAAGGTTAATTAAAAATACAAAATTGTCTTTTAGTTGTCTGATTTCAATAGCTAAGAACATCAAATATTTCTGAAACTGTTCATATATCACTTTAGAGACACGTTTTATACGCGTATTTTTATATTAAGTTAAGGTTAACGATTACTTTATCTAATATAATATATTATACCTCTGAGTATACTCTGAAGGTTAATTAAAAATACAAAATTGTCTTTTAGTTGTCTGATTACAATAGCTTAGTTCTTTAAGGCTTTTTTTATGTTCTTTGCGTTATGTACGGTTAAGCATTTTTTGGGCCTTTTGTAAAATCACCTAACTGATAAAGAGGTATTAGCTTTTTATAATTAGAGAATAACATATTTATAATGGTTTGTAATACAAATTTTTTTTAAACCCTGCATACTCTTACTATATTAATCGTCTAAAGCATATGTAAAAGAACTTGTAAAAAAAGTTGGTACATTATCAGTTAGATGTACTTTCATCTAAGATTTAAATTTGACTCAAACATATATTTTATTTGCAAATTTGATGTAAAACTTGTTTTACTCATAAATTCAAATGTTATATTTAAGTTTTTATATTATTACAAATATATATGTATAAAATAATAGTTCATGACGTGCCAGTCCCAATTTTGTATTATCTCAAAAATGTATTATTTATCGGAGTATATTTATATGGACATTAAAAGTTTTATTGTAGCCTATACAAATATTGAACTATCACTAGTAGTTGAACTATCACAACGTATACCTAAACTAGACCTTATTGTAATAAGCATGAGTTGGTAATAATCCAAAACTATTTCCAATTTACATACACCACATCACCATATTGTCCAACCCAAGCGACTGTCAGTTTTTAGGTATATAACGTAAGGCAACTTGATACATCAATCGAAAACAATAGTAAAACTTGTGTATAAATTATATTGAACACTCCCCATTTTTAACACAAATTAAACCATGTTGTAAAATATAATAGTGACTGAAGAATAAATATTATGTATTTTTAATTTAGCGGCGTTTTACTAAAAATAATGCCACAATATTAAGATTAATCACTACTTAGTAACTGTCGCTTACAAATAGAAACTAAATATATCTTAATTTATCCAGCTGTTTGAACTGTATATATTAATAAAGTTGTTCTTTATTAACAATGTTTTAAGTTAGCAGATAAATATTATTCAAATACTATAATGATGAAGTTGTTCATAAGATATAACACATGAAATATTGTATGATAAATATCATCATATCAGATAAAACTTTATCTGAAATGATCTTTTGCTATCATAATTGTAAATAGGAAGAGATGTAAACCATATACACAGTTAGGCACATTTACTTATTTACTAATATCTATGTTGCCGTACAACTTACAAAAACGTTTATTTTAGTTTTCTAATCCCAGAACATATTGGTGAGCCTGTAATGTACCATCTTCAATTTAGAGGAAACTCATGTTAAGTTTGGTAATTCCCTCTCGGGCTGAGAGTCGCAATTGAATCCCGACGCAGGGAATTACAATTCAGTTGAAAGATATTTAACATCATATCCACCAACACCTTCTTGTGTAAATAACTAGTATTAAGTATATCCAATACTTGGTGATCGACTTAAGACCATTGTACGTATTTCAATGTTCCTATAATAAATACGTAATATATTTGTTTCTATTCTTGTGACTCAAATTCGTATATATATAATGATATATTTATATCAAAATTTTTCATATATATATATATATGAAAAATTTTATAAATTATTATTTACGAGTATGAGACTTTATTCATAGAATTATAACTCAAATCTCATTCAAAAATATTAAATTGTCGTCTTACTAACTCAGGGGGTCGAGGGTCGATACTCCAAAACAACTAAAAACATTTTTTTTTTTTCAAAATTGTTTTGCTGAATATTGTCAGTTGTCTAATTCTGAACAAGAATAGCAGAACTCTTGAGTGTATAGGGATGTATTTGAACCTAAAAAGGGTAATTACACAAAGCTCTACAAACTGGAATTTGCAATTAGCAGAGCGCTATCGCTTCACATTTCACGATAAGAAAATCAGCTTGAATTTATAATAAGAATATCGTTTCATATTATGGTATTCACTGATTAGTTTTGTTTAGTGGTCTTTGGAACGTCTGCTTTCATGCTAAACTTCTATGAGTTGTTGAATATATTTTTACACCTGTCTTTTTGTGGTACGTTGATATTATCAGGAGACTACTACTTTCGGAAGAGTTTTTCTTATCGGAGAACTAAATAACCTGTATTAGTATAAATAACCGTCTTTATTTGACGTACATTGTTACTATCGGTTCTTGTTTTCTGCTTCCCAAAAGGAAGCAATGTCGGCTAGAAAGAGGTAACTATGTCCCTATCTACTATTTGTTACGTCCAAACCAACTGCTTTGGCCTATAGTGTTACCGGTACAACAAAAACATGATAATGAGGACACGCAAACCCAATTATTATAATAACTTTAACAGTAAGTAAATTACTATAGACTAATATAATCAATAATCATGAAACAATACGCTGAATCTGTTGTCGAACTTCAGTAGTAATTATCAGCAAATTAGTTTTTTTTTCTGTTTGCACAAAACTGGATATTCCACGAGAACCGTACGACCTACGTCTATGATACTTTTTTGGATTTCAATACAATAATTTCTAGATGTTTTTTGTATTTTGAAACCATTTGGTTCATTATATGACGTGTATAACATATTATGTAAATAGCAAAAATATATCTACCATATTTTAGCAAGTCTATATTTTACCATATTTAAAAAAATCTATGAATACGAAAGCAAATAGTTTTTTAATGATTTCGACCTAGACAAAAGAATTCCCCTAACAGTGTTATGCAAATTACAAATATATAAAACATTAATATTATAATTTTTAGTTAAGTACCTAAAACAAATAAAACATATAAAGTCATAAATAAAATATTTTCTTCTTGGAGTAGTATCTAATCTCCTTATCTCAGCGACAGTCAATATAACACACACTAACACTGTAAAATTTAATTTAAAAGAAAGATAATTAAAGATAACGTTATCAAGAAATAACCACCAGTAAGTATATGACCAAGTCAAATACATCGTCTTTTTCAGTTAAATTATACTCAGCTAAGATAATACAATCAATATTCGATTCGGTTAAATTTGTTAAACTATATTTTAGTCGCAGGCCTTTCAAAACCATTTACGGGAGATAGGAATTCATTTGAAAATAGGATAGGAAGTCATTCCGTGTGTATTATACTCGTAGCTATGAGGTTTTTAAGTTATAATTTAAATTTAACTAATAAATCATTAATTTTACTCCAAGTTACTACAAAATCTAGGAGCATTGTATCCAATAATTTTCTTTGGAAAAACATTTTGCAGCAATCTAGATTAATTTGTTTGTAATAAATGATAGTTGAATATCAATTTAAATCTAAAAAGAGAACTTCGTTATTTAAATTTGACAAAAAACTAATTTGTCATTTTATAAAATATTATATTTCGTAAATATAGTTCAACATCTTATCAGCTGTCATGAAGTATTTCCATCTTTTTAAGGAAATATTTCGTTGTAGTTCAATGGTATATTATGTTATGGTTCTATCCTCTATATATAGTTTGTATATTTTTTAAAATAAACTCTGTTATATTCCTGTTGCCTAAAATATGTCAATGAACAAGTTCATTTTTATATTTATGAATCTTTAGTTTATCAATGGATTCTTCGAGCTTAGGAATTTTGTAAAGTACGTTGTTCAGTCTATGTGGCCTCGGGTTTAAAGGTATTCGACTGTACTACTTACATATTCATTAAGTAATTTTATGATAACAATTTATTGGCTAAAACCATTTTACCCAACAGTGCAGACTTTAGTATGAATAACAACTACAAAAACTATAGTAAGAATGCATTTCACGTTAATTTCAAGCTAACTGAGAATAAACAATCTAAAAGCCATAACCAATCATCAGACACATAAAAAGTTACGTCAGTGACACATGACGAGGCACAGAGAACAAAATTAAGCCAAAAGTCGGTATTTAAAGGGGTGTAAAAATTATATTTAACTTGAATTTCATGTCTAATGTTGATGTATGAAAGTATAAATATGTGATCAGAAGAAACATATTTTTTTATATTCTAACCCTTATGAAATGCTCCCATTTCAATATCATTAAACTATCGATCTTATCCCATCAAACTATCGATCTTTGCCTATCTTATGGATGACTATCGATTTCTTACTAAGGGAAAATTACTGTGTCGCTTCTACGGAAAACGAATTCATGACTGTATGCAATGAAAATTGGCTCTTGACTTCTATACTATTACATGTAAATGAACTCCAATATTTGTTAATATTAATTCTATTTTGCTTTTACGGTTTAGTTAAAATTTTATTGAATGTATTATTGTATAAATTGAATTAAGAAAATATTTGCTTACCAATTGTTTAATTTTAGAACAGGAGTATAGAACAGAAAAGAGAAATTAATAGCTTAATAAATATTATAAACGTTAGCAATTTATTTTCACAACACAAAAGATCAGTAAAACTTGATTTTTTACTGATTAATTAAAAATTAAAAATTAAAATTACTAATTAAAAGACGCACCAGTAAAAATTTTACAAAATTAAATTATACTTATTTAAGTACTCAGAAATAAGGTAATACATCCTCTGCTTTACAACAATATTGTTGAATTATGTACATTCGTCCAAAGTAAATTGCATATACTAAAAATTGCATGAAACCATTCAGTAGGGTCAATAATTCCCTTGTAATCATAATATTAAATGCTTTGTAATGCTTAAAAAGACAGAGCAATAATATTCCAACCAGATAATCTCTTATAATTAATTGGACAGGGATTTGAATTTAATCAAGCTACGAGCGGTCAAAGCACCTAAAAGGTCATGTGCAAATTACTGCAGGATTTAGACAGCGTATTCTCAGCTACATAAGTTTACACTTATGAACGTGGCATTTAGGTTATATATTCAGTCTTAGACTCACACTGTTTAAAAAACTGATTTCACAAACTGCTAATGCGCTGTAATTAATTTTTTATTCATTAAAATGTAGTTTGACAGAAAAATGTAAGAGAATGTTAGCAAATTAAAAGTAAAGCTATGACACAATTTAGGGGGAAAATTTTATATATATATATATATACACAATTAACTTTTAAAATTGTATTAGAAGGTAATCTGTGTCTATATAATGTTGTTCGATTTTCTATTATTAAACATTCTTTCTTTTCTGTCTTCACAATTAACAATCATTGTTAACTACACGGATACTAAAATATCAAGAAAATAATTTATCCATTACCCTCAATGTCTCCATCAACAGAAATATCTTTTTCCTGTTGCAACAGACCGAATAAATTATAAAGTACCTGTATGACCATTTCTAGTTCCGAAACAGTGAGTTATATTTTCGACGCCAATTTGAGTGTGCCGCTTGCCCTCAATCAAGAAAACAAGTTACAAAGTTTTTGTTTTTGTATTACCATATATAAAACAATTTTATCATATATAAAATTGTTAAATAATATTTTCAACTTGTAAAATTAATATGCAAATGTAAAAAAGTAAGCTGATATCACATTAAGGAAGAATGGCGGTAAGGCTTTGTGGTTAACTAAAGTAGGTCTGGTGTAACAAAAGTATTTTTTATTGTATTCAGTTTTCCTGTCACACAAACGACAGGTTATGAGTAAAGCTTTCACATAGTGAATTCTTGGAAGTTCTGTAAAAACGCTTCCATCATTCATTTAAAAGAACTTGGGATTTTAAATTAATTTACTATAATTTTGGTAAGAAATGAAGTAATAAGCGACGTTATTTGTTTTTTTTTTACCAGGCTGAAAGCCAAATTTTGTTGCACTATTAAACATAATTCAGAGTCTACTCATATCCCTAGAATAAAATTAAAAAATATTATCTCATATCTAAAAAGTTAAATTATAACATAATCATTATTTATTAAGTTTTTATTAAATAGCAATCGTAATAGAACCGAAAAAATGTAAAATTAAATGTAAAATTTTAGAAACATATACTTTGAAATTTTAGAAAAATCATTGAATCTTTTAAACTTCCCTTGACTTAAAAAAATAAGTCAACCTTCAATAAGATTATAAGTTAGCGTAAAATTCACATACACCTTTCACAACTGTTACATAAAACATTATTTGCAATATGAATACAATTGGTTAATGCATGCCTTTATATTTGGATAATTTGTTAATGAAACAATAGTAAGTTCGAAATAGAATGAATGAATTTATAGCTATTTTTTCTTGTATGAAATCAAAACCAAGAAACAAGAATAACATAGCCGTAGATGTGCGTATTATCGCTCATTCCACGTGAACACAGAGCGGTCTCTGACCACGATATTGACCAAACGTTCCGTAAAATATTCAAACAGATATTCCAATAACAGAGCCAGGTTCTATAAATCGCTTGTTACCTCCACGTTTCCGTCAACGTTTTACCTGTAACCTCCTTCGTGCAAGATGCCATAACGACATTAACTCTTATACATTACTATTGGTCACTCTTTTACACTCATTGCATGGGCGTCACACTATTTATGGTTCATTAGTTTATATTTGTATATAACAAATATTCTTCTGTAGAGCATTACAGGAGTAAATGTTTTATTCAGAGAAGTGTTTTAGAGAATAGTTCAAAATATCTAAAATAACCTTTTCGCTAAAAGAGAATTACAAACTTATTTTAAATATTATTTTAAAGTTAGAATTTAAAAGAAGCCTTAAATGTTTAATTCCCAGCGGGGAGGTCAGTTTAAATATATTAGATAAATAAACACTGTTACAATGGAAATATATTAGTAGGTGTAATTAAATAATAAAGCATAACCACGTATTTAGTAAAGATACAGCTGTGCGCCCAACAGGCCTAACAAAAGTGTAGATTGTAGTTTGACAAGTAGTAGTAAAAGAAAGAGACGTGGCCTGTCAGGTAAATAAAATAGCTGATATCTGAGTCGGTGACCGTTAACGTAGCCCAGACAGTGTACAATCCGGGTGGAGCAAGTCTGCCCGTACTTAGACGTGGACACTGTACACCAGATACAACTTATCAAGTCTGCCCGTGCTTAGACGTGGACACTGTACACCATATACAACAACCTAGCTAGTTTGCCCGTACTTAGACGTGGACACTGTACACCAGATACAACTTATCAAGTCTGCCCGTGCTTAGACGTGGACACTGTACACCAGATACAACAACCTAGCTAGTTTGCCCGTACTTAGACGTGGACACTGTACACCAGATACAACAACTTAGCAAGTTTGCCGAGTTAGTGTGAGATCAAAATTTCAGGAAACTTTAGGTAATAAGCTGCATGATTTTGTGGGCTCAATGTATATTTAGATGTAAAACCATACAGTACTCGTAATAAATACAACGTTAATATCCTATGTCAGATTTTAATTATTCTGCGGGAAGGCAAACATATGGAACCATTTTCAAAATTTAACATTTGGACATGATTTTAAAGATCACTGTTTTCCTAGATTTCATTTTCGTATTAAACCTGAAATTAAATAGTATTTCAGTTATGAAACTTTATAAACATATCATTTCGTGATTCCCGTGCCTATACTACATTTTGTCCAAGTATCTTTATGTTCAGTTGTCTTATAAGGTTTAATTACATATTAGTTTATTGTGAATAAACCTTTTTCATATAATAAATAAAGTATGAAGTGCCAATAGACGATCTTCTTTGACAACGACAAGAAAAACCTCCGACAGTGTATCAAATACCAGTTATCAAGCTTCATACATACAAAGTAGATACTTTACGGAAATTTTGGACATAGCTCAGAACTGGATGACAATGTAATAATCATAAAAATATATTTCTTTTTAATTCGCTTCTTGTTTTGCCTGTTAAAAAAACTTATAATCTATTTCAAATTAATTTCAAAAAGTCCTAGAAATGTTTTTAAATATTTCTCAAAGAAAGTTTAGACATAGCTAAAAACTGAATTAATGCATAAATAATAATAGTGAAAATATATGTGTTTTATGTAAAAGTAAAAATAAAACTTTTCAATTAGTTCTTTGGGTAACGGAAAAATTGCAGAATAAACAAATTTTTAAACAAATTGAGTATTATGTGAAAGTAAATCATTGGCATTTTTAGTACGTCACCAACACATGTGACATTCAAAGATACTTTCTTTGAATTACTTCATAGCAAATACTTGGGAGCATGATTTACGCATGCAATAACTATCCATTTCTAACGCTCCAAATTTGTTTAATGTTACAGGTATTTTCAAAATGATTAAAATTACTATTAAAAATTTGTATACGATAAGAATGTAATTATGTATCTATTTGAATGTATGAGAACCTGTTTTAGAAGATGAATTTTTATTAATTTTATTTTAATATCAATTTTATATCAGAAACAAAATCAATCTAATGATCTAATCGTATAATGATTTAAATGATAAGATGGTTCAACCTTTACATGGTTCGACGAAAGCTTAACACCACACAGGTGCGATCAATTAAACACTACATTAGGTTCCATTACCTGCTCCATTGCTACTTCCTCAACCTTGATAATTCAATATCTGGTTGGATCAGAGGAGTCGATTATATCAGTGTTACCTACTTGTTATTTTAACCATAAAAAAGGCTGTTAGAAATTTTAATATGCGTGACTTTTTATCTAAGCACACATAAACTTTATTTTTATTAAGAATTATACATATGGTTATTTTATGAATTTATTTCATGGAAAACCAGAACTCTACATACAAATGGGATTTAGGTTTTAGGTGTAAATACAAATCTCCAGCTACAATAGATTCAGTCAAAACAACGAAGGGTTGTTCGCTTAATTTAGCCCTCTTGTAATGTTGTTCTGTCGTTGAAAATGTAATTACAAAGCCTCCTTGTCTCACCAAGATCTTGTTTATGCAAAGATCATAATATACATAGGAAAATAGTTATAATATACTTTTATCAGATTTACACATCTATTTCTATTTTTTGCTGAATATCTTCTAGCTTATATCGACCCTGACGAATCTCACGAAAGTCGTTATTTAACTTTATCTACAGGGTCATTCCAAACCAAAAGACCTAATGTTCTATTTTAAATATTCAAAATACGAACTCGAGTTATGTTGTTCCACTTTCCTTCAGCTCTTTGGTTGACAAGCGAAACATTATTTGGTTTGAGAAGACCAAGCAAATATCGGGCTATGCAACATAGACAGTATGGGGATACCTGAACCCTGGGAGTGAATTGATATAACGTGTTATATCGATACTAATCT
The DNA here is from genome assembly GCF_021130785.1 of Homalodisca vitripennis. Classification (NCBI taxonomy): domain Eukaryota; kingdom Metazoa; phylum Arthropoda; class Insecta; order Hemiptera; family Cicadellidae; genus Homalodisca; species Homalodisca vitripennis. The sequence continues at coordinate 100,524,895 of NC_060210.1, forward strand.
AACTATAGTATACAGCATTAAATATAAATACTACTCTATCTAAATTTAGGATGTTAACACTTTTGTTCCCATGTGACACAATGGCTGTGGAGTATACTCAACTAGGTTAGACTCTTTTAACGAGTGCTGCACCACAATTATTTTGATGGAGAGAACGTTAAATAACTTGTTTCAGAGTGTGAAGTAATATTTACAAAAGTGTGTATCCATGAGACTATTCCAATATAATATTGCTCTTAATATTTCATAGCTACCATTTCAAATAAGGAAGCTAAGCATTTTCTAGAATTCGAATTGACCAAGAATTGAAATTAATCTGTTTTGAAATCCTATCTAACTGACAAATTACTGGAAATATACGAAATGTACAGAGTTAATAAAAAAATCTAAAATAAAATGGCAGATATTATTTTACTTATTTTTGGTTCTCGCGTTGAAACCACAATTGACAAAAACCGCATCACTTGTGTGGTCGATAAAATTCATTTAAAAACAATTTAATCAATATAAAAATACTCGGAGTCAATTTAAAATACCGTTATTCACAAACAATTATGTAATCCTCATTAATTAGGAAATATAAGTTAATCTGTTCTGAAAAATACATCAAAATTAATAACTTTAGATGCTGTTCCCAATGATCTATTGTAATCCTCTTTTTTGAAATTGCTGACGAAAAACTTAGTTATTCCATTGAGTGATCCGATTTACTTAATCTATAAAGAATAAATCACTGTCATTTAAAAAGATTTGTGACATGAGGGGGACAGCACGTTCGATTTCGATCATTAATCTCATTAAACTGTAACTAATAATGATGACATTCATAATAATGAAGGTTAAAAATTAAATTTAATATTGTCTGGGTCTGCGCTTATTTTTATGTTAAATGGGATGTTTATATTTAGCACCCAGTATGGTAATCAAACATGTTATTTTATTAATTGGAGTACTGTCCAGTTTAAAATAGATCTCACAATACAATAATCATCAAATTTAATTGTTCACTATTTTTATCATTCTTTCTTCTCCTTTGCTTATACTTTGTGAAATTGTAACAAAATCGCTTCTAAATTTATTAACAGCCGAGCACCTGTCAGTTACTAGTATGAAGGGGACGTTAATGAGGACTACATACAGCCTTGGAGACGTACTTGAGAGGGCCCTGAGGCTTTTGGGTCACTGCAAGTACAATACCCTAACACGAATCATAGTTACCGCTAGAGCTAATACTGTTACGAAGAACCTTTTAAATAGTTATTGATGGAAAAATGCTACATTTTCAGCAAAGTGTAATTAATTTTAAATCTGTACACACATACAAATTTTGCCAATTAGGTGAAATGGTCCATAGCATTCCAATTATAAAACAAAAGCTGTAACTTCATCATCAAATCTTTTATTTTTATTGTATCATTTTTTAGTCTTGTATTTATTTATACTGAAACTAAGACAACATTTAGTCATGTATGTTGAAACTAATTATGACATTGCGTAATTTAACAAAGAATTTGTGTGTTAACAGAACAAAATACTGAATAGAGCCTTTCAAAATCCAGCAGCGTTTGAAAAACTTAATGTTGAAAAACGAACTAATCAATCATTTTATGTAACAGAATAAGCACGACAACATAAAGGCGACATTCGAATATCCATCCTCCGGCCAGGTATCGTGTATCAAGAGACTACTATTAATGTGCTACAGCACAGTTACCACTAAGCTGCTGTTAAACACATCAAATTCCATGGTGTTGTACGTACAGGTTTTTACAGCTCTATTGGCACAACAATGAGGAAAACAACATTTGAATATCGAGTCCCGAATCAGGTTTCGTGTGTCTTGAGGCTACTGCTCTCGTGTTACGGTTACCAGAGACTTGATTTTGCACAACCAAATGTTATGATGCTGTCTTTATGTTACACGGTGGCTGTTACCCGATGCTTATTTGGCACAGGTACAGTTGTTTGACAATGAAGAGCGAAATTTATGTCATTGAAATTCAGTTAATGATTGGACAGCTTACGTTGGCTTTATACTATAATGCACAGTTGGTCAATTATACAGGGTGAGTTTTAAGTCCCTTCCCCCCCTATTTATTTTTAAAACCGTATAAGTTAGGAGGTTTTAAACTCCGTACATATTCGTTAGACCTAAATATCTTGTTTTTCATGGGTTCATTGACTCTCCACCTCCAATGGGGGACGGTCCACGAGGAGTAAGCCGAGATTCTTAAATGTAAGCATAGGTTGATATGCACATCAAATTAAAGGTCTCTGTAAGTAGAATACAATGCCGCAAACCGGACCTCAAAAGGTTAATCCTAATGAAAATTACAGGGTGTTAAAATGTACAAAATAGTAATGTGCTATTATCTGCGTTTTATCGCGCAACTTTTTAAAAGTTCGTTTCAAAACAATTTTTTCTATTGCTGTTTATTCTTTAAAAGAAACTTTATTTTGTTGTGTTTAATGATTTTAAGGGATCACTGGAAGTCCGAGATCTAGGAGTTAACTAAAGGATTTAATAAGAAGTCGATCATGTGTTGTGTCGCCTTGTAAGTATTTTATTTAAAGAATTGTTGTCTTACAAAGGTTTTAGACCCATTTATTTTTATTTCAACAAGCGATTCCGGTTCCGGTTCTAATATTGTACGATACCGATACTAGTAGATTGTTACTTACCCTTTTATTGTAGTAGGATGCTCAAACTGATTGCCTGTTACTTCCTGACAGTAGTATAGTCTGTTAACAAATTCACTCCTTACACGGGTTAGGATTTCTGGTGTTACTTTCCTGCAGGCCTCAGTAATTCTGTTTCCGAAGATCTTCCACACATGCGAGTGGTGTACAATAAATCCACAGACTTCAAGTGTTCCCACAAAAAAAATCCAGTGGGTTCAAGTCAGGGGACCGTGCCAGCCATTGTTCTATTGCCCGCGTCGTCCTATCCACTTCTCACGATAATGTACATTAAGGTAACCACGAACATTAACATCGTTAGTGTGGAGGAGCACCGCCCCGCTGGAACCTTACTTCTTCTCGATTAAACTCCCCACCATTAGTGCGAATTGTATTTTCTATTAATGGATGAATATTATTTTTGGAGCATATGTAAATAACTTTCTCCATTTAAATTTCCGTCAATAAACAGTGGTCCAATCACGTGGTTACCAAAGAGACCTGCCCAAACATTTACCTTTCTGGGGATATGGGTATGATGTTCTCTGTGAACATGGGGGATTAGAGTTATCCCAGTATCTGCAGTTGTGTCTATTCACTAAACCATTTACGTAAAATGTACTCTCATCACTAAAGCAGATATTATTTACGGTTGTTGGATTTGATATAATTAGTCTATCCATAGTTTCACAGAACACTGCAATCTTCTGTCCGGGTCATCTTCATTTAATGCGTGATGTAGCATAATTTTGTAGGGATGAAATTTGTGCTTCTTCAGGGTTATTATTGCTTTGCGTTGTGATACCCCGATTTTGTCTGCTATTTGTCTCTCGAAGAGGTTTGAGGATTTTCACAACTGTACAAAGAACCTCAAAAATCAACTTCTTCTGACAAAGGAGGACGGCCTGAACGTTTTGCATCAGTAACGCTACCAGTCTCTCTAAATTTTGTTATTAACTGCCTTAAAATAGGTTCTGCTAACAGGTCTTTCTGGTTGGTTTTCATTAAATCGTCTCATTGTTTCGTGGTAATTATTCCCAGAAGCGCCAAAAATAAACACCATGTCAACTTTTTCTTGAAGAGTGCGAGACATGTTTCTAACTTTAACAGCACTAAAACTAACAAGGTCAGTAGCCACACTGCAACTAACAAGGTCAGATACTTAATGGCCCAAGTAACTGAAACCAAACATAACAAGTCTCTGGGAAATACCCAGATAACATACAACTTTAACTTTTACAACGACACAGGGACTATGTCAAAGATTACATTTAAAAATGCAGACCACAGATTCTGAACAAAATTATTATTAACAAAATTACGAATTATCCTTTTTTAATTCAGATTGTAGCACAGTTTCCAGCGTTAAAAGGCAATGTTTAAACGACACATCACATGACCGACTTCTTATTAAATCCTTTAGTTAACTCCTAGATCTCGGACTTCCAGTGATCCCTTAAAATCATTAAACACAACAAAATAAAGTTTCTTTTAAAGAATAAAACAGCAATAGAAAAATTGTTTTGAAACGAACTTTTAAAAAGTTGCGCGATAAAAACGCAGATAATAGCACATTACTATTTTGTACATTTTAACACCCTGTAATTTTCATTAGGATTAACCTTTTGAGGTCCGGTTTGCGGCATTGTATTCTACTTACAGAGCCCTTTCTTAATTTGATGTGCATATCAACCTATGCTTACATTTAAGAATCTCGTCTTACTCCTCGTGGACCGTCCCCCATTGGAGGTTGGAGAGTCAATGAACCCATGAAAAAACAAGATATTTAGGTCTAACGAATATGTACGTGAGTTTAAACCTCCTAACTTATACGGTTTAAAAAAAAAATTAGGGGGGGAAGGGACTTAAAACTCACCCTGTAAAAATTTCTAGTTAATAAGACTGCCTGATTAGCACTATTTCGAAACTAATGTTATCATTTAACTTGTTACGTGATTTTACCGACTTGGTATCTATGTGCCTAATATTCACCGAAATAATGTATATGTACTTACATATGTGAACACCAGAGATGATAGAGGTTGGGCAGGTTAAGAATTCCGTTCATTGCTCCTAAGTGTTAGTGTTAGATGAATTAATAAGAAGCTTTTCTTGGTTCCAGCAACTGTCCTCCGATTTCCTACATTCCATATTTTTATCCTCACTTTGTTCCCATACTACCTTTTCAAAATGTGAAACATCTCACAGCATAAAAAGGAAATAGAAATATAACATGGAGACTTAGATTTAGTCCTGGAACAATAAGATAAGAAAGATATAAAGATTATCTGTGGTGATTAGCAATTTTGGACGAGACAGTGCCATGACAACCTATTTCATGAGCTACGACCTGGAACAATAAGATAAGAAAGATATAAAGATTATCTGTGGTGATTAGCAGTTTTGGACGTGACAGTGCCATAACGGCCTATTTCATGACCTATGAAAATTCTTCCAGTGCAACGATAATGAGATAATTATTCCGCGTATAGTATGAAATGAAATGAAATATGCCTTTATTTAAGAGGCAGAGTTGAGGCTATTTAGCCCTCTCTACCACTCAACCTCAATATCACGGAACTCTAAAAATCCTCCTTCTATTTAACTTTCCAAATACAATTGTTTGACATCATTTGTCTTCAGTATACTAACATTTAAATATAATTCAAATTTTAATAACATAATTTTATTATATTATATTATTTTCGGTATAATAAAGTAACAGACTATTACGAAATTGTAACTGAAACACAAGAATAAACTGCATTTTCTTCAACATGAAATAATCGTAAGAATGGCTCATCTAAGACGAATTTTTACCTGTAACTTTGCTCTCTCTACCGTATTGTATAAACATCTTTGTTATTAAATTATTGACCATGGTTTTACTAGATGTACAGCAGAGACTCCATATTCTAAAGTAGGTCTGAGGTCGTAGGGTAGGTAAACCCGGAAAAATCCTTAATCGATCCATCCACAATTCATTGCATTGCATTCAGCTCCAGGAGGGCTGCTGTTGTTGTAATCTCTGATAAGAACCGATCTCTAATCCACTAAGAAAACTAATGATCAATGGAAGTAAAACCTTTCTCCGGTCTATTCCATGTCAGTGACCAAAGGTCAGGAAACCTGTATCCTCTAAAAATGATTCTTAAGAATCAACACTATTTGATATAGACTATAATAAGCACATCCTATACTTAGTGATTCCTGAGCAGTCACAAAAAAGTGAGTAGGTAATCTGTGGTCATAACACGAAGCTCATAAGGTTACTACAAATATTTTTGTATACCTCTCTCCCTTAAGTAATCGAGTGTGTGGAGAAGTGCTGAATCATACACCATCTCATTGTTGATGGAATTCGTTGTACCAATATTTCCATTCTAAAATCCTTCCACATAAGTATATTTTTGGACTTTTTGGAATGTAAACCTTGATAGTAGCCATGAGCCATTGGAAGTTATGGAGCGCATATTATGAATCGTGTAACTATTATTCATGACTCGTAAATGTCATCATCAGACCATGTAGTGGTTACTGAAGGTAGCTAAAAGTATTTGTATATATCTCTCTCCCCTGAAGTTATCGAGTGGGTGGAGAAGTGCTGAACCATACACCATCTCATTGATGATAGTGAATTCGTGGTACCTATATTCGCATTCTAAATTCCTTAGACATTGTATATTTTTTGACCCTTTAGAATATAAACTTTGATAGTAGCCATGAATCCTTGGAAGTTACGGAGAGCCGTTATTTTATTATTATTCATGACATATATAACAATATCAATCCATGTAGTGAAGGATTCCCATTCGGCTTTATTGAAATTCCACTAAGATCGTGGATAATATTTTACAAGGAGGATCTGTATTTTTGGGGATACGAGATCGGACTCATACCCTAACTATCTGTATTAAAATTCCTTTTGAAGGCTTCGAGCTGCTGGAGTTCTTGTAGTGACATGGATTTTTTTACAGAAACGAGAATTTTTCCCGTGAATCTCAACGACTTACTAAAGATCATAAGAACGTACCACATTAAGTTTAACTCCAAGAAGATTGCAACCACGAGGCCACGAACAAACCTCTGGCTCCGCAGCACTTTCGTCTAACGGAATTTGCTGCATAATCTGCTGCTCACCGGTTTCGAGTACAGCCTTCGCTCAGAGTGCATGCAAAGTTCAAATCTACAGGTTACACACAGGTAAATTCCTCAGCTAGGATATTTAAGAATCCGGGAGGAAATTTCTTATGATTTATCCACTTGATAGCATAATAAATTATTAACGAGTATTAAATAAAAAGAAGAAATAATCAATGAGGGTATAAAACATATTGAAAATGAATAATTTAAACTGTCAGATCGTTTAGTATTATGATAATAAAACAGCTTCATTACATTCATACAGGTGAAACGAATAACAAAAATTTCCTAGAAAGTTCATCTTCCAGTAAGAGATAATGGCACGGTAACTCGTTTATGATAAAATATGATAATATGAGTCCAGCCCAGTCTAAGAAAAGTACATTAGCTAGTCACTGCTCCCAGTCACCCACAACGTGACTAGGTAGTTTGCATCCCTTTTGTTATTACACAAGCAATACTTTTTCATATTACCTATCTAATAATTGTAAGTTAATATTTTAATGTAAAAACAAAATCATCTAGCACTATTAACAGTGTTGTTTTGATGAATTACTCCTCAGCAACCTGACACAACTAAACGGCTATATTATATGAATTTTGTGCTATAAAAGTATATTATAAAATGAGCCTCGCACGGCGCTTTCGTACCCATTCAAAATTCAAATATAAATACTATGTAATATACCATAGAGAGATATATAATACCATGTAGTAGATTTTCCTAAGACCTTTTCAGTGCAATAAAGACATGAATGGGCAATCTACATATAATGTACTAAATATGAGTTAGAAAAATCAAACAGAACCACTAGATAATTAAAAAAAGTTTAAATAAAAAAAACACTAAATAGTAATTCGATTTAATTATTACGAATCTTTAAAAATTTATTTAACTATTTGGTTAGTTTATAAAAGATTTTCAAAATTGTGATAAATTTTTAACTGTTTAGTGATATTTTCATTAGTCGACTTATACATTATATATATATTATCTAATCTACGAGTACACTCTGATATTCTCTTGAGAGAAGCCAACATCGAAGCCGAATAAAATTGCCTAGACTATGTTTTCTCTTTTTGTTTATTGGTTAAAGTTGATACATATATATGTAGTTTTTAAAATCTTTAAAATTACACGTCGGCTTTAGTTTTAGAGGACTGCCGAAATTCGTATCATTGTTATTATTTGCATGTATGTACTTTGATAAAATTTATATACCTCAAAACATATTTCAAGATTGTTTCTTTGCAATTGTAACTAAAATCATTAGACTTACCTTTCAAGCATTTGATTTACAAAATGTTTCTTGCCCAAGTGCACTTGTGGGAAAATCTCAATGAAATCCTAAATAAAGTGATTTTGGCCAAGAATTCTCAAAACTATCATGGTGGCTACAGAACACTAACACTGGGGTTTGCACTCAATTATCTCGTTTAATGGTGATCTGTAGGGAGAGCGACTCCTGGATTAATCATCATTGAGAGATTTCTTCGTACCAATAAATTAAGAATTATAAATGGTAAAAAGGCAATACTGTGATTGATCATGAGGTAAATAAAAAATGTATACTTCGTCAACTGGAAAAGTAAAATCAGGAAGCATGTAAAGTGGAGAGATTGGCAAAGGTATAAACAGTTCTTGTTTATATAATGTTTTGAAACTTTTGGTTAGTACTTATGACAAATTAACAAGGAATGGTGAAAATAATACAGTCTGTTGATCACATAAACATACATAATTATAAACATTTTACAACTTTGTTAATATTTTCAATAAGTTCATTAACCGTGTAACACACTCTAAAACGCATCAAAGATGTTTCAACGCCAATTTTAATTCAAATTCATTAATCCTCTATCACTCCATTACTATAATGTTCGTTACGTGTAAATGTACAGTATTTCTTATACAGACAATTTTGAGAACGTATCCTCTTATGTGATTAAAGCAAACACTGTTTTTGAAAAGCACGTTTCAATTTTGTCGGAAGCAGAATTTAATCAGCTACGTTCTGTATCAGAGATAACAGAATTGGACGAGTTAATTAATTACCGTTTTTGGAGTTCTATTTCATTCATTTATACGTCTTGTACCATTCCATAGAATATTGTTAAAAAGATTTAATGTTATGATAATTCAGTTAATCATTAAATATGATTTAATTCGATTACCAGCTTTCATCCATACTAGAAGATAGGTAATATCACAGAGTCTTTCAAAACAAGTTTTCATAAATATTTTATGGTGTATTTTATAATATTTTCTCTGTAATGTGATAACTTGATAAAAGGATTATTCTGTTGTCGTTATAATGATCAATATCTTGAAACGTGTTGAAAACCGTGTTGTTTTTGTAAAATATTTCAATATTAATCTCATAGTCTAAATTTCCTGAATGCAGAAATTTTTTTAATGTTTATGATCAATCACCTTATAATTACAGATATTTAAGGTGGAAACATTTCGCAATTATCTTATCAGACCAAAGATATCAAATAAAGTGTATAATTGTTTAAAGTCATAAATTAAAAAAGTGATATCATAGCTTGTTTTTTTTTCATACATAATGTCACAAAAGTGTATTTTCTTGATTCGGACAACGTGGAAAACAACCTGGCAAAGCCTAAAATAAGAGCCAATAACAATTTCATTTGAAGCTGTTAACCATTGACACTTACATAAAATAAGCCTAAAATATGCCAGCTTCCATTTCTAAACCGCATAAAGCATCTTCTTACTCTTGTTACTTTATATTTTAATACTTATGGACTTCAAAATTGAGATTCCACCCTACTGGCCTAAAATAGTTATTGAAACCATTGAAGCAATTCCAATAAATATCGTGAAACTTTGGATAGCAATTCGAGTTATTTCAATGGTGATTTAAAAAAACTGTTTCTGTTTCCGATTTCAGGATCCTATAACTCTGTTCATTAAACTTAAATATAAAATTTATCAAGAGTTTAGAATATCTTTCAGTGACTATGACGGAAATACTATGCGAAGCCGCGGGTTACTGTTAGTTATACTATATGTAACTGTTCATATAGCAGATAATACTTTATTAACATTTTATAGGTCATCTGTACATGGATGATTATTGTAAAACTTATATTGGAAGAATAATAGCTAGGAATAATTAGTGCTAATTGAACACTGCAAACTGCAGTAATGATTGCATTGATTATTTCTATAAACAATAGAAGATATTAAATGCATATAGAAATTATTACTTCTTACAACATCAAGTATAAAAACTCCTAATAATGCTTAAGAATTAAATATATCTCAGAAAAAGAATATTACACGGCTTACTAGAAGTAATGTCAATCGGCTTACCACAACGTCACAGCCGTCATAAAATTTCAAGTAAAATGTTAACGATGTCGCCTCCAACCGTTAACAGGTTCTTTCAATGCAGGATTTTCTAATTGTGAAGTTTATATTAGTTTTGACTTTTTATTTTCAGACCTAACTTAGTAATAACAACTTTAATTATTTATACTAAACTTTTAGTTAAGAGTAAGTCAGGAGATTAAAATATTAATTTACAGTTAACATAAGAGTGAGAGATAAATTATTTTTGATAAATTTATCCTAAATATATAAAAAGTTTAATGCTAATAAAGCTAAATATTAGTCGTGGAACAGTTCACAGTTAACTTATTATTGCTCTTACAGTTATTTAAAAGTTACCTAATGGTATTCATATTATCTACTATTAACTTTGTACCTTGCAGTAAAATAAACTTAATTCTGAAATTTGTCATAACTCTACTGATCTGTGACAAAGAAACTAGAACAGTTTCTGAAAATCAAAACTACGATCAATTCCAACCTTTCATAATTTTGCACTCACCTGTATAAAAATAAAATATTGATCAATTTATTGCTCATTATTTTAAGAACAATTATTATTTGTTATAAGTATATTAAAATGATCGTTTTGGTTATTATTACTAAAATTGCATTATGCACAAATAATTGTTAATGTGTTGGGTATGTGATAAGATTTATTATTTAGGTGCAAGTGTGCGTGATCATGGTTAAATAGGATTTTTTCCATTAGGGCACAAATAAGTTAAGAAATATTATAGTTGTTCCATTTATGACTTATAAGACATATTACGCAAATTTAAACGAATCCTCTGAACCCAGTATAGTAACAAAGGGCATAAAATGGCTTTTTGTCCATCAAATGGGATGCTTAAGGGATTCCAACCTTAAAAAACCTAAAAATTTCAATAACGCGAAAAATCGTACTTTTTGGGTCTTCAGTGCCGGATATTCTCAAAAGTGGCATTTTTTTCGAGTACAATCTTATTTTCAGTTTTTATTGACGATTTTTAAGCTCAAAAAGTACGGCTCAAGTGGTATACGTTAGCCTCCAGTTTGGATACCCAAATTCACACCCCTACCCTGACCTCTTGGTTGGGCGGAAGTGCAACAAAAAGGCATATTTGTACATTAACTCGTCCACTAAAGAGATTCCAATGAAAAAAACGCTGAAAAATACACTAATCAAGAAAATCGTCTTTTTTGGGTCCTCAGGGCCGGATAACTTTTCGGGCCAGCATTTTCTTCACGACAATCCTACTTTTTGTGTCAGAACCATGACATAAGCCCAAAAACCCGAGTGACCTAACTTCACCTGGGCTACAGTTTAGATACCCTTTTTGAAACGGCCTCCCTTCCCCCCATGACGTGCAAGAATGGCTCATGGCACTTTTTCTTGCCAACTGTAGACGTAGAACAGTGTCAAAAAAGAAATTTCTCCGCAATACGTACCACATCCGAGATCCGCAAATTCATGGCCGCCATTTTGGATTAGGACCACCTACGGAATTTCTATAAGCGGCGTTCACCTTCACTCCCAAGAGCTATCATATAAGCCCTTCACTTTGGAAAAAACTCCAGCCGTTTAGAATCGCTGCGAATCATCTATTTCCAATAGCCCACCATCGGCACCCCAAAGCAACGACATACAACGCACAGCAAATTTTAAGCTCAGACCTCTCCGGTGGACCATGTCCAATGGAAAAACCCTACTCCAGATTCATCATCTCTTCTACACGAGAGGCTCGTGACGCCATATCTTGAATAGCTCGCGAAGTAAGTGAGCTAGCGACCCGTACCCGGCGGCAAACCTAGTATGTCCCCTATTGCGCACCGATCCCCCCCATTCTGGCTTCGGCGAACCTACCGTCTGGGCTCCAGTCTGAAAGGGCCATTTTTGACCCCCACAGCACATAATTACGAAATTTTAAATATAATTTTTGTCGCAATGATTAATGACTACCATACCACATAAATAGCAATTGTTATTAGCCTACTTAAAATATACGTATGTAACATTTATTGTGTGAAGCAGAAGAGAAAAATAACGCTTACAGAGTAAATAACGTATCAAAGTGTAAATTACTATATGTTATTTTATAGTTAACCTTTCTAGTAAAATGAGACATTTACGTAAACACTCGTTGAGTTTTAACTTTAAACACTTAAGGTTTATTTATATATAGTAGCGAGAATCCATTACATTCGTAACTCCAATCACGTAAAGCGTAATACCGAGAACTTTTAAATTAAAAGACTTAATAGAATATAATTAATTCAAATTCATATAAAGCGCGAATATCATGTTCTTTGCATGTACTTAACAACGTTTACTATATTTAATTGCTATATAATTTGATACAGTACATTGTTTAAACCAATTATCTACGACCAAAACCAAATTTTCGAGTACAAATATAATGATTAACTTTGTTTATAATTTGTTTCTCGTTTTCATGACATTTCTTAGATCAAAATTGTTTAACGGTCGTATAAATTTAAACAAATCTTTTTTCCCTATAACAACGATGTTCAAAATTGAACACTTTTACGTCCATATTCTTGTCGTAGAGTTATACTAGATGTCTCATTTGAAAATATAGTTAGTTCCAAATTGCTTTATTGTTTTTATTTTAAATTGCTTACTTGCTGACTATTTAAACAATGAAATACAATGTTATAATAATTACCTATGTGTTTATAGATTTCCTATCTGAAGTTACAGTATATCCAATGTTGAGAACGGGAAACTGTTCCTGTCAAAATTCTATGGTACATCCATTATGTATAATAATTACTATTTTAGGCAAGCAGTAATTAAAAACGGAAAGCCATATTCGAATTCTACGAATCAAAACGGGAATAGGCCTCACCTCCGTTTAGTATTTCTAAAGTGTTCAACAATAGCCCTCTCCAACTATCATGCTCCTAACCTCCGCAGCAGATCTTGTATACCGTCATCTCGAGATATACAGTGAAGTGCTACTCCTGGACATCCGTGGAGTTGCCCAGGTATAAGTAATACTATCAGTTTTAGCTGAACCCAGTGAAACTTCTACTTTCACTTCTAGTTCTAAAAAACCTGCAAGAAATTACCTCAGTATCAACAATGTTAGTTAATTAGTATTAAAACAATCACTTTAACAGTACAATGTTTATATTTTTATTATATTAGTGTTTGTTTTAAAATTAGTTCAAGAATTCCAATTAACAGTAACGTTAGTTAAACTGAATAAAATATTTTACAATTAGCATTATGCAAGGCTTCGTGCATAGTTTCCTAGAAGGAATGTCCTAGGAGTGAATCTGAATTTGGAAGCAACAATAAATAATTCGAATTTCTGCAATATTCTGCAATTCCAACTATTCCAGTAACAACTATTTATGCCAGTATTAGAAATTCCAAATACTTAGTGATAGAGAAATCACTTCCTATATAATATCACGTATTTTTTTTTTTTTTTAATATTTGGGGTACATATTACTTTTGTGTTTATGCAAAGTTTCAAAGTTAGGCAACATACAGTAGCTTTTGCGCAACATATGCACATGTTTCCAATCACATACGTATAATTACGATCAGGAAACACAATAATCCAAAAATACTGGATTATATTGCTGTCTTTGGTTATGCATTCCGTATTCGTTATTTGAAAGTATAAAGACCTGTAAACCTAAACCAGTTTTTACAAATTAATTAATTAATTATTAATTAATTATTAATGATTATTAATTATAAATAAATTTGCTTTCCACAATGTGTTTGTCCTACTTCTTTATTTCAGTGTGGGAATTATTTCAATTTTTACACTCCTCAGTGTTCGCTTCCCCCTCGATAATTGTATTTGCCACAAAAGTACACTTTTTGCCCGAGCATTGGTTTGTGATTCCGCTTGCAATGGTAACAGGTTCACTGCATTTGCTTGTTTTCTCAAATTGTAGTCACAGAGCGAATGGTTCGTTAAGCCATATTAGTGGACGGTTCCATCAGCAATTGTAAGTATGCCTTCCCTCTATGTTAAAGGAAGCCAACTTCAAGTACCTTAAATGCACACATTCACATTCCGGTTATTAAACTTAATGTATGACAATAGCCAATTAAATAATGACCAAAATGATTTTAATTCACCACTATAACCAAGTCAGATAATGCTGTTGTAAATAAGTTTTGCAGTACATTACAAAATACGGCATTAATCTTTTGAAATAATTACAAAAACTGATGAAACTAGTTGACTATTTAAATATAAATGTTTCCCATGTTTATAGTAAATTTTCTTTAAGTATCTTTTCAAAGTTCCGTCTACTGAGCTTTTTTATTGAATATTAAACACCCAAATATGTTCGCAAACTTTCACACACATATGATAAGTTTACGAATTCACTTCATGCAGTCTTTAGAATCTGTCAAACTCTAATTCATTTTATAATACAAAGAACTTATTTAAGTCCCACTGCTGTGGTTTGCCGTCAAGACTTCTTCGTCTATTATTGAGTTAAAGGTAAAGCAAAAGAAGAGCTGGGTTATCAAAGGCAAGTAATTCTTTTTGTTATAGGATACGGTACCCTCATCTCCTATCAATATTACTGGCTATTGACAGTTTTGCTGTACTGAGACAAAAACATAATGTAATACAATAGAGATTTCTTTTTGTAGTTATAACTATATCAAATCCTTTAAGTAATATCTTATAAAAATTTCCAGAGCTATTTTATTTGATAATAACCCTGAAATATGGTATATTTAATTTAATTTATTATATTAATTCATTTTGTGTTATTATTTTGATTTCGAATGTATACCGTTCAATACAAGGTCCATTGTCAATAAAATTTCTGTCCCACATCATTTCAAAATGAAAAAAAATAAGAATAAGTGCTTAGAAATAGACCATAGAGAAATTCGGGATTGCACACTTGATTATAATTATCATATTATAATATTATGATAATTAACGTTTAAGCTCTTTGAAAATTAAACATTATTTTTTGATTCATTGTCAATACCAGACTGTCTTTACGAGCATAATTTCTATCCCACGTCATTTAAAAATGCAAAATAATAAGAATAAGTGCTTAAAAATGTGATACGATAAAGAAATTTCGGGGTTGCACTCTTGATTATAATTATCATATTATAATTACTATAACGTTCAAACTCAGAAAATGAAACATTATATATTTTTACCCATTGTCAATACTAGACTGTCTTTATAAACATAAATTCTGTCCCACATAATTTCAAAATGCAGAATAATAAGAGTAAGTGATTAAAAATATGGTACCTTAGAGAATTTCTGGATTTCACTCTTGATTATAATTATCATATTTCGCTGCTTGTTAGCCGTAAAATGAATTATTAATTAATGTAATATTTGTGTTTTATAGGCTTACATTCTGCACTAAACTTCTACAAAAGTCCAAGCCATCTACAATATAAAAACGATCACTTTCTAAAAGAAAATTTAAACAATTTAATTCAGTTTACACTTAGCAATTAAAGTTATGACACTTTTACGTTAGAATAGAAATGTCTGATAGACCTACTAAATATGATACTGAAATAAGCAACATACAAATTACTCTTGCTTAATCTCAACAAGCTACCACACAGTTGAGCATTTTATGATGTACTGATACACAAAAGAAATAATATTTACGTAGATAACAAAATTTAAATACATAACAACGAAATTGAATACCACATATTTGCACAGTAGACCGTTTAGATGGCCAATACAGAGATGAATACGCTGTCTAGCGAGTATTGCGGGAACTAACCAGAGATCACAGCAAGACCAGAGCGGGCTTGGCTCTACGTCAACTTGGCGGCTCCAACACGCTGTTTCAATTTGTTGTCAAAAGCTTTTCTCGGTATTATGTTTAAAGACAAATGGGAGAGGAATGAAGCTGTGACATTTAGGAAAAAGGCATTAAACCTCCACCGTTCTTTTTCCTCTTTAGTCTTTTATCCACTAACTGACAGTGCTTTAAAAGGTTTTAATTCAACTACGTTTTTAAAACCCTGTTGATTCAATAAAGCTTATCAGTTTTGTTTTTTTTTTAATTCAATCAACAAGTTTTTCAGAGTTGATTGATAATCTGATTATCACTATCAGCGTCATGGTATTCTTTTTCACTTTATATCTATACTTAACATATACTTTAATATCTATTTGCAGGATTTTCATAGTAGCAGTTTTTGCAGTGTTTCTTGTAAAGTAACTGATATAAATCGTCTGGTAACTAATATGCCACATCGGATGTAGAATTCGCCTTGCAGTAATAAACTACGAAAAGCAATATTCGACTAGCATTGATCACTCCATCAAATATCAAAGGATTTTGAAGGCGAGTTTAATATGTAGCAGTGTCACTCGTCCTGTTACAGGAAGAATGGGCGTACTATTAGCATCACACAATCAAGTACCAAATGTATTCTGAAGGCGAGATTAATGTGTACCAGTGTTCACGCGTCTTATTACGTGAAGAATGAGCGTACTACTAGCATCACACAATCAAGTACCAAAATATGTATTCTGAAGGCGAGATTAATGTGTACCAGTGTTCACGCGTCCTATTACGGGAAGAATGAGCGTACTACTAGCATCACACAATCAAGTACCAAAATATGTATTCTGAAGGCGAGATTAATGTGTACCAGTGTTCACGCGTCCTATTACGGGAAGAATGAGCGTACTACTAGCATCACACAATCAAGTACCAAATGTATTCTGTAGGCGAGATTAATGTGTACCAGTGTTCACGCGTCCTGTTACGGGAAGAATGAGCGTACTACTAGCATCACACAATCAAGTACCAAATGTATTTTGAAGCCGAGATTAATGTGTACCAGTGTTCACGCGTCCTGTTACGGGAAGAATGAGCGTACTACTAGCATTACACAATCAAGTACCAAATGTATTCTGAAGGCGAGATTAATGTGTACCAGTGTTCACGCGTCCTGTTACGGGAAGAATGAGCGTACTACTAGCATCACACAATCAAGTACCAAATGTATTCTGAAGGCGAGATTAATGCGTACCAGTGTTCACGCGTCCTGTTACGGGAAGAATGAGCGTACTACTAGCATTACACAATCAAGTACCAAAGTATGTATTCTGAAGGCGAGATTAAAGGCCGGGACACACATAACCGCACCGCGCCCGACACATCAGTCGGCCGTGTGTTGGCCGTCATGCGGTGAAAGAATTGCAGCACAGTTTTCAACCTGCAAGTCCACACATGTCCGCACCGACACCAGACCGTCGTGGCCGCACCGTGCCCGCACCGTCACCGATATGTGGAGTTTGAATTTTGACGGGCACGGTGCGGTCTACGAGCGGCATCATAATTATGTTGTTTACTGTTGCGTTCTTCTTTTTAAAACTATTTAAGTAGTCTAAACGTTCTATTTTATCGAATTATTTAGTATAGCCTACTAACTCTACATCCTGTGTTCGCTTACAAAATCACATGTATTTATAAAAGTATTACATTTTTTTACCTTAGAGTAAACTAGTCATATTTTCTTATTGTGCTAAAATTACAGCAAATTTGAAAACCATGTTGTACATTAAGTGATTTTAAAAACTAAATTCGTATTATGTAAAATCTATAAAAATTTTCCATTAATTAATAAATAACAAGCATGTAATTATTTGCGCAAAAATCTATTTTTCTTTGATGTATTGAAGTTACTTGATAAATTTATTCCGGTTATATTTAGAATGTTTCTATGAAATTTTATTTGCAATAAGATTTTTAAGCAAGAAAACCCCATGTTCTCCAGTAGCTTATATATTTTACAAATATTTACCATTTTTTGCAAATTATTATAAAAGGGCTTGCAACATGGCAAACTCTCTGGCATCACACTATAAGCTCGGGTTTAATACAAAAAACACCAAATATACTATTTATAGTGTATTTGACCGAAATTCACTGCAATGAAACACAATGAACAAGAATTATAGGGATACAAAATATAACCAAGATATTTACAAATTTTACATACTAGCTGATTGTACAAAGCTTTACTACAGGCCGATTCACGTGTCGGGCACGGTGCGGTTATGTGTGTCCCGACCTGTGTACCAGTGTTCACGCGTCCTGTTACGGGAAGAAAGAGCGTACTATTACTGTGCGTTCGGAAAAGTGCATTTGTGCCTACGCGTTTATGAAAATATGTATAAAGAAATGACTAACCATTTTCAAGAAAAAAATAATTTACTACCTTAATTAAATTGTTAAACTATACCTTAATATATGATTACATTGTTTATTAAAGGTGTTCGAAACTGCCTCTTTCGAGTGCAACACAGCATTGCACTCGTTTCAGATCAGAGATTCGTTGAATGGATGCCGTTATAATGGCTTTAGGTGTCTCTCAATCGTGCGTGGTATGTTTCTATACACTGTTTGTTTCGCCGCAACTCATACAGGGAAACCGGGGGAGTAAGAACAGGAGATCGTGCAGGCCACAAATTCTTGGAAGTGATTCGTTCACCAAACACGTTGCGCAGGAAAGCCGTTGAGACGTTAGTTGTATGTGCTGTTGTCCCGTTTTGTTTGAACCAAACATTATTCGTTTCCACTTGTGTTAATTAATTCATTAAGTTCTGTAAAAGATTAGAACCATAATGATCACTTTTGACTGTTTGAAAAAAGTTGCTCCCACTATGCGTCCTCTACTTAAAGCAATCCAGACTCCAAATTTTGCTTCGTGTGAGGACTGTTTGTGAAAAGCGTGAATGTTAGTTGCTGAGTACTTTGTGAATTTACATAACCTCCCATGTAAAACCACACTTCATCTGTATAAAACGTTACGGATGTCTTTAGAATTTGGTCAATGTTGTTGTGCTAACTTACGCATTGACTTTGTTGGATTTTGTGCCATAGAATCAGAAATATCCAGCAGCTTTAGTTTATCTAGCTTACGAGGTCTACCATTACGTTTGCGTCCTGAACAGAGCCAGTTGCCGGAAATGTTTAAATCAGTGTTCGTACTGCGGTGAAGAATTCTGGAAACCTTTAAAAAAATGTATTCTTCACTAAATTAATGTATTTGTCACGTCCAAGAAATACATATTCAACGAGGGAAGTCGTTCCTCTACTGAAATACCCATCGCTTCTAATAACAAAAACGTGCAACAGAACTTCAATAAATGAAACACGTACAATCTCAACTCAACGACTGACAGGTCTCGCTGTGCTCTGACAGGTCTCGCTGTGCTCGGCAACAGCTCAGTGCTACCAAACAAACTGTGAAATTATTCCCAGCGACTTTCAGAACACACAGTAGTATTGAAACAGAACACAATCGAACATTTCTTTTCTTTGATAAGAGTGTATCAGTAACACCTATCGATACAATCACTTTAGCGTTAAACAGAGTTATTACAGACATTAAATGAACCTTCTCGCAATTGCCCTCTTTCATCTGATAATAGCATCTACTCTGTTATTATTAGATGATATTCCTGAACAGATTTTACAATTATATATTATCCACCGTTTTTTGAAATGATAGAATATCATAGTTTAAAGGCTCTTACATTAGTTTTTTTAAATAAAATTATGAGCTTTCTAAAGTCACAACCTCTACCATAATATCTCTCTACTAGAATGCAATATGTACAAAGTATTGCATGAAACACTAAAAGTTCCATGTCTTTAGTTATGACAGTATTTTTAATTGTTACAATGAATGAGAATATATAAGGATGTTCCATTAGGCTAAATAAATATTCAACACAACGATATGCTTTTGGAACAAATATATTATGAGAACTTGTTTTTAAGGTGCTTATTGGGATTTTAGAAAGGTCCTTTTTGTAGCATTTTGTTTCAGGCTGAACTGAGAAGTATAATTTGCAAAAGATTACGTCTAGTGGTCATATCTTCCCTCGAAGACGCTAAACACGTTTCTTTTAATGATGGATTCCAGGTAATTTCCAGGTAAGATAGACCATGTAAGATGGAGATAAGATAATACAATTTCTAAAATGACCGTAACAGGAACATATTTAGGCAATGATTCCTAATTAAAAGAACAAGATAAAATGCGCTGATTTCCCTAACCCAACATCTTGGTCAAAGTGGACGTGGACTTAGCACTTAGTTTAATAAATATCGACCCAACCCTACTTATGGACAAAACCATATGTATTATGTGGTTGGAGAAATAGATGACAGGCTGCAAATATTACACGTTTGTAATTAAGACACAAAAATGAATACGTAAGTTAGAAGAATATCAAATGTACAAATATTTCAAAAATTAGTGATACGCAAGATTTAATACTGAATTATCAATATTCAGCTCCCAATCCATTTCATCACTGTCGTCGATGGAAAAAGTACACGTATCTCTTCAATCTGATAAGGCTGATAAGCCAGGATGAGGGACTAGCCAGTAGGTCAGCTCCTGCCCACGCCGTGCAGCAAATCGTGTTATTATCGACAGTCCTCTAACTGTTTTATCAAACTATATGTTTCGTTCCATTTATTTGTTTACTGTTTCACGTGTTTTTATTTCTTTCTGCAATATGTGGTATTAGATTTTACCTAACAATACCTTCTTCTTATTCAGCAATTTATAATACAAACAAGTTGGCAACAATTTGACGTCAAAATATTTCTTAACAACCCTATTTCCATTGATCTGAATGACGCGAAGGTACCCGCAAGTAATCCATTCTTATAGGACCTTGGACAAAGGTTAGAATTTCTTAAAATGAATTTTCCTTGTGAAGTGGCAGTCTATGCGAAATAGATGAAAACTACTGGCAAGAATGTACGGTGTATTTCTGAGTATGAGGTGTGTTAGTTTGTGTTAGGCCTAGGACCTATAGGATGGATTAAAGTTACTATTATTATTGTTGTAATAATCATTCTTCTGCTAGGGTTGAAGACGAATAAACGGTTTTGCTAATGTGCAGTACGATGGTTTATACAATCAGAGATAGACTTCACTCATACTTAGCCAACATACCGGATGAACTTTATACACGGTGTAAAAAATGTCTCGCACGGGCTTGGTAATTTCGAAGAAATTTAACGTAAGCTTAACTCAAGATGTACATCACTATAAAGGGGTTGTTTAACAGAGAAGAATGCTAAAGGGAAAAACTTGGTATCAGTTATTATAGTTAAAAGGTCTTATTTTTAGTTTGTGCTGTGGGCTTTACTTAATGTACATCTTGTACACGTTTGCTTACGTTAATTTTTTTGCCGTTAACTCCTTATAGACCATCTTCCATTGGATATGAAGAGTCACTAACTACCTTAAAAACTATTTCTTAGGTCCAGTATTCATTCATAAGCTTAATTTTCACAATTTGAACCAATACAATAATATAAAACAATCTAGAAAAGGACCTACATAGTAAATGTTTCAAACTTTCCCTTTCAGGTTGGATTTGCGTCATTGTACTCTACTAATAAAGACCTTTAATTTGATGTACTGCTCGCCCTATGCTTTCATTTAAGATTTTCTTCTGACTCCTTGCTTGCCGTCCCCATGACATGATAAAAAATGGTAGCTACTTCATAAACTAGATTTTTAGGTGCAGTAATGGTGTATCAAGTTGTATTTCTTTACCTGTAATTGATTGGGGAGTATCAAGCCCGTGCGGGACTTTCTTGACACACTATATATATATAATTTCAATAAGCATTGAATCGCAAAAAGTACTTGCTCCGCCAAATGTCTTGTAAAGTGTTTTAATTTTGTCAGAGAATATTCAACGCTGTATCAATGTATTTATATTGGATTGATAAAATAGTAAAATAATGTAATTTATTGAGAACACTGATTTATCTATAATATAATTAGGTGTTGCATATACCATAGACAATAGCACAGTATCAATGGAAAATAGTGAAATGGTTATTTTATTTCACTTTCTATTAACAATTGTCCAATAATAACAACAGCGTTTTAACACATATAATGGAGAGTATTGTATGTCAAAAACGTTTAGAACAGTGAAAAACGTGCAGAAGGAAACAAGTTGCAAAGGCTTGAGAGAGAGGCGAGTAAGACAGCCTGTTGCCGCCAGGGTATTGACTTTTTATGTCCCAGGTCCTCGGCTAAATATAGACTCCGCAAACTGTGACACTCCTCGAGCTTTCAACTCGTGAAATAATTAGATAACAAGCTCTTATTTTAGCCTTTGTCCCAAACTGAATTTGAATCTTTGTCGAAATTACAATCATCTATAAGATGAATTGATAGGCCCTATATAAACTACAGCTAGTTTCTATTATAAATTTACTCCAGCAACAACTAATACTATAAACAATCATGCTTTTCTAAAAAAGTTATAGGATTAAATAGATATACATCATTCTCAACCTTTCAATTGAAACAATCGAAGTGACACTTTACTTTATCCACGTCAGCTATAACAGCCTAAAAACAAAAAAGAGCGTGCTTTCATTCCCAGAAAGAACTTTTAGGCGATCGTAATCCATAATTGAACAATAACTGATAATACGTTTGAAATTTTAGGTTATATCTCAAATAGTCCAACAATCTAGGGGACCGTGGGGAATCGGAGTTTCTTGGTGGAAGATAACAAGCTAAGGAGGGGTAGGAGAGGTGGAGAGCCACCAACAGCAGCACACACCAACAAAGTATAAGAAACAGGAAACAATGTAGAAGACATTTTAGAGGTCTGAGCATATTTGCAATAGTTTCTGCCTCTAAGTTGATGTGTATTCCTCTGTCCACTCTTCTGTTCGTGTTTCTAGACATTTTTGCAGCATTTTCTACCAATGCGAATCTCGTTATTAAATCATTATTTTTAGCTACTTCGTGATTGGTCCATTGGTCAAAGGTTTCTGCGTTGTACAATCCAAAATTAAGACGTCGCTCTTGGTGTTTTGGCGTCGCCATTTTGTGTTCGTGTCTTGTTCAGTTTCGTTATCGTGGTTCAAGAAAAATATTATTAAACAATAGAGGTACCTTCAACTAGTAGTGAAGTAATACAAGTAATGAACACTTGAGTAATGAACAATTCGGAAACTATTGTGTGATGTGGAGTTTTGAACGAGTTTTCCTTGTGTGATAGCGGCAATTATTGTCCTCTAGTTAAGGATAACTCTTATTTCGTTTTTTTGTCAAATATTTTCTAAGTTTCTATTCTTCTTATTATTTTATATTTTTATTATGTTTGAAATGTTATTTTGTTGGCTGGTTGGCCTTCAGGTCGGGCCGGAAAGACGAAATTACGTAAAAAATTTCAGTTATTATTTAGTCTTTTTTATATATACTGCACTAATATCCTATACATTTATTTTCTTATTTAAATTTGAAATTTATACAAATAGTATGAAGTGGCTAAAGTAAGTAATTAATTACCCAAAAATTAAATTTGTGGCAATTAATGTAAAATATAAATTATCTACCTAAATTTGTATTTTGTTGTAACTTACATTATTCTGCTTAGTGCAGTTTTATACTGCATCATTGTTCATTAGTTTAACATATTTCATTGCGTTTATTTCAATAAATACATAGTGTTCAGAAAAAAGTCGAAAAAGGTTCCTTGATTTTACCCGTTTCAAAATGTTGGCAATTTTACAATCAACCACATTTGTATCTTGTAAAAAGATTTAAGTCCAAAATTTGGAAAAAAGGAAACTTTTTTGTATTTTATTCTAAAAAGGGCATACAAAATCTGAGTCTATAATCACTTTCTAAGTCTAAGTTTCATAACCGTACGGTAAGTTTTTTTTTCAACTAAAATATATATGTAAAAAGATACGCAGAGAGAGAAACTGTAGTAAACTTGAGTATATCATAATATGGTGTTTCTGTACTACTTTGGGGACAACCGAAAATCAATATAAAATTTCTGTAAAAAACAAATAGCGTAAAAGATTATCGAAAAATGTTAAGAAATTAACGTGAGAAATCAAAAAAAGCTAAATTCACAAATATTTTTACATGTATTAGAACAACCGGCGTACGGTTTCAAATTCAGTTATTTGATATCTTTCATCATCGAGTCTTTATTATACATTAATTCTAACGTGCACAGTATGTGAAAGTGAATTGTCTGGGTGCTGTTTACAGGACATGAAGCTTTATCGACCAGTCTGTGTTACACACCACCTTTAACGTAACCTGTTTGCTTACTCCTAGCGTGAACCACAGGGAGTGGCGAATTGTCTGGGTGTTCTTTAGAGGGCATGAAGCTTTAACACACCAGTATGTGGTACACACCATGTTTAACGCAATCTATTTTTTACTCCTAAAGTCAACCATAGAGAGAGAGGCGTATTGTCTGGGTGCTGTTTACAGGACATGAAGCTTTATCGACCAGTCTGTGTTACACACCACCTTTAACGTAACCTGTTTGCTTATGGCGAATTATCTGGGTGTTCTTTAGAGGGCATGAAGCTTTAACACACCAGTATGTGATACACACTATCTTTAACGCAATCTATTTTTTTTTACTCCTAAAGTCAATCATAGAGAGAGACGTGTTGTCTGGGTTTTGTTTACAGGACATGAAGCTTTATCGACCAGTCTGTGTTGCACACCACCTTTAACGTAACCTGTTTGCTTACTCCTAGCGTGAACCACAGGGAGTGGCGAATTGTCTGGGTGTTCTTTAGAGGGCATGAAGCTTTAACACACCAGTATGTGGTACACACTATCTTTAACGCAATCTATTTTTTTTACTCATAAAGTCAACCGTAGAGAGAGACGTGTTGTCTGGGTGCTGTTTACAGGACATGAATCTTTATCGACCAGTCTGTGTTGCACACCACCTTTAACGTAACCTGTTTGCTTACTCCTAGCGTGAACCACAGGGAGTGGCGAATTGTCTGGGTGTTCTTTAGAGGGCATGAAGCTTTAACACACCAGTATGTGGTACACACTATCTTTAACGCAATCTATTTTTTTTACTCATAAAGTCAACCGTAGAGAGAGACGTGTTGTCTGGGTGCTGTTTACAGGACATGAAGCTTTATCGACCAGTCTGTGTTACACACCACCTTTAACGTAACCTGTTTGCTTATGGCGAACTATCTGGGTGTTCTTTAGAGGGCATGAAGCTTTAACACACCAGTATGTGATACACACTATCTTTAACGCAATCTATTTTTTTTACTCCTAAAGTCAATCATAGAGAGAGACGTGTTGTCTGGGTGTTGTTTACAGGACATGAATCTTTATCGATCAGTCTGTGTTACACACCACCTCTAACGTAACCTGTTTGCTTACTCCTAGCGTGAACCACAGAGAGAGGCGAATTGCCTGAGTTTTGTTTACAGGATATGAAGTTGTATTGTCCAGTCTGTGTATGTACACACCTTCTATGCAATCTGCGTCTTGGCCCTTAAAACTAACAAAATACATTAATTACTTAGGTAAATATTGATAAAACTGGTGGTGACACTTGTCTATGCCATTGGAATTAACATATTACTGACTGTTAGTAGCCCTTCATCACTAATAAAACATTCAGATCTTAGAGATAACTCTGGGACTTGTATCATTAACCTCTTAAAGGTTTAACTGTTTTATATACCATCCTCGTACATATAATCTGGTTAGATCATTTACTAATAGGTAGAAGACTAATTGGGATAATATTTATGTTTATTTCGTCAAAACCTAACCTCAATGTTACAGAACAATACTCAATTATTAAACGTAGATAAATTTGGGTGTATGTGCGTTGTATAATTTGGGACTTAATACGTCATTTGGTTATAACCATAATATTATCTTCAAGACCTTTCTAGCTAGAGTACAGGTTAATTTTCACTACGTTTCTAACAAACAACATTATATTTTGTTAAAACATCAATTTCATAGTTCTTGATAGAATGGTCCTCGACGTTTGAACCTTGGCACACTACTTCCTATTATTGCATGGAAGAACCCTGTTGAATATAACATAGTAAAATTAAGAGTAGAAATTTAACATTTCTCTAGTGGTTGTAAAAACTAACAGGAAAAATATCGAGTTAACAAATTAGTAAACAACAGATTATACTGGAAAGTTATACATGTAACGATTTTAGTACAACAAATTAGGTTGAATTCTCTTTGTTATAATTGGTTGTGATGAAACAGAATAACTTAAGGTGTAATATTCTGTACATTCTTTCAGGTCCTTCGATGCTCCATTGTATTGGTTTAATCTAGTAAACACGGTAATAGACTAAATGGACTGAGAAGTGTAAAAGAACATTAGTTTTTATGCACATGATTCGTGAGATCATCAACACAACCAGAGCTGTAATATTTACTGAAGTACGAGGGTTGCCACCACCTGAGTGTGATTGGTCAAATATTACTTACAGGACCTTCCAACAACTCTGTCACTCACTATTCAATTCAACCCCTACCCCCTTCTGTTACTTTCATCAACAGATTCATTTATTTGATTTTTATATTCTTCACAAATATTAGAGTTGTCTCCCAGTCTGTACTACACAATCTGTACTAGAACTCGGACGATGTCGTAACTTAATTCCTGACGACAACAATGGAGTTAGTTAGGTTGGTATTATCTTCAATATTCATGTTTCAACGTGTAGGTGTTGCACGTCAACAGGCTTTATTAACATGTCTTTGCACAGTATACATTCAACTCGACCAATGTTGCTACATTACTCTTGATATTAACCTCAAATAGCGACGAGTCGGCGGTGTATTGTTTACCGCAGGTGGCGCATTACTCTCTATTACAGGGTAACACTTTCTATTGAACCGCTGGACCTTTATATCTGATAACAGCAATCGATAATACAAATTGAATTTGTATTGTTCGATTTACCGATCAGTGTACCAGAGAGAACAACTTAACTGTCTACTGTCTACCTACTGAGTAAATTTACTTACGTTGCATACAAACAATACAGATGAGTTTGCTAAATCCTATTTACTGGAGCAACTGCTCACCAGTCTGTTACACACTACAGATTCCATGCCACTGATTTGGTTACTTTACTCCTAAAGTACTATGTACTAAAGTGATAATAGCTTACTCTTATAAATTTACAAAATCTATATACGTAGATAAAAACTCCAAATTTATCTTACTATGTATTTATACATCTAAATTCCAATTTTTATGTATCGATAGCTCTCGTCACTGTGGCCATTCTTAGTTTTGAGTAAAACTCCTGATCACATCAGTCTAACATGACACAAATTACCAAAACATGAGACTTATTTTTACTGTCTCAAAAAGGGTACTGATGGCATTCTAAAGTTAGTAAAACTTCTCTTATAATTCATTCCAAAATAGTTGTGCCAATATAATTCCTTGCTGCAAGATCTCATTTTTAAAGGACGAGTTCCATTTTCGTACAAAAAAGAGAATCCCACCTAGTACTTAGTCAGATTTTCTAATTGGGTCATGGATTGTTATAATTGTATTTAAGTATTACATCACGATTTTACAATAACGTTGCCTCGTTTGTAGCTCATCCGTAATCAAAATTATTTTTGGTACTTTATGAAGTTAAATGTTATGTTATTATTCAAAACACTCTTGTTCATTCACCAAACATCAGTTATATGGGCCTGTTCCTTTTCCAGTATGACCAAATCGTTAAATGGAATTTGAATTTTCTAAAATACAAAAAATAGGTATAATTTAAACGTAACAAACTATAACTTCAGAGAATTTCAAATTTTTTTAGACTTACTTCAGTAACCTCTTTAGCAGACAACGTCCAAAAGAAGGCTGCGGAGAGGTAATGGAGTGTGAAGTGGCATGGAGGCAATAACAGACATCACGTCTACAAAAATACTCACCGATTCAGTGATTTCATTACCTGGATCGCTGCGTATTCCATTAGCTCTATCCACTGAACTGTTAAGATGTCTATATTTGTTCGGTGGGTATATTCAACATTTAAAAAATTCATGTTTAGACTGAATTTAAGATAAATTCTAAAATATTGACAAGAAATAGAGCTCTGTTAAAATAATTTGCAATCAATATTTTATAACGACATGTAAGAATTTTAATTTGCTTGATTACATATACAGGGTGGAGCGAGGTAATTTTCTGATTTGGAAATGAAATAAAACAATTATGAACCTTAGAAAAAATTATTTTTTATTTTAATTTTATTGAACAGTAAGGGAATTTTTAAATTACATGGTTTTAAATAATGTATCTGGCAAATATCAACCTACGGCATCCACACACTGCTGCATACGTTTTCTGAAGTTTTCATTAACTCTAACAAGCATATCGACTGGTATTCTGCCAATTTCAGCCTCAATATTGTTCCTTAGGTTTTCCAAGGTGTTGGGACGGTTGATATACACCGTCGACTTCAGGTAACCCCAAAGGAAAAAATCGCATGGGGCTAAGTCTGGTGAGCGTGCCGGCCAGTTCACATCACCCCTCAAAGAGATAAGCCGTCCAGGAAACATTTGCCTCAAACAATTCATGGTAACCCTCGCTGTGTGTGCAGTGGCAACATCCTGTTGGAACCATGTATCCTCTAATTGCATTGCCTCAAAAGCCGGCTGAAAGAAATCCTGTATCATAGTCAAGTACCGTTCTTAGTTCACAGTTATGGCACGACGGTTATCCTGAAAAAAGTAAGGGCCAATGATGCCTACTCGTGATATGGCGCACCACACAGTGACGCGTTCCGAATGCAGAGGTCTCTGGTGGACTTCTCTGGGGTTTGTTTCACTCCAGTAGCGCATGTTTTGCTTGTTGACACACCCACTGAGGTGAAAATGTGCCTCATCAGAAAAGAACACAATTGCGTCACGCGGTATAGTTGCAAGCATGTCTTCACAAGAAGTGCGCCGTGTCAAATAGTCCCGTGCTGACAATTGATGGACCACGCACATTTTATACGGGTGAAATCTCAGTTCATCATGAAGAATCCGGTGAAGAGAACGTCTTGAAATGCCAAGAGCAAGTGATTGCTTCCTAGCAGAGCGTTTTGGAGATTGCAGTACTGCTGCTCTAACTCTATCGATGTTTTCCGGTGTTGTAATCCTTCTCTGAGGTCCCCTTCGTACACACTACACATTCCCTGCTGTTCTGAATGCAGTTACCCAATTTACAATTGATTGCCGACCAGGAACACGTCCGCGTGGGGGAACAGCGAATCGTAAACGAAAAGCACGCTGCACTGCAATGATCGAGTGGGCATTTGAAAAATACGCTTCAACACAAAACGACCTCTCCTCTCGTGTCCACTGCATGATGGCAACTGGAACGCGGAGGAATACAAATCTCCCGTCAGCCACTATAAGCCACGCCCACTCTCCCCTCTTCGACCAACAGTGCCGCCACAGCCTGCAGTGCAAAAAAGCAAATTACCGCGCTCCACCCTGTACTATAAACATGAGTACGCCACATCACGTAAAGGCTTTGATGAGGTTACATACAAAATTTCAAATCTACAGCTCATTTCATTCTACATGTGTTACTACGTCATACATTAAAATGTCATATGTTTACGAATAATACCCATTTAAAAATGTTGGATAACGCTTAGCCAAATCCTATAAGGTGACACGCACCACCATTGAACTCGTTGTTGCATTTAAAAATAAAAAGCGTAATGGAAATTGTAAGTCTAAGTGTTAGTTTCTTTTTGAGATATCATACGGACACAGACATACAGACAAATATTAAATTTGTCGAAACTTTCGAGTGTTAAGCTTCGCTACCATTTAACAAGTATCCACTGCAAACTGTAATTCTAATGAGTACCGTATCGACAATCACTTTGTAATTTGTCAGTTAATAGACTTTGTTACTTCTAACAATTTCAGGAATGCACAATGTCCTAACGAGGAATTTCTCCGCCTTTTCAGAGTTTGTGATGTCTTTGAGAGCTGAACAATGATGTCTGTTACACTGTTACTCACTCTTAACAGATACAGCTTGGATTTTGTGTTCAAAGTGTACACTTCTAGTTGAGTCAATTATATCAACAGCGGGACTACACGTCATTTTACCCTAGTCGGAAAGGAATATAATTAACAATTTTCCTACATAGCCTGCAAGTGCACAGTATACAAGAGATATGAAAGAGATAGAACTGAATAGTAGAGGTATTAACTTGGCTTTTGTGTTAAAATTTTATATTTCAAGTCGAGTCAATTGTATCAACAGCCTTGCTAGTTCCGGACTACACGTCATTGTCAACTGAACCGGAAAGGAATCTAATTGACACTTTTCCTACATATTCTGCAAGTGAAAAGTATATAAGAGATATGAACAGGACATGAAAGGGATATAAATGGATAGAAAAGTTATTCGTAACCTCAATTCTAGAACCTGTGGAGAAGATTCTTAATACCATATAGCTCTAAGGCATTATGTCCCATCTAAATAAAAAACCTACGAGTTTCTCATCGTTTAGCAACAACTGCACAATCGTGAAAAGTAGCTATAATATGGTATTATACGCAACATTACGCTTACATCATTTGCCATGTTCGTGTCACGTGAACAATTCAACTCATTATGGTCACTGTTCCACCGACACACAATTGGTTGTCAGTGTCACTACCTGTATAGTTTTTACAGTGTTTCACACCAACACTGACTCTTCTTATAGTAGCATAGAAATAACCAAGGCACCTTACTCCTCGTTTCGTTTGACGTGACCATCGTTAACTAAATTATAAAAATGGTTTTGTTTTGTTAGTCTTTAAGCACACATTAAGCATGATTTGACCTCAAAATGGGACGCTTAATAAAACAATTATACTCATTTTTAAAAGTCTTCATACGTTACACCATTCCTATAAAATCAGTCGTTACTAATGTGATACAAAAACTCAGTAAATATGGCCATAATTTCTAATGCTTTCAAGTAAATATTACATTATTCATACTACAAGAGCTCCATAAAAACTGCATTCCGTTAAATACAAATTTCATTTACAAAATTCCATGAAGCAACTTTAGTGGGTGTAACTTACGGTTAAAATATACTCGTTTCATCCTAAGCAAAATAAGGAGCTTGGAATATATGTGGTAGAGATATTGGGTCATTGCGATCTATATAAACACGATCATACATCTAAGTTTTTTAGCCGTAGTGGACCAAATCGTAGCAGTGTGAATGTTGTTTACGCGAAAGAGTGTCTTATCGACCGGTCGCCATGGTACACACTACAGCTTCATCCCACTGCTATTGTTACTCCGCTGTCAAAACTGTGTGATGCAACAAGTCAGAAACACAAAAATGCTGTGTGAATGTTGTTTACGCGAAAGAGTGTCTTATCGACCGGTCACCGAGGTACACACTACAGCTTCATCCCTCTGCTATTGTTACTCCGCTGTCAAAATTGTTTGTTGCAACAAGTCAGAAACACAAAAATGGCTGGGAGAATATTGCTTATACGAAAGGTTGTCTTATCGACCGGTCGCCGAGGTACATACTAGCCTACTCTGTCAAAACTGTGTGATGCAACAATTCTACTTACTCGATATATTAAATCGTGGCTTTGTAAATGTTGTTTACGCGATAAAGTGTCCTATCGACCGGTCGCCGAGGTAAACACTACAGCTTCAGCCCACTGCTATTGCTACTTTGGTGTTAAAACTGTGTGAAGACACGTTTCGAATATATAGCTCTAATAATAACTGGTTACATTTTTAATCTTGTATAACTTGAGTGAAGAAGTTTAATGTTGCAATGTAAGTATGGCAGTTTATCAAAGTGTTAGATATGTCTCTGGAAATAAATTTATGAGCCCCTCTTAAACCAAAAGTGGAATATGAGCTTTTTTATATGTATCAATTATATATAATCAATTTTATATATCAATTAGATTGTATTAGAAATAAAATGTGTATTTACTCATTCGTCAATTACTTTTGCAGTTGAAATTTTGCACGGAACACGTGACACAAAACAAATATATGTACGATACATACGACTAAGTAAAGTTAGGTTATATGTGCCATTGTATGCAAATGTGCGTACAATTTGTTTCGGACGGTAACCGCAAGACATACAGTTTGAACTAGATGTCCGTCACTGTTTCAAATGACTCGTGACGTGACGAGTCAACTCGACACAAACCCTCCCACGGTGTGCGGCACGTATGACTCGCGAGGCTTGCTTCAGACAGTTTCGTCTTTTAATAGTCGTCCAGCCTTACTGGCTTGGTACACACAAACTCTTATGTGTGAAGGTATATGTGAAAGGATGTCTTGTTCGCGGGTTGACGAGTTATACGATAGTTTCATCTCACTAGTATTGCTACTCCTATGTCAAAACAGTGTGATGCACTAAGTCTTATTGCCTGAGTAACAAAACATCGTGCTTGTGAATGTTGTTTACGTGGAAGGATGTCTTATCGACCGGTTACCGAGGTACACAAAGTTTCATCCCGTTGGTATTGCTACTCCAATGTCAAAACAGTGTAATGTAATAAGTCTTATTGGCTGAGTAACAAAAAATCGTGCTTTTGAATGTTGTTTACGTGAAAGGATGTCTTATCGACGAGTTACCGAGGATCCCACTGGTATTGCTACTCCAATGTCAAAAGAGTGTGATGCAATAAGTCTTATTGGCTGAGTAACAAACAATCGTGCTTGTGAATGTTGTTTACGTGAAAGGATGTCTTATCGACGAGTTACCGAGGTACACAATAGTTTCATCCCATTGGTATTGTTACTCCAATGTCAAAACAGTGTGATATAATAAGTCTTATTGGCTGAGTAACAAAAAATCGTGCTTGTGAATGTAGTTTACGTGAAAGGATGTCTTATCGACGAGTTACCGAGGTACACAATAGTTTCATCCCATTGGTATTGCTACTCCAATGTCAAAACAGTGTGATGTAATAAGTCTTATTGGCTGAGTAACAAAAAATCGTGCTTGTGAATGTTGTTTACGTGAAAGGATGTCTTATCGACGAGTTACCGAGGTACACAATATTTCATCCACTGGTATTGCTACTCCAATGTCAAAACAGTGTGATGCAATAAGTCTTATTGGCTGAGTAACAAACAATCGTGCTTGTGAATGTTGTTTACGTGAAAGGATGTCTTATCGACGAGTTACCGAGGTACACAATAGTTTCATCCCATTGGTATTGCTACTCCAATGTCAAAACAGTGTGATGTAATAAGTCTTATTGGCTGAGTAACAAAAAATCGTGCTTGTGAATGTAGTTTACGTGAAAGGATGTCTTATCGACGAGTTACCGAGGATCCCACTGGTATTGCTACTCCAATGTCAAAACAGTGTGATGCAATAAGTCTTATTGGCTGAGTAACAAAAAATCGTGCTTGTGAATGTTGTTTACGTGAAAGGATGTCTTATCGACCGGTTACCGAGGTACACACTAGTTTCATCCCACTGCTATTGCTGCTCCTGTACTTTCAGAAATGTGTTATTATTATTACTATCATGCATATTTTACCATTGTCTGCAAGTGAAAGCTTCTGATTTTTGGCTGAATGGTCTAGGTACAATCTATACAATCTTTATTTATATATAAAGAAAATATTTTCAGAATCACTTAATGAGTATCGTGCAGCCAGTTCATTGCCATAACACAAACAAGTTAATTTACATATTAAATTCTGACCGTTCAATAATGTACAAATCCCATTCTAAACATGAACTGTCAAATACTAAGAGAATATAATTATTATGTCAAAAATAATAATATTTCATGAGCTATAAACAAAATTATATGAATGGAATATTTGATTTAAATTTTATTGAACGATAATTTTAATACAATAGTAGTTACCGCGGGTTTTACGCGATTTTCCTGTGAATAACTGGTACGTCATAGGCATATCCATCGTAATATAATAATACATAATATAATAATACTCCTAAAAATAATGTGTTGTTTTTGGAGTATAATCTAATGTTTTGATCAATTTCAGAATAACTAAACGTTTAGTTTAAAGAGCGATGATTTGAGGCCCTGAATGGAGGTACCGAAAATGGTCTAATCTCAACCGTTTGGTCTGCTAACTTTATATATAAAGCTTCAATAAGCTTGCGTTAAAACATTCTCCAGTGTATCATGTACGTTACATCCCATTTCATGTGATGATTATCAGACCAGCAACGTTGAGCAATTTTAGACTTTTACAATATTTCTTTATTCGTATTTTCATTATGTCTCTTTTTCTCACTTACGTATTTTATGTTACAAGAACATATTATAATCTAAACACAGGTTTTTACCCATGTTTTGTTTGGATTTTATGAGACTTTGTCTAAGAGTGTTTGTTTTGTTTTAAAAGCGGTTATAATGTTATATTTTCTGTCTACCCTTCTAATTTTCTGCTGTAATCTCCGCAAATAAGGGACCTGCATGTACGTAAATTTGACGTTGTTTTCATTATCTGAATTATGGAGTTTTCAATTTTTTTCTTTTTAACTTATTTAAAACAACCGAGGGTATCTGTTTTTTTTAAACATACGATTCAAAGCTTTTTACTTCTTCTTTTAACCCATCTTTGACTGGGCCCAAGATCTTTGTTCT
The DNA here is from genome assembly GCF_021130785.1 of Homalodisca vitripennis. Taxonomy (NCBI): domain Eukaryota; kingdom Metazoa; phylum Arthropoda; class Insecta; order Hemiptera; family Cicadellidae; genus Homalodisca; species Homalodisca vitripennis. The sequence continues at coordinate 100,559,550 of NC_060210.1, forward strand.
GCCAAACAATACTATTTTTTCTTTGACAGATATTTGATGGTTGGATTGAAAATTTGTATATTGGCTCATGCGTGTTTTCTTAGGGGAGTCTGTTTAGGATTTATATCTCTATGGTAAGGCGAATAGAGGAAGAAATGTTGTTGTGGGACGTTAAGTTCAGTGACTCCATGACGGAAGGCGACATATCTCAATCAGATCCTCGGTTGGAACTGAGTTGAAAAGGGGTTTGCTTAAATCTTTCCATAAATATATTGGCCAAAATGGGCGATAGAGGAGATCCCATCGTAATTCCCTCATCTTTACGGTAAATTTTACCCTCTAGTTCAAAGTAATTACATTGGGTTCATAGCTCTAACATTCCCATGTTTACGAGGACGGAAATTTTTGTTATCTTTTTAGGTAATGTTTGATCTTTTTTTAGCCGAAATTCAAATATATTGAATGTTTTTGGAACTGATATATTAGTGAACAGACTTTCAAGGGCAAAGCTAACTAGCCTATCGATATCAGGAAGTTTCAAGGCTTGATATCTTTAATCTTCGTAATCTTTAATAAAAGAGTTACTTTTTCCTACAAGTGCTGTCAGGGTGCCTAAGAGGACTTTAGATATTTCCCTAATCGGGAATTTCTGGAACTAATTATTGGTCGGAGAGAGGTTCCAGGTTTGTGGATTTTAGGAAGGCCATACATGTGTGGGACTTTGTAATGATGATGAGTTAATTAAGATCTGAATTTGTCTGAAAAATGTTCTATATTTTTGTGACGAGCTTTGGCTATTTTGTTCTCAAATGCATCTGTTGGATGTTTATTTAGCATAATGTATTTGTCGGGTTCAAAGTTTCAGTAATTTTCTCTTTGTACGTTACTGTGTCAAGATTTTTATTAGGTAATACGGATGGTCAGATTTTTATTATAATAGAGTTAGAGAATAGAGTTTAGAGGATATACTTATAGAATTAGAGTTCTGGTAGGTCTAAAATGTCGTCTTCGGTCAAAAAGCGTATACTTAAATTTAAAATAAACTTCATCCGGTCTAAGATATTTCTTGCGTTTTAGTAGCTCTCTGAAAGGTCTCAGTCTTTTAGAGCTCTGCTCTGCTCTCCTTCAGAAAATATACATTCTATGTCATAATTGATTGTATAGAAAGTACAGTACATGGTTATAATAAATTTGATCGCTAAACGTTTAGAATAATTGGTTTGAATAATCGTATTTATTTTTTTTATCTTAGAGCTACGTCCCACAATATCAAAGGTCACTGAAAATCCAGGCTCAAATAACATTTACCATATAGAACGTACTTGACAATTTTTGTTACAATCACAATGTTTTGTACAGAACCATTTGTTCCAATTATGGTTATATTACATTCAATCGTAAGAAATATCTTAGACCGAATGATAGGGATAGAAATAAACTCTTTTTGGCCGAAGTGGGTTTTTGAAACCTCTATATTTGTATTTTCTTTATCGAGGTAACAAGGTGGACTTAACTTTGACGGTGGAAATATAACTAATCTGAACCAGAAATGCTCCTTCCCTGCACGTTATACTCGTACATAATATAAGAATCAGGTTAAATTCAGATACTCTTAATCATAAACACTTAAAAAACATCTACCTAATATACGCATACTTACGCTTGGAAAATGTCAAATGATTCCTTCATATTACGTCATAAGTGTCTACGAAGTAGTATAAGTACTTAGATTTGAAAAGTGCGAGCAAAGCCGCGAGTAGCCATGTAAAATCTTCCAAACGTGGGCATGCGTATATTTACCTCATATTATTTGTGGATAAAAGTATCAGTTTAACCTGACTCTTATATTATGTATATCGTAGAGAGAAGGAGCGCTTCTGGTTCAAATTAATTTTGTCTAACGTCAAATATATATGAATAAAATATAAGCTACTGGAATTAATCCATAGGTATCTTCATTACAATTACCAATCTCAGTTTTGACGGTTATAATGGTATTCTGAAGGTTCTTTATATTGTATTAATGTACAAATCGTTTTTAAGTTATTATTGAATGAATATACTATTGTGATTTAATAAACGCTTACTTATCTATATTTTAAGCTTTAACTGTTGGCTATCTTTCTTAATTTTAATATTATATTTGGCTTTTATAATTTCCGATCGGAGCAAATCGGTTTCTCCAAATTTCAAATTGACTACTTAATTGTCTTAATGGAAACATTTGTCTTTTAAAAAAGTATTTACCTAGATACGGGCGGCCGGTTTGAAATGTTTCGAAATAAATAAATGTCTCTGAAGATGTAAGTTTTCCAAAGTGCATACCGATTCATAAATGTTGTTAATTCATATAAATTAGATCATGTACATTGTATTTGCCGTGTTTAATGAGAAAACCTGTTCACTCAATACTTATTAAACCTAACTATTGGTCTTTCAGGCATTGCAGAAATGCAAATGTTGGAGGTCCTTTCACGTTGGAAGAGCTATAGAAAATAAAGGTAAAATGGACCACAATGTAAATTATAATATACGTGGTTAGTAACGTTTTTTCATAAACTAAGTTAAAGAAATATAAACTTGAAGAAAAGAAATGAAACATCAAAAAAAGAAAAAAGAGTTCAAAAACATAATAAACTAGATAAATACTCAGAGAGTAACAAAAAAGATTTACAAAACTGTAAGTCTTAAAGACCGTAAAGTTGTTACTGAAATATCATTAGGTTGAGGCTGGGTATGGTTTAATAATATAAATACTATTTTCTCACAAATTAGAATAGACTTTCTGTGCAGTAATAATCGATCGACTTATAATTTACCTAACAATCTATTTAACTATATTACTTATATTTTTAACTTATCCTTATTTTGTATACTAAATAAAGATAGTAAGATAGTTTAAAACTCTCTTTGACTTCAATCTATATTTAAATAAAACTTTCTTGTCTTGTTTTTCTTGTAAGTTTGATAGGTTAAGACAAGACAATTCAATCAATGTTTAATGAAGTAATTAAGTACCAAGCAAATAGCCCCGACGAAACTGTAGAAACAATTTATTTGCTCATTAGAACAGTTTGTATTTACTTGCAATTAATTCTTGTAATTTGTCGATAAACTCTTGTATTGTATGAAGTGTATAGCGAAATTCAATCATTGGTTATAACATTCCATACTATACTCTTTTTGCCCTTTTCGAAGAAAATAGTTTACTATAATACCCTATTAATAGCATTTAATTATTTTTAACTGGAAATATATTTAATAGTAATAACAGTGTACGTATTTTTTTTAAATTCGCGAATACATTTAAATGAACAGTTTTTTCACAAGTCTTATAAAGTAGCAATTAAGCCTCTGCCTTTTTAGCAAGCCCTCATAAAATAATCGCACGCAACTGACCCATATTCTCTCACGAACTTTTAATATCTCGCTGGCCAGTACTACTGAAACTATAAAACCAAATACCACAAAATTTTGTATTATATAAAAGTTATAAAGAGCTCATGGCACCCTACCACCCCCTTAAGTCTTTTATACATATGAGAGTTACTGATTAAGTTTTAATAATATAAGAACCGTTTGCTATGCGAATATTGCTCTCTCCTCTAACAATTAATTTATCCTGAACTAACACATCCTTTCAGAGATACTGTAATCTAAAAAGAACGTCTAGGCCCACGAGCATTGATTAAGTAACGTCGTAATTAAAAATTCTAGATCAGATAGACGAAGTGGAATCCTCAATATGAATCTAAAAAGGCTTTTGAAAATCTTGGAATAAATATGTTAGAATATAAATGTTGATTTTGTGGATCTGGGTGTGAGAAACATGACGCATCTATGGAGTGGAATATCTAGATACTGTGAATTCTAAAGACTAGAGTAATACAAGTTTAAAATCAGAAATTCCAGGCATGCACATTATAATTATATGAAACTAATGGTCTCTAGAAACCAATTGTTTATACGACAATGCATTCTGAGATAGCGTAACGCCCCGTGCAGTCGCAATTATTGACTTCTTAATATATTAATATCTCAGATAATTATATAAATAAAAATATATAAAAACAAAAGCTAACCTCGGTCTCAATGCGTTAAATATACATATTCAGCGAGTTAAAGGAATCCTACATGCAGGTGTACGCCCGTGCCAATCTGAAAGAAGAGGCGTCTACTTATAATTGGTCGTTAGCTGATGTAATGTCAGCAGAGTTCAGAAAGTTACGACTCCGATAACAATACAAACACAGACCAACCATTATTATGAAGGTTCTAGGGTCGAAGTTCTGCTCGTGACAGCCTACAATTATCTATTTCTGACTACTTCGACAATACCTCTTTATACTATTCGGTGGTTTATACAGACACTTCCAAAAATTAAGATGTTTTGACAACAAACTCAACAGCCTATAGTTATTGGTTTCCAACAGAGATTTCATTAAAAATACTTATTTAATACACAAAATCAGCCTTATTACTATACACAATTTCGTATTATTGCTTTAGGCTCGGAGACTATTGGCTTCCAACAGGGATTTCATTAAAAATACTTATTTAATAAACGAAAACCGCCTTATTACTACACACAACTTCGCACTATTGCGTCAGGTTCAAAGACTATTGGCTTCAAATAGGGATTTAATTTAAAATACTTATTTAATAAACAAAAACAGCCTTATTACTACACAAACTTTCGTATTATTGCGTTAGGTTCGGAGACTATTGGCTTCCAACAGGGATTTCATTAAAAATACTTATTTAATAAACAAAAACTGCCGTATTAAAACACACAGTTTCGTATTATTATTTCGTTCGGAGACTATTGGCTTCCAAGATGAGTATTATATCAAATGATTATTACTACAAAAATCACAATCATAATACCTTACTCTATTTTGATTTGCTGTGTGAAATGTAGAATCTGGTGGGCATCCTAAAATCCGTTATCTACTTATTCATAACCATCCCCATTAAAACATTTTATAAATATTTAAGAGCATATTATTTTTGTTGTATTTGGAATATAAATCTAAATAGTGTTTTAGCCTAGTCAATGATCAAATAAATGTCGATTAATTAACCCCGGTGTTTCATTGTAGCAATAAAATCCAACATACAATACTTGACGTTACCCATCTAACAGTAATTCCTCTTTAAAAAATTAATACTTGTTTCAATACTAAAATATATGATTGAATGCTTTGAGAGTATCTTTTAGTGCATTATTTATATACACAATTTTAGTAAAACAAAATACATGTACGAACGTTCTTTAGCGATTTTGTACGTTAAAAAGACAGATATAAACATATTTTATTTGTACGTAAATATTTAATAATTTCTTTAGTATTAACGTGAGTTTAACTTGATTTTCAAAGTATATGTATACTTAAGGCTCTCAAATTTGTCTGCTGAACGAAGTACAATGAGTCAGTGTAGTATTTGTTTAGGAATACCACATTTATCAGGTATAAATTGGTAAATGTCTAGGCTGAAGACCAAGAAATAACAGAATCGGAACTAACAGGTATCGAACAGCAGGTAAATGCACCGTATTTCATCAGATTTGCAGGAATCTCAAACATAAGGTTTACAGGAGACTCATACATCAGGTTTACAAAAAGCTTAGTCATACTTCCTAGGACAAGCTTTGAATGTACAAACAAGATCATATGACCTGTAAAGCAGGTAGGGATGTTTTAGGAAGAAAATATTTATACGATAATCCAAAATATTGCACCTATAGATGCAACAATTATAATTGTGGTTTTACTCATATCAAACAAAGATGGGCATGTACGATTGTGCCAAATATATGCCATAACCATTTGTCAACACTGAAATAAAACTCTAATTTAAATAAGTAATCTATTTTCAAGGTTTCAAATTCTTATAGGGCTCCATAATATTACATCTTAGGTGCTCATTAAAAGGGTTATGGATTTTTACTTCAGAGCTCATCCTCATTGACCTAATATAATTCAATATCAAATACTAAAACACTGTATAATTGTATGCAGAAATATCAATTACCTTATAAGCACTCATTTAAACTGTTTCGCTCTTCGCCTTTAGGGCTTCGACACATTACCTTTAAAGTTTATATTACTATTACATGAATATGAGTTTATCTTTCACTGAATACACTGATATGAAAAGAACTTGCAATGATTCAACGTTACTCATTATTGCATGGAGTGCTGTATTTATCTATTTAAAAAGGGTTACACGAGTACATTGGATGCCTCTATTTTACAAAGATAAATTTATACGAAATTCAGGATAAGAGCAATGAATTAACACTTATTATTTTATCGTCATTGGACATTAAAATTGGAGTTACTTTGAGCATAGCTTATTAGCTAACTACTACGCTAGCAGTTTTTTTTAATGAATTTAAGAGCTTGTCAATTATTAAATCCATTGCTTTAACAAGTTTGCTATGTTACAAACTTTCAAGCAATAAAACATTGCTTATATTACGTTTGAAATGTAGACTAGCTTTTGACGCAGGCAAACAAGCCACGAAAATTCCATTACGTGGCGTCTGAAGACAAAAGACGGATCGATAAACCCCTAATATCGCGTAAACATCATAAACTTTTCCCACAACCTAGCGTCTGGACTGGTAGTGCTGTCGATCTAAACCTAGACCCGTGAATATATCAGACATATAACTGAGGCGTGACTCATATCAAACTACATATAGTTATATTCCGTCAGTCTGTTTTAGGTAGATTTCATAAAACTATGCCTATTTGCAATCGGCGTTTTTTTTTCGGGAGCATGACCTCTAGAATCCAAAATTGTCATAATCCGAAATATATATATATATATATATATATATATACATTTTCATATACATATATATATGCATACATTTTCATATACATATATATATATATATATAAGTTGTCAGTTTTTAGTATAAACTATTACACAGATAATAGTGAACACGATAATTACCATACTTTTGAAAATACCTTGGTTGAGTTTGTTGGATAGTATGACATAATAAAACGTTTCAAAATGGCCATTATTTGCATTTGGAAAAATTTCCATCTTCGTTATTATTTCATAACATAAGTAGAAATTGACACTCTTCTGAAAATGTCAAAGCAATTCGAAGCAACATTCTTATTAGCCTTTTTTTCGATAATTCTACCTCTTCAAGACGGTGGCCGTTTATTACTATAAAAATATACAACTGATGTTTTATAATTAAATATTATTACAAACACAAGTTTTGATTCATCGTAACTAAATCAAGTCCACGTTTTAACAAATAAATTTATATGATTATAACACATGTTGTCAAAGAAATTTATATGATTATACATATGTTGTCTTGTAGAATCAAGATTATGGAGTTTATAAATGTTTGAAAGTGTTATGATTATACTAACATTGAGAGTTGTTCCATCAGTGTCGTGCAAATTTAACATCGAAACATATAATGCATCTTCAGTTTGGCATTTTGAAATGAAGGTCAATATTGTGAAATCTACCTTTCTTCTGACTGAGCTATAAGGTATAAATTCAACTGTTCTTATCTTGCGTTGAATTGATCTCATAAAACCCAATTATCTATAAGGTGCGTTTTAAAAACTATTCAGGCAGGCATAAACATACTTTTTAAGACACGAGTATCAATCTTAATTTACTAAATATTTTTGTTTTGTTAAAAACTCATGATTTCTGGTAAAAAAATTTAAAACTATAAATGGGTATATATTCACGTACAATTTGTCTTTTTATAATACCCTTTTTAACTCGAGTACCGACTACAAATATCTTTTAAACTGAAAACTCGAGTCTTTTGTATCTTAATACTTTATTTTATGGTATGTGTGGACATTTAAGACAACCCCAATCAATTATATATATATATATATTGAATTGAATTGAATTGAATTGAATTGAATTGTATGGGGGACAAAGGCAGCTATCCATAGGGGGGTGAAGTTGTTCGCGTCCGTAGCTTGCTACACGTGCTCCCTGGGTAACGCTAAACGAACAGCAATTTTTGGTAGCTGGACCGTCACTCTTGTGATCTCCCAGTTATGGCAGCTATCGAAGACCCCAATCAATTTAAGTTAGTTTTTACTAATTTTTAAAAAAATGGGGATATTCAGATGGGTTTTAAATTTCTTTTCAGAGAAATAATTGTCGATGGCATTCTATCTTTTTAAGAAATAAAATGTATAAAAAATGTTAAATAAATGTAAAAAAGTCTTTTTACTGATATTTGGTCTTCTGATCATATGTTAGTTTGGTTATTTGGACGCATATGTGATACAAAATTAACGAATCGTAAAAAGTAAGGGCTGTAGTGTAGTGGTAGCGCAATCACCCGGCAAGTGAGATATCCGCGTTCGAGTCATATATAATTATATATATATATATATATATATATATATATATATATATATATATATATATATATGACTAAAAATAATATAATTAATTATGACTTAAATTATATCAATTATACATTAATTACTTAATATATAATTATTATAATTACCTAATTTTATTAAATACTATATAAAATTATATAATATTATTTAATTATACATATATTGTAATTATAATATATATATATATATATATATATATATATATATATATATATATATATATAATTATATTTATATATATAATTATGATTATTATTATAAGTAGCAATATTCTAATTTAATATTTTTAATAAACATTGAATCACAAAAAGTACTTGCTCCGCCAGGAATCGTACCCGGATCTCTCACTTTCCGGGTGAGTGCGCTAGCACTTCTACAAGCCCTTACTTATTAGAATTCGTTTATTTTGCATCACATATGCGTAAAAATAACCAAACTAGCATATTATCGGAAGGTAAAATACCAGTCAAACGACTTTTTTAACATTTATTTATCCATTTATAATTGGCAATAGCCTAATTATATTTTTCAATAAACATTTTGTATTGGAATAAATATAATATATATATATATATATATATATATATATATAATACATATAGAAATCTATATTTTTAATTCAATATCAATTTGTTAAAACCGTTAGTGAGGTACGTCATCTATATTTTAACTGCGGCAGTATTTCAAATAGTAAGTTAAATATAAATTTTAAATTAATAAACAAATTATGTAAAATGTCTAAACCGGCACTATTTTAATTATTGCTCTACAAACCTTATAATACTAGTTACTTGTAGGAGAAAAATTAATTGCCAAGGTATCAAGAAGGCACAAATCTCACGATCACCCTTTCCCACTAATCCAGCGATAAGTGTATCTTGTGGACACGATATATAGTCTGGGCGGACGCATGAAACCCAATCAAATTAGCCTAATCCAACACAGTTCCATCGATCTTACAATTATATAGGACAATTACTGGTAACTTATGCACTATACCAATTCAAGCATAAAGTAAGATTAATAACTTAAATGAGATTTATATAAGAAAAATCCCACATCAAACGAATTTAATAACTTTTCTTCTTTTTGATAAACAAGTACAAGTTTTTATTTCGTTGTTTGTACAATTTCGTAGAGCAACTCTAAACAAAACGCGTTTACATTGTAATAAATAAGTTTTGTTATGTAACTAGTATTATGTAGACAGTCTATGAAGTTATAAAAACTACTTGAATACCACATCAGTAAAACCACGACCTTGATCTCAAGAGTCATATTGTAAACATTAACCATCCTCGGTTCTTTGCTATTACAGCCAAAATTATACTTTTTATACTCTATGGGCGTATATCAAAATTAATTGTATTCCTTAACTGTTATGTGGATCCAAAATATAATGACGTGATTTAGGAGCCAGGGAACTTGAAATACACAATGAAATAATAGACCACTTAAACCCAAAAAGACAAAGAAAACCAAGGAATCGAATGGATCAAGAAACCGGAAGTTCATATTAGCCAGTTTGTCAACTCAGGTAAATGTATGCAAAAATTGTTTTAATTCTTACTGAATTATTTATGAGTTGGAAATAAGTACAGATGACCTGTACAAAGTCAATGGGTTTGTGAAGAAATAAAATCAACAACAATGAGCTACTAATTTTAGCTATACAACATAATAATACGTTTAAAACGTAAGTAATGAAGGTTGAACTTGATTGATTTTGTTTACCAAATTCACTTACAATCAATTAACTCATATAAACTAAGATAACGTAATACAAAATTGTAAACTAACTAATAACTAAACTAATTGTTAAAGAACAATTTGGCAAAAAAGCGTGTAATGCATCCAACAAATATCATAACAAGTCATCCAAATTCCTGCAATGAGCTATTAGTGTCAGCTGTTAAAGGCAGAATATTATTAAGTAGTCAAAAAACCTTAATAACTCTATAGGTATATTTTGAGTTAGGGTTAGCGCTCTATAACCTTTATTGCTCCATTATAATTGGTCGTATCGATATAAATTTGGTGTCAAAATGTTCACCTGCGTATAAATCAAATTTCACTGTTTTTCTATACATTTCCTAAATCTACAGTTTAATAGTTCTGTTTGGTCACTATTTACAAACCTAATATGATTTTTTTGTTTATTTAAATAGACCCTGATTACAATATATAACAAAAAGTACAGTTTGAGTTTTGTACTTTTTTTACCAATTCCAGAAACAAAAACAGGACATGAATCTACCGTATATTAACTTTCTCCTTACAAATCAAATGGTAAACTTTGATAGAGTGGTTTATGGACATGTGAAATAAAATTTTAATATATGCCGTTTCTTGAACATGTACAATAACTTCAAGATAAATCGCACTCACCATTGAACAGGATGTATTGGGTAATAGCTTGAAACGTAATTTGAAACTACAGGAGATATTCTAGCGCTCTAAATTATTACTTGTACTTTCTTCTCTTCTTTCTAATTTAATTCAATTAAGCTTTCCATTTATTCATTACAGAGAACATCAAGATAGGCGTGAACAATTCCTTTTATTCTTCTCCTGTCAAATCCAATTTTCCCAAGTGCTTCGTTAATAAAATTATATACTGAGCCATCGAAAGATTCCTATAACCTTTGTTAAGGTCAAATTTACATATTGCTTCTTTCACAGGAAAAATCGTATTTTCCAAATCTTCGTACAAATATGAATTAATTCCTCAGTTATTTGAATTTCTATCTTTACAAAGTCACAATAATGACATTGATTCACCAGAAATGAATATGGACATTGTAGTGTTATAACAAAACAGGTTTCAACTGTGTTTTATAAGATACTGTGGTAAAATATATATGCCCTCTTTCAATGCTATATAATAGACTATCTATACAGTTTCCATAAAATTCTCTCTCCTGCCACTTTAGCATTGAAACGAAAAAGAATTGTATGTATTTTAGTTATTTTAATCATATTAGCTATTAAAAAATATTAAGTTATCTAACAAAGGAAACGTCAAATTGATAACTAATTGATAAGACGTTACCAAAGATACCAAATTACTCCATGAAACTCCAAGATGAAATTGACGGAACAAAAAATTGTAGTCAAATTCCGATCATCCTGAAATGGTAGCTATTATATGGAACAAACATTTCAAATATACTGCCACGTGATAAAAGTATAATTTATATTTAGAGTGCCATATTGTGTTAATTCGGTCACAATTTTGAGCACCTTCAATTTTTTGTCTTACAGTAACATGGCAAGAGTTTTCCATAAATTAATCAAATTGTATTCATTTAAGTCTTCTATATGGTTCTTTCTGATTTTTAGTTTGAAGTTCTAAACCGTTATTAATACCATGAAGTGTTTTTAACTTGTTTTAGTCCCCCTTCCAACTGTAGGAAAGGTAAGATAATACACAGTAACTCCTAATAGGCCACATTTTTAGAGTAAGAGTACCATGTGCGGGTGTGAAAACTATGTGCCCAAATTGCTAACCAGTGTAAAACAGATTTATTAGCGGTTTTATAATTTCTCAGAAGCATTTAAAATTTAGATTATAAAAGTCTTAACCACTTAGTAAATTTCTATTATTAAACACCCCATTGTTAGGTTTTCCTCTACATTACGTATTTTTCCATATATTTATGTTACATATTGCAATAAATATGTTCCACAAATACAACATATATATATTGCAGTCTAAGGTTGCAATAAATATGTTCCACAAATACATAGTGAAATAGTTTAGGTTTAACAAATTTTCATAAATATTTCAGGGTAATAATAATAATAAATTATTTATGGCGTAAAACATGAAAACAATGTTATAGCAATCGTCAAGTTGTTTAGCTAAATTTTCCATTCATTCTAGCTCCGAAGTCCCTATCAAACGTAAATCTGTTTAGAAAGCATTAAGAAAATGTGTCGGAAAAGAAGAAAGGTAAGGCATATTTTGTCTTATTATTTCAATTAAGGTACCCTCCGTACTACACAACGTAGCAAACACCATTCTACTTCTCACTTTATACGAGTAAGGTATGATAAGCGAGCCCGGTTTTTTATATCGATATTGACAAACGATATAACTCAATTGTAACTTTCGATATAACTAACCGTTACTGATTTGGAACAATAACCAACTTTGAAGACTCTTGGAGCAATTGGAAAAACTTATAAATATTACTAAATGTGATGAGGAAACCTTCATTTTCGAAAGACATCGCCCAAAAAATAAAAATTAATTGGAAATTTTATGTATTATTAAAATTAGTAATATTAATAAATAATTTGTAGAGCTATAAACACTTTTTTCATGTTATAAACGTATTTTATTTTATAGATAATAACAAACAGTCGAAAGCTCGTGGAAGACCGTGAAAAGAAAAAAAGAAGTCTTTTTTAAAATGTTTTTTATGTTGTTATTATTTCATTACTTTATGTTTTTTCCTATTTCCAGTTATAATAGTTTACTCGATCGTTAAAGCTCATTTATTATTTATAAGATTATCACTATGTGCATTGTATTAGTTATTTTAATTTGAAATATGATTGTGATTATAGATATGTTCATATGATTTATAAAAGCGTATTCGATAAATGAATATTAAGTATCGATTATTGTACTAATCTATACAAAAAAAAACGGGATCCGCTTATCGTACTCTACCCTTTTATTCTTCATAAAATATGTGACGTCATACAGGAACACCGTGTTCCATATCATACCACCATATGCGTGACGTCGCTAAGCGTGGTTGGATTATGCGTTATCTGGATTACACCCGGCTGACGGATTGAATCAACGCACAGTAAGGCTTCTGGCACGCTGCGAACCGCTTCAATATCTCTGTGGGGCTCTAACGTAACTGCAATGCAGAACCTTATTCAATCAATTACACGAAACAATATTGTTTATACTAACTAATGTTTTCTTAATAAATCAAAATTAACATAATTGCTCAGTGTAATTTAAAAGTAATCATCAAAGTTACATATCAAAATTAATAAATATTGAATATATATATATGTATATTATATATATATATATATATATATATATATATATATATATATATATATATACAGGGTGTAACAAAATAGTTGAACTGGCTATGTATTTTAAAACTCTGTGTGATTCTAAGCTGAAAATAGAGAATAACTGTTTTCCCAATTTCCGCTTCGTATTTTTCATTAACAAATTATCTCTAAAAGTAGTAAATTTAAAAAACCAAATTTCGCACATAGTTTTGAATAGGAAAAACGAAAATGAAAGTCAACAGACGCCATTTTGTTAATATTCAAGAACATAACATTTTTATTTTCCTTTTTCCAAATTAAACCTATATGCCAAAGTTGGTTTTTTTGCCTTTAATAGTTTTAGAGATACGTAATTTGTTACAAATGTAGGTATTAATGTGTGTATATAGTTATATATTGCTATTTATATAATGTTTGTATTCTACCTACAGTTTGTTTAGTGTCTTACGGTTAGGTTAGGTTACGTTACGTAAAACAAAAAACAAATATTACTGTTTTGAAAACATACATTTGTTTTGTTCACTATTTGGTTTTGTTGATGTTATTCTTAAGTAATTCTGGACCCCACAAATACCGTAGTTAAATTGCAAAATTGTATACCCATTTTCGTAATGTTTTTTGTCCTAGGATTATTTTGTTTAACTAAATAAATATAAAAACTTGATTTGTCACATTGTACAAAAACGCTAACATGTTGGCATTGTGTAGTCTATTTTCAGACATTTAGGCCACTAGCTGTTATCCGCTTTTATTTTTCTGTATTAGTTAAGAAAAAAACGTTATTTGCAAATCCTATAAATTTTATTCCAAGTTTTAGTAAAGTAAATGATTATCACAAGAAAATTTGTTGTCTCCGAAAATATTTCTAAATCATCGTGTGTTGAACTCAAAGTGCCTAAGGTAACGCAATACACACGCAGAGGTAGCATACAGTTCTATTGAAATGACCTGCCACTTGGATAATTAAATCGTAAGATAGGCTTTTAAATCCAAAAAGGTAGCTTGGCCAAGCCCCAAGGGATGATGTATCCCTTGTTAATGAATATCTATAATTTAATAAGAATATCTTTATAATGTCTCTTGACTTTCAGTTGGATAATGTATTAGATTTCAGAAATATTCTCGATAGATTGAAGACATTTTAGTGGCAATAAGCAAGTTCTTGAGGAAAAACTATTTTAAGTACTTCAGTTTTAATTTTTCAATTTTAAGCACTAAATATATTTTCATATATAACTATATAAACATCTAAGTATTAAAAACAATGCAATTATTAATTGTATGGACTTGTGTAAGTATTATTAATGAAAATATTTCAATATCATTATTGTTTTAAAAGTAAATATTTTAAAATATGTTATGACCAACACCAATTTACTCAATCGACTATTCCCTTTCTATTGAGTGTTGAAGCAATTCTGTATATCAGTCTAAAGTTCTATTTATAATTTAAACAATTTTAAGCTACGAAAATGCTTAATTTCTTGACATCATTATTTTAATTCTTTTATAAAACGTATTCTGATAAAGAAAACAAAAACCATAATATATTTAAATACAAATTGATGATAGCTTCACCACTTCATCGGATTTAACAGAAACGTGTCCTAGATATCGGCTATTAGCCGTTATCCACTCACTTTTTAGTGTTAACATTTACTGTACAGAGCGTTTGTGTAGTGTAGTGGTGCATTGTGTGGACTAACAGATTATGCTTTATTCTGTTCACAGGTAACCTTGTTTGCTGTCGAGTTTAACGTGATTACTCTTGTTACAAATAACGAGGGAAACTTTTTAACATCCTGTTATCCTTTTAAATCATTCATTTTAAATATTGAGCTTAAACAAAACAAATATCATTTGCAATTAATTCTTGTACTTAATGGTTATAAAACTCAACTTTGTATTTTACATGATGGTAAATGAAAGATTAAATCAACAATGACGTAGCCACGAGCGCTGTGGTAATCTAATCAAGGTCTGTAAATATATACATTCCTTGCGTAAACCGTGTTTAATTGTGTCGTCTTATTCTCGTACCTGGCTGGCAGTACAAACCTGTAAGCCAATATTCATGGATTATTGTACAATTCAATAATGTATAATATAATTCAGTGTTCTACAAAACCTAGGTTTCCGTGAGTTCACGTGAAGTCGAATAATGGACCACAAATGCTTTTAAATGATATCAGGATCAGCGTATAAGCATAAACATCACTTGCGTAAAACCTTTATAACGTTTTATAAAGATCCAATACGAAAACGAAGTTCTTCTTAAAAGTTTCATATAAGATCTACTAACGTAGATACCAAGATTGCTATTTAATTTAATCAACATTAATTTTAGATTACATAACATTAATTCCGAATCATGTATAACCATTGCTTCTTGCTTATAATTACATGAATGGTTTCAAGACAAATCATCTACTGTAGGATATTTAAAAAGATATTATTATAAAATATTATTCGATTTTTTAGTTTAACATTGGCTTTCCCCAGCGAGTATGAAATATCCAAAGGTTTTTAATGGGTTCTAAATTTTACTACAAATTTAACCCTGTAGTTACGCGTGCGATTGTTATTATTTTTGTAATAATGTTATAGTACAAAAAGTTTTCTCATAGATACACGGGTACCACAAGTGGTGCAGAATTGTACGTGCTGCAGAAGTTTAATCGCATAAAATATATTATTTTAATAAAATCAAATTCGATTATAGTATCCCATATTTTTGCTATATGTTCTTCCAGCGTTTCGAATAAAACGCAATATTCCGATACTTGATAGTATGCTTAGTGCAATGAAAATACGGGTAGTATGTAAGTATTGTCAAAAATATTACTTCCGTAAATTTTGTATCGTTTGGTGATATTAGAAATCAGTAACATTACGTTTAGAGATCTATAATCCGATATAAAAAATCCAATCTCTTCAACTAAAGAGAACTGGGGATCTATGAAGACATTTAGTTTCGTTGAAGACAAATTGAATTACTTTTTAAATGTATTGTAACAATTCTTGTCCATTATAAAAAGTAAACAATACATCTAAAAGACAAATCCCGGATAACACCTGATATAATATCCAGTAAGACATTAAAGAAACTTGACATAAAAAAGTCGAATCCTTCTGACGCAAACCTTAATATTATAGAGAATATAAGAAAATCTATCGCAGGGCTTCAACCGCTGCAAAGCCATAATCAATTTTTGAAAGAATTTCTCATTCTGAAAACAAAACTAAAGAATCATGAGCAACAATTAATATAATTTTGGGGGATAACCAGTATAGAATTAAAATCCAATCAATTGAAATAATGAAGAATGACAGTGCAGTAACTGACGCTAAACATGTCTACTCATTGTTCAATGAATATTTTTCTGATGTGATTAGGGGAGGGAGAGGTGGTGGAGAGCCATCTCTTAGGACGGGTTGGTCCGTATACGGTCAGTGGACACTGATTTATAATTTACTTACGTGTTTGAATATTATTTTTAAGTGTATCGAGCTGAGAACAATATGATCTGAGAGAAAACTATAGTTCCACATTTCTAACCCTTGTGATGCCTTCTCATTTCGACCTGCAAAAAACTAGCACGGCTAACTTTCAATTTATTTTGTCGGGAATATTTCGCTATTTCATGAACTTCCATGTTGCGTGCTTACTTAATACTTTTGATACTTAAAATAATCTATTCTTAAGGAGTTTCATATGATATCAAGGATATTTGTTTAGTTATTACGGTACCATCTAATCAATTGCGGTGTTAAAGTGGTAATAATACTAGAACAAATAATGTCTAATTACATTATCTTGTGTTGTTGTTATCTTCATTTCTGACGTACATTAGTAAGGAAGTAATGCTTAGCCAATTACGTACATGTGTGTTCTGGAAATGTCATTTTCATGAGTGCTCTAGAATCTACTGAAGTACAGTACTTATACTTAAACACTGCTTGAGCACACAGTGTATAATTACATTATCTCAATTTTTATCTCAGTTTTATTCATCATTATATATGAGATGTAATTTTTACTTAAGTCAACCATTATTACATTTGTAGTCGAAATTTCGAGGCTGTGAGGACTGTAGGATCTAATGAAGTGCAGTGTTAAAACATAAATACCACTTAAGCTTGTAGTGACTAATTACATTATCTTAGTCCTAGTTTCTCCTTTTACTTTTTCGATATTCCTTTTCATATTTATTACAATAACCTATTATGAAAGTTTCGTAATTAATATTGAATTACTGGATATACACAAAAGTTATAAATATAGACTATAAGAAAAGCTTTGGGAGAATATTGTATGGCTTAAAGGTCACAGTTGAATCGAAATCGCGATCTCTTTAATAGGATTATCAGACTATAATAATACTAGTATTTAAAACTGTTTATTATTTACACGAAATTCCTTTTTAAACTTTTTCATACCTGACTTTTATTCCTTTACCGTATAATTAGAATCTTTTTCAAATGCAATACAATTTCACCTCCTACACCACATATGATGTTACCATTTAAGTAATGTGTATATTTTAGACGACAAATTCAGTAAATAAATGTACGTTTTGGGAAGAAAAATAATTACGACTGCTCACTCCAATGATTCTAAAGCAAACATATCTTGATTTGAAATTAACAGTGAGAGTTAAATTGTTGCATAATTTTACACATAACACAATTCGCTTAATTTTACTAATAGCACAGCTTTGCTTATGATACAATACCAATTTCAACGACTAATCGTTATCGAGATAATTGCTACTTCCTTTTCGTGCACTCATTACAGGACTATCGCCCATTGAGTGTCTGAGTGCGCATGATGCCAAGGATTTACAAGGTTTTCAAATTAAGACCCCAATAACCTATACTTTATGCAAGTATATTGTATAGGGTGAGGTAAAAAATTATTTATTTAATGGTCATTACTGATTTTCAGAAAATATATAGCTAATGTAATGTGAGGGTAAAGAACATATTGATTGAAGTTTCAAGGATAAGACAATGATGCAGACAAGTTGGTTGGGGTGAGAAATTATTTGATTTTTAGAAAGTTTTAAACAAGTTTCGTCTTCATAAAATGATTTTTATTACGTAATATTGAACACTATAATCTTCTGAACTATTATATTGAAACAGGGTTTTGGACCTAGAACTGAAAAGAGTTATGAGAAAATTTAAAAAGCAATTGAAAATTTGAAACGGAATTGTATGGATAAGATGTGTTGATTTAAGATGGGGGAGGGTATTTTAAAATTTTGCATGAATTAACAAGAACAAGTTATAACTGCGGATATCTAATGTTGATGTCTACCTATATAAAGTTTACTCAATTTCCGTTTGAAGTTTTGCTTCTACTCAGTCAAAAGTAACACGGGTGGTTTATGACAAAACTTATAGAGCGAACACAGGAACTTTTGAACGGAGAGGTAGTATGTAAAGCAAGTTCGAAACAGTGAGTTCATGTATATATAACGCAATTAAAACTCTTCAATAGACAATGTAATAAAATTTTTAATGAATAATATGTTTATTTACAAATATTTTAGTTTTGGTTAAATTTACCAAATATTGTGTATGATATTATTTGATATAATTAACAATATTGACGCTGTAGAAATACAATACAAACATAACAACGACAAAACACCAAACAATTAATCCAGCAGATTAAAATCCTATTCTTAATCCAATTTTTAACCACAAAAACATAAACCGGACAACAAATAAAGAAGAAGTTACAGGACAGAAGTACGCCTAAATGTTCGCCATACTTGCTCGTGCCTCTTATTATTACTGAGACTGAGATATACTGCATTCTTCTTCCAAGTAAATATTTGTGCCTTCCACTTGCTAGAGAAAATTTAACAGCAATCTCTAGCTGTTTGTTTTAATAGCGTATATTGTTATTAATTTCTTACAAAAATCAAACATTTTTACTGTTGCAAAAGGTATAACACTAAAGTTAATGTAACGATGGCAAATGTCTTAAATCCTTTCAATCCTTCCATCGTCAATAACAAACTTTAGAACAAAAATATTAACATAATTCTTTTTAAATATTTGTATTCTGTAATTTCCATGCATAATGTTTTAATCAAAATTTTCAAATTATTTTGTATGAAATCTGATAGTTATATACATTTTTTAGTTTTTTATTTTGTAATGAACATTTTTAATTAATTTTTCTGAAGACAGATTATGGTAAAAGCTGATTCATCTCTCTTCGAGGAATATTAGGTGCTTAAAATAGTCATCTTGAGTAGTTTCATAATAAGCTATTATTTCATGTAACATGTAAATAGCTTCTGTCATATTTTTGTATACACATAATAAACCACTTATTTCCTTACAGTATGTAAAATAGCCATTTTTCTATAAGTTTTATCATTGCCGGGACTTTCTTATATTGCCTTTCTAGAAAGGTATCATAAAGGTCTGAGTATAAAAATACGTTTTAAATACAAATTTAAATCGCTCTAAAGCCAATTGCATCTTAAGAATATAACTTTTTCTGCTAACAAAAATAACATAACTCAGTGGTAAGGCAGGAGGACACAATGTGGGACACTGGGTGACTGGAGATCTGCCAACAAAGACCCGTTATGTGTCGCCACTACAGAATCGATGCATCCCACTATAATGTCACTTCACCATCTTTGACCTTTAGAGCCTTTGTGGTGCATCCAGCAGGGTCCATCAGCTGTGTCCAATTTACTGTGTTTCCTCAACAATTTAAGGATCAGAACTTTGGGTGGAATCTTTGCACCAATGTGACGTGACGTGAAGTATAAGGCTGTGTCCTTACCGGTTTATGGCCTAGTGGGGTGGGCGCACACGGTGTTACTTTGCTTCCACATATACTTTATATTTTACCTATCAGTATAAGACTCAGTAACATTTTATAACTCTTACCTTCATCAAGTACCAATTTTTCCAAGAAATATACCATTTAATATTTAAGAGTTTCAAATTTTAATTACATTTATGAAAGAATATATAACACGATCATTACAATTTTTCCAGCGATAATTTTTTGGAAAGTATCCATTTGATTTGTCACATCTAAATTAAAAAATGTTAAGTAAAAACGTAAAGTAAGGTACCATTTTGCTTCGTTTGCCGTCTACAGATACGACTAGTCGTATGGCTGTGATTTGAGAAGCATAGTTTTATATCGTTGTGTACACACAAGTCCAATAACTGTCTCAGTCGTGTGGCATTCTCATCCCTCTCTGACAGGTGTGGTCGTGTTGGATTGGCTCACGACTGGAGAGAAACTTTGTTTTATATCTTTGTGTATACACCGGTGTCCTAGTCGTGAGGCTCTCGTATCCCTCTCCGACAGGTGTGGTCGTGTTGCATGGGCTCACGACTGGATAGAAAATTTTTTATATCGTTGTGTATACACCGGCGTCCTAGTCGCGTGACTCTCGCATCCCTCTCCGACAGGTGTGGTCGTGTTGCATGGCCTTTCGACTGGAGAGAAACGTTGTTTATATCGTTGTGTGTACACCGGTGTCTTAGTCGTGAGGCTCTCGCATCCCTCTCCGACAGGTGTGGTCGGGTTGCATGGGCTCACGACTGGAGAGAAACGTTTTTTATATCGTTGTGTGTACACCGGTGTCTTAGTCGTGAGGCTCTCGCATCCCTCTCCGACAGATGTGGTCGGGTTGCATGGGCTCACGACTGGAGAGAAACGTTTTTTATATCGTTGTGTGTACACCGGCGTTCTAGTCGCGTGACTCTCGCATCCCTCTCCGACAGGTGTGGTCGTGTTGCATGGCCTCTCGACTGGAGAGAAACGTTGTTTATATCGTTGTGTGTACACCGGTGTCTTAGTCGTGAGGCTCTCGCATCCCTCTCCGACAGGTGTGGTCTTGTTGCATGGCCTCTCGACTGGAGAGAAACGTTGTTTATATCGTTGTGTGTACACCGGTGTCTTAGTCGTGAGGCTCTCGCATCCCTCTCCGACAGGTGTGGTCGGGTTGCATGGGCTCACGACTGGTGAGAAACGTTTTTTATATCGTTGTGTGTACACCGGCGTCTTAGTCGTGAGGCTCTCGCATCCCTCTCCGACAGATGTGGTCGGGTTGCATGGGCTCACGACTGGAGAGAAAACGTTTTTTATATCGTTGTGTGTACACCGGCGTTCTAGTCGCGTGACTCTCGCATCCCTCTCCGACAGGTGTAGTCGTGTTGCATGGCCTCTCGACTGGAGAGAAAACGTTTTTTATATCGTTGTGTGTACACCGGTGTCTTAGTCGTGAGGCTCTCGCATCCCTCTCCGACAGGTGTGGTCTTGTTGCATGGCCTCTCGACTGGAGAGAGAAACGTTGTTTATATCGTTGTGTGTACACCGGTGTCTTAGTCGTCGTGAGGCTCTCGCATCCCTCTCCGACAGGTGTGGTCGGGTTGCATGGGCTCACGACTGGTGAGAAACGTTTTTTATATCGTTGTGTGTACACCGGTGTCTTAGTCGTGAGGCTCTCGCATCCCTCTCCGACAGATGTGGTCGGGTTGCATGGGCTCACGACTGGAGAGAAACGTTTTTTATATCGTTGTGTGTACACCGGCGTTCTAGTCGCGTGACTCTCGCATCCCTCTCCGACAGGTGTGGTCGTGTTGCATGGCCTCTCGACTGGAGAGAAACGTTTTTTATATCGTTGTGTGTACACCGGTGTCTTAGTCGTGAGGCTCTCGCATCCCTCTCCGACAGGTGTGGTCGGGTTGCATGGGCTCACGACTGGATAGAAAAATGTTTATATCGTTGTGTATACACCGGTGTCCTAGTGGTGTGGCCCTCGATTCCCTCTCTGATAGGTGTCGTCGTGTTGTATGGGCTCACGGCTGGAGAGAAATATTGTTTTATATCGTTACATACATTAAATTTGATGCATACATTAGTTTAAATATATCGTAAAAATTAAAAACGGATAGTTATGATCGGCACATTCAGCGATTTGAGTACGTGTAAACATAAGTGTAATCACAGTCTCAGTCGTGTGGCTCTCGCCCTCCTCTCCGACACGTTTGGTCGTGTTGCATGGGCTCAAGACGGGAGAGAAACAATATTTTATATCTTTGTATATAAGAAATCACGAAAACATATTAATTATTAAGTAATTAAGAAGTGGATAACCACATACAGAGTTACTATGAACACAAACTATAAACAAAATTAAACATTGTAATTATAGCTGACGAAACAATTTAAATCTAAGGAATTTTGAATTGGGATATATATATATATATATATATATATATATATATATATATATATATATAAATATATATATATATATATTTATCTGTACCTTAAAACCATTGTATCTTAAGTCCAAAAATATCGATTTTCTGGTTTCAGCTTATGTAATAATAATATGTATAATATACTCTTTCGAACGGTGATGTTTTTAGATTCCATAATATTAAGTTTATTTGGAAATGTTGAGGATAGTAGAAACAGTTATACTATGAGACCAATAAATTGCAATATTCCGATTCGGTATACAAAATCTATCTAAAAATATCATACCTTTTCTTTTATGTCGTTCTCTTCTCAAGAGGTGAAGGAGATGCACCACTTCTTCGTCTGTTGACATCTTCAAAAATGCAAGTAAATAGGCAAAGAGACTATGCTCTTGTAATTCCTAATGAAATCATCTGTTGTCGCATATCTATACAACTACTGGCGTATTGCAATGTGAGTATGCCGCATGCCTATCGGACAAACATAGGACTCAAATCGCTAATTGTGTGCCGATTATAACTATCCGTTTTTGTTTTTCAGTATATGTTTAAATTATTATAAGTATTCAAACTTTTCTAAATTTGCAGTCCAATTTAGGTCTGTTTTCAATAGATTTACAGAATATAACCCTTTAATAACTTGAAAACAAAAGGTTTTACCGCACATTTCGAAAGCAATTAAAAATGGATTATTATTAAATAAACACCTACATACAACGTTTATATCGTGATGAAATATAGTAGTAAAATATTTACAGGTAAAGGTTTTACTAATGCCCTTTATTTTATTACAACAAATGTGTATTTTAATTATTGATATATATTATATATTACAGAATTAATTCCACTCTTATTTCCTCTCAATAGCATTTAACATTTTTAATACGAAATATCTTTATTTCTTTAATTGCGTTTCAATCAGTCAACATTGAAAGGTCTTTTTCTAAGAATAATCAGGTATTACTGCGAATCTTAAAATGACCGAAACAGCTTTAAAATTTGTGTATGTTTTTAAATTGTGACATGCTTTTTGTCTCAATATTGCAATTTTAATACTTACTGTTTTTAGATTTGACTTAATAGAAAGATTGGTACATTTATTGAATTTGGGTTTTTATATCAAATTGTTAAAATATATTTCAATTTATTTATTATTTTCAATAATTTAATTTTTATTGTATTTATATGCACTGGAATCAATGTTTATATGAAGGTTTTAGTTGGAAATTATTTTAAACTATTTAAATTACATTTCAGAAATATGTAACATTAACAGTAGTATGCTGGTACAAGTAGTTAAGAAAGAGTACTTCTAAATTCTAACTACACTTCACTTAAAAGTTATTATTGTTGTTTATTTAAACTTATAAAAGATAAACCCGTATGTCATAACTAATTGCAATATTTCGTGATGTCTTATAAATATTAATTTTGTAACATGTATATATCGTGCACTAAATAGATTCATTTCTAAAAATTAACTTCCAACAAACCCGTATTAATTCATGTGAGCGTCCAACATATATTCTTACGTATTACCAATACTATGTAGATATTTTATTGTTATACAAACTTATCTGCTCGAAAGTACTGGAAATATTTATTATACTTTTTCTCTTTGTGTACTTTGTAAAGCAAATTCCAAACTCAAACATTTTTATATGGGTTTTGAGCTTTGCAACTCAAAAGCTGAAATGAAGTTTGCTTTATTAACTCTTTGCACTGGAAAAGGTGTGAAAATTGCAAGCTCTTATTGTTAGAGTAATTGGGAAGAAGAGCGGAAATCAGACTTTTCTTAGTTTTCTTAGAGACTTTCTGCTTTCGTACTAGCAAGAACTTAGAATAAGAGTTTCCCAATACCGTAGTTCCTTTTATAAAGTAGGAAGAAGTTTATTTATCCATAAACTTAATTATCTACCAATTACCATATTGTATTGATTGTGTACATAAAATACAATACTCTTTTAGTCCAAATAAAGACCGTTTACGAGAGTACTATAAGATTACGAAATTGCTGTAGGAGGACAAAACTGCTTCCTGGTATGTTATAGTTACAGTGAAACACTCGGAATACGCGATTTCGATCTCGAAGGAATTTATCTTATGCCGAAGAATATAGTTGATATAAATATTACAAATGCTTGTTATCGATACGCTGTACAAGGTTACCTACAAGTTTCCATGTAATAGGTTGGTTCTACCGAAAAACATCTTGCTCAATTTCAGAATACTTTGGTTTTTCAAAAAGTAGAAAGAGGGTTAAAGACTTGTACTTGATGATAAATTAGACATAGAGAGTGAATAACAATAAAATAGACGGTTAGAAATGTTTTGGTTATAGTACTTTAGAACTATTCCTTCGTTTTTATATGTATTGTCTAAGCTGTTATGAACATACATATGCAGTCATGGTACGAAGTTAGTTCGTGAAAAAACTGAATATAATTTCATAAACTGTACAAGATCAACAAATGTTTATCATAGAATCTTATATTGCATAATCAAGAGTTAATTATGTTTTCCTTAAAGTATGAAAACAATAACATTTTAATTAGTCAAAAGTTTAATGAACTTCATACAAATTAGATTTCGACCAATAACATAAATCAATTTTATTATTTCGTATTTACTTCAAATAAGAACACATTAACTATCATTAATTTAGATCCACTTGCGGCTCGTGAGTAAATGGCAGATTTTAAAACAGTACAATTATTTTTGTCAAGCATAGTGAACACCTATTAATAGTTTCTCCGAGAAGATTTAGTGTTAGTTTATATAGGATCTTAGATATTTATTACTTCTAATTATTACTTAAATTTAATAAACTCCATCCATTACCTACTATTACCTTTTAAATTTTTAAAATGTTTAAGAAGACTATGTATGCTTTCCGTAATAACTATATAGCTTTAGTATATTTTTCATTTGTTTATTTAAAAGGATTTCTAGATGTTCTTGTATGGATTTTGAATTAAAACCCATGGATATAGTCACAGTCTCAAAATAATACTTACTAATTCAATAAAAGTGTCAAACTAAAATATCTGAATAAAATACTTTTGAGACATTCGACAAGTACTACCGAAAATTGGAAGTTGCGTAAAGTAATATAAGTTAATGAGTTCAATTGTTATTCAGAAAAGGTTGAGAAGAAATTTCTAAGATTTACAAAGACAAAATTTGTAACTTTAATTTTCAATTTTACTTTTATAAAAACAAAAGTTGTAAAAACGTTTATTTCTGAATTCAAACGTAATTGGTAGCCATTAATATATGGTGATTTTTACTGAGCTTCTACTAACGTTAAGATTATAAAATTAAAACTTATGTCCTAAAAATTAAAATCCGTGAATAATTGTTTTTTTCTTAGGTATGCTGAATTATTATAAATATATATTTATTTATACAGTTACAGAATTAAACATGACCAATCTTTGATGACCGCTCATCATCAACCATTGACAACACTAATAAATGTTTCATATACGCATATAGGCAGATGTATGTTGCCTTATAATTATAAATAATAGAATATAGGTTCAAGTGGATTTCAAACGGTTGATAATAGTCCGAAAATAAAATAAGCTAATCGCCTCCTGTGATCAGAAACTTGAATTTTCAATACGAATACTTGAACTGAAATAATTTAAACATATCTTCAAGAGGGTTAAAATATTTAAACATGAAATATTTAATAATAAATAAAAAAAATACAAGCGTATTACTTATTTTCAATATTTTTGTAATCGTTTTATTGTTGTATCAAACGTAAATTTATTAATACCTTTTATCTAGCTTTCACTGTTTATAGTTTTTTAAATAGTATAAGAATAAAACCGCATGAAAATACTTTCATATAAAGACGTACGTACTTTATTGAATAAAATGTAACTATGTGAATTACTTTAATTGTTTGTTATTAAAAATTATCAGATATTGCAAACTCTAGAAGATCATCAGTGTTATTCTGAAATATTACACATTCATGTCGAAAAAGTTAAAATCTCCATAAAATAAGCAAGGCGCTGTGTGTTCTAGGTGAGACGAATAAGATGAAGTAATGGTAGGCATATATGAGTACAACAACCACCATGAAGTAGGTAAAAGAACGTGCAAAAATGGCAGTGAGCGAAGTAAAAAAGGCGGCAACACTTACCAATTTGGGGAACATCGTACGGGCCGTCCCTGCCGTGAGACCCTGTAACAGTCCACGTGAAGAGTAAATGGGGGCAGAATATAACAATATCAGTTCACGACAGGTTCTGTAGTTATCGCCAAATCAGTTGTTAAAGAACGTATCTTGGTTAATTTTCCACAGGCAGTGCTAAATCTAATCTACACTATGGACGCTTTATAATTTTTGCAAACATAAATTCCGTGAACAGAATTTGATAAATCATAATTAATCAATAGATTTTGAAAATAATTTGTATGCACATAACTAGGTACTCTTGATAAATTGGACAAAGAATATTGACTTTGTTATTTTTATACCTTAAAATATTCTCGCGTGAGCCGTCACAACTGTATTAAATCTGTTACCAGTGCTTCCTCGTTATAATACAAATTGGTAAAACTGGTGTTTTACTTTTTTCTAGATTTATTGGTATAAAATAAACATGTGTCATCATTAAGAACATTTTAAAAACATTCTCATATACGAGTATATTACCATGTCACAGAATTTAATTTAAAACTATTTGTAAAGTTAGCGAAATAAGCGGTAATGAATAATCCTAAGCTTCTGCAATTTCTCCTTAAAACTGTTTTTTATCTCACCAAGCTCGTTACCAAGCCGGCTGAGAGAATGAACTTTAGCCTGAAATCGCGGCTTACTGTTAATCTGGATTCTCTGAAATACCCTTCATTGAAATGTTTACGGTATCGCAAAATTACGTATAATCCTATTTATTTTAACTACTTGGAATGTTGAGTTTTTTCATTAAAACAATAATTATACATCACAGTAATACGGGAAAAGTTAGCCAGAATAGAAACGATTCTTGTTATTTCCAACGAAAAGATCTTTATTATTTATGATTCTTAATTTTACGAATTAAAAGTGATCACTATCGTGAAAAGTAAGTAAAAATTTACTTAACGGAGATTAAGCTAACAAACTTCATTATTACGTAATATTCTTAAAATAAGGATTTTACACAACAATCTTACTAGAACTACGATGGTAAGTAATTATCTTGGTTAAAATTTTTATTTAGATTCAACAACACTTGGAAATCTTTCTTCATGTTTAGGCGTTGTATTATATATTCAGTTGTATTTTTGTGAACCGACTGAATCATGAGAAAAGATAGCACTTCTGTAGCATCAGAGTCTAAGGTATTACAGTTTACGGTGTTGACGATAAAGTTAGGTTTAGTACTGACCCATTTGATGCATGTCGTACTGACGGTTCCCGCGACGTGTGCGGGTCATCAGGTGTCCGACTCGCCCCCCGCCCTCCGCCTCGTGCTCTTGGTGAACTCGCTTCCTCCAGGCGCTGGCTCTTCTTCGGCGGAGCTCGGCGTGCCCCGGGGGTGGCGGCGGCAGACCTTCAAGCTCCGCGAGACCGTCACCGGCGGTGTAGACCAGCCAGTGCTCTGGGGCAGGGGCGGGGGCCGAGTGTTGCGGGCGGTGGAGCAGAGAACCGTCGGTGAGGGTGAGCAGGGTGAGTAGTGTGAGTGCCACGACTCCGTACATCCAGGCTAGGCTCATCGCTTCACAACTGACTAGTACTACATGAGGAACACATGGGCCGCTGGAGCTCGCCTACCGGTCCATGTCCTACTGAGAACGCGGCACCCACGCGGGTGCGCGCGCATTCCACCCCTCAAACCACCCCCCAAATCACCCACAGCGAGTTCTCAATGAAACTATCCTGATTCTCCTCTCGAAACTATTAGCTTTGGGGATTTTACAAACATTATTCTAAATACAATAACGTTTATATAAAGTAAAAAAAGTAATTAATTAATCACGTTAGTTCCTTTCACCTGATCGTTTAACAATTCAGCAATTTATCTTACACATGATCATTATTATTATCGTTATTATAAATTATCCAACATAAATCTAACTATAGATAAAAGTGTGTGTCAAGAACTGTATCCAACGATGTCAACGCGATTATACACGATCATCATAACTGTGAGACGTGAACTTCTTATAAAAACAAGATCAGATCTACGTCATACAAAATATTTTGTAAATCATATATTTTACTAATCATATTCAACAGTTTTCTGGAAATTCTTAAGCGCAAAACAATAATTATAAAACGAGTTCAATTTTCAATGGGTTCTAACGTTTCAACTCTCAAAACCAATTAAACACGTTGCTCTTTGACAACTGAATTCAAATTAACTTCTAAATCAAGTACTTTCTGAGGTACACCATTCACTGTCGGAAAGTAAACGCTATAAAACCTCTAGGGGAACCTCACTCAACTGACACCTGTAGTTCGGTCGCTCAGAGGGCATTCCCGCTGTCAATTCTCTTTTCGTTCTCCAGCCTCTTTCTCTCTCTTCTTCTCTACCTCTATATATCCGCCTCTCCCTACTCAACAAGTTTTATTTAAATAATTCCTTTGAAGCATTACAACCACGATAAACAGTAAATCATTGTATTATTTTTACTATAAATTGATAATTTTATTTCACTATTTCTGTATTTGTGCCCATAATTAAGCAATTTACTTTATCAAAACCAATGTAATTCTTCTTATTTTTCTCTTATTTAAGTTAATTAGCTACTTGTAAAAATATGCCATTGGTGTTGTTTAAAACTGCAATACAATGATTGCTTATAACTAACTGATCCCTCAATAACAAATTTTGAACCATGGAGGATTTCTCAACATTTATACTTGCTAAATGCAGGCATAAAACTTCAAAAATAAATTATGTGAGAATTTTACATTGTAACTTATTATACGAGTACTTATTTCCTAATAATAATGGTACTGTATAATGTTGGTTTTGTAAAGGAAGCATAAATATAAATAGCTTTTGTTAACTAACAGTGATATCGTACGCATATCCTATTTAAATGGAATATATCCCCATAACCTTATCCACTTTAGATTAGTTATACTTAAGGCTTAAAAAAACGTTCCGAGACCTGAAATCAGAGAGCGAAGCACATATTATGAACACCAATTAAATAAATCAAATTCCTGTGCAACATCTTTTTCATGAAGATAAACTACCTGTATGAGCTGGAAAAGGATTAAAATCCTTAGATGAACTATATTTTTGTCTTTCTCAATGTTCTAGAGAGAATAAAACTATCAAAAGCATACCTCAGGACTCAAATGGAAAATCAACAGAAGTTCTATAATGATAAAACCTCCAAAGGGGATGAAATGAGATTGCGATTACTAAGAGAATTATTAAAATCTCCGATGTGCTACAATGATGGAAATTGTCATACTCGTGTCTTATTGTCTACTATATGTTTATCAAAACAATAAGGCTTTGTATATAGCTTTTGATATAAAAACTGAAATTTCACTTTCTCTATTAATTGTAACATTCAAATATTTTCTTTCCAGCAGCCCATCATGAACTATTCCACGGAGTGAAATGTCTTCGACACCAGAAGGTATTTTCATGGAGATTTGAAGTGTTTAGGATTTTTTAGGTGTTTAATACTCTCCAGGAGCTTATTGATTAGTCTCCCTAAGTGTTGAAATGCTGTCGTTCTATGTTATTCATTTCAGAAGTTTTCCCGCCTCTTCCCTCGTATTGGTGAACGTCCCTTCCTTGGACCAATTCTCTCTTGAAACGACAATAGAAGGTGACCTCGAGAATATAGAGACAAGGTAAAGTTAAGACTTCAAGTTCCTTGAAGGCTTCTTTGCACGACTCTCTGGAATTCAATTTTAAAAGAATTCTGACATCTGTCTTTTGTACTGTAAATACTCTTTCAGATTTGTATTTAGAACAGCTGCCGCATAATGTCAAACCGTAAGATAAGTGTGGATGTATCCAACCACATCCATCGGCATTATAGGCAGTTTTCAATACATCCATAGAACACATTTTGAAAGTTTGCTCAGGATATAAAACCCTGGAAGCAACCCTTGAGCAGACCCTTTCGATATGATAGTCCCATATCAACCCTCCATTAAAGCATAAACCAAGAAACTTTGTGGATTCATCTTCATCAAAGAGAAAGTCGTCCACCATCACAGCGGGTAGATACCCTTCCTCCATTTTCCTAAGGCAGATCAAATTTGATTTTGAAATGTTTGTTTTCAAATGCATTTTTGAAAAGTTTTCAAAGCATCAATGCAGCACAATAAACTATTGTGCTGAATTAATGCTTTGACTTCACTTCAGGACCTTATTTTGTGTTTAATCTACTACAGAGAGTTGTGTCATCATATTGAATCATCTTTCCATTCTAGTCTGAATAATTCAATCTGTTGGCATAAAAGGGAATAATTATTGGCTCCAGTATTGATCCCTGAGGGAAATAATGGGACATTTTCACTGGCCTAACAGTGCATGTACAATCTACACACATTTTAAGATAAGAATAGAGCAAATCATGCGGAAAGCCCCGAATACCACGTGTCCCACAGTTGGTGCAACAGTTCCGCATGATGCATGATCCACACAGTTAAAAGCTTCAGAAAGGTCGAGAAATATGCTTAGCACAATGTTCTCTCCTTTCAAGGCCATCGAAATATTGTGAATGAGATCTGATATAGCATCGATAGTTGATTTGTGTTCCTAAACCTAAGCTATTCAGGAAATGTAATTTTGAAACGATCAAGAAATTTTTCAAATTATGCGATGACTGATTTTTCAAAACTTTTACTGAAAACACGAAGAAATCGGACGACAGTTAGATGCAAGGATATTAAATTATACGGGCTCCAACAAAAGTTAGTACAGACCCCTGTAGTAGCTATTCATTCAAGTAATAAGGAAATCGGTATATTTCATCGACACTCATAAAAGCTTGTCCCTGTGCGACTTTTGGAGCCCACAAAATTTGACTAAACGTAATTTTAACTGTTCTAAAACTAATCAGGGAATTGAAATATTTTCCGGTGGCATTTTTATAAATCTTAATTATGTCGCTATAGATGGTATGCCTACATATAATATACTTATTATTCAATAGGAAATCGCGTGATTAAGCCGCTGGTAACGGCCAGTGTAGTAAAGTTGTTTTTCTAATATCGTCATTTATGTTTATAGTATTAATATTATTTTCATTTTAAATCAAATTAGTTTTGTATAGCTAATTTACTAGGTATTCAAATTAATTTAGTAATATTAAAATACGTGAGAGAAATTGAGAGTGAAAGGTGGTCTTAGTTCATGTGGCAAGGGTGGTTTTGCAAAGTGTGTGGTATTGTAATATTCTCTAGTTGTGGCTTGAGCTGTATTACTCCCTTGTTCACAGTTCTGTATCCAGTGCTGCACGGTCGTATTATTGTTATAACAGCAATTCAATGTAATAAATAATTCTTTGTTATTAGTAAAGTTAGAATCAAAATTAGAATATGTTACTTTAGCATTGAATTTGTCTTTTAACAATATGTTTCGTTTGCATATTATTGTAGTTTGATAATATTCTTAGAATACACAAACTTTTTGTAAGTACAATGCAAAGAATAATGTTACATATAAAGTAAATCTAAATCTAGAATATTTGGCTTCCAAGCATCTTTCTCTCACAACAAAAGAAACCTTGAAATTCATTGTTTGGTGATAAAATCCTAAATTGAAGTTTTAGAGATTATAAACATCTAACATTTAAGTTTTGCACTTTTTGATATTAATTGCATACTGGATCCAACTTAACAGGTTCACTCTCATATATTATTATTATTATTATTATTATTATTATTATTATTATTAAGCCATGTCTGACATGCATCATACTTTCTGAATGCCAGGTGTTTCCCATTTATAGACATTAATCATTTCAAGGCTTCGTGAATAGTTTTTGCTGCATGTCTCAAACCTATACTGCTGTACTGCCTGCAAAGTGGTTACATTAAAGGGTTTTGATGGTTGGTCACACTGTATTAACACGTTATCTACTTGGACAGACCGCGTTTTTAATATATGTGCAAACTGTTTTTATAAAAATAGAATAAAATTAATAAACCACTGGTGTATATATTTAAAATATATTAAATATAACAATAAATAAATATAAATATAAATATATATATATATATATATATATATATATATATATATATTAAATATTAAAATATATATTTAAAATATATTATTGTATAAATTTAATATATTTAACTAAACATATTTATTGACTTTGAGTCCCATGGTCTAAGGAAAGGTTTTAAATGATGTCCCATGATGTGTGAAAGATTCATGCAGCAAATTTGATACATGTGGGACTCAACCTCAACCAATGTATAAACCTCAAACTTAATGAAAATTAACAGTTAAAATTGATTTAATGTGTTTGTGTGTGTGTGTGTGTGTGTGTGTGTGTGTGTGTGTGTGTGTGTGTGTGTTGTGTGTGTGTGTGTGTGTTGTGTGTGTGTGTGTTTGTGTGTGTGTGTGTGTTGTGTGTGTGTGTTGTGTTTGTGTGTGTGTGTGTGTTGTGTGTGTGTGTGTGTTGTGTGTGTGTGTGTGTGTGTGTGTGTGTGTGTGTGTGTGTGTGTGTGTGTGTGTGTGTGTGTGTGTGTGTGTGTGTGTGTGTTTTATTAAGCAGCAGATGTGAGAAGAAACCTCAGATTCTGTAAGGCAGTCGATATTACGAAGAACTCAGCTTTGATACAAATTTTGGAGAAATTTTGAACATTTGCATTAATAATAAATGTTTACATTCTTCATAACATTATATGATTCTTTTATGTGTTATTACGAAGGAAATTAAGTTGTGTTTCAACAGATTTGCGTTTTTGACGAATCTCGAAGGGAACACTACATGTTGCCTATAAGGAGGCGCTTCACAAATTTGCAATTTTCTGGAAACGGAACACTTGCGACACTATATGTATTAGAAAAAAATTTGTATTCGCATCCTCTATTAAGCCTGAGGAAAATTCCAGACATGAGAGTGACGACCGAGGTATGTTTTTCAAACAGGTAAATTCTCGTTTGACGAGGTAATATCACTGGCGAGGTAAAGCAAGTTATTTATTTATTAAGAATAACTTGGTTAATACGCTGAGTAAGAAATTACTTATGAGCGTGTAACATGGTTGCTCTAATAAATATGTATATTATTAGTTATACACTGTATCCTCTGGTGGAGATACTCCATGACAAATTATTATAACCAGATTAGTTGTTATGTATCATAAATAATAATATTTAAATGGAGTTTGTGTTCTGTCAAATGAAATTGTAGTCTTGTTAAGTTAACATTTTCTTTTTTATTTATCTTGTTGCAATCTTCAATTGACAATTAATTTGATGTTTTGTACATTTTTACATTTCTTAATATAATTTTAGTAAGAGCATCATGATAAATTTTCAACAGTTAAACCATTTTATATTCCTGACTTTAGCTTGAATTGTTATATCCAACAAAAATAAAATACTTCTTCTTATTATATACTGAACTAAAACACTGACATCTTTTATTTGGTTTCTTGTCAGATTCACCGAAAACCCTAATAAGAAACAAATTACAAATCTTATTAGAATTTTAATGTAGTTTACTATTACAATTTACTTCTTAGTTATTTAAAACATTTTAGTGAAATTTTATTGGTATTTAAAATTTAACACAGTAAAGATATGTATGAATTTGCATTTAACTTAAAACATTAATTGATTGTTTCAAAGTTCTTATAAAATGTACATACCCGTAAACTGGGGTCATCTTTCAATCCGGACTACTAACTATGTGCCTACAAGGCTAAACTACAAAAGATAATGAGCAGAGCTCTCCAGTAGTTTTGTTCTAACATTACAAGACAAGTAACCAACTAGGTTTCCTACTAGTCATCAAGTTTCAGACCTCTGAACCAATCAAAAATTTAGTTTCTTACAATGGAGTACCATTGTTTTAAATGTACAGAACTGAACTTGTCCAATTCAAGCTACTTCAGGGATGACTGTATACCAATCTTAGTTTTTATTTTTTTACTAAACTAAGTATATTACATATACAAATATTTGGTTCAATTTTCCATTTTTTTTATTAAACAATGTATTATTGTAACTATTCGCATATACGGTACAAGCGAAACCTGATGATACTATCTTAGACTGGTTAAAACTGCACGGAATTCATTATTTATTAAAATATGATATTAGTATGTATATCCGCTGACCAGGAGTTCATATCATTTTAATTCCATATTTATGTTTTTAATATTTTTGAATGCCATTTTCAAGTACATTTTAATTGTTTCATTGCGTATTTGAACCTGATTTATATTATCTTTGTTTACTAGTTTAACAACATTCTTTCTACTTCTAACATTGGATACGTTCTTGTATACAAACTTTAACTAAACATATTATTAAATTTTTTTTTTTAATTTTGTATTTTTAACTATTTATAGTGCTACACTATTTAATTCAGGGGTTGTGCTTAGATTGAATTCTTTTTTTAGTCAAATATACAAATGTATTTTATTATTTACTACTGGTACGCACTTATTATAATATTCAGTAATATATTTGGAGACTATAATTAAAATATATCGCTACACTGGCAACTGTTATATTTTAACCTCGTTACATTTTTTAATTCAACCCCATAAGAACTACTTTAAATCTTAAAATGTTTATTTTAAAACGTAGAACTATCTTGGGTATATCATTTTAAAAATATAATTAATTCGTACTCAACCGCTTTTTATTGATTTCTTAACTTTGTATTGGTTATTATAAAAATAATATAAATCTGTACATGTACTTTATTGTTTGAATATTAAAAACGATAGAATTTACAAGAAAAACTGATTGAGGAAGTGGAATAAAATTTAAGATATCTTTAATCTGTTGAGAAACGATCTCAATTCTTTCACCATAGGAATAATGGTTACTTCCTGCACAGGTTCCTCCAGGTCCTAGATCGTGCGTTATGTAAGGTTTACATTTTTTTACGTTGTCATTATGCATCCAATTGATTTCTAGTCTGTTTAAGTTTATACTTTCTTAGTATTACGTTATAGTAATTAGTGATTAAGAACAAAAAAGTTTTCTGAATATCCAATACAAATATCGAAAAAACTAAAAATCTTTTAGATGCGTATTGATTGTATCTTTCAAATGAGCTATCTTTTATAATTCTATGACTGAAAACAAGGTCGTAAAAGTGCACGAGGTTTAACATTGTTGTATTGGGGCGAATGAAAGAAGGTCGCTAGTGCAGCTGGTTCTCAACCACGCTTCAATATAGTCTGCGGGTGCTCTTATCATTTTGTAAAATGTATAATGTTACTGAAGGTGCCGTATAATTCACAAGGCAATTTGTATACCATCACTAGATTGCCTATCCACGCCGTCACGCCGTGCCATACCTCTGAGCCGCAGCTTCATTATTTTGTAACTGAATGTGCAGTTATGAATCTTATAAAAGCTAAAACTGAAACCAGTCTTGGCTGAGTCTTTACGTACATTAAATATTCATATTTGATTACCAACTTTAAATATTAACTTAATGTATACTCATACAAATAATATGGTTTA
Organism: Homalodisca vitripennis; assembly: GCF_021130785.1. NCBI lineage: Eukaryota > Metazoa > Arthropoda > Insecta > Hemiptera > Cicadellidae > Homalodisca > Homalodisca vitripennis. Next base: position 100,595,914 of record NC_060210.1, read on the forward strand.
TGGATATACGTGTCTAAGACTACACACGGTTTTAAATACTATTACGGATTATTCATCTCAATCAGTTCGTTCGAGATCTTTGCAGCATCGATAAAAATTATTCTTAAAGTATTAATTAATTAGTATTTTACTCCATGGACATATCCGTATATTCGGGTTAAAGTATTAAATTTACTTGTCTCCAGAATATAGTTACTCAGTGTTTACTAATTTTTGGTTAATTGATTATTGGGAGAAATATTCATATGGGTTTTACTATTTTTAGGAATGTACAATACTTCGAGTATGATAAATGAACTAACTAGCAGTCATGCAAATATTATATGAATATAAAAACTTAGAATAGAAAATGAATTTCTTACGACACTTTCGGAATGTAAGAACTGTCTAAATTGCCATAAACGCATCTATATAATCATATAATAATTGTTCCTGTTATTTTCTTCGATAAAAAAATGAATATCTATAAAAATTATTACCAAAACTAAATATATATAACCGAGCAAGAAAACTTTAAGATCGTTTATTACATTTTTTATTAAAATCTAACAACAAATAATTAAATTACATTATGAAACTTTTTAAATTTGTTTCTAAATCTAACACATTTCTAAATTAAATCAAAGTTTTATGAAAAACAACTGTTAAACGTTATTTTACTAAAAAGTAAAATGTTTCAATAAAGTGTTTAAAAGAAACTTCAAAATCTTTACAGTTTTTTACGCTTTATAATCTTATAAAAATAAGCAATTATAATTCAACAGATAATTTATATTAATTCAAACAAATTTGACAACATTTTCAACATATTTTACATTGATTTCTAACAGAGTTTAACTAATTCTCATTTAGGTTTATATTGAATCCAAACAGATTTGACAACATTCTCTATAGATTTTATATTGATTACAACAAACTGAAACTGACAATAGATTTTACATTGGTTCAAACAACTCAACAAGATGCAATTTACAAGAATTTCGTATAATTTAAATTATTTAAAAAAATTTTTATTGAAACTGGTATATGTTATATTCTTTATTTTCACTATAATGATTTTAATAAAGTGTTTGAGTGCTATGTTAACGAAATTAATAATTTTATTTTAAATTTTCTTTTTATTTTTGACAGTAATTTGCACTGCATCCATTTAATATTAATTTTTTTTGTTATTTAGATAGTATTTATGTTGTGTTTATTTAACTGTTATGTTTACTTTTGTATATCTTTTTGTGGTTAGTTTACACACTATTTAGGTTATTATTTGGATTTTCCCCAAAACTGGTCCTGGAGTTACATTATAATCTACTCACGAATACAGTTTCCAACTGAATACGTGCTAATTAAAGTAACCTTTTACAATAAAATAACATGTAAAGTAAAAGATACTTTTTATATTAATCAAAACTTCTACAGTATATTTTATCACATTTTATTCAGACTGTAATGGAGATTCTATGTACTTTCCTCATTGTTGAATAAAATGAGTCAGGGAATAAAACAAAAAGTGTTGGTAACGATTACTCAATCACACCTTACAAGCATTTATATACTATTACAGCGTTGTATAGCGTGTGAAAATGCCGTACTGTTTCTAGTAAATATTCACATTATACAAATAATTTATCATTGGCATTAAAAAAATATTGTTAAAAAAAGCTATAATACATTATTAGAACAATAATAAAATTCTAAATTTAATAAATCACGTCGCTATGACGAATGTGAGACAGTTGATTGAAACCAAATATAGTATAAGCGGACGTGCAGTATCGTTACTCAACCAAACTTACGAAACAATGTTCCGTCGAACGAGGCGAGGGGGGTCTACTAAACGTGTGAGTTTGGCGAGTCATTGTTGTCGATGTATGCGCTTCGATAAATTGTATCGCTTGACATCACTGCATCAGGTAAATCTCATCACCTTCAGATAAAGTGGGTTGTGTGATTGTATTTACATGGGTTTCAGTAGTTTTATTTTGTAATAAATAGTTATATGATGGTTTATCTTTCTTAATTAAATCAGATTAAAATTCTTTAATATACAAAACCTTCATAAAACTCCATCGTATATATGACAAAATTATGTCTTTTTGGTTGTTTAAAGGTGAAGTAAACAACTATTAATGTAAAACAAGGGCTTTAATTTTAAGTGCTTGAAACACTCATTAACTCTCATTTACAATGTACCTGTAATCAAAATTGTGATATACTCTCCAAAAGACCGATGATAAAAGATAACTTTACTACGGACCGCTCAGCCTACTATGGCTGGCTTAATTTTAGGGGTCGCACAGTGAGGAAAACACCTTCAAAGTCGGCATAAAATCATATATAAATATTTCCACTACTATTAAATACGAATTTATTTTCTAATGATTAAAAATAAGACCTCATAACACTTAAAGCAATCAATAACCAAATTGGTCATGATATGCATTTACAATATTCAGAATTTACTCGTACTTACACTTTAGTCCTCCGATTCAGAGAATGAACTCTCTTCACTAGTATTTTCGTTTGGTGTATCATCCATGGGTACATCCGCAGGAACTATCATTTCAAACACCTCCTTATGATATCGTTGATTTCTTTCTGTGAAGCCGTCTATAGCTGCATTTTAATTGATCTAATGTGATTGTAGAACCACGGATACAGACTCACAAGTAGCTTAGCCATATCAATTGTAAAAACTCTGAACTTCTCATTATTTATCACGAAACCACTTGAAATAGTCACTAATATTGCATTAACATTCTTGGCATTAACATTGTGGCAATTCATTCTTTTTTAACGCCAGTTATTTCAAAAGATAAATTAGAGTTCTCGAAAAAACCACCTAGCTGTGCTTCCGCCATTTAGTTGCTCAAACCTTCGGTCTATCCACAATCGGTCCTCTGAATTCTTTCTGTATTTTTATCTTATTTTGGGCTACTACTGAAATCGTTAAACTTAATCTTCTATGTTTTTAATTACAAGTAAATAACCAAAGTTTGGAAGGTATTCAAAGCATTTAATACAACAATGGAATACAGATAAGCCAAATTCGAGGCTCATTGAATTAATTTCCTTTACTATTATTTTTTAACAATTGAACGCTTTTGATGTAGCTCTGAACACATAACATTTTTGGGTGAATGTTGTCTTGTTTTTGAGTTGCAATTTTACCATCAACCACTGTGAAATGAATTTTTTTTGGCGGAAATATCTTGCTGATAATGGTTGAGAATATTCCCAAACCACAATTGCATTCTTAGAAGTGGAGTTCCCAATCACAAATCGTAACTGATGATATAAATACGCTGTAATCATCGGAGTTCAAGCTAGCGAATGTTTGCTTGTAAGAGAAATTACCAGAGCTTCCATAGAACCCCTATTTTAAAATCGAACACTAATTATGTAATTTATCAGGCAGGATCCAGTGAAGCAAACACATTTTTTAACCTCGATAAGGCACTCAGCCTTATGATCCAACAAGGCTTGCAATACATCTTCAGTATACAATGAGGTAATCGTCATTCTAGTTTTAGCTGGACGACAAGTCTTCTTTGTTGACTGAACTACTTTATATCAAGGAAATCTCTCCGGTTCTTTAGACCGTATAACGTTTTATTGGTGTGGAGTTAGCTTGGCTTCGACCATAGTTGACAAAGCCTCTTCTCCAGTCATGTTTCTTATTTGGCGTGATTTTATTTCATTATAGGATCTGTTATACTTATTCGCTAATTCAGGCCGCTTTATGATGATCTCAACTAGCTTTTAGGCCATAGAATAGCCAAAGGCTCGTAACTTCAGTTCGCTAATTCTGATAGCGAAAAGTGTTGTCTCAATTCTTCATTCCTGGCACGTTTAACAGTTTAGCACGATCAGAACTTGGTTCAAATAATAATTTAGTCCTGGTTTTAAAAAAAATTCATCCTGACTACAAGTTTCATAATTTTGAAACTCGATATTTTTATCTAGCCAATCTTTATTTTTTATAATAACCTATCTGCCTTTCTTTTACACTGTAATCACTTTATTTTAAAAGAGGATGTGAGGTGAGAAATTTGATTGTATAGCATTCTTTGTCTTTTAGTGGGACAGTTGGTATGTCTTGCAAGGTGTGAAAGATCTTGCCCAGATTCTCCCGTCAATGAATAAAGATCCATCCTTCTAAATAGACGTTCATTTGATTTTAATCCTATAGCAATGTATTTTGTAACTAAGGCATACAGAAAAGTTGTTTAAGCTTCGTTATTCAATTGATAATCTATATAATCCTAAAGTAGTGCAAAATAATTAAATTAATATTAATAATTTAAAAAAGCTTGTGGTAAGTTATGATTTTAAAATAATGATTTTATAATTTTTGACATTATTATGTACTTTATATTTATTTTCCCTAGTTGTACGTATACGCAACTAATTAAACATTACACACAATATTCATATTTTAAAGAAAATAATTATTTCAAAGGGAAAGCAGGAAACATAGGAAAGCCTACTATAACTTTTGTTTGCGTAATATACACAATCATTTGAAATTTTTTTTTTTGTTTTAAAGTTTTTTTTTAACACATTAGGGATACACGTGACTATTACTGCTTATAAATACAGAATTAATTTATACTTTTAGAGTACCTGAAGGTAATGAATCCATCCTTGTAAAATAATGTTACCGAACTTCTAAGATAACACGCCCAACTTAAAAATAAACGGGAACTCACTCTCATTAATTAACACACACTAATACAATATTAAATTATTATCTACCGAGGATTTGGTGGGGTCAGCGGCTTATCTTGTTACGGAATGCATGCTATGGTTAGAAAACAATCGTATTTGATTAGATTCTCAGTTCATTTATCATGTCTCTGCAAGCGAAAACGTAGTTTTCCCTCAAACTGGGTTGTAGCAGACAACAAAACTAATAAGGAAACAAAACTCGTATCACGATGTTGGGATTGTGGCTTGTACAAATAATGATCTAAATCATCTCGCTGTTCAGAACTGGACGGTGTTATAATCATAGCCACCAGGAAAGTACGCAATTTTCCTCCACACCCATTGATTTCTAGATTCACCAATTCCACTATCCCTGAGCGCTCAGAGGAATGGGCTTACACGTTAAATGACGAAATAATATATGGTAAATCCAAAATATTGTCCGCTTATTAACAAAAAGCTCGCTTCTTCGTTACCCAAACACCTAGGATCGTATTAGGTCATATTCAAATTCCAAAACGAGATTGCGAACCAAGGAAACGCGGCCGTTTGCTTACTGAACGACCCAACCTTACTCGGCACGTCGGCCTACGACCTCGACCTCAACAACCCTGATGTCCTTGGATTACAATTTAACACCCGTTGGAAGTCGAAATCCAAAATCTCAGGCCTGTCTGAACGAATATTAATCCTTAGCTGAATAGCACACACAATAGCGAGACAGATCGATAAAACTCCAAGAGCAAAGAAAATTGTAGTAAAATCATTAAAATAAATTCTCCCTACTAAAATAAACAAAAAGTAAAACCAACCTTGGTAGCAAATTGAAACTAAAAAGAACAAATTAGCCTATTCCTCCCGCGTAAAAATATATTTCTGGAGCTATTTTGACCATTCCTCCGAGTGTATACATTCCAGACCGGCAATTCGCTTCTCTATATCCCTAACTTACAACTACTCCGGTCTGCGGTAGCACTAGGTATGGCAATATAATAATTTACTACTCGTTTTCCTACAAACTTTCGCTATATGGTCAATTTCCAGACATATCCAGCATTGAGTTACCTTCCTATCTCCTGTACTCGGGGAATTGATCAACTCCGCAGCGGCAGGAACCGAATCAAATGGCTTGCGGTCTACCCGTTTCAGGCTCTTCTTTGCGGACGTGTTCACAGGGGACCAAGGCTTCTTCCATGCTACGTTTCTTCTAATACCCTCTTGCGATTACCTTTCATCAACACACTCATACATTCCTGCCTTATCCTGGACCTGCCTCTCGGATCTTTTCTATGGATAGTAGGCGATTTCTGGGACCAGCGCTATTGAAGAAGGTGGAAGAGAGCGGAAACTACTCCTCTCGCGATGGTAGGCTTCGGTTCCTTAGCCGTCTCTTTACGCATTTTCGTGACCGTCAAACCGCAGGTTCCACTTTCGAACGGCATTACAGAGCGCTGAACAATCCTCGTACTCTCCGTGGTTTCCAACATCTTCCTCCTCTCCCCACCACCAGCGCTTACTGGCTCAACCCGCTAGGTGGAGGCTTTCTCTCGTGCCTGCCTTGCCACCGTTCAGTGATACAAAAAAACAGTTACACTACGTTTCGACATCTGCAATCTGATCTCTTCTTCAGGTAAATAACTAACTTAACACATAGATTTAAATAAACAAATCATACCAAAGCGTTGTGACACGCGTAAGTCAGGAATCACAACCACCATGTTGAGTGTCAACTTAACTAACTTTCAAATATGCACTTAATAAAAAAGTAAACATCACTAATTATTAAAACTGAACTACAGAGTACAGGTCACAATTGGTTTGCACTCGCCGGCCAACCACCTACGTCTGATTACAAGACTTCATATTACGACTGCTTATCATAAAATCACATCACAATTGTATGCAAATTCTTAATTTTGCACATCAATTATTAATGTTCTTAAATAAAAGATTCTTAATAATTTTTATATACAGAATTGTATAAAAACCCTCAATTATTCAATTTAAATACTACGAATTGACAGTATTTATTGACCAAAGCTAATTACTTGTCTCTATAGTGGTTTCTTGTGGATAGAATACAGGATAGAATTCCTATAAAAATTATTTTATTTTTACTCATTTTCTAGGCATCCTTAGTTTTTAAATAATGATAATTTAGGCCCTATCGATTAGCAAACACCAAAATTGAGTTAAAGCATTTTTGATAACCAGTTTCGTGTTCTTTAAATTTAATCTTTTTACGTAGAAGATAAAAGTTTCAGTTGAGCGTAACAAAAATTATAACACGAGTGATGTGGCCTGGTTTTTGTTGCTAAATGGATATCCTTTAGGTGATGTAAAATAGTGGGTGGTGGTTGATGAAAAGGCCGATGTACACCTTTAAAAGCTCTCACTGTGACATAACACGCTTCTTAAATGTTAAAAGTTAAATTTTACTTTCGTTGAGCTAAATATATTTACCGGTTTTGTGATTGAAAATAGATTAATACTGGTAAATTAGATTTAGTCAGAGTAAACAGAAGATACAGATCAGCCAAACAAAAATTGAAATAACAGATTGAAACATGGAATACATTAGCCAAACCGTACTCCAGAAATACGATACAAGCACAAACAAACAACCGTGGGCTGTAAAATTAAAGAAAATGTTTATTCTCATACTCTTGTTCAACCAAATTAGGCTGAATAACGACCTCTATATTCATGCTATCATTGTTCTTGTCAGTCCCCCACAGACCGCGGGCTTAGGGGTGGTTGAGCACCACTTTTCAACATAATAACAAGAACTGCTAGTTCTAACTCTGTATGAGCTGAGGATAAATATATAAGGGGTTATTATTGTGGCCACCAATCATGTGTTATAAAAACACTATCTCTTTTTGTATAACATTGTAGCCTCATAACCCAAACGTCATTCTACTACGCGTTAATTCAATTTAAAAATATAATAATTTTGTTTCAGTCAGGCATACTATAAAAACTATTTCGTAAAGCTAAAAACGGCTTCTTAAGATTCGTGTATTTATAGAAACTCCAGAATACCAAGCTATTTCTTATTTTTATTCCAGTATTGTGGCCACCAATCATGTTTTATAACCGCACTATCCCTTTTTGTATAGCATTGTAGCCTCATAACCCAAACGTCATTTTACTACGCGTTAATTCAATTTAAAAACGTTATAATTTTGTTTCAGTCAGGCATACTATAAAAACTATTTTGTAAAGCTAAAACGGCTTCTTAAGATTCGTATATTCACAGAAATTACAGAATACTACGTCATTCCTTATTTTTATTCAGTATTGTGGCCACCAATCATGTTTTATAACCGCACTATCCCTTTTTGTATAGCATTGTAGCCTCATAACCCAAACGTCATTTTACTACGCGTTAATTCAATTTAAAAACGTTATAATTTTGTTTCAGTCAGGCATACTATAAAAACTATTTTGTAAAGCTAAAACGGTTTCTTAAGATTCGTATATTCACAGAAATTACAGAATACTTCGTCATTCCTTATTTTTATTCAGTATTGTGGCCAACAATCATGTTTTTATAACCGCACTATCCCTTTTTGTATAACATTGTAGCCTTATAACCCAAACGTCATTTTACTACGCGTTAATTCAATTTAAAAACGTTATAATTTTGTTTCAGTCAGGCATACTATAAAAACTATTTTGTAAAGCTAAAACAGCTTCTTAAGATTCGTATATTCACAGAAATTACAGAATACTACGTCATTCCTTATTTTTATTCAGTATTGTGGCCACCAATCATGTTTTTATAACCGCACTATCCCTTTTTGTATAACATTGTAGCCTTATAACCCAAACGTCATTTTACTACGCGTTAATTCAATTTAAAAATGTAATAATTTTGTTTCAGTCAGGCATACTATTAAAACTATTTTGTAAAGCTAAAAACGGCTTCTTAGGATTCGTATATTCACAGAATCTACAGAATACTGTCATTCCTTATTTTTATTCAGTATTGTGGCCACCAATCATGTGTTATAACCGCACTATCCCTTTTTGTATAACATTGTAGCCTCATAACCCAAACGTCATTTTACTGCGCGTTAGTTCAATTTAAAAAAATATTAATTTTGTTTCAGTCAAGCATACTATAAAAACTATTTCGTAAGGCTAAAAAAGGTTTCTTAATATTTTTGGATTTACACAGACCCCAGAATACTAAGCCATTCCTCAGTTTTTATTCAAAGAGGCCACAGTATCCCGGCCTGGTTGTTTCTTCATAGGCAAATCTAGACAAGCCCAGAAAGTCCAAATATTACTGAATTAAGCTGTTTGCAGAGATGATTAAAATGTGATTTCTATTCTACTTTAGGACCAAAATTTATACAAAATAATTTAACTTCAAAAGTATCCTTTATTTTGTGATCGTCTCTTCTGAATGTGGTTTGCGCATAAGCTCCATTATATTAGATTAAGAAAAAACTTAAAGGTATTCAAGGTAAATATTTTTATCTTGAATAATATGGGGAAATATTTGGAATATTATGGCAATAAATACAATATTCCTGACACTAAGGTCTATTTCGCTTCGTTTAGTGTCTGATTTAATTTTGATATTCCCTTTAGTCATAAATTACACACTTTATATTACAGTGTTGTAGTTTTGTATTCGTATGTCATATAAGGAAATAACTTTCTTCAGAAAGAAACTAATTTGTTGTTCGAAATTTCAAAAATGGCTGCCTCATTTAAATGTTAAGCAAAATTTCATAAAAGCCGAAAAGGAGGGAAAAGTTTGTCAATATAAATAGGATATTTGTTATAACGAGATAAGTGTGTATATACAACTCTCGAACAGTCCACTTACTCGATCGTCAGTCAATAGGACGATGTAGTGTAGAATCTGTATAGTCGGAAAGGAGAGAAAAGTTTGTCAATATAAATAGGATATTTGTTATAACGAGATAAGTGTGTATATACAACTCTCGAACAGTCCACTTACTCGATCGTCAGTCAATAGGACGATGTAGTGTAGAATCTGTATAGTCGGAAAGGAGAGAAAAGTTTGTCAATATAAATAGGATATTTGTTATAACGAGATAAGTGTGTATATACAACTCTCGAACAGTCCACTTACTCGATCGTCAGTCAATAGGACGATGTAGTGTAGAATCTGTATAGATGGAAAGAGATAAAACGACAATGTGTCATTGACACTCGACCTGTAAAGATATTTTATTGAAAGCGTTTCTTCTTCGAAAGTGGCTTATTATACACAGTGTCACGGAACTTTCTATTGCCTTTTTCAAGTATTATTTCTCGACAAAATACTAACCAAAACATCATTTTGTAAATTATAAATACTCGGAGTGTAATAATTATAAAATACATTTATTTAAACTACTTATAATTTTTTATGTTATAAAAGATTAAGACACAATTAAATTTGAATTAAAAGAACAGTTTCCGCTGCTGAAAAAATTTCTGTCCAGTATTGAAATGCGGTGTTTAATATTCCCACCTACAAGCGACAATTTGATTTCATCTTTTCAGCTATATTACTAGAGCTAGCCCATCATTTACAAATTCGATTTTGTGCTCCTATTTTTATATAAAAAAACTTTGCAATCCAATATAAATAAAGTTCTTACTTTTGTATATTATACATATGTTTATTTTATTATGCTTCCACCAAAAGAAAAATAAAACCTACAATATGTAAGGAGGTCGAATACACAGTCACAGCAAAGTAACACCGTGTTCTCGACTTGTACCCAATTTTGGTCGCAGGCACAACACGTACGTCTCAGATACTTGTCAAAAAATATCGAAAGCTCCATATAAAGTATTAAATTGTGTTGAATTGATTGACCGAAGTATGTTTCTTTTGCAAAAACATTAACAATTTCATACTATCCATAACAGTCTTTTTACTTTTGCAGTAAACTTTAACCACTTCAATTATTATACTTGGTATAACTGGAGTTGAGAGGTTCTGCTTTACGGTAGGTTAACCATAGATAATGAGATACAGGGAAGCCTAACAGCCCAATTACTCTGAAAATTATAGTAAATACTTTTCTATATTACTTTTAAAAAACTATTAAACTCGTACAATCTCTTTCTTGGACGTAGCCTACAGCTCGTATTTGAAAGATCACGTTTAATTATGATTATAGTTTTTCCATAAATTTAACTACACACTTATACAGTATTGGAATATTATAACTACACAGCATTCAATTTCACTTGTAACTGTGTGGTTAGAGATTGGGCTTATCACCCCACAACCCGGGTTCAAATCATGGTTTGGGCACGCCGTACCTTAGTCTTAACAAATAATCATTCGATCCACGTTCAGAAAGAAATATAGAAATAAGTTGCAACTACATTTTAGAAAGGTTTCGATATTATTATGGTTAAATACTTAGTTATACTGAATGTTAATATACAAAATTTTTTGTTTTTATTATGATGACCCTAAATAGTCTCGAACTCTTAAGATTTAAGTAGATACTGGTGGAAATTAAAACTGCACCCTTTTAGAAATATTCAGGTTTATTAAATCAATTCAAATGTCAATTATTAACCTTGTATTCCACCAAAACAATGTTTTGAACAATAGGTTAAATTTACTACTTCCTTAGGCAAGGCACTTTCGATTTAATATTGGCTCACTGTCCTCTAAATACGTGAGTATAAAATATAAAAAATAAAATAATAATCTTGAATAAATCTGAATGAAATAAATTAAATAGGCTTCTTCTCAAAACTAATAAAATAATAATAATAAACTTCTTTCAAATTAAATTCTCAAACAAAACTAAACAGTTCTCAACAGGAATTTTTCACAAGTTCCTACAGGATATGGTGCAGCACCTGCAGCTCTTAATTTTTACTACAATCCTTAGAATTTCAATTAAATTTTACGTTCGACTTTAATAAATTACTCCTTTACAATTCATATATATATTATAGTCCTCACTCAACAGAATTTGATCGTTAATTTCAAATTTTCAATTCCAATTTTAAATTAATTCACTTCTTAATATTGCAAATTTCAAATTTAGAAAAATTTAATAATTCAGTCAAAGTACTTAGCTCTTTGGTCGTGGAGGTCTTGGAGTTCGGTATTAATATAATTTATACCGACGGATCCTACGCCCGACACTAGTTTTAAACTCGCACTAAAATGACTTTACTCTCTCGCTTCTCAACTCGGAATGGTAGCAGAACGTGGTTTCTCGGCCTGCACCGACTACGCTCCTGTTCCTGCAGGTCTGTTTAAATCTCTCCCAACGCAGGTTGGCCGCCTAACCAAGATAGAGTCCACTGTAAACTATTGTTTAGCATTCACTGCCATCAAGTCAGGTCTAGACCAGATTCCAAGCGCGTTGTGCCTGCCGCTGGATTACAATATAAATTTACTTTTTTATTCCCTATCCATTTACAATTCTAAAATAAATTTTTATTTATTAAATTTTTATTTTTATTTAAAGTATACCATGTAATTGGTATATTTAAGTTAAATATTATATAGTACAAATTACTATACTTACCATCGAAATTCGTAATAGACAGTAAACGAATTAATTATAAGTTATTAGTATAATTTACAATTGATTACAAAATGAATCCACTATAAATAAGTTATGAATACATTTTTACCATCTCGAGAATTATCTTATCGTAAAAGTTTGTTCTTAGATTAGTGGAACAGTAAATAATTGTGAATGGTAAAAGAAAATGAATGGCAAAGTCTGGCCCTTTTTAAAAAGTCTGCGATATATATAACACAGAACAAGTTTGAGATTAATACGTGTATTGAAATAAACAGATGTTTAATTTTAAACGTTTATGTTTAGTCAGAAATAATTGAAATTAAATTAATAGTTATAGCAAGTACAAAGTAAATTTAGATGTTATTAAAAAGACAGTGAACTTCACAAGTGAAAAGATTTAATCAACAATAATAACTTTAAATATTTCAAAATACAAATTTTTGAAAATAATCCATGGTTTTACTTTTTTTATTTTGAGAACACAATACTTTAATTATTTCGAATCATTGCATCGTTTTAGTATATATTTTAAAAGATGCTCAAGAAGATGGTGTACCTTTAAATAAATTTTTCGTTAGTCTTGTGCAATAAAAAATGAATAGTTTTAAGTAAAATAGATATTTTATATCTTCAACCAGAAGTTTGTATATACTTTATTAGGACAATTTACTTTTATGTAAAGTTAATTATTATTCTCTATATTATTATTGAATGTAGTCTATGATTCAGTCTATTCTGATCCTGTTTAATCAGTAATGGTCTTATGTTGTCTTGTGCCCCTAGGCTCCTAGTAGGCGGTTTAGAAACATAACAATATGAGCTATGTTTCTACATTAGCGCTATATATATATATATATATATATATATATATATATATATATATATATATATGCACTAAAATGTATATATATATATATATATATATATATATATATATATATATATATATATATGTGTGTGTGTGTGTGTGTGTGTGTGTGTGTGTGTGTGTGTGTGTGTGTGTGTGTGTGTGTGTGTGTGTGTGTGTGTGTGTGTGTGTGTGTGTGTGTGTGTGTGTGTGTGTGTGTGTGTGTGTGTGTGTGTGTGTGTGTGTGTGTGTACACTCTATTCCATGTAGCTTCTTCTCTGAATACTTACAAAGGGTACTGATAGAGTTTTATTTTGTTACATTTGCTGCTGAACATTCTTTACATATTTTAATTACTTACAGCGAAGAGATATTTAAATATTCCTAACACTTTCCGATTAACGTTTGTTAAGACTGTAACCTTATAGAACACTTGAAGGTAGAAACATGATAAACACTGTCACGCAGCGATGTGTATTTAGAGTAGTTTAAGAGGTAAATATAGATATTTACTGTAATACACTGTAAATTATCATAATTCCAAAATTTGAGTTATAATAGGATCCGAATAATAAATAAATAAACATATTAAGTCAAAAAAACTGTTAATAAACCTCATACATTTTAGACAATTTCAAAAAACAAACAAAACAAATCTTATTAGCATATTAGTGCTTATTATTTTTATAGTTTTATTAAAACAACGAGAAACGTTTAACATATCAGTCAAACTGGACTTTATATAAACACTTATATTACATAAGTTATACACACCCTTACATAACACGCTATACACACTTTTACACGAAACACGTAACACCGTAAAGACTTTCTTGGGAGTATTTTTTATGAATCTAATACATTTTAAAAATAATAAAGTAGGACGTTTAAGTTCTAAAATGATCTATTCGTTATACAGCTAGGAGAGATACTCATTCAATACAATGAAACCTGGAATGCAAACTTGTATAAGATAAAAAAGTATGTAGTTAAGATTAAAATACAAAAGTACCATTTACATTTTTTAGTTATAATTCTATGGAAGTGTCTGAATCGTAATAAAGAGCAATACACGGAATTTATTTGTAATTCTTATCCTCTTAATAGTTTTAAATGTTAATAAAACAGAAAAACAGAAATAAATTCAAAATTAAATTAACTAAACATTAAACTAGTTATGTTTCGTTAACTTAATTATAAACTTAGGTCTGTAACTTCTACTTCATAACTAAACTTGGTAGGTCTTGTTCATTAAGTGCAATAATGAGAGAATTCACAATCCGTATAACATCTTAACAATTCATAACTGATTTCGCTAATGAACTAGTACTAAATTACTTTTCTTAATAATTTGGCTATATAAAAATCACTATTTATTCGTACGATATTTAAACTTTGTTTTTAATTTCAAAATGTCGTTACACAAACTGTATTTAAATAATCATTCAGGCTAAATTACAAAGAAGTGAAGAATTTGCAATATTACTGTAATTATTTAAATCATCACTGTGTTTATATCTCATATTTTAGTACATTTACAAATTTATTTGTAACTATATAATAAATTCCAAGATATTTAGTATAATTTAAAGAAAATTTAAGAAATTAATTGCCAATCACGTTATTCTAATAAATAGATTAAAATTACTAATTACTTAATTACTGAATTAATACTATTTTAGCTCGTATACGATTTTTACTATACAATCTTTCCCCTCCTATACGACATCGCATTGTTGTCGTGCCAGAGTGTTTTTTCACACGCAACCTCCAACTGTAATTCTAAGTAGATGCATTTTTCTCCCTTGCCCTCTTATATCCTCCTTGAACTTGAGTACGCCAAGAGAACTAACTTACTATCATTGATGGTTTATGTAAGGTTGATATAACTTATCATTACGATTGGTAACAAAATATGTCTGGAGGTAGGTAGGTCTGGTGAGGAAATTCTAATAATTCCACGGTGCTTTATAAGGATCATACACGTAAAGGTTAATTGGGTTTTTGTTATTGCTTGATATTCAATTTATATTTTATTGCTTGTTTTGTTTAGATAGTTTAATATATGTAATTTTAAAAATGTTATGATTTAGTTAATATAAATTTAAAACTGACTCGCAAATCACTTAAAATGTAACTGTGTCAATAAGTATAAAAGATTTTCAATGTATTATAAATGGAATGTGTATAGTTAAAAACTTTAACAAGATATTAATTAATTATATATTTTTTTATGTATTGATTTTCCCCGCTCGCAGTCTTGTGGTGCATGGGAACTGTAAATTATCCTGTCTTATTTTGTAATAAAGATTTTGTGATTTGTGACATAGGAATAAAGAGTTTGCAAACTTGGTAATTTCAGGGTTGAAGATATTTAATGACTATGATCAAGAAGATAATGTCTGGAGAGTTCTAGGAAGGCTAAGATAAGATAGCGCGTTTGTTTGTAGTTTGTGACAAAGGAAGGCTTTATTCAGGAAATGATGTTGATCTAAATTTAGGAGATGTCTAAAAATACACACGGATAAATAAACTTATATTACCTAAGTTATAAACAAGAAACACACTTTATACACATATTTATTTTCCGAACAATCTAGTTTTGTCTGGAGGTTTAAGTTAATGAAATATAGTGGCAATAATTATCATTACTGAAGTGCCTGAATCACGTAAATTTTTTATAGTAAAGTAGTCGTTACAAGCGCCACGTCGTTCATAAAACGGTCCAGGAGGTTGTAAAAGATAAGTGCTATGTTACGATCGTTCACCACGTTAAGTGTCTCTGAAACTGGAACTCGTTATAATTAACTAAGCAAAAAGGTTTAAACAAATTTAGTTTACTAAATGAAGGTCATAAAATTACTTTGCAAAACAATAAACTTTATAATTTAAACGTGTCATAAAATAAACGGTAAGTAAAAAGATTGTATTCTTTATATGTATCACAATACATTCTTCTTATATCATTTCAATTATAATTACTTTATAGAAGCAGTAATAGATTATTTATAACAAGCAAGGTAAATCATATACTAAAATTATTAAAACTTAAGTGAGTGCAATATATTTTAATTGCATTTGTTATTTACTGATGAGCTGTTTTAATTTAAATATCTTTTGTATGGTGCTGGTATAATTTAATGAGTTTTAACGGAAATCAAATTGGAATAGGAAATGACTAGTTCATTGTTCAGGATGTTTCAGACTAAGGGAATAATTACGAAGCATCAGCATCGTAGTCATTTAACATTCAACTACGAATTGTTCAAATTTTAAATGGGATTTATTAAACATTTGCATGGATATACTTAGGAGAAAAGTTTAATCGAGGTAATTTCATCTGTGGAAATTTTATTGTAGAGTTAAACATAATTTTAAACTGTTACCACCATTTCACCACCTTGAAGGAGAGGCATTTCTATTCATGTATTAAAACAACCACTGTATACCCTTGCGGCCTCCATTTATACTAGTTTGAAATTAAACACTTCCTTTATATAGTCACTATAAGTTGGACGAGTTACATGACAGGTGAACGTTTGTGATTGGATTACGATTTAACAATTTACTTACACACTCTAGTCTATGATGTACGTTAAATGATATCTAGGATTTTTATAAGTGGCCCGTTTTAACGGTATATGTGTGGAGTTAACCAGTCAGCAAGACAGAGTCGGTGTAGTCCTATCTGGTAATTTTGAGCTGTTAAACATGTGCGTTATTGCCGACACGTGTCTATCAGTTTAAACTACGTAGGGTTGTGACTGTGACGTGTAGAGCATGACGTAAATGCTGCCCTTGCTGATGTTCAGACACGATATTTTTGGGCTGTAATCTTTAAAATAATTTTTTTCAGTGAGACACAAATTAAGACCATTACTGTACTCAAAGTGAGTAAGCGTGGATGTGGATGCCGACAAGTGTCTATTAGTTTAAACTAGGTAGTGTTGTGGCTGTGACGTGTAGAGCATGACGTCAATGCTGCCCGTGATGATGTTGCGTGGTCGTTCAGACACGATATTTTTGGGCTGTAATCTTTAAAATAATTTTTTCAGTGAGACACAAATTAAGACCATTACTGTACTCAAAGTGAGTAAGCGTGGATGTGGATGCCGACAAGTGTCTATTAGTTTAAACTAGGTAGTGTTGTGGCTGTGACGTGTAGAGCATGACGTCAATGCTGCCCGTGATGATGTTGCGTGGTCGTTCAGACACGATATTTTTGGGCTGTAATCTTTAAACTAATTATTTCAGTGAGACACAAATTAAGATTATTACTGTATTCAAAGAGAGTAAGAATGGATGTAAATGCCGACACGTGTCTATCAGTTTAAACTACGTAGGGTTGTGACTGTGACGTGTAGAGCATGACGTCAGTGCTGCCCTTGCTGATGTTCAGACACGATATTTTTGGGCTGTAATCTTTAAAATAATCTTTTCAGTGAGACACAAATTAAGATTATTACTGTATTCAAAGAGAGTAAGAATGGATGTAAATGCCGACACGTGTCTATCAGTTTAAACTACGTAGGGTTGTGACTGTGACGTGTAGAGCATGACGTCAATGCTGCCCTTGCTGATGTTCAGACACGATATTTTTGGGCTGTAATCATTAAAATAATTTTTTCAGTGGGACACAAATTAAGACCATTACTGTACTCAAAGTGAGTAAGCGTGGATGTGGATGCCGAGAAGTGTCAATTAGTTTAAACTAGGTAGTGTTGTGGCTGTGACGTGTAGAGCGTGACGTCAATGCTGCCCGTGTTGATGTTACGTGGTCGTTCAGTCACGATATTTTTGAGCTGTAATCTTTAAACTGATTATTTCAGTAAGACACAAATTATGACCATTACTGTACTCAAATGAGTCTAAGCGTGGATGTGGATGCCGACACGTGTCTATCAGTTTAAACTGGCCAGTGTTGTGGCTGTGACGTATAGAGCATGACGTAAATGCTGCCCTTGCTGATGTTCAGACACGATATTTTTGGGCTGTAATCTTTAAAATAATTTTTTCAGTGAGACACAAATTAAGACCATTACTGTACTCAAAGTGAGTAAGCGTGGATGTGGATGCCGACACGTGTCTATTAGTTTAAACTAGGTAGGGTTGTGGCTGTGACGTGTAGAACGTGACGTCAATGCTGCCCGTGTTGATGTTACGTGGTCGTTCAGTCACGATATTTTGGGCTGTAATCTTTAAACTGATTATTTCAGTAAGACACAAATTAAGACCATTACTTTACTCAAATGAGTCTAGGCGTGGATGTGGATGCCTACACGTGTCAGTTTAAACTTGCCAGAGTTGTGGCTGTGACGTCAATGCTGACCACGTTGACGTTGTGTGGTGGTCTTTCATACTCAACCTTTTTGAGTTTATGAGTATTGCGGTCATGACCGATTATGCCTCTGATGCAAAATTGATACCATACATTACTAAGATTTAATTAACGACAAAGAAAATCTATTATATTCAAATAATTAAAACAGAAATTCTAGTGGTTGGCTACATTTTGTATTAAACTGAATTTCAATTAACTCATAAATTAATTTAACTTTCAACATTTATTAATTTTTTATTATTATTATGTACTTTTATTGATGCATATGGTAATCTCCCTTAATACTCGAATTTAATGGAGATAAACTTATTTAATTTTAATAAAATTAAACGAGCTCTTCCCTATTTGCATGTAACTTCATTGGTTGTAACATGGTTTACCACTGAATGACCTGTCGAGTCCTTAATGATGTATTAATCACTGCACTAACTAATAGTACAGCAGATACCACCATTGTGTCAGGTAATCGAAACTAATCGTACGTTAATATCATGTATAATATACCAGCCAAACTAATGTCATTTTTAATAGCTTCCAAACTTACAATTACTAAATATCAGTTGGTTACTTATTTCTCGTATGATACTATTCTCAAGTGCCCTGCAATCCCGTTTGTTGGTTTTTTTCCTATACATTAATTAAATACATCACGAAATAGTACGCACTTAAGGGACAAAAAATTAAACATACTTTGAACACCGAAAAACAAATAAAACACATAAAAACACGATATCAAAGGGATAAAGTTTTTAATAAATATTTACTTATGAGTAGGATATTCCTATGGGTTACTTCTCCGCTTATGCTTTTTATATTTAATTCGATTAAATTAATTGATTTTTGTATTAAAGCAATCTGCCTCTGTTCTATATTTCTTACTATTTATTTAAAATTTAATGCATCTGTAACATTTATAAGAAACTCAGTTCCAGGAACATAATATTTGTTAAATAACAATACTACTGTTAGTATGTTCAAATTCCATAATACTTTAACCACAAACTTAAATAAGTTCATATTTTTAAAACTCCAATTGATTATTTTGGTTTTAAAGATTACTTAAGATTGGATAAGATATCTTGGAATATATATTGAATGTGTTGTTATAGTATTAACTTACTTACAGATACATTTTAGGCAGTAAACTATTTATTTTGAGTTTAAATTCTGCTCTCAATAAGAATATTTAACGGATTGGAGACTTCTAGACTAGAAAAGTAAAGAGAAATTAAAAGAAAAGAAAATCTTCCACAAATTCACCTTACACAGATTTTATGCATTGAGTATAAACTGTCTTAAATACTATATATTGCAAAAAATGTTGTTATGTTGTATAGGTAACAATTTCAATTACCGTATAGCAGTTAGATATAGTTAACTGCAACAATAACTTGAGCTAATTTCCTTTACTACCGAGTGAGGAAAATGAGTGCTATTGGACACCAAATGTAGTTACCATACCCAAAATATGTTATTTACATTATCCTTACGCAAATAACAGTTATTAATTTCCTTAATATTCAAAACAAGACATTTTAACTCACCCAACCACTTGATTCAGGTAGTTATCTGATGCAGTTTAGAAAATCTGTACACTTAAACATACGTCACTGAACCACCTACAAGGTACAGAATCTGCTTTCCTTTTTTGAGACTTTCCTTAATAATAAAAAATCACAGCGCTAAACTTGAATCACACAAAGCTCCCGGCCTCTGCCAGTTTAAGTTCTCAAAATAGGGGAGGGGGAGTTCAAAAGACAGGTAAGGGAGCTTCGTTCCAATTATAAATAAAAATATTCTTAGTCAGTAAAAATTGTTGCACACAACATTTTAAATAAAAATTTACGTTGGGGAATATATAAATTCACTATTTTTAGAATATTAAAACAATCCACTTGAATGAGCGTATTAAAAAGTACTGTATATAGCCCTGCAAAATAGACCTGTGTGACAGGAAATGCGATACCAGGAATCGCTCCCTCTACCATTGCTACTGCTAAATGCCAATTATTGGTGATGTTTTGGCTCACTGTTTTACGAAACACATCAGTCTACGTGTGTTCTATTACACGTGTGTTTATATGCTGTGAGAATTGAATTACCATAGTTCAATTCTGTTAGAGCATAGTGTAATTTTAATTTGGAAGATATCTGTCAGGACTAGGTTATCGAGTTGAAACTGTAATGATGATTGTGTCAAATATGGATTTATTTATATGTTTCAAGATAATTTCAAACACCGTCAGTGTGTTACTTCCTATAGATATATTTATTATAAGAGTCGCATGCACAAAATAATACGACTCTTAAAACATTTTATTCTTGGTCAGGATTCGTAAAATTGCTAAGACTGAAAAAATTGTCATGTGGCTGGAAGATATCGTCAAACCATTGGCTGCCTAAACGCTTTTAAAGTAACTCAATGATGTTTTAAAACTATATATCAAAGTTGCGATTAACGTAAAATTACAGTGGATACAAAGCTGTTTGTGAAATTGTAGGAAGTGATAACCAAACACTGCTATTTCATACAGAAGTATGCGGGCTATCCAAAGTAAGCATTTATTTAGAAAAAAATTATTTGTGCTCCTAGATAAAGTAATCATCTTCTTATAATATCAGTAGTAAAACAAGCAAAGCGAATACATAAACATACTAGCTCAAATAACTTTTTTCTGAATTATTGGAGTCGTTGAAAAGCTTTAATTAAAGGTTTTAGAATAGAGCTAAAGTACAGTCACTCATCATGACATCGCCAAAATTTATATTAAGAAATTGTAAATTTGGAGACCAGAAATTGTAAAATATCAGCAAACCACACCGGTAATTTCAATTCCCCAAAATCGAATTATGTGTAGCTCTTAGAATAAAACGTGCTTAAAGATATTCTTGAAGGATCACATTTGACAAACCAAATATTTAACTATTTGTATAACCTCGGTGATAAATTCCTCATTAGTTCAGGAAATACACTGCTTATCACGAAAATATTTACAGATTGAAAAAATTATTCATCTAATTTTAACACAGTCTCTGCTATAAGAACTGCAAAAAAATCTTTGGAAAGCTAAAATTTATAACTTTGCAAAATATGACGTTATTAATCACCATATTTTATTAAATACTTGATAGTGTATAACAGAAACGCTATCTATTAATTATGACTCTTACAAGTACTTAATTATGCGAGAAATTTGTAAAACTTTTGTCAATAAAAATACAGTATCTGAACAAACTTGATGATGCTATTGGCTTTCATTGTGCCTTTAAAATAACAAAACCAAGAACATGAGATACTTTTTAAGAAAATCCAAGCTCAGCCGTCTCACTGTCTTTCTCTTAGCAATATTTATATGCCTTATAATATTGTATCTTGTGACAGTAAAAATAATATTTTTTTCAATGTAATATTCGTACTTTATTTAGTATTCATACATACTCTATTATGAAAGGGCAGTGTGGAAAGCTTCTATTTTAACAAGAAAGTGCGTATCTATGGTAGAAAGGGTTGATTCAATTGAATTTTTAATTTTATCTCAAATTCACCTTCCTTCTATTGTTTTTATTGTATGACACCCTCTCATACCTGGCTCCTGGAATCTGGTGTCATGTTTGTCTGAAGAGACCCAAAGAAAGTCGACGACGAAGAAGCTCAAAACGAAACATCTACATCGTTTCGACATCAGAGACACCTATAAATACGTGAAGAGGTACCCTCATTGTCTCATCAGGTACACAATTTAGTGCACTATGTTGTGATAGACGCGATCTCTACGCACGGTGGAGCAACCTAGTTCTCTACACATAACGTGGATATTGAAATTCCCAGCCTCTAGGAGCACCAGTTGTCTGAGCGCATCCGGGTATTGAGCTTTAAAGCCGGAGAGCTTTAAAGCTCACTTGAAACTATTAGCCTCTGGTAGTATTCAACCTATAGGATCTCCCGGCTTGCTTTGGCTCTGAAATAACTGAAAATAAACTCTGGCCTTCTTAACCATAAACACTAAAGTTATATGTACCAGATTTATGCCTCCTTACGTTTGAAGAAATTCATACGACCGTATCCTATTACATCACAAATGCTTTTAATAGTAGAAGTTATTATGTAAATTCCGAGCGAAACCACGTGTAACACAGTATTTATGTGTATGGCAATCAATACTAATAGCGTGAATTAGAGCTTTACTAACTGCTCTTGACAATATTCTGTAGATAGCATGTATGGATTGAATTTATTACATGTACTATATGTTGAAACTGATGTTACCAGTTTTTTTACAGTGAGTCCACAAAATCCAGACGCTTTTAAATAACTTTATTTCCAAAGTACTGAATATACAGTACAAGAATTAGATTAACGTAGGATTAAACAGTACTTTTACATCACACAATTATACATTATTTTTTACGAGCTCAACAAAAATCAGATTTAGAAGTCATTTATTTCAGTAATAACAAAATGATATATGAAATAACTCACATACTACAATAATAGCAGTCAAATAGGGTCACTTAATATAATATACATATTTGTAAGATCTGACACAGTATAAAAGCATCTCTCCAGCAACATTATTTAAGGTTTATTTTTTTAGTAAAGGTTTTGAGCTGGATAAGTTTTTTTTAAGTGCAGATGCAGAGCGTTATAGAGCCGCAGAGCTGAATAGTGAATGCCCTTTACAATAAGTGTCAATAGATGGATCGGTACCATAGTATAGACAATGTTACCCTCGTTCAGGTTCTTGTATTTGATGGTTAAATTTATGCAAACAAATGGGAGTTATTTTTAAAGAAATATTAAACTTGAAGTGTGTAGATTGCAAGGAAATTCCATTGCTGAAAAACGTTTAAAGTAAACTCGATGACCGGATGCTGAAATAATGCAAACAATCCTCTTTTGGAGCCTATTAATCTTACAATTTCACTAGATGACCTCCAAAATCCAATATCATTATCTTAGTTTTCTTTCCTTTCAGAGAAGTAGGAAGAAAGAAGTGATAGAGCTGCACTGTTTAACCCACATCTTCCCTTTGCCCAAAAGGACGAAATGGTTGTCACAATCGAAAGCCTTGAACAAAACACAGTATATTGTAACGACACACTGCAACTCATCCAAAGCTCCTAAAAAATCCCTCTATGATGTTATTGGACACTAGAAGTTGAATTTCTCCTCCTGAGACCAAACTGGGATGCTGTCAAGAGTGCATCGAAGTAGCGTTGAAATATTACTAGAATGGATGGTCATTGCAAACATTTTAGCAAAAGAAGAAATTAGGCTAATTGGTCTGTAATTTGAAAGCTCAGCTTTTTGAACCCAATGAATCACTATGTTGACGTCCAAGCGAACATTGGTATCAGAATCTCTGGGTTAACTCATTCATAGCAGCCCAGTTTCGTTACTTTAATTATCCAATATACGAACTTTTATGATGATACACATTTCCAGGTAAGTGAAAGGTAGCCTCAACACTAAAAAAATTCGGTTTATATAATGTTGATCCATTTTCAAACATAATAAAAACAGCAAAGTCATAACCTCTTTAATTTATTACCTGGTTTCAAAGCAGGTAATATTTGAGGGTTTTAACCATTAAATTTAAGTATTTTCTTCAAAAGTTTGTAAACTGAATACGTACCTTCAACTCACGTCCACGTTGCTACTCAGACGTTTGAACTCTTAAGAAAACTATTTTCAATGCTTTCGACAGTTTGATCGCCTGTTTATAGCTTACCTGTGCGCTTTTTATCAAGCTGCCTGTTTCCTTAAAGCTCTTACCCCATCAATAAATGCTGCAGCAGTCAGAAGGATTTTCATGAAACAGTCGACGATACTTACGCTGCATTGAAATAACAGTATACAACTTTGCTGGCCAAACAATATACCGACCTTTCCTTTACAAAGTCACCATTATGGCCACTTTCGTAAAAATGTTAGCCACAGATGTGAACAGTAATTAACTCAGCTAATTAAAATAAAACTTTATAAACATCTGCCTTAACTTTTTCATATACCTGCGATTAATAATAGAGTAGCATAATAAAAAAAGGGTGACATGATTTTTTGAAGGAAACAGGATTTCTCCGGACATTTGCCATCGTTCAGTGAAACAAAAAATCAGTAACACTGCGTTTCGAGATCTGCAATCTGATCTCTTCTTCAGGTAAATAACTAACCTCGTAATTACAAATTATTTTAAAATAAACAAATCATACCAAAGCGTTGTGGTACGACTAAGTCAAGAATCACAACCACCATGTTGTGTGTTAACTTCACTAATCTAAAACATGCACTTATTAAAAGAACTATACACAACACTAATCCCTAAAGCTGAACTACAGAATACAGGTCACAATACGTCTGAATTCGTCTACCAACCACCTACGACTGACCAGAGGCCAATAGCAAATGGCAATCGTCACGGCAAAAAGAAACAAGATGGCGGAAATAAAAAGGAATGGGGACAGGAATGGCCTTTTTCATTATTATTATTGCTTCATGCTAGATGAACTTCTTAAAACCATATTGTGACTCCGCATTGGTTTATTGCAAATATCTTATCCGTTTGATACTTTTGGTTTTCTTTTTAGAATTGGCAATCAAGGCGGTCTAATCTCGAGTGATGGTTGACTGATTGGTTGGTCTGCCAATTTAATGTATGTTGCCTCTATTAATTTCCTTTTGAAGAATGTATTAGGTAAGTTATTTACCTGAAGAAGAGATCAGATTGCAGATATCGAAACGTAGTGTTACTGATTTTTTTGTTTGACTGAACGGTGGCAAATTTCCGGAAAAAATCCTGTTTCCTTCACAAACCTTCCATCGTCAAAAATAATTTTTAAACAAAGAAATTATTTTGTGGACACACTATATATGTTAATTACTTATGTATGTACGCTGTTATTATTAGACGGTTCCTTTGAAACAATTTTTTTATAATTGTAACACCGTTTTTTCCTTTAAATAGAATTAAGTTAAATATTGACAATTCATAAAAAACACTTGAGATAAAATAATCAATGGATGAAACATTTATCCTCTTGTATTTTATATATCCCCCAAATCTTTCCTTGCATGGTAAAGCGTTGAAAGTAAATGCAAAGTTTGGCATTTCCTAATGTAAAAAAACACGTTATACTAAACAAATAAGTACAACGATAAGTATATACAACGTAAAATCCTCCAGTTATTTTTATACCTCAAGTATCACTGGATTGATAATACCTTAGGGAGTTTGATGCTTACTGAAAAATTATTTTTATCCACCAGGAAGAAATTTAAAACCACTAATTATAAGATTCCTCCTCTGCTGACGCCTGTTCTGTGACCTTAAACACTTTACGAGCCAGTACAATACAGATTACATCCACGAGATGTTAACACGGACCAGCACTCTCCGACCACAATCAGTTTATGGTTACTAGACGTCATAAATTCGCCCACTCGCTTCCCTTTATTCTTACGCTAACCCAATTTAATCAACACGTAGTTGGATTAAAAATTTGAACATTAATTACGAGACTTCCACGAACTATTTTCGATATTCCTGCTGTTTTATTTAATAGCTAAAAATAGAAATTCTCGTAAGTACATAACAAACACCTGAAACGCTCAGATGATTTTAATGTAATACTTATAATTTTCAATGGAGTCCTACTTGACTTATTTTCAAATATTTTTTCATTTAGATCCGGGCAAGCAGTATTATGTAGCTGAGAACAGAAGTACCATAAAATGTTCTGTTTCATTAATGCCGCACACTCGGCACTCAGCTCGTACTGCACTCTTAGAGTCCTAGAGATCCTAGAGTTCTATGCAGAGTTCTGTCCGTATCCTAGTTATCCTAGCTAACACTGAGAAATATACCGTTCCTACCGAAACACGTCACAAGCTAAAGGAAGAGTGAAAGTTATATATTTTTTAATATCAAATAACGAACTACAGTCTAACACGTCTTAAACCTGCAAATAGTTCCTAGACTGAATGTGACTCACTCATAAATGAACTCAACTATTAAAATCTCAACCGACCAACAGACTTAATCACTTCACTGACAATAATAGTGAGTTTATTCAAAGTGATATCTATAAATCAATGAGAGATTTGTACTAGAAATTTTTAGATTAAAACTGTAAATTCTTAACCACTTGTAGATAAAGTACCTGACCCAATCAACTTGGCAGGTCGTAAATAATTTCTTGAAGTACAGCCTTATTTTTTTTAAATGGATATGACAGCAACAGGAACTGGTAGAGACCAGGGTGTGAGTGTAGAGAGCAAAACATCAGAGTTCTGCCTTCAGATGTTAGAAAAATAAGGCGAAGTCAAACTTGCATTACCACTTGCTTGAATACTGAACTTTGCATTATTACAGACATGTTTTTTATACTAATTCTGGATATATGATGATATATTATAATACATTATAAGACTTATAAAATTACTTAAGTCTAGGCATGATCTCTTCACATCAAAACGCTTGTTGCAGTAGAATGTGCATCTTTGAATGAAAGAAGAAACATCACTTAAGCAAATCACAACTGAACAACTTATAACTTCATGGCTTCCAACAGCAAACTACTGATACAAACCCATTAATTGTGAAGAGAGAATTTCATTTCACGTTTTAAAGCATATCAATTATTCCAAGCACCCAAAATCTGGAAGTCTATATGATATACCTACGAAAGAAGTTCTGAAATTCCAGGCTAGAACTTTTTATAAGAGAAACTCTACAATTAAGGAACTTTTAGTGACCGGCACAACCATTTAATGAAACTACTACTGGTTGGGCGTTTACAATAATAGAGACATCCTGGCAACCACCAAAGAGACATCCAAGAACTGAACAGGATGGAAGCTACTAGAATACTGTTTGCCCTTTTGCGTTAGGAACACAATATTTGGAG
The DNA here is from genome assembly GCF_021130785.1 of Homalodisca vitripennis. Lineage (NCBI taxonomy): Eukaryota > Metazoa > Arthropoda > Insecta > Hemiptera > Cicadellidae > Homalodisca > Homalodisca vitripennis. The sequence goes on from NC_060210.1 coordinate 100,623,257, forward strand.
AGCTTTTATGTGCAGGTTTCCAGAGTCAGGTACGTTAACATGTAGAGATCGGAAACAGAGAGCTCTGAAAAACTAAGCCTAAAGCCTGGAAGCTTCTAGAGACAACAACCAAAAGCTAGGATTATCCAAAAGCCAAACGTCTCAAAGTCACATTCTAGATCTCCCAGAGGACAGGAGGTTGTATAGGTTGGAATATCTTACGATCTGTAAGCTAGTACAGACAAGTAGCTTCTACAGGGTGGAAGGATTTGGTGGCAGAAAAATCTCAGCGGCCGACACCTTTTAGAGACCTTAAACTTACAGTAGTCGTAACTTCTCAGATTTCAGCTGCTTAAAACAGCTATAAAAATAGGTGCTATGTGAAAACAACAGTTAGTTATGAAATTTAATTACTATAAACTTAAATATCTGTACAAAAGTTATTTTCAGGAGTGTAACAAAATTAATTTACACTTTACGAGTATATTACCAATACTGTCTTTAATCAGGTACACAGGGTTTCTGACAAGTGTGTATAATCTCAATACAACATTGAAACTGGTAAATATACAGGTTGTTAAAAATTCCCTCACGAGCTTGATCAGTCATGAAAGAATAAAGGTAAATCAATAAAGTTTAGTACATCATTACTGCATTACTTCTTTTTATTACGTAGGGGGGTGGCCTGCAAGGAGTCAGAAGGAAATCTTAAATGAGAGAATAGCTCAAGTAGTACATCAAACTAAAGATTTTCATTTGTAAAATGCAATGCCGCAAATCTGACCTCAAAAGGTTCATTTTTTAAATTATTACGCTGGTTTAAATTTTGAAACATTTACCATTTTGGTCCTGTTCTAGATGGAAACCATATTCTTCTCTTGGCTGAAGTTGTGAAAGTTAAACTTAGTACATTAATACTCGACTTAAGAAATAGTTTTTAACGTAGTTACTGACTCTTTACATGCAATGGTGGATGGTTTACAAGGGATTCGGTATAAATATTAACGTACGCATAGCTCGAGATGTTCATAGTTTTCAAGTATAAAGCAAAATGCCCATCAAGTAAAGTCCAAAGACTAAAAATAAGACATTTCTATTACAATTAATACCAGATCTTTCATCTCTGCTATAATAACCCCTATGTTCCCATTTGCGATTTCCCTCTGACTCCTTGTGGGTCATCCCACGGATATGACATAAAAATGGTATTTACTAAAAAAAAGTAAATTTGAAGTCCAGTAATAATGTACCACGTTTTATTGCTTTACCTGCAATCGTTCGGGAATTATCAATCCCGTGCAGTATTTTTATAACACCCTGTATATCTTAATTCTTCAATGTCGTCATGAGGCTATTGGGACAGAGCTGCTGCAAATTTCAGGAGTATTCTTAATACAACCGTATTGCTGGGTATATGCAGTTGCAAAACAAGCTGGTCATGATGAGGGTGAGTTCACGGAATGTTTGTGTAAATCAGACTGTTGAGATAAGATTGCGAGCTAAAAAGGTACATCACGAATCTCTGTATGATCGTGACGATACATTGCTGCCAATGAGAGATATATAATACTAACAAAGCCTTTGTAGCCAACACGATAATCATTACCGTCATGTTGAGGAAGCTGAGGAATTCCCAATTCAACATTGAGGCTCGCGAGATGGAATTACGGAAACTTTAATCCCAATATTATCTTGATAATAAGCGTTATATTTTTGTTGATCATTGATGGTGATTGTATGAGAGCAAATCCAACGCATTTTTATTTGTGCCTTCTTATAAGCTTCTAGTTGAAATTTTGTATTATTACGGGACCTAAAAAAAGGTGAAGAGACTGTCTGTATACCAAATATCACCTTGCGGATTCTCGGAACAGATGGCGAAAGTAACGCATAGCGCCTTGAGGTTAGTGACTTAAATAACTCCCAATTCCCAGTGATTGGTAAGATAAGATTTTAGAGGAAAGTTTGTTTCAAATTACCCGCCTCCAGTTTTGAAGATGGATCGATACCATTAGTCACTCCTTTGAGGAAAGCGAATATAGTTATTGGTGAATCTAATGAGTATCACCTTATTCTGAAAATATGCAAAAAATTAATTTTTAGTGTAAAACATTTTCTTGTATTGTATAATTAATTGATAAGCTTTATGTTATTTATGTTGTAAAGTATATTTTATTCATTATACGATTGATCATGATAACGTATGGATATGATTCTGGTGATAGCCCACCAACAATTCTATCTGATATAACATTTATACATAATTATTATAAACATTTAATTAATTATTACAGTACTTTCAGGATATATATGAAACAATACTAACATATTTGATAACTAAAACACTGACTTTTAAGTTGAACCCATATAACATGTTTGTTACTACTATACGTAATGTAGTAACAAACATGTTATATGGGTTATAATATGCTATAGCTAGTTGTCCAAAACAATCATGGATGCAAAATCGTTCCTCCTTTAAATTGTTACGTATTTATACATTTATGTTTTAGCCATAGTTATTTAATAAGCGCCCCTCTTCTTATAACTGTATATTCTTGTGGTTTAGTATTAAATTAGGGAATAACACTTTGGGATCAATTTAGATGTAATCTTCTTGTGTCAGGTATTACAGTTAAAAATGAAAGTAATCTACCAGCATTTGTGTTAACCCTACGTCACGTAAAATAATGCCAAAAGCGGATAATACTTTGTGAAACACATACAATTACTATTTGTTTAACAAATGTAAATCTCTCTTTTTACTCATACGTCGGTAATAGACACATTATCAATAGAGAATCTATCAATTTGTGAGCGAAAAAATTAATAACATTTGGTGGAATCACTAGCTATAACTATTACGTAAGATCATTATTTTAAAGAAGCACAAAGTATTGAAAAATTTTATTACGAGTAATAAAAACAGATGGTCTCTATCAAGACAGTGTAGCTGTAAAAAATTTCTAAACACACGTTTATTAAAAAAACATTATATTTCATTTAAAGACATTATTAAAAAAAAATAATTTGCTGTGAAATATTAAGAAACACACTCATCAGAATGTTGTTGAACCTATACGTATGCTCTAAAACAAAACAATCTAAAACAAATTAGTAAACACAATAAAAATGTGCAAAACTATATTATAAAATAAATGTTCTTTGTTAAACTCCAGTATTAGGTTGTAACCTTTGTGAAGAGTCCTGTCGTATTGTTGTGATCATTAAACATTAAACCGTATCGATTTTCCAAACGTCTAACGCCGAGAGCCCTGCCATTAGCAGTCATATGATGACGTAGCTATTCGCTATTCGCTCACGTAGGCTATATTCCAAACGTGACTCTCGATGGTGTTCGTTAATATTATGACATGCTTTCACAAAATTATGTTTTGCACATCTTCTAAGAACACAAGACTGTATTCAACATTATTTTCTTAGTATTTTTATAATGTATCTATAAAATTATAAATAAATTATTTACATCGTTTTATAATTATAATATTTTCTTTCTTTATTACATATTATAATTACACAAAATTACGTGACAAAAATACCATTCTAGATTATTTTACATTCGCCTATGAAGTGTTGTCGGATAAGGTTGCAATGTCAATCTAAACGTAGATTTATCTTGAAGTTTAAATTAGATTGTTGGCTGTGTTTATATGATCTGTGAGAGCTTGCAGATGTTATGAATGCCTTGAATAATTACAATCTACTTATTGAATAATTACTATCTCTACATAGCTTCAACCAGTCTTAGGCCAGCTATAATTTTTTCCCGTATATATTCGTGAACATTGGTATCAAGTGACTTAATTTACTCGATTATAAGTTCTGTTGATGCTGTGATTTTGCTTAATCAAATGATACTTAATTACAGTAACCATTTCTTTACAATCCTTAAAATAATAAAATTGGTAAATGCTCGTCCGGCAAATTAGAAGTTCAAATAGAACTACAGACTGAGCAATAACTTTTGGTGAACAAATTCATATTCAAATGTCGTGACCATGTATGGTCGTCATCATGTACTGCTTGCATTGCTTTTGCTGTCTACTAAATGACGCCAGTATCGCACTATATGGCGCTACGGAATCCTTTCTATAATATGAGAATATTTATTAAATTTAATAATCATAGCTAAATATGCTACACAAATATGTTTATAAGTCCATTTTGTAGGAATTACTAAGAATTTTTAACATAATATGTTTAATTTTTCAACTATTACTCTAAACTTTTGATTTGGAGCAAAACTATATTTCTCTTTGCATTCAAAAACCTGCGAAATTTCCCTACATTTGATCATCTGTATTCCAGAGATACACTCATCATTCCGTACCACTACAACATCTTCAAAAGATCCATGTCGTATGTTGGTCCCAAAATATTCAATGCTCTGCCGCATAGGATGAAGACTTCTTCAACTGAGGCATAATTTAAAAATAATTTAAAGCAATACTTGTTAAAACATGCGTTTTATTCTGTGGACGAGCTGTTGGGCGGGGCTCTTTAGCCTGTGCCATTAACAGATGCGTGATTGTCTATCATTTTCAGTTTTAATGACAATGTTTGTTTAATAGCAATTCATATTTTAGGTTATGGTATTTATAACATATACTACTACTACTACCATATAATACATAGTTCTGATACTATATAATAGAAACTATTTAATGACTATGTTCTATGCATGTGTGTGTGTGTGTGTGTGTGTGTGTGTGTGTGTGTGTGTGTGTGTGTGTGTGTGTGTGTGTGTGTGTGTGTGTGTTTGAACAATAAATATTTTGATTTTATTTTATTTGCCATTGTAATTATTTAGTGTATTCAATGATTAACTCTTAATCAAGAATAAATGTTACGAATGGTTATAATATGCGTTGTATTATTTTGTTGGCAACTTGTCTATAAACTATAACCAATCACATTATTATTTAACTACACATTTCGTTTATGTGAAGGGTATTCGGCTGCACAAATTCTTAGTACTTCTTAATAAATTATTACTTAAAAATAAAGAGGTGAAGAATTAAAAAATTTGTATATCAGAAGACGTAAATAATTACTAGATTTGTAGCAGCAGAAAAATGTATGACTATAAATATTTAAAAATCTAAAAATAACAAAAAGTGTTATGGAAAAGGATGTTTGATTAATTGCAATTAAATTTAAAATATTGTTTAAATTATTTAGCTTCATTATTTAACACAAAGTTTTATGTGAATTCAGTGAAATAAGACTATGAGAATAATAGAACTCCCAGTGATTGGTTACTGTTATGTAATTTCTTTTAATTAGACTCAAAATACATTGTTAATGTTTTAGGATTTTTAAGTTTTAGCCATTTTTTGTGAATTCACATTAACATCTTTATGGCTGTTCCTTTTTAAAACTAATGAATTCTTTATATATTATAAGCACTATTTAAACTAATTAAGTACAGATACAAAAGAAAACTGAAATTTTTTATAGGCTTTGGATTTTTAGCGAATGACACAAGAAACTAGCACATAACAATGAAACAGGACTTTAAGTTGAAACTGTGAACAGTGTATATAAAAAGATGTTCTCACTGACTGATTCTTAAAGCCCAACAAATCATGAAAGATGAACACTTTAAATTGGTACATTTGTTTATCTTGCACCCTAGAGGCTCATTATGGAAGGTTTTTTTTCGGCCCCGCCCATCTGAATTTTAAAACTTCGAAAATGCTCATAAGAAATGTATTGGTGTAACATATTAATAAGAGCCTGCTGAATGTAATCAACTGTTACATTTAAACATTGTTATATCAAACTCAGGTGTTTAATTCACTTCATTCTAATTTTAAATTTGTGTGCACTTACTGTCTTCAAACCATAAAGTACGCTTGAAAGTAACAGCACCTCCTATAAATTCAACCGTTTCTCAGAATAATTAAACTCGAAGTTTTAGTAAAAATATACTTTAACCGAACATTTGATCAAAGTGACTGTATAACTTTGTCTAAGGATTTTAAGACCGTTATAAAACCAATTATAGTTGTTTTTTGGCACAAGTAGACTTCTAAGACCTGCATGTGTGTGTGTGTGTGTGTGTGTGTGTGTGTGTGTGTGTGTGTGTGTGTGTGTGTTTTCGATATTTTGCTTAACACCTGAAGCTCTTAACCACTGTAATAATATTTACCCAAAATTGGATACTTCCGTTCCAAAACTAAATATATTCCTACCATGTATGACTTCATAATTTCTTTAGCTGAAAAACTAAAGGTTTCTACTTTAGGACTCTTCTACAATGGCCTAAAATAGTTCGATTGTAACTAAACTCGTTGTAGCTATTTAATCAATAATTATGGTATGTTGAAAGATTCGAATTGTTTCAGAGTACTGTAAGAAGTGCTTCACTCTCAGACTTCACGGTTTAAAAACATTGCTCTTTAAAGTTCAATCTAAAATGCATCAATAGAATGAATATCAGTGACTATCACTTTTCTCAGGAATGTTTTAATGTAATTTAAAAGGAACATGGTCAAGATGTTCCTGGTTCAGGGTAACTACTAGTCAAACACAATTATGTCGATCCAGTCCGAATTAGGGACACATTAACATCTATTTCAAATTTACGTAATAATTATTTTAAGTGAATTATTATTTTATTATTTATTTATTTGCTATTTAAACTAGATTTTATTAGCTTAATATTAATATCTCTATCCTATAACTAAGAAACTTTAATATGTTTTATAAGAAACGACAAGAAAATTTACCCCTGTATGCTCTGCTATAAATTTAAGGTTTTCTATTGTTTCGAAGTCACCCACGATATTTTATTACCTATAGAAATACTTTCCCAAAAAATACACTTTATATTGCATAATTGCATAAGATTGACATAGCACGTACAAATGTAATGAAACATAATAGAAAGATGAAATTCTCATAAAATAGATGAAACTGTAAGTAACACTATAATTATAAGTTGTGTATGTGTATGTAAGTTTCTATACTAAATGAAAAGTAAAAGATGATTTTATGTTTAAAGCAGCAATAAATCCAAGTTAAACCATAGTTTATAGTCTACAGTTTATTAAAGTAAATGTATATATTCCTAGTATATGTATTAGAAGAACTCCTACACACGCAATTATCAGAGCGTCCTGATACGAATGAACCCATTATTTCATCCTACACACCTGTCGATTTCCCTATAGAACACGTAAGTATTCAAATGTAGCGATTTTTCGATGTATCGCGTATTGAACTAAACATAACGCAGCTTCTAGTTCAAAAATATGTCAACAGTAATAACAACACCGTGAAGGGATGCAGTTAATTAAGTAGTGAATGGTTCACCAGTGGTCCTATATTTATTTTTACCCTCCAAGTCAGCTGTAGTAGAATACCATTCATATGTTGCCCATTGAGCACAGGTAGCGGCGGTGACGTCAAACAGGTGATATTGATCTACCCCTCCCCTCCAACTTTGCCGACCCGCCTCTCCCTAGCCCCACGACGCTACAATATTTATTGTTACTTTGTTTTTATTTTGAGACAGTAATATTCAATATGGGGATAGTATGTGGTGGTTTATCTCTTTCAATGAAATGGCATTATTAAGTTAAAAATGGCTTTTCTAATATTTATTTTTATCGCAAAATAAAATATGTTTCTTCTGTGTTTTTCATCAATAAATTACTTTTCAGGGAAGGACAATCGAGATATAAAAATAAATAATATTATCATTAAGCAAGAGAACGGATTTTTCATGATTAATTAAACATATTTCGATTTTTTTCTATTGAATTTTTGAAACGTATTGCAGGAACGTTTATTGACTATATATTATAATTACTAATAATATAAAACTACTATATATATATATATATATATATATATATATATATATATATATATATATAAGGAGTAAGGATACGACTAAATAATATAAACATAGATTAATGGAGCCTATATTTCCTTTATACACAATACTCACTTTTTAATATTTATTGACAGTTTCAGAAAATTGTGGTTAAAAGTATCCTATGCTTACTCCTTAATTAAAAAAAAGAATAAACTTTTTTGTCTTAATACTTTCACCTCGTTTGTTTTGGAAAGTATTTTTCAAAATTTTCACTGCAAATCTCGGTCTCTCCAAATCTACATATTAAGAGGATGAGTCTTAATACGTGATGTTAATCTTACCCAAGTTGTCTTTGACGCAATAACATCTTTACCGCAACAACAAATCTCATGCATTAATATACGAACCCACTTAATTAAAAGTACTATAGTGCCTGCATTGTGTTGCTATCATTCTTATAGTACGAGTTACTATAATGTGATATATATATATATATATATATATATATATATATATATATATATTCTAACTGACCCGGTGAACTTCGTTTCACTTACCTATTAACATAAACCATATTAATTTAAACCCAAATTATGTTATTGCAGAACCGGTAACTTTATAAAGGCATCATCATCATAGTATAGGCCATACTATGGCATCTTAGAACTGTTCAAAATTCAATGAATACAGCGCCTTCTACACCGCAGCTGTTGAACAATGCCACAATAATTAATAAAACAAAACATAAAGGTGTCTTTAAAAAGGTGTTTTAAATTTCTGTCAGATCAAGTGTCAGATTGCTTTGTTTTTATAATTGGCTGAATTCGTTTGTAACGTAATAGTCACTTTCCTTTAAATTGATTGATTGATTTTGTTTTTATAGAAGAAGAACTTCTACAATGCATTGTCCCTTTTGCAAAAAGTGGATAGAACGGCAGAATAAAACTACTACCTGTCCCAGTTGCACTAAAAAATTGTTAAGATGCGACGAATGTTTGACAATAACCGCTGATACTTTCAACTTTTGTATCAAGTGCGGTTACAATTTGAGCCGCATAATAAGAATTAACAGGGCCAAGGAACAAAAAAATCAAGTGAAACAACAATTGTTATCAAAACCGAAGTTCGTCTCAACAATGCTATCATCATCATCATCATCTGAAGGAATAACATTTTCAGAACTTAATTTAACTGGTGAAGAATTAAAATATTTGGATGAGATATAAGAAAATCAGTAATACAATATCGGCAATATTCTGGCTGTGCCACCGAGGCCTCCCGCCACGCCGTCAGGTCCTAGCGAGCAAAGTGAAGACATCATTAGCAAGCCGGGTTTATAAATAATTTTGATATAGAGTTTAACATTTAATTTTAACCCTCATCATTCGAAAGTAATATTGTTTAAATATTCAAGTGCCGATTGTTTCAAGTGCCGAGAAATTTAAGAAAACATGTTTCTTACCATAAAGACTTATCAATATATGTTTAATTTGATTTGTCGGCACTATAATCGATTTCTGGATCGTAGGAGAATGCTGCTCGTTCCAGGATCACAGGAGCATTGCGTTTGCGGAATCGGTCAATTTCCTTTTCCTGGGCTCGCTGCTGTTGTGATCGATGTTCCCGAACTCGTTGCATTCTTTGTCAATCCACTTCATTCTGATTTACTGTAGAACGCAAATGTACCATACCAATACGACTCTTATCATTATCAGTCTCTTGCTGGTCATCAGTGCGATTAGCGCGTGAGGTAGCTCGCCGCACATTCGATCTACTTCGACGACCTATGTTAGGTCGTTTTCTTCTCGGCATTGTAAGCAGTATATGATATTAATGTTTTCTTGCACTAATAATGTTAACCTATAATGGCAACAGCTTTTTTACCCAAAATCGCTTGCAGTAGTAAGTAAACATATGATACTGAGACACTTCGTCATTTGTATTTGTTACAGCTGTTAAATTAAATTAAGTTAAACATGAACATCAATCAAACGTTTGACAGGTAAGAACAGTTTGTATGGAAAAATTAAATTGTCGTTTTTAGTATTTTTCCATGCAATTTTGTTATATTTTCTCATTGTTTAAACCTTCCCTGGACTTCCACGAACATTTCAAGACCAAAATTAGCCAAATCGGTTCAGCCGTTCTCGAGTTTTAGCGAGACTAACGAACGGAAATTCATTTTTATTTATATATATATTTATCTTATATACGTGATATTATGTGTGGATTATAATTAATAATCCTCTTACATTTAAATTTTAATGATTAACTTGTTTACTCTTTTTATGGTAAGCATTAAGAAAAGTTAATTGATTTTATTTCCATTGGGGGCGGAACAAATGCATGTATAATTGCCTAAAATAAATGTTTCTTGCAAAATGTTTCAAAAAACTAAGCCATATACGTAATTGAATCATAGGTTTGTTTAATTTTGTATAATAAAATATATTCATTTTTATAGTTTCAGTATTATATAAAAGTTTGGAAAAATAATTTTGGTCAAAATATAGGAGTACCCTATTTTGTATCTTATAAATTGTATACAAATTATTGATTTCGCTTATTAATTACTTCCCAACTACACAAAATAAAAGCAAAACATTTATAATTGAAGGTCCAAAGCAGAAGCTATTTAAATAGTTTATTCCATTAAAGAATTCTGAATTAAAACTTGAAAATATGATTTATTTAAAATTCTAATGTTAATTTCTATACTAAACAGATATTCTTGAGGGTTTATGATTTCGCTCAAGTAAACCCTTTTCCTATAAAAAATAAATACTTTTTATACTTGGCTTTCATTAAATACCTTTACCATTGATTTTTATTGAATATTAATTCAAAGTACTCGTATTATTCTCTATATTGTGCTTCAGTCACTCTGATGTGGTAAATGTAATATACGGTCAAATATTTCAAGAACTAGGTACATTATTTATAAATTCTGCATCATGACTAAATTCCTAGGATGGAGTACAGAAGATAGTAAGAAGCCGACACGCATACCTTCCCCTGAGACTAGTGACAATGTCACGAGAGCTTCTATCATGCTTTACTTTTTGCTATCATGCTGCACTGTATTCAGACAGTAAACGTAAAATTATACATAAGAATTTCTGGATTTGGAAGATTTCAAAATATAGTTACTAGTTGTCAATCATTACGAAAACTCCTTAAGTAAATAAAAGGTGATTAGCTAATTTTAGCTCCTTTTTTAATTTGAAATTTAAATTAGAAAACACAAAGCTAAATTTGGGATTTACAATATTGTGTAGTTAAATTAGAAGTTCCTTCATTAATATATCTTGATATATAAGTAGCTACGTAAATTATAGTATAGTTTTTGTAACTAAAATCAATGACATTTGCAAAATTCAAGCCAAGTAAGTATGTTTTTCAGTCCACTTTTCTTAGTGGAAAGGCATGTGTACGAGTATGTGTGAGTGTGTGGGTATTAGCGTGATAGTCCGTGATCTCCAATCCAAGTACATAAAATAACGAAATGCGAGCTACTGTTACTGAAGTGCAACCAACACCCAAACCAGTGGAGCATATTTTTCCTGATTCCAACAATGGCTGATTTTAGTCCTATTTTTAAAAACGTGAAACGAGACAGGCTGAATTGCAAGAATGAGGTTTTCCCTCAAGGTTCGTAACTGACCTCGGGGAGATGAAACATCCTTCCATCCAGATAAAGAGATCCAATGACACCCTGTTGGAGGTCACAAACAAGGATGAGGTTGTGTGTCAATAAAGAATTCTCTTAATTACAATTAATGAGCTCAGGTATGTCTAGGAATAGCTCATCTCGATTTTCAGATGATGATGCTCAATAAACCTTTCCTATAATATTCCTATTCTAATGCTGTCATAGAGTACAAAGGTTCAAAGTTCACGACTGACTTTGTAAAAATATAAAAATACTTAATTTTTTAATGTGTGGTAATGATCCTGTTGAAATTAAACTACTTCTGGTCGCGAAACAACAAAATGAAGTTAAATGCATATATTTTGAACTTTTATCACTACATTCAATCCAAGAAACTTGGGATTGAAACAGCAAAAGAATAGGGAGTCCTAGTCGAAATAGGTTTCTCCCAATAAACATCATTTACATCAGGGGCTTTCCGTGATACTTCTTACATTTCCTATAACTGACTTTACGCTTGATATGAGGTTTCTGAACACCCGGAACGGAGTCTATGACACTCTTGTTTTAGGGACAATGATATAATATAAAAAAGTGGACTGTCATTAGGAACTCATTACCATTACTGTTTGTAGAAAACATTAAAGTTTACGAGCTACTCGTTTTAACAACCTCTGCCGCTAAGAAACATTTACACACAATTTGTCACCATAGGACATCTCGGGGTGCGCTCATCAACTTGTTGTATGCATCGCAATTAAAAGTTCTACTATATAAAACATTTTGTGCCGTCGAAAACACTTCCACGATTTTTTTTGAATCGTGTGGTTTCTATTTTACCTCTATGCATTAAAAATATGAGTATATTATAAAGTATTTAGAAAATACAGTATAACTTAATTTTGCCTTTTTTCGTTTAAATTAGTATATTACATTTAAACTAAACAGGAAATGACAATAAACATTTTGAGCTACTTCTAATCTTGAAACTATGTTGTATTGATACTTTATAAATAGCTTCAACTCTACATTAAAACGTAAATAAATAAGCACTTTATTTTAAAGAAATTGAAAGTTGCTATGCGGATTATTCAAAACATAAAACATTAAAACTATCTAAATATTATAAACTTGATACTATAATTGAAGATACTTAAGAATACTCTGTTCCGTAGGCTTATTGGCACAAAATATCAGGAGACATATTACAAGGTTATATCATAAGTAATGACAACCATCTTAGATATTTAAATTAGAATTTCAAGATTAAAGGTCCTTTCAGAAAGATTGTATTTTTATTCATGTTTGAAGTAAATATTTAGAGGAGAAATATAATTCATGAAAGTAGTTGTTTACTTTGTAGTCTGAGATGGCAATAACGATACTGATGACTTTTGTTCCGCAAACACTACAAAATAAATGGCATATTAACAAATTTTTATGTATGTCTGACAAGAATTAAAAACCTATTATCAGTTATATTATTAAATGAATTTGTCATAAGAGTTTAAGTAGCAGTAATCTTGTGGATTTTTTTGTCATTTTCCGCAGTTAACATTGTTTATCTTAGGTTTTACGCTAAAATTAAAATTGATATTTAGTTTTAGAAAAATATACTGCACGTTTCTAAACTATTAGAATTATTGTAGAAAAATAGTGCAAGAAAAGTCAATTTTTAAGGCATCAGAACTATATTTAAGAATTTATATTGAAATATTTTTAAAAAGTGTGGTACAACCATAGTAAGCAATAATAACTATATTATTTTTTAAATTCTTGATTTTTGTACGGCAATTTAGGCAATACCATCACTATATATAAATTACTTTATATATATATATATAATATATATATATATATATATATATATATATATATATATATATATAGAGCTTATAGAGATTTGCCCTAGGACTTCCACAGTTCCACTGATAATATTATGAGACATTTTGTTTAGATTAAAACAGATGATTAATAAAAAAAAACTTCGAATCTGTTATCTTGCGATGATTGTGGGTGCTCACTATATTGCATCGTTAGTTAAACTTTCAGGAAAGGACTATTTATCCTATGTCTAGACCTTCCGAGTTTTGATCTTTAGCTATTATTGTCTGATCTATTCAAAATCTCTCTTGGAGTAGGACTGATGATGTTTAGATCGAGAAGGACTTTCTGGTACGTCTCTCAGTCCCCTAGTCGTGCATTTGGTCCTCGACTTGCTAGTTGATCTGCTGGTTATGAAAAGTTACCCATTTAAAAATATTGTATTCAGAACGTATCAATTTATGCTAATGAGATAAAAAATACCAAAACGTAATTAAATTATGAATGGAACATTTGGTCCTCGACTTGCTAGTTGATCTGCTGGTTATGAAAAGTTACCCATTTAAAAATATTGTATTCAGAACGTATCAATTTATGCTAATGAGATAAGTAAATACCAAAACGTAATTAAATTATGAATGGAACATTTGGTCCTCGACTTGCTAGTTGATCTGCTGGTTATGAAAAGTTACCCATTTAAAAATATTGTATTCAGAACGTATCAATTTATGCTAATGAGATAAGTAAATACCAAAACGTAATTAAATTATGAATGGAACATTTGGTCCTCGACTTGCTAGTTGATCTGCTGGTTATGAAAAGTTACCCATTTAAAAATATTGTATTCAGAACGTATCAATTTATGCTAATGAGATAAGTAAATACCAAAACGTAATTAAATTATGAATGGAACATTTGCCAAGTCACTCTCTAGACAAAAGGGGGGTTAAGATGAATGGTTCAGTAATAGTGTGTATATTTTTGCTTCTCATAGTGCCTATGAAACATTTGTAAATGAAAACCAGTTTCAATATACTTTCATACTATGTTTTAAATGCTTGAATTTCAGTATGTAGTCTGAAAAAGTTCTAATGGTTAGATTAGTAGGAGTTGAGCCGTAATACCACAGCTATTTTAAAGAACTTGCGTATATGCTTGACTGTCTTACAAAAATATAAATAAGCAGTTGATTATTTCGAATATTTATCAATAGTCAATAACTAATTCAGAACTTACAGTGGGAACGATAATACGTCACATACGACTTACAATGCAGTAATACTAACGTACTTTAAGAAACGCAAAAGATTTTCAGTAGACTGTAAGAATAAAGATCGTGAAAGGCGTTCTACTCAAGAAGACATTCCCAAGGTTTAATCCCTCATTATCATTACCACTCAGCTAGGCTTTGGTCGTAGTCATAAGCGCCCTCTTGGGAGCCATTGTAGTGGCGTGATACATGGCAAGATTACCTCTTTCTTCAAAACTGTCCCTGCAGTACAGTTTTTATTTACAAATTGAGTTACTTATCATTAGTTCTTACAGTTATACTCTTTGGGTTAAAACTAGTCTATGTTTAAATAACAATTTTCTGAACATTTCTGGAGACAAACTTCATTTGGGTATATGTTACAATGTCTTGCTTTTATAAAATATTATCTATGATTGTAATGACCAATTTATATATTTAAAGCGTTAAATTTATTTATTTAAAACCAATTTATTTAAAGCGTTATAATGTTAAAACGAGGCATTTGACATTTAAATATTTTTATTAATAATTCAAGTTCGATTTTACCGAAAAATTTACATTATATTAAAATAACAAACCGAGATTAAATTCATATGAGTTCAGTTTGTTAAACATGTATAAATCTGTTTTTAAATTAGAATTGAGAAATGGTTTATTATTGTAATAAACAGCTATAACATGTTAAAGTTTTATTAATGAGTCTGTTCATAGACCAGTTATTTATTACTTGTATTAAAATATAGTCATAAATATTGCTTTTATCTTCTGAGACTGTAAAGTAACACTTTTTTCAAAAATTATGTTTTATCTCAACACTTCAACATGATTTCATTACCATGTTTTTGATAAGAGCTTTAACTTTTGCAATTAAATTTTGGATATGGCTATCATTAATACACGATTTTCGTTTAGTTCTAGAGTACTTATTCTCATCTAACATAGAACTTTTTAATTTTTTCAACAATTAAGTAACAATAATATAGGTAACAAATAAGTAATATTTAACCTAGTTTGTAATTATGTGTTAGTTATTAGGTTAGTTATTTATCTGAAGAAGAGATCAGATTGCAGATCTCGAAACGTAGTGTTACTGATTTTTTGTTTAACTGAAAGATAGCAAATGTCCGGAAAATGGTGTTTCCTTCAACTAATACATAGTTATATACGTTAAAAACATAATGATAGCCATGTAATAAGTGACGTAATAAGTGGGTCTGAATATCCTGCCTAGATAGTGACTAAGTACTATTGTAGTACTAGTAACACCGGTGAGATGCAATAATTAGACCACATATCGATAGACGGTCCAACGATGAGTCGCTTTAGTGGTGTAGCAACACAATCAACCAACACACCGTATTCGATTCCATTAGTATCTCACCTCTGTAATAGCGACTATAGCTACGTATACATTATATGTACTATTGTATCTATACTGCAATGGCCCTTTCATACTTATATTAAACTAGCTGTTCCCCGCGGCTTCGCATGCTTTTTGTAAGCTTTGCTCGTGTATGAGCACTTCTGGTTCAAGTGAATTATATTGTCAACGCCGATGTAGAGTTTACCTTGTTGACACTATCAAGAAAATGTGGCAAAAGTGTATGTTTATAGCCATTGTACACGTACATGTACTTAATAATAAAGTGGTCTAACATTCAAGCTATAAGGCCAAACAAATTCATTTGAAAGACAAATATCTATAAAAGCTTCACATAGTGTGTGGCTATTATACACAACTATCTCGTAATTGTAGTTTACAATGTGCAGGCGCTTTTATAACTTATATATTTTGCAGCGCCTCCTGGTGGTGAGTTACATCAATGGGCATAGCATATAAACCTTCTACGTGGAAAAATACATATACATACAAATTTTCATAATGATCGGTCAAATAGTTTCTGAGTCTATAAAGGACAAACACACAAACATTCATATATATATATATATATATATATATATATATATATATAGATTAAAGTTTTGACAAATTTTATGTTTTATATGGTCGTGGGATGCGATGGATATTATATTTAGCCATCCATATTCTCGTATAACACTCATGCTTGAGTGATTTAGTGACATTTAACGAGCAAAGTTTGATTTCATTGTTGACGTAATTGGCAATCTGAATTGTCGGGAAACACAACACAACTGACAATATTAATTAGCGCCAAACTAATTTGTGATGTTCGACATGTACTTATCCTTTAAACACGCATCAGTGCAATAACCGTGTCACGGGAGTAGAGCAGATAAAATTAAAATGTACAAGAGGGGTTGAACTTTATGCAGCCATCAATAGTGTTTTAGGAATTTATCCAACATTGAAATATGTCCTTCGTCCAACCAATGAACTTTAAAAAATCAGTACCATAGTTGCCATAGTGGAAAAACTGTTGTTTCTATATTTTACGAGAATGTTAATTCATTTCTGTGCAACAGGATCTTTATGGACATTTTCTATTGTTGAGACGCCGGGAACTGGCCCGGTCGCCGGCCAACCAAGCAAAATATATCTCTTCAATTTTCAGCGAAATGACCAAGATGTGAACAGGCAAGACGGTTTTCCTTATTTAAGTATAATATTTAAAGTGTTCTTTGGTTTCAACCAAGAATGATTATCTGTTCATAAATCTAAATACTCCTTTCCGCCTTAACTGGAAGAAGTAAGTGAATTTTGTGAGAGCTGAAATATTAATTCCCATGAAATTTGCATGTACTCAATATCTGGGAAATCGTTCGAAATACTAATATGTTTACACCGAAACGTTTATGAAACGCTATAAGCATTTCAGAACGTGTTTACATTTTTCTTTATGTTTATAAATAACGGTTTAAATTTAAAAGTTTAAACGCTTTCAACTTAAAAAGTTTAAATTGATTTACAAGATCAATTTTATACCACGTTTCAACTTGATTGGGTTTTTTTTGTTACAGTTGCCGTTCCTACAAGCCGCGTTGGGTTTTTTTAATAGACATTTTCGGAAAGTCTACATCTAGGGTGATTACAATAGTCTGATTGTACACAAAATCTACCTATAACAATTTGAGAGAATTTCAATTTCTCAAATAAGATATTTTATATAACCTTAATAAACCGTTAAAAATTGTACTATGACTGTTTAGTTCAATTGAAACCTATTTTAAAGATCATTATTATAACCGATATAAACAAATCTAGATCCCATAAAATCATGTTGTAACGCATCTTCAGATGTCTTATCGCATGAGCTGCCTCACAACGCCTATAATCACGTTAACTAAGCATGAAAACTGTATATTTTCCACAATAATAAAATAAGAAATTAGATGTAATTACCATAACATACGAAGGTACAGTTTTGCAGCAACTATAGAGTAATAAGGACCAATTACAACAAATATTACATGCACACCTCATTACAATATGCACATTTATATCAATCACGCACAGCAAACTCTGTGTACGTTCGTACCAATGCGAAGAACTAGCGTTATGATGGATATTCATTATTGTACGGTTAATATATATTTTTTTATTGTATATTCTTTAAATTAGCTACTTCATATTTACATGTTACATTATTAAAAACACAATTTTGTAATATACCATTTGTTTTGTTTTTTAATATAACGCTACTGTTTTTGTAACACACTTAACGTTGCTTTACCATTTGACATAATCTTTAGTCTCTACAAATTCATAAACTCAAATCGACAAAATTTCAAATATAAATGTAAAAGATTCTTGTTTAGTCATGTAAATATAGTATTTGGTATTGATAAGTTGGGTGTAATTTTGGTACCTGCAAATTGAAGATTTGCATTGTGGAAACAGCTTCTTCAGTTTCCGGAGATAAAATTTAAAGTGTCCTTGTTCAGGACTCGGATGTCTTCAATAAAGGGTGGAGAGTACGAGAAATGGCGAGCAAGAGTTAGCCCGGGGAAATGTAACAGAGCCGTTTGTTTGGAGGAAAGTTTACCCATAAATTTTCAAGTTTCCTCAATATCTCCTCATATCACAAGTCGAGTAGATTCTACTTTTTCTAACGAGATAGTGCACACTAGCTCTATATGTGACTGCAGAAAGTATTAAATTTGCTGCTGTCCTTAATTTGATTAACTTAATAAAAAAGTGATAAATATTATGTGAGAATATACTTTTATAAAATTTTACTGAATTTTGATAATTGAATATTGTTAGTACTAATTGATGTTTAAATAGTTTGGACTTTTTATGAAAGATAATAGTAATTATTGATTGCAACAGCATTATAACCAATATTGACAAAACATGTTTCTAATTGAAAATTTATTTAGCAAGCGACAAGGAGGATTATCTAAAGAATTAAACGCTTCTTTAACAGCGTAATAGAGTTTATCTTTGCCAAGAGAAAAACTGTAATTTCCCAGCCAAAGTTTTAAGTCAATAGACCGAGTAGTAATCAAACTTTGAATGTTTCACTTTCTCAAGAGACCTCATCTTGACAACCTAACTAAAGTTTTTTATGAACTATGCTAAAGCAATATTTATTTAGGGATTTAATCTGATTATCTCTTTGAACTGCGTTCTGCGTTTTTCCTGTCTAGAAATATGCAGACTATAACTAGCTGTAATTACTTTATTTCGACGCAATACAGTTTAATTGCTCGTTTACAACAGTGCCTTTTTAGAATATATTTATTTTTTTATAAAAGTAACTAAATATCATTTTATTTTTTATTACTACAAAATCAAAAGCATTTAACGAAATGAGGTGAAGTTTGGAGAAAATGAGCAATTAAAAGTATTCATTCAGGGTGTAAAAATGTCCCGCACGAGCTTAATAATTCCCGAAAAATTACAGGTAAAGCAATAACACTTGGTACATCACTACTGCACCTGTAAACCTACTTTTTAAAATAACTACCATTTTTTCATGTCAGGGGGTGGCCAACAAGCCGTCAGAAGAAAATGTTAAATGAGAGCATAGGGCGTGTAGTACATCAAATTAGAGGTCTATATTAGAAGACTACAATGCCGCAAATCCAACTTCAAAAGGATCACTCTTTAAAACATTACGCTAATTTAAAGTTTGAAACATTTACAATGTAGGTTCTGTTCTAGATGGTTTAATATTCTTGTCTTGTCTTAAGTTGTATAGGTTAAACTTAGTAAATAAATACTGGACTTAAAAAATAGTGTTAAGGTAGTTAGTGACTCTTCGAATCCAAAGGAGAATGGTCTACAAGGAATTGGGTAAAAAGGTTTAACGTAATCATACCTCAAGTCGTACATTGTTTTAAAGTGTAATGTAAGATTTAGATCAAGTAAAGTGTAAAGACCTACCTAAAAATAAGAACTTTCTATTATAATAAATGATAACAGGTTTGTTCCTTTATCATTTATCTCTGCTAAACAACTCCTTCATAAAGATGTACATCTTGAGCTATGCTTACGTTAATGTTTTTTTATCTTCCTACAGCTGCAATGTCGAGCCAATACGCTGATGCCGGGGTGTCAGTGTGTTAAAGGCTATTAAACAAAATTAACATCTAAAAGTTATGCGTGAACATTTTATTTGGTATAATTAAATTTATAAATAAACTTTGCCATACCGAGTTACTACGACCTCAGAGATCTCCAACTCCATGTGTTTCGCCCATTCGGTACAGATTATCTAAGTCTTACTTAACAAATTTATACGTGATTGATAAACATACTACAATTGTACAATATCCAATGCCAATGCTTGATTCTAATTGTTATTGCTTTAAATCAGATTAAACGTTAAACATTTAAGGTAAACATCGTGTATAACAGAAGATTCTTGCAGAAATTAGAAAGATTTTAATTTTATACAACTAGTAAAGAGTACTATTTGAAATATTTTTATGAGTGATCATTATTAGTTGTATCAAATTGTTACTAACTGTTTTTCTCTTTATTTGTGCTAAAAAGATTTACTTGAATTATACATTATTTTATGTACTATTTGATCTAGGCTTGAAGAACCTTTCCTCTTCCTTCAAAAATATGGTTCCTAATTTAGATGGAAAAACATATACTATTCAGAAAAGATGTTTTATACGACCAGTACAGATTTTAGGGTTGTAATTCTTTCTAAGTCATAAAAAGAACTAAAACCCATGCTTCTTCAACGATCCCAGTATTAACAGAGAAATATTATGGGATTGAAATAACACCATCGTATTTAGTATGGAGTAAACCTGTCTTATTTACACGTTTCAGATTTTCTAACTCTAAGAAAGATTTTTTGAGGGTTTATTTTTGTCTGTATGTAGGCTAATATTAACAGAAACGTATGTATTTATTTATTTACCAACACACCGACAATTACAAAAATCACGCATTGATTAATAAGCTCATTCCCGTATGGCAGAAAAACAAGAAACAAGATAGTTATTCACATATGAAGGCAGTGAATAGAAATAAGTGACATTGCAAAGTTCACATAGGCACATAATAATAGTGAAAAGTCAACAGCAATGTTAGAGGGGAAATAGCAACCAAAACCATCAACATCAACAATACGAAAAACAAAACCAACTAAATAAAATTAAGTATAAACAGCAATAAACATAAATGTAACAGTAAATAACTAACAAAAGTAATAATAACAATTAGGTATAAGTGACAGTAAAAGACATTCAATGACAATAACAGTAAAATATATAATAACAGTAAATATATAAGGTAATAATATCCTCAGCATCCAAAAAGCACTCAATATTAACAGAATAGCAACCAACAAAAGAACAGCAAAATCAGTACTAAAGGGGAGATAAAAACAGAAAGCATTAACAATGGCTCAAATGTCATGGAGTGTTATAAATTAATCTCTCTATGGTACTTACTTTGGTACTCTATGGTACCCAAAAACGTTAACATGGATGGCCGCACCGTTGCCTAACCTCAGTATTCTAGAGATGCTGCTATTGCAGGATAAGTTATTCTGCTCAAATCTCCTTTGAAAGATAGTCTTCGATTAGGTTCCTCGAGAGGACAAAGGTGAAATGCCACCCAGAAGAACCAGATTGGCCGGTTCAGTAGCATGCCATCCCTACTCATACATGAACAGAATTAAATACGAATTTTACTAATTTGTACAGCATTATCAGTATTTATATCAAACATATTTATTATTATTATCAAAATTATTTTAATTTAGTGGTTATGCTTTCGACATACCAGCCCGGCCATGTTGGATGTATATTTTAGATCAACAGTTGCTAATTATGACAAATTTGAAAGTTTATTAAATGGTATATCTCGATTCCTTGAAATAATCCATCGTTATGCTGAGTACTTCATCTTTTCATGTTTTTAATTTTATTCTATAATTTTATTTTCTATCTAGTCTTTTTGTTAACAATATAACGATTTTTTTAGTGGCGCAAGAAAAACTCGATCAGGTGCACTAAGTATCAGAATACACAGAACCACAACCTATAACCGAACCTTCACCGTTACCGCCTGTAGATTATGGATCTACTTACCAGATTCTTCCAAACAAATTAAGAGCAGGGAGCGGTTTGTGGCGGAGTTGAGACAAAGATACTTAGAACGAATGATCGTAGCGGGCGGCGGGGCTACTCTTTGAATCGTGGCTGTGTGAATGGAAGAGTAAATGGAATACCGTAAGTGTAAGTTTTAGTTAATAAGCCTTATTTTGCACTATTAAGATTAATTTTGTTTAAGAGGTTAAATGTAAGAAAGGACCATATGGTCCTAATTTTACCTCAATAAAAAAATGTTTCTTTCTTTCTTGTATTTAGATAGCTTCAACATGGCTATTGAACTCCCTCAACTTTAAACTTTCAAATTGGCTGAATTGGAAAATCGCTAGTTTGGACAATATGTCCTCTGTTAGGTTTTCACTCCGTTGAGTTCGAATTCTGATACCACTGAACATGTTGAGTACGATGCTACATCGTATCATAAATTATTTCATGAAAATCTACATGTCTAAGCCAACGAGGTGGATATTAAAAGGCCACAGCAATATACCAATTACATTTTTAATCGATTATGCTTACAGTAAGTCCATTACACCTCCATTGGTGTGTTAAGTGGAAACCTGATAGCTTTGTGTATCTCGAGTATCATCTGTTATTTATAGGAAAGTTTGCGGAAAGCGTAAGTGAACACAACAGAACAGAACAGATAACTCAGCGTGTCACGTGGCTAATGGAGTGAGGATATCCCTAAACAAATAGCCTTTATGTATTGCAATTCGTAATTCCCATGTAACACCATAAAAACAATGCCAGATAGTGCTCCTAACTAAACTACCACGTTTCATATTCCAAAATGATAAATTTTACTTAAAAACAAAAATATGATTAAATTTAATTGATTTAAATCTTGTTTATCTCATAGCGAAAAATGAAAAATTAGTTATTTTTTAAATGAATCTAAAAACCGATTATTTTATTTCACTTAATAATAACCATACAAATGTTTATACCATACTCCAATTCAATAAACATATTCCACAATATTAGTCCTTTCGGTAATTATAATATTCGAATTATTGCAATGTTATTAAAAGTAACGAATTTTTATAAAATTATTCATTCATTTGTAAAAACACATTTCTTGGTTACACGTTAAAGCTATAATTCTGTGCTTTTTACAGTCTGAGACTACCGTTTTTCATTCTTAACATGATACTGAAGATTAATAAACATTTTTATTTAGTTGGATATTTAAAATCTGGTTACAAGATAAGGATGCAGTCAACTGATAATCGTATAAGTACGGATTAAACTCAGAGCTATATGTATTTTAACATGCATATTGTTCAATACATGTACGAGAACCGAAATCCCTAATCCACAATGAAGTAATATAGTTTATTAAGGGATTAGTTTAAAATTATTTAAAATGTGTATCTGTGTATGAAGAACAAATATTTTCAACCAAATGAGTTTTTTACAGTAGTTATATTTGACTTTACCGTAAATATCCTGAAGTCAGCTTTTGAAACTTCAAACTCATAAAGATAGTCAAATATATGTCAATTGCAAGACCCATACTTCTACACGTAACATATTATTATATACATATGACCAAAATTATAGTTTTTAGCAAAAGAAACCTTTCCATAATCAAGAAAGTCTTTTTACGTATATAGTTTAGACTAACTGTCTTACATTTAAGTATTTCGTAAGTTTTTCGTTGATAATTCGCTTGACAATTCACTTAAGGATAACAAAGCCCCAAAGCTTAAAAAGAATCTCATTAGCTCGTCTGTACTCTCTGAGACCTCGATCTCATTAATAATGCAATACAAAACATGGCAGTCGTTTGACCTTTCTACATTTTTGCGTGGGTGACCTTAGGTTAGTGAGCATCAATGAACTTATTTTTATTTCTAAAATTTAAATTGGATAGTAACGATGAGTTTACAGCTCCATCGTTATTAGAAATATATGTTCAGCGAACTAACACTTTGAACTTCTCTTTCCTTAGCAAACAGTCTAAAATTTGTTCATGTCAAAACTTACAGCTGCTAATCTTTTTTACCTTCTTACTTGCAAGTTTGTATTGACCGATATGTAAAATGTATGTTAAATCAAAATATAAATTATTCAAATATTTTGTTAATGAAAGCTATGCAATAAGTTCATTTTGAACTTTTGAAATTTGGCAGCAAAAGGTCTACAAGATCACTCAAATTATTTAATTCCCAATACACGATCGATCATTTGACAGAGTTGACATTTTCAAGTTCACAATGTCACTGGAGTAGAAGGCGAACACACAACCCATTAACTCGCTACAAGAATGGCGGCAAGCCAACATTGTCGTGGGCGAGATATCTATCGGCAAGAGCATCGAATGGTTTACGTCGAAATGGGCCAAGTTTCCTAGTGGGTGGGAGATGACTTCATAAATCGTAATTTACTATTTTATTATACATAATAACGTTCCATATTCGCCCGCATGGTAATAGTTAAAATAAACTGTTTTTAGTTTCAGATGAGTGTATGAAAAGTCTTAGTACATAACAGCAAAAATAAATATTTAGGGTAATATTAATTTTATTTTATGCCCACGTAAGGTGACAGGGATCTTTTCTTCAAGAAATTTGGTTAATATTTTTTAATTTTTAGAAATTAGACTCCTTAGGAGCAAGCATTTTATTTTACAATCTGCATTAATGTGTACTTTGTTGAACACGAAAAAGAACTCCATGGACATTTTAATGACTTTCACTGTAAAAGGGACTCATGTCACTGGAAGATGAGAGAACCGAGTTCTAGCAGATAATTTTGTGCCATCGTCCTTTGTAATCAGATTTCAAGCATATAGACAAATTATGCTATTCGTTGTTCTCTAGTTCAGCAATCCTCACTTCCAAGAATACCCGCATTATCTGTGAACCTTTTGAGCTTACTTAACAACAAACAGATCATATTTCACTTACCTTGTTAGCACCTCCAAACACCGCAGCGGTTTCAATAATGAACAGAGTAACCAGAAATACTACCTTGCTGAAAATAAACAGAGAGATGTGTACTTTGCGTTCAAAATATTTGAAATAAGATTTCAATTTTGAAACTTGTGTTAATAAATTCAAATATTTTATTGCCGTGTTATTTACATAAACATTAAAAAATCGTAATGGGCTCATTAGCCGAGTCAGAATACTTATAACCAATGAATTTATTTATTCTCAACTTAAATAACTAACTAGATAAATTAATACTAAATATAAATCTTTTTATGAAAGTATAAAATATTTAATTGTAATTATAACATATTTACATGTTCACATTAAATCCAACTTCATCTAGTCCTACTTCATAAGTTAAATTAAGAAATGTTTTTAATTAAGTTAAATTGTTCTTAATTTAACTTAACCTTAGTACCTGAGGATGAATTCCCAGAATTCGAAATCTACATAGTATGAAAAGAAAAAGTGTTAAAAGGTTTATAATTATATACATATGTTTTACATGCTTAAAGGTCTACTAGCTTGTGGCACCATTTTCTACAAGACTGCATTTAAAATATACTTTAATATCCAAAATATAAGCAAATTTGTAAGCGTAAAATATTAAAACATGACAATTGAAAGAATGTATGATTACTTAATGATACATTTCACTAAACCAGGATGTAAAAATTTAATGTATGTTCAGTTACTATTTGAAGCAATAGTTTTTCCTTTATAGCGTTCCTCAAGTTTTTAACATAAAAAGATTATAATTGCATTTAATAATAATAAAACCAATCTGTTTTCAGCAGTTGTTAGAATTGTTTTTGTGTCCAAGATGAATGATCTGAATTTCTACAAAAGCCGATCCTTGGACTAATCTCGTTTCTATTTCTGTGCTTCTAATTACTTGTTTTGCAGTGGTTGCGGTTTTCTTACAGTGACGCAGGCTAACTCCCTGTTCTTGTGTACCCTTGGATCTAAATACGATTCCTCCTCCAATCCAATTTGGTTTTTAATAGCATAATTTATTTATGGAAATATCCATACCTTTAGTAAACTTTGTTGTATACAGGAAATATTTAAAAAGTTCTAAATAAATAACTGTGAGACACCAATTAGACGAATTCAAATTAATGTAACAACTTAATAATTTGGTTAAGATACTTGGAAATAGAATAAATATGAAATAAATTTTTTGAGTAACAAAGATATTTAAAGAGTCCAAACTATTTATTACAATTAAGATACTAGTTACATGTTTATTGTAGTATCACTAGTATAAACGAATACAACATTTTCTATACATATATTATATATACAACTCTACTATCTATCGATAACTACAACAAAGAGTTAAACTACATAAAAGATATTGCTATTTTTAACGGTTACACCACACAACTTATTGACAACATACTTCACAAATTAATAAAACGAAAATTAAGAAAATCTAAAACAACATTACTACCCCTTCAAGATAATAAACAAGAATTCATATGTACAACATACAGTAACATTTCAAATCAATTGCAGAAATTTTTTAAAAAGCATACAAACAAATCTATTACTTATAAAACAAACAACAAATTATCACAAGTCCCAAGGACAAAACCACATTCGAAAACACATCAGGAATTTATGAAATTAAATGCAACGACTGTGATAAACTGTACATTGGCCAAACTAAAAGGAAAATTAAGACACGATTCAAAGAACACTTTGCACATATAAAATATAGAAGAAATGAAAAATCTGCTATGGCGAATCACTGTATTGAATCTGGGCATACCATCTCTAATAAACATTTACGATTTTTGAAAGAAGTTACTAACACAATACACTTAAATGCTTGAGAAACATTTTACATTAACACAAATCAAGAAAAACTTATCAATAATGAAGACGGACCAATTCAAAATTCAGTTTTACTCTCATCTCAATTTATAAAAAATTTAAAATTAATTCTGATTAAATATTTTAAACCGGCTAACCGTACATCCAAATTGTTTACCATAAATATGTTATTACAAAATTAATTATTATTTTAAAAATGTAAACATTTGATAATATGTGAAGTGCCTGATGATGGAATCTTTGTTTCAGAAAGGCCTTGCACAAAATAAAAACTTATATTGGAAATGTTGTATTCGTTTATACTAGTGATACTGCAATAAACCTTTTTTCCAATGCTCCAAGATTCTACATAGTTATTTGTAGTTAAATCATTCATATAAAAATACAATGAATTATTCAAATTCGAAAAGTATTAGTAATACATTATTTTATACATATGAAACCAGTCTCATACATATAATTGTCTTTCATAAAATTCGTAAATATAGCTGTCTTTCTAAAGACAAAGACGAGCACACCATACAGACAAACGTTTTCGTGAAAAGCTCATAGATTTTTATTAGGATATTGCAAAGAACACTTACGTGTATTTAGAACTTTAATATGTAGGGTATAGGGAAAGGAGAGAAGAGTTTGAATTCACTGCCTTAACGACGAGCACTTTTTATTGGGCAATTAAAATACTTTTGTTAACCTATTAAAGTGATACCTATGTGATTGATACTAGTATTTTTGATACGTCGTCCACGGGAGGATTTCTTGTGGTGGCCTCGTTGGAGACAGCCCCTATCTTCCAACTCGTAAACATGATGGGGTTGGGTGTAGATATGGGAACATCGTCCAATAACTATTACAGGCTTAATATTTAAGTTAGGATTCTAATATTTTCACTTTAAGAGGACAGCTATGCAAAACAAGTAAAGGAGATGGGAATTTCCCAATATGAAAAATGGGAACTATGAGATAGTGGGAACTTCTTCATTCCAACAAACGAAATACCATCAGAAGGGGTGGAGGAATGCAACCCTGATGATATAAGAAATCAAAGGATGCCGAGATGATCATCTCTTCCAATGACCGAATATTTAGGATTTTTAAGACACAGTTACACAGGATGGCGTTCTGTTATCCACATTTTCATCAGCTGTCATAGTGATATGCAAATAGTACTGATAAGTAGTATTATCGGAAACAATGTTTACTTTAAGTAACAGTAATGACGAATTCTGACCAATTACTTTATTCTGGACGTTTACTTAATGTACATTTAGGGTACTCCAAATTGATTGCATAGAAACATATGTACCTGATACAAGTGAAATTCTTGCTTTTGTTTCAAAAATATCATATGACATCGTCTTAGATCAGAAGTGTTGTCACTGAGAAAGGTGCGGACATTGCCTTTGGAGTTCCTCCACATTGTTCTACAATATTTCAAGTGTTACTGAAATCGTAGCATCTATTCAAATTAAATAGACTACATTGAACGGTGCACAGAATTGCGGGCAAAACCGCGAGTAAGTTCTAGTTGTGTATACATCTGAATTATTCATTGTATCTGTTAACATTTTTCACTGGCACTTTGTGTTGTGACAATTTGTCTAAACATATGTGTATTGGTCTTAAAATTTTACTCGCGTTTCTTTTTGGTCTTTTCAGAACATTGCTGCTTATAATGTTATGTATTTAATATATTTTTTCACGCACTAGTAAAAAGTAGTTATTTTCAAATATCCTATTCTGACTATCTGTGTGTGCAATAATTATCAAAAAATGATAAATATAAGTAAATTATTATTTTAAACAATGTACATATTATTATATTTTGGAAATCTAAAACTTAAGTACCTAAATTGGCTATTAAAGAGACTTCATAGTCTAAGTGGTAAGCATAAAATATTATCAGTTTTATGAACAGTTGTATACCAAATTCTATCTCAATTTGCTTAATAACTTTTCTGTAGGATAAGGTAAATAATAAAATACATTGTAATTTTATGGTACATAGACTTCAATACAAAATTCAAAATAGTTTTCTTAAGAAATTGTTGAATATATCAAATATTTCATCGTTACACAAATTGAGAGCTATTTAACTTACTATTAAAGCCCTACAGCTGTTTTAATAACTATAATCAATAACATTAACTCAAAATGTTAATGTTTCATTGTTTATCAAACACTCTTTCTGTTATGAGTTAAAGGAAGTTAACCGCTATTGTAACATAAACGAAAGGGCCGACAACATGGCTTTCTGGGCTATATTTCGGGACAAAGGAATTGTCTGTTGGAAAAATGCCATACTTCCGAAAGTGTTTATCTTAATCTTAGTGGATACGTCCAAAATTCTTGATTCAAGACGTAAACAAATTACGGACCACCACCTGGTATATTGTGATCTCAGGTATGGCAACTATAGGCCAAAGGAGAAATTTATAACTTATCGAAATTTTTCCAATTTCGATGTGTCTCTTTGTGTTTCTTTATTGTCACGTATTGATTGGGATGATATTGAGACAAAGACCTCGGTCGAGGAAGTTAGTCAATTGTTAACTACCTACATTGTCCAACTGCTTGACACCTGCGTACCGTTAACAAGAAAGCGAGTCACCAAGAAGAAAGCCCCATGGCGGAGTGACGAGATAAGAGAGCTCACAAAAGAAAAAAATTATTTCAAACACAGACTGCATGATAGTGATGTTTCGGCTGCTAGAACGTTGTACTGTAAGGCACGAAATAAATTGAACTGCGCCATCAGAAGAGCAAAACGAAATTACTTTCACGACAAGCTGAATTGTAAGGACTCTAAATCATTCTGGGGTGTTTTACGGTCCGGTGGAGTGCTGGAAAATGACCGTAATAGTGACGATATAAGATTCTCAGCTGATGACATCAACAGGTACTTTGCAGGCATGGGTGGTGGAAGCAGGATTAGCCTCGAGAAACTGAATTTCTACAGAAACAATGTTTGTGAGGATCTAGCGCATGGTTTCAATTTTGTGCCAGTTACTGAGGGTGAGATCAAATGCATAATGAATAACATTACGTCAGTGGCTGTGGGGACTGATGGAATATCTATCAGGCTAGTGAAAGCCATGAGCCCATATTGCTTGGGAGCTATTACGCATTTGGTTAACCTGTCCCTTGCTTCTGGGTGTTTTCCATCATGCTGGAAGCAAAGTCTTGTCACGCCCATACCCAAAATAAAGAATCCAAGTGTGATTTCCCAATTTAGGCCGATATCGATCCTTCCGGCCATGTCAAAAATCCTTGAGAAGGTAGTGGTGAATCAGTTGACAGCTTTCATTGAGGCTGAAAATATTCTTCCTGTACATCAGTCTGGTTTTAGGAAGTCTTTCAGCACTACCTCCGCCTTGATAAACATTATGGATGAGCTGCATGTAGCGAAAGATAAAGCTTTTGGAAGTATTTTGGCGACGCTTGATTTCTCTGAAGCGTTCGACTCAGTGAATTATGAACTGTTTCTTGCCAAATTAAATTTCTATAGGTTTAATGAAATCGCTATAAAATGGTTTGGCTCATATTTGAGCGGACGGAGTCAGGTGACGAAGGTAAAAGAAAAATGCTCTTCCTCGCTGTGGAAGGATACAGGGGTTCCTCAAGGGTCATGTTTAGGGCCTGTTATGTTCATTTTATATACTGCTGATCTTGAACTTGCATTGTCCTCGTGTTCACTCTACTCCTATGCGGATGACTCTCAGATGCTTCTAACATATCCCCCTCCAGGTGTCCATGAGGCGGTGCAGTGTTTCAATGCTGATCTGCGTAGGGTTAAAGAGTGGTCGGAGGGACATGGCCTAAAGTTGAATGCAGATAAGTGTTCTGTGGTGCATTTTTGCTCACCGTCCATTAAAGAGACCATGAACAGGAGTATTCTCTCTGTTTCTGTTGAGGGTATTTGTTTGGAAGATCGTGTTTTTGTTAAAGTCCTGGGAGTTATAATTGACAATCAGCTAAACTTTCTTAAACATGTTGAATTGATTTCTCAACGTGCAATGTGTAAATTGAGAGTTTTGAATAGATACAGAGCGTTAATTCCAATGCTTTCAAAGCTGCATATTGTAAATTCTCTGGTATTTCCATCAATATATTACGCCCTTCCAGTGTTTGGTAGCTGCTTAACTCAAGAGGCAAATGTCATCCTTGCACGGATACAGAACAGTGCGCTGAGGTTTGTTTATAATCTAAAAAAATTTGACCACATCTCACCTTATCGCAAAAGAGCAAATTTACACTCTGTTCAAGATATTTGTAGGCTCCAAACTGTGACATTGGTGCATAAGGTTTTGGTAACTGGTGAACCCTCTTACCTGAGACGGAAACTAGTGGCGCGAGCGAGTCTAAGAGAACGGCACACTCGACAGGACGACAAGCTGCAACTGCCGCGTGTGCGGTTGGAGGCTACAAAAAGGTCCTTCTCGTACTTTGGACCCCAGGAGTACAATGCCTTACGGGGACCTGTCAGTGCCTATCTCGCCCATGTTAAATTACACATATTGTGGTACACTTTTCTCAGCAACTAATGCATAAAACCTCATGAAATTTTAACACTGATGTCGTATAGTTCTTTAAAAATAATAATAAGGAATATAAATAGTTTTGGTAGCATGGGTTTTTTTTAATGTCATGTATTTTATATCAAATAAATAAATCAATACAATTTAAATTGAAAACTCTTATAAAAAACTTCATATTTATTCAAAATCTTCTAGAAAAAGCTTATTATTGTTGCTAATAATACTATAAATAACCTTGTGAAAGTTTCATAAAAAAACCAATAAATAACTTTAGGAAATATTGGTACCTAAGTAATAAAATACACAACTTTCGGAAATTCAAAAATAAAAAAAATTATTGTTGATTATAACTCACAATAATCGCACTTATATTCCACTAATGAGCACCATATCCATAGTCTGGATCATCGGATACTTGTTTCATTGTCTTGAAGTCTTCTTTTTACATTTAGTCTTGCCGCACGAGCCCTTTTTTCAATTTCTTTCATAGCCTGTTCAGCTTCGTAGACCCGTTTCAAAATCTTGACGTTTTAGTCCCACAATACAGTTTGCACCAGATTTTTCCACATACCTTTTCCATAACTTTTTCCTTTCCTAAAACTCCCTCATTATAACATATAACAGCATCATACACTCCATTTTTCAATGTTTCTAATCCAACAAAAATTATTTTTTGAAACTCGCGTCCAAATCATATTATTGAATGATTCATTCTGATTTTGTGTTTTTCCATGGACACATTTTTTTAGCAAGGTAGGATTAGCTAAGTCTTGATAGATGGGCTTGATTACTTCCATGATTGTAGATGGTATATTGTTCTTTGGTAATGGTGGTTCAACATTCAATTCTTTACTTCGATTATACTTACACCACGAAGTTGTGCCTGCTGGGCATAGGCCGTGCTGAGGTTTGTCTGCAGTAGACAACTTATGAAAAAAAGTAGCCCATACTGCTTGTTTCATCTTATCTACATCATCACAGTTCTGTCTAATGGCTGTTCCATAATAAGTTTGTAGCTCTGTTATTATATTATCAGTCAACCTTCCTTTTCCTGATAAAGGCTTGCCATCGGGTAATGTTACACCCTTGTACTTTTCCTTCAGTCTTCGGAGCCTACCACCCATACGTTTCTGGATATGTCCAATACATTCAAGTTTCTGTATTGTAATATCAGGGTCCATACGGTTTACTATTGTTTACAACCTCAAAGGCTTTACTGTCTCCGTCGCCTAAGTAATTCACATAACGTGTAGGAATATTACCTTTGTCAGAGCGCTCATATATTTTGACAACACCATTTATTTCCATCCCTCCACTGGTTCCTCTATAATTAGCAAGACATCCTTCATGGCTAAGAACTTGCTTACCCTTACAAATATTGCAATACTTAGACATACACTCTCAACATCAAGTACCTTACTCGTATCTACACTTGTCACGGTGACCACACCATTCAATGATGAGTGACCTCTCTTCTGCCAGGTTCCGTCGAATATTACGCTAAGATCACTGTTATCGTCATTTTCATTTACAGCTTCTCTTTTTGCAATTTGCATGCTTTCTTTAGCTACTTCAGAAATACATTTACTCAGTTCTTTATTGTAACTATCAAATCTCAAGGGGGGTTGGGGTAAGTTCATTACCGAACAAAAATGTATGTGCCGCTGAACGTCCTTTGCCGATACTTCTCATCGCATACACTAACCTAATGTTGTTTTCAAAACAAACCACTTTCAGTTCTTTCAGAAGTCATAAAATCTACTTAGCATCACAAGTTATTGCATATGAGTGATAATCTAGACACTATTCCTTTCCGTTTTTCTGGATATTCAAACAGTTCTAATGACAAAGTTCAGAGAAACACTGATTACAAACCGCAAAATTTTGACAGTTGTTTGTTTAGTATTGAAATAATTTACTAAACATTACCATCCTTGAAATTATGTCCCATAATTACTCAGGCTCTTCTGCACATAGTTTTATATTCTTGAGCTTCTTTGCTGAAGAACTTGGTATACTAGGCCTACCTTCATTGACAGGCATAGGCCTATTGCTATGAAAAGATTCACTGCTAGTAGAGTACTTACATTATTTGAAGAAGAACAACTATTTACACTATTATTTACAACACTACTATTTACACTATTATTTACAACACTACTATTTGTTTTAGTTTTTGAAAATATTACGCCTTTTTCCAAACTTTTTTAGTCTAGCCATCTCTCAAAAACACTAAGACAATAAACAGTAAATATTATTCAAAACAACAATTTGACTTACAATTTTGAGGTTATGTTTGCTAAACTGGATTGTAGCTGAAATAAAAACAGCTGATTGCAATGATCCAAAAAATGCTTTATGTAGATTTCATCCATAACACTGTATACTATATGAAGTGGCCAACATATGTCATTTTCGGCTTCGTGTACTCTTAGTATAAAAACTAATTTTTAATGTGAATAAGTGCACAGAATAACATGTTTTTGGTATCAATGTATTCAGGAAGAGCTACTGAATTAAAATAAGTAAAAAAAAAATTTTTTGTTTTAAATTTGTTTTTTTCACTGACAGGTCCCCTTAACACCAGTTATAAAGACTTTGTCTGTTAAAACTTTCAAAAAGGAAGTTAAAACTGTATAGGTACCTTAATGATGTATTGTTGTTTAAGTATGAATTTTCTATGTAAATTACCAGCACGCAATATTTGGGTATCACAGTTTTAAAATACAAATTGTACTGTTATGATTAGTTTGACGTGAGTCGATTTGTAAAACAGATTGTAAACTGAAATCCGCTCAAGAATAAAGGCCTTATTTATTTTATTTTATTTATTTATTTATTTAATCTACAGTGAAGTATAACCAAACAAAGGCTTTCGCTCCTTTCTATTATGAGTGTAAACTTGAATTACACTGTACACGTAATCCATAATATTAATTCTGTAATTATTGCAAATATTATTCTAGATAAATTAATAAATCTGAAAATAGTTAAATCTGAATCTTTCTGAAATTAACTAATGCAATAAGGAGATTATAATATGTTGTTAACAATTTTGTGGAAATGTATAGGATTGTAAAAATATAGAAAATTTAACACCTCAATATAAACTTTTATTAAGGTTTACTTATGTTACAATACAGGCCTTACTTCAAAGTGACACGAAAACTAAGTATTTTATGAAGCATTCTTATGCGTATTACACGACACTGTGGAATTTATATTATAACTCTAGTCACTATTGCATTATTAAAGCCTTACTAAATCTTACCAAATCTCCGATTCCTTTGAAAATTAATTATTTTTTTTTAGTTACCACTCACTCCAGGTATATTTGTTTTTGATAACGCCGTATAAGCTAGGAATATGTTATTGAAATAGGATGAGAAATTATTGCAAGTGACACAACCTGACTTCTACTGGACAAATTGATGTTGCATAGCACTGACTGCAGCTCTCGTTCTCGAACTGTCTACAGTAAAATCCTTGCTATTGGGTCTCACAACTTTGATCACGATTTTCCCGTGCACCGAAACGTGATTCCCAAGCATTACAACTCCATATTCTGAGATTCCATATCCTGTAATATATAACCGTGATCAACAATACGGTAACGCTTTTATTCCCAAACGAGGTAAAATAGCAGCTATGGTGGGAAGGACTGATTCGAATTTAGCACCAAGTTCACCTTCCTCTTAAGTGCAGCGTCTGTAATCTGATGCTGTTGTTACCATAGTACCATAGCTGCTTTATGTGTAGAAGACTTGGTTGCTCCACCGTGCTTTGTGATCGTGTCATTCAACATCATAGTGCGTCAGTCAACTAGACATTATGCTCACAACCTTATAACAAATAACACACAGACTCACGTATTTCCCACTATTTATTGAGCCCAACAGCCTTGTTGCGTTCAGTGAATTCATGACGATAATAATAATAATGTTACATTATAAGTAAACTTCATATCACAAAATGTTACCAATAAGTAGAGTTGTCTTTTTTTGTATCATGGGTTTATTTAATTATAATTTCATGATGATCAAACAGTTTATCTTTTACAACCCTTTCGAAGTACAGGCTTTTTTAAGAGATAAGGATTCTCACTGTCTCTGTACATTTTCTTCTTCTTCTTATAACTCCTAACTTAATCCGTGAGTGAGTTCTTATCACTTCTTATGATTAACATTGTCATCTACAACGTTGTTACTCCGATAACTTAACTTAAAAACATATGGCACTTACAAAGTTATTTGTCGGGCCCATTTAGTTGTTTTGATAATGCCAGTTCTGGATTTGAGTTATTCATTTAATGTAATTGAACAAAACTGATATTTTATGGGATTAAAATAAAATTAGATTATGATACATGCTACAAATGCAAGAGAGACACTAAAAACATAGACTATATAATTGTTCAAACTCAAAGTGGATTATATAATTGCATCAAAACGTTGAATAATAAATAAAACTAACAAAGTTTCTTATACCAAATCTACAATTCAGTAAGAGATACTAGTCTTGTAACCAAGATTATAACACTTCAAAATAAAATGGACTATCTGTTGTGAATTTTACTAAACAGGAGGAGTTAGAGTTGAGTTTAGGTATTGTTGGCATGATGATAAACTGATAAGCGCCCAATTAAAGAGAGGGTTACTTACTGTATGTCTCCTCGGCATCAGGGCTTGAAGCAAAGAATGAGTAAAAATTTTGCAACTTTTGATTTATAGGATTCTCCCTCTTCAGACGATTTGGTTAATTACTATTAATTAGTTAATATTTGTTTAGTATTGTAATAACATTAATGGTATTGTAAAGAAGTCGTGAACCAGCTTTGAACTACGACATTATGCTACTTTTGGAATCACAAGTGATAGACACATTATCAGTTTTCTGAAGGAAATCTATAATGTTACATTTCTCATGGGAAATACATGTTTCGAGTTGTGCCAAGGTAATTAGATAAAATAAGTAGGCCTAATAGAGATGAATAAATTCACGGTCAGATATTATAGAAATTTGTTTTTATCTGATGCATTTGAAAACATTTTTTAATATAATTTTCATTTATTCCAAGCAGATTTTTCAATTATTTATCAATAGTACAAACATTCTCCAATAAAACTGCTTAGAAAAATACGGAAAAAGAGTGATTTATTGTTTATTGTTCGAATCTGTAGAATTATGGTTCTTTGGACAGGATTTTACTGACATCTCAAAATGTCCGCTAGGAGAACGGCATTATTCGTATCTGCTTATTATATTCAAATTTTGATAAATATAAACATTTATTATGCTAAGAATAATTGTTAGTATATTTGAGCAATAACAAAATGTTTATATCTCTCTTTTAATAGTAGGGTTTGGCCTGACACTTAACAGACAGACTAGAAATTCATATTTCATTTTTAATTTCCCCAGCAGATTTGTTTTATTATTTACAAAACCTCCACTGTCGGAAATTTTAAACAGAAGAATAAATTTCCACAGAAATGTTTAAATATTTGTATGGAGGAGGAAGGGTATCTGGACATACCCTGACACGGACGTACTATGTGTCTTATTCATAATGCAGGTTCAAACCCTTTCGTCATTGAAATATTTGTATCTGTAGAATCCAACCTATGAGATTTTAAACAGATTAGGGATGGAAAAACAAAAGATCATTGTACTATTGAAATTTTGAATGTAGGTAATATATATATTTAAGTAGACGGCTGGAATCACTGTTATCAACTATATGTAAATATTAAATATTTTAGCTATGTTCATGAACATATATTAAATAAACAAGAGAAATCTTATAACCCATCTAAGCAGATCGATGTATATAAAATATTCTGGTCTGGCGTATTTTTAAATTTAAAACAATTGTATCGATATCATATTCAAAAAGTACAAAATCTTCTAAAAGAGGCTTGCAGATTAGAATAGATCTGTTTAAGTGGTTTTTTTTTTTTTTTGAAAAAAATACTTTAATTCTACTATTTCTGTTAAAAGTTTAGTTTACTGATTAGACACGATTTTCGAAAGATGGTATTTTTAAGTACCAAAGTAAACCACTTTTGGGCTGAACCCCATGTTATATCGCAATGCAAACACTGAATGCGTTGAAAAGGATTATTGGAGGATTATTTGTTGTTAGGAATTGTGCTTTTATCAAATAAACTAAACATATTGGTAATATTTAGACTTTTTATGAAACATGTTACTTGAACTATTATAAAACATGCCTATACACGAAAGAAATTCAATTTTAGCTATGTAAGTTGGTGGTCCTGCACATTTTAGTTTAGATGCTAGGCATTACTTAGGACGTGTTGACTTTTTTGGGACTACTATAAATATTTGGTACACCTCTCCTGCACAAAAATAAGAAGTATTTTATAAGTACCTTATTAGTAGCCTACTTATTAAGTACTTTATATGCACTTCATATAAATTATTTTTATGTAAAGGGGAAAAAAGTATTGAAAGGCTATAATACGATTAGAAAAAACCGGAAGTATTTCAACGAATGAAAGGTTCTATGTGAACTTGACTTAAACGATGCACATTCATGAATTACACACATGATGTAGGGTCACTAGTAAATTTTTGTTAATCTAAGTCAATTTTATACTTGTTACGTCTTTTAGCCATAAGAAACAGCACTAGACTACCGATATCACACATAAGCTATACTGTGCTATATACTATATTGTACTGTATATCTTTTCAAGTAAATAAATTGAATTTTCTCAAATTTTTAATTCTTTAATAATGAAATGCAAATTTTTGTTTGACAAAAACTTAATATCCAGTTAATATCTGACCGATCATAAAAATCCTTTTAGCGTTAGTTTTTAGGACTAATTTTCCAAAATCTGTCTCTTGCATGTTATTATTAAAATTTAATGTTAATATGACATAATGTGACAGGCAACCAAAAAACGATTTTATTTTAAACACCTTGAAAATAAAAATGTAAAGACAACAGGACTGGAGTACAATACATCACGAAAAAAAACAAAATCAAAAATCCCAAAATACAAAATTTAACTGAGAGACATTCTCAGTTGTGCACCAAAACGCACAATCTGCCACTAATAAAGTGGATGAGCTAACACTCATGGCAGAAGAGCTGCACCCTGACATCTTCGTTGTCTCTGAACATGGCTTCACGGCTGACACTGTCGCTATGTTTAGAATTGACAATTACGAATTGGCTAACAATTTTCACCGAACAAACTTTAAAGGGGGTGGTGTTGCAATTTTTGTAAAATCACGAATGAAATTCCAGCCTTCAAAGTGGATTATAGCTGTGATCTAGACTTTGAAGTGGTGGGAATAAAAAACTGATCTAAATTGCGTGGGAAAAATTACTATAATTGGTCTATATAGATCTCCCAATGGGTGCAGCAATACTTTTTTTTGAAAATATTGAGACCATTCTAAATTATATCAATTCAAATTTATTGAAGTTTATCATCATTGCTGACTTCAACATCGATGTGCTAGACAACACCAACCCCCTGACCCTGCGGC
The DNA here is from genome assembly GCF_021130785.1 of Homalodisca vitripennis. Taxonomy (NCBI): domain Eukaryota; kingdom Metazoa; phylum Arthropoda; class Insecta; order Hemiptera; family Cicadellidae; genus Homalodisca; species Homalodisca vitripennis. The sequence goes on from NC_060210.1 coordinate 100,662,165, forward strand.
TACGCGACATTGTCACTTCTTTTGGCTTGATCTGGTTTCGTGAGCTCGCCCAACTAGAGTGGACTGTCACAACGAGTACAGCCATCGACAACGTCATCACAAACATCTCAGACGTTTGTGTCCTGAACACGGCCATCTCAGACCACTTCGCGCAGGAAGCCGTAATTGCACGCCCACAACCCAAAATTTGAACCGCCCCCCGTGAAAATGAAACGAGATCAAAAAACCGGAAATGTCGAGCAATTTATAAGGTCACTCAGCAAGGAATCTTGGTCTTTCTTAGAGTCTTTCGAGCGAGTGGATGAGGCTTTCGACGCGTTTTCCAACCGCTTCATTTTTTATCTAAACATAGCTTGCCATTAAAAACATTTCTCAAACAACTTGAAAAGTTCCTCAATCATTTTGAAATCATCTGTCCTGAACAGTTTGGGTTCAGAAAAAACAAGTCAACCATTGATGCTGTGACGGATCTCATCGACAACGTTGTCGATGGCCTGGAGAGGAGAGAACATGTGCTCAGGCATATTTCTCGACCTCTCCAAAGCTTTTGACTGTGTGGCATCATGCGACACTGTTGCCACCAGTTGTGGACAAGTGGTATTCGGGGTCTGCCGCACCGTTGGCTCTCGTCTTACCTCGCGGACAGAGAGCAGTGCGTGCAGATTGCGAATGCTCTGTCAGACAAAGTAAAAATGCCCTATGGTTGTCCCTCAGGGATCAATATTAGGGCCAGTCCTTTTCATATTATACGTCAAAAGACTGAATTCTTCAATCCAGAATGGAAAAGTGGTTCAGTATGCTGACGACACGACTCTCTGCATCAGATCAAAATCAAAACAAGATCTCGAGGTGAAAATCATTCATTGAGGTGAATTCATGCATTGAACATTTCTCAAAACTCAATTTGAAAACAAACAGTTCGAAATCAAATGTGATGAATTTTTGCCTTCGGCAACAAGAGCATTGGCAACGACCCGCAGTGATGGTGGATGACGTACTCTTGGAAGAAGCAGAATCCATCAAATTCCTTGGAATGTACCTTGATCGAGGACTGACATGGATGATCACATTGATAGAGTCTGCTCAAAGGTTGCTTCAGGCATTTATGTTTTACGCAACCTTTCAAAATTTTTTGTTCCATGGATGTATTGAAAACGGCTTATTTTGGTCTCATACATCCACATTTATCTTACGGCCTTAGGCTGTGGGGAAGTTGTTCTAAATACAAATTCGAAAGAGTATTAGAACACAAAAGAAAGCCATCAGAATTCTTTCAAAACTTAATCCTAGAGAGTCGTGGAAAGGACCCTTCAGGGCAGCTTGAATTGCTGACTTTAACCTGTCTCTATATTCTCGAGGTCGCCCTGTATTGTCGAATAAAATGCCATTTGGTGCAGGGCAGGGACATCCATCACTATGAAACAAGAGGCAGGGCCAAACTTTCGAACCGAGCAACACAGGACGACAGCATTCGGACATTTTGCCATCCCAGGTTGGTGTCACAATCATCAACAGGCTCCCTGAGGAAATTAAACATCTCGACAATCCCAAAACATTCAAAGCTCGACTAAAACGCCTCTTGGTGTCAAAGGCATTTTACTCCGTTGAAGAGTTCATGATGGGCCGCTGGGATGAAAATCCTTGAAATTATCAACAAACAATTTCCAGTCCTGATGTCCAGTTACCATGAAATTCCAAATACTTGTTAACTGCCTGTTTATTGACTCTCACATTTAAGTATTGTGTGTTTAATACCTCAAATGTTAACGCATGCAATGCAATTGTGAAATTGTTGATGCAATAAAGAATATTATTATTATTATTTTACTTTTAAAAACTACAATGACCGCCATTTTAAAAGGGATTTCCATAAAAAAATTAAAATTTAAAGTAATGTGCAAACGATCAAGACCAATTTCATAGCATTATATACATAATTAATAAATCATAATAAACCATAAATCATTATTAATAATATTATAATATACATAATTACATGACTTTTATCTTAAGCTACTATATTATTATATATTAAGCCTTTTGTAAAAATTCCATACAGACAGATAGACTGAAAACGAAGCGAGATGGACCATGTGTCCTATCTTATAGTTTCCAAAATCTCTTCAGTGTGCATACAATTTAGAACACACTATACGTACATACATACATATAAATACAGCGTATTCCAAATTTCGTGCACACCGAAGGGATCTTCGAAACTATAAGAGAAACAGCAAAGATTAAATGGACGAAGTTGTGCGTAATAACAAGACCAACAAATCGATGTGGTTAAGTTAATTGCTGGTTGCGTCGTTCACTCGCTGTGCTAAAATAACTGTTTGAGTCAAAATTTGCTGTCACAGTTCTCTTATTAGTACATATAATAGAAGGTGTTTTACTTGAAATCTGCATGAATTCTTTCTTGTTGTTTAATATTATAATGAAATATGTTTCAAGACCAACTAGCAGGTCGTTTACGGTCTAAGTTTTTTTAATGCAAGACCTCTTTTACTTAATAAAAAGAAATTAAATTTCTTACTGATTTCAAAAATGCCATAATGATACAATTTCCCTTTGGGTTTCGTCAAATAATTCATAAAATCCCTTTTTTTGTATGGTCAATTGAAAGGAAGTTTTGCATTTTAATGAATTGATTGAATCCTTTTTAATTCTAAAACAAGCCTGTATACAGACAATACAGACAAACAAGACGAATACAGTGAAAAGTTCAAACTGATTGGCTTGTCCATGTTTATATTCCTCAGTTTTCTCTCTTTACATACATATGTAATAAAATAATCAATTATTTAAAAACAATATTAATTGTATATACATTGATGGAACAAGTTGCATTCATAGATACATGGCAATCAATGTAGCCTACCTGAATTCAATTTGAAAAGGCTTGATACAAATTCGCTGAATCTTGTCATCCTATCAATGATGTCATAGATTAAAAACCTTTTTTTAATAAATAACTTACATTTTATTTATTTTGACAGATCATAAAATATAAATTATAGTGGTGTTAAATACGTCGTATTGTTCATGTGGTGTAGTTTATAGGCTACACTGAGTAACGTACCATAAGCTAAGAAAGTTGAGTAAAACGTAAAATATATTTAAATGTGATAAATTTTGAATGACTTTGCATCTTGTTTTCTGAATGGATAGTATGTGGGGTATTTTCATAGGCATAAATTTCTGGAGAGGTTTCCAAACTTATCAGGACTCATCTGCTCCTACGCTCCTAACCTGAATTTGTTATTACACATATTACAGGAAAAAGACCAAACCAAGAAGTATTAGAAATCATTTTAATTTTAATTTTCAAACAGTACTGAATGAACATTATTAAATAAAATTAATATAATAATCTACGATAGAGAAAACGGAATTTTATTGAATTTGAAGTTAAACACTGGCATTTTGGGTATCTAGATAATATATCTGCTTATTAAATATGATAAAGCTAGAAGAATGAGCGATTAAGGAGTTTAAACAATTTTTCATGTAGTTTAAAATAACTAGTAAAACTCAACTTTAGAACTTGTAACTGAGCATTTGTTGTTCAAGAACCCACTGAGTGCAATACATAAATCGATTTTCAATATTGGTGGGGTGTTCAACAATAAATAAGAATTTTGTAATTAGAAGACTTTGTTTAAGCCGATATCATGCGTAGCATACTTTAATTATTTTGTTTAAATACAATGAATCCTTTTTCTGCTTTGTATTCTTGGTGGAAGTGTGTAGGTTTTAATGGAAAAGACATTTTGTATACTTCCACATTAAATTTATTTAAAAAGCGCTTTCGCCGGTTAAGGCATCATCAGTTTGAATTGTTTATAGAAAAGAGCATATGTGTAAAATAGAATAAACATACGATAAAATAGAATCAAATTTAAAACTAACTATAAAGACCAAAAACTAATAAATTATAAAAGAATTATGTAGAAAAATATGGTTTGCAATTCATAATTTTGGAATGGATTTCTTTTTTCACTAATGGTATAAAAATATCACTGAAATTTACGGAAGGTTGGGAAATACAGTTATATTTTAAAACTGTCATACACGTGCTTTCAATTTTATTTCTTCTAGTCCAGGAAGATTCTTTAAACACTACACTAGACGATTCATAATTTATATGATGGTTTTCATTTACTGCATGTTCAACTAATTTAGATTTTTCAATATTTTCTTTTTCATAATTATAAATATGTTCTTTTACCCTAATTTCCACAGGTCTTGATGTTTGGCCGATATACGTCTTGTTGCATCCACAGTCAATTTTATATATCACATTCTTGGTTTCTTGTTGTTTGTTTTTCGGTTTCAATTTTGTTAAGTAGCTTCTTATATTATTTTGGGACTTAAAAATAGTGCGGATGTTAAATTTATAATTTCTTCTACGAATTTTTTCTGATGTTCCTTTTACATAGGGAATAGTTACGGGAAGTGAGATAATTAGGATTATCTTTTTTGGTAATTTGCTTGCAACTTTTGTTTTTAGCCTTAGCTCGTTCAATAATTGACGGAGGGTAGTTGTTTTTAATCAAAAGTTCTGTAGTATAATTTTCCTTTAAAATGTTATCTTTGTTATCCGTGGAAACAGACGACTCGTGCCCAGATTTCATGAAAAATTTGGAAAGGACAGTTTTTGGGTTCTATACGGTTCAGAGTCCAAAATGGAGAAAAGTAATATAACTAGACAAAGAAGGGAGAATCCATCATAAGAAATGAAGAAGTGTATGGTTGTGCATACTGTTCAATTCGATGACGGGAAAACACTAGGAGGTTATTCACTACATTGAAGTTGTGTTAGATTCTCCTTCAAAGTGGGCAAAGGATACCAAAGAGCGGTAAAATATTTGAAAGTAACAAATCGAAAAATGAGCTTATTGAAAAAAATCCGGAAGAAAATAATCAAAGCAAGATACTGTGGAATTCAGTTAGAAACCAGCATAAAGAACGAAGGGATTTGGTGGAAGTACTGAGAGAGGAAGTGTAAGACCTCATTAAAGTGTGGCATCTAGGGACGTGTCATATGCGAAAGGTAAAAAAGGATTGAAAATAACGATAGTGACAGGAATAAAAGGGCTAGTATGACGTCCAAAACTGGTTATGATCCGATAGGAAGGATACGAGAACTTGGAGATGGATAACAGCCTTAACCACTAAGGAAGAAATCTTTTATGATTTCTTAGTCTACGATATAAGTGAGTAACTTAAGAATGTGGATATAAGCTGAAGTTCATAGAAAGAGTGTACTGGAAGTTAAAATAACCAAGGGAGAATCTTTATTAGAAGTAAATCACACATAAGGATTGGAGAGGGAGGGGCGAAATTTTCAAGGAAACACAGTAGATCTAATAGTGCAGTATTCGGTTAGAGTAATAACATGCCAACAGGCAAAGACTGGATTTTGAATTAAAAGTTGTAAGGTGAATGATTATGAAGATCTTGCATGAGTGGCTAAAATTCAGACATGCTGTAAACATTGAAACAGAACGAAATCCAGCTGTTCGCATTAGTCGGAAGAACACGAAAATATAAATTGCTGCAAGAGTACGAATATTAAAGAGAAAGTAACTTATGTGAACTTTAGAATAGAATGTCGTGCAGATAGGAACATTTTTTATAATGAATGGGAGTCTTGATTATGATAGAGCTGCGAAAAAGCATGATAAGGTAATTGACTAAGCAATTTAGTAAATTTAATTACATTTTAGAAGGCTATACGAAGGAACAAAACGAGGAAGTAATGAGTTACGAGCCGATGAACCTAAGAGCATTGTCAAGTGGTAGAAACATTTGGAAGGATTAGTGCAAGACAGGAAAAAACGCCTGGAAGAAGACTCAATGTGTTAAGGGCAGAAGCCTGGAGAATAAATCTTCGACTTTCACTGGGGTTGGTGATGGGAAAAAAGGGCCTAACTCTGTCATCTCTCTAAATATTATGTTTAGTTTAGTTAAAGAGTGTTTATCGAGTAAAGTTAACATTTTTAAATAAGAAAAAGAGGATGCAACTCATTAAAAAGGGAATAACCCTTTTCAGTAGCTCTCAAACTGAATAAAATTTGTTCTCCGCATATAAGGTACGTGTGGAATAATATCAAGAGTTTTATAATGTATTCATCGCAGAAAACTTTCTTACTCGATACGGCTGGTTGAAATATTGTAAACCGAACCTTAGATCACCGTGATGTAGCTATATAGAAGCTATTCCATATATTCCAGCTACTACAACAGTCAACATTTTATCAGCTGGTCGAATAGAAAAAAAACTTATGGAAATAATCTCCCCAAGAGGGAATTTCCTTAACCATTAGTGTTGGTAAATAAAATTATGGAAGTTAAAATGAGGACAGAACAAACATCAGCCTCATGATTATGGAACGGCCAACTACACGATAACTCATATCGTACATAAGCGTGCAATATGCGATCAATCCCAGAAGAAATCGTATAACTAAATTTAATTAGTCTAGAAGCATTCCATTCGCTTAATCTGTTGGACTTGGCTTCGTGGCAGGAGATATGTTTGTTTTACTACACTTGGTTTTAGTATATGGAACGTAAGAGTATTAATATGGAATATAAACAAATCCTAGTTATGTTATGAATCTATATAACACTATCCGATAAAATATGGATACGCGAGTGTGTGCTTGTGTTTACTTACATCTTATCTATATGAATATTAGTTGACCTTAAAAGGAAAGAAAACCATTCAACTTACAAAATTAATTAAGGCAACTAGTAAAATGGATTTGGTCGTAACAGAGCTACTGCAAAATGTCATGGGAACAGACTATTCGTTGAAATATAAAAGTATAGTTTATATTTCAGCAATTTTCTAACGCAGTTCTTCGACATTTAAAATCCATAGCCTTCTTAGTAAGAGTAATTATGATGTTATATGATGGAGCTCTATGATATTTTTAACAGAAGTAGGCATATTTCAGGCAGAAGGCATGTTTCTTCAATATTCATGGTTAAAAGGGTCAGAGGGTGCTTCCAGTCATTTACAGCAAATCTTAATTGTAGGTAACAATTTGTTGCAATACGGAGTGGCAACCATGTCTAAATCTTTTATGTCTAAAATGAAATATTTCTTTATCTGATAAGACAAACTCACGTGTAGAATTAATTTAATTTATTCAGAATTACGACTTAAGGAAATAATTTATAATTTGCTACCGTAAATAAAATTGGTTTAAATTATTTTTTTAAATTTGGGTGCAAATTCTATTAAGAAGAAGACTTGTAATTGAGAATCCGGTCGATTTCAAAATCTTTGTTCGTTGGGAACTATATTGCGTCTACAAAGTTTGGTCGTTTTAATCAAAGTTCCTAAAGAACTGTTTAGTACTTACACAGGCTCCGATCGATGGATTTCTTTATTCTTTAGCGTTTCAGTTTCAGCAAAACCATCGTTACATTATCTCAACTATTTACATGCACAAACACACGTAATACATCTTTGTTAAGTGCATTCGTACAATATAAAGTCACGTAATATTAATTTAATGACTAATCAAAACAAGTATTATGGATTTTTAATTATTACTAAATTATTATTTTTGAGTAATAAATCGAATTAACTAAACTGTAACTATGTGTGTAAAAATACATAATTATTATAACCTGATATTTTTATCTCCCTTTTTACCGCAAATTCATCTCATTATTATGGCAGTTAAAGATCTGCATTATATAAGCCTCTGATTATACAAAGTTATAAATAACACAAGGTAGGAGGATCATCCGGCACGTGTCGTGTAAAACAAGGTATAAGGATGACCCGGAACGTGTCGTGTAACACAAGGTATAAGGATGGCCCGGCACGTTTCGTGTAACACACGACACCAAGGTCGCAATAAATAATTTCAAGTGTATAGTTTATTTAACTCCCTAGATTTTCTACGGACAGACAGACAATCATACAGAAAATAATGTAGGTAATTTTAATAATGTTTGTTCATGCGTGTTATTTTTTTAATATTTCGTAAGATTTCAAGACACAAAGTTTTAAGTAGTATGCATTGTGGGAATAATTTTGAACACGTTAACTACTATCGGTTCAGACTAAACGTGATACAGAGACAGTATGTACACATAAATACCTTGGTGACGTTTGTTCACCAGTTTTAACCTCAGTGGTGAATACAATTTCAAGATGGGGTTGTTCGAATTTAGCCAAAATTTTATCTCAATTATTTCATAACATAAATAAAAAATAAGTCTTGTTAAAATTGTATTGCAATTTCAAGCAATAATTATTCCGTCCTATTTTTTGATAAATCTTATGGTTTGAAGAAGGTGCCACATGAATATGTTTACAAATATAATTTCGGATTAATCTATATACATAACAGAACCTCGGCTAGTTATGCTATTTATAACTGAAGAATGCCTTTACCGATTATAAAAATCTCTGAATTTTTTGAATCTTTTCCGCCTCGACTAGCAGAACAGCTATTAAATTTATAATTTGACGGGAAAGAATCAGATAACATAAAAAATACTTTGATATACGAGTAATAGCATAGATTGAAAGAGCATTTTAAGTGTAATCAACTGTTCTGTGTAAACATTGTTTTATGACAGTACAATAATATTTTTAATTCATTAATTACTGTTTTCAATTTTCAATTCTTTTATCTTGACATTTTAGCAAATATTAAGTGTGCAGTGCTTGGTCAGTATTGTAGTGCAGATACGAAAATCAAAGTCTAGGTAGTGACATTTACTATAAATTAAAAAATTAATTTTTAAAATATATTTTTTTCTTTTCACAGAAGTAGGCGACTCAGACGTATGTATGTATATACATCCTTGATCGAGGAAACTGGGCAAAATCAACTATGGTAAAAAATTACTAAGGCCTGAATAAATTGCAATGGCCATAAAGATACATTGTCTTGGTATAAGATAAATTCAACATTGGTGTCAGAAATAAAATGCAGTCGAACTAAAAGTTCTCATACACGTGCAAATCCTGCCAAATTGCGTGCAAACGAGAGGGATGACTGCTAGTTGTAACTAACTAACCAAATCAAGTCCACGTTTTACAATATTGATATTTATATGCTTACAACAATTGTTGTGTTGTAAGGTTTCAAGATTAGGGACCAAGAGTGGAGTGTATAAATGCTCGAATGTATTATGACCATATTATATTAACATCGATATTGTGCAAATTAAACATCTAAACTAATAATGTATCTCCAGTTTGGCATTTAGAGATGACGGTCACATGTGAAATCTTCAAATCCAAAAGGTTCCAATTCACCTATATGAAGTCCTGAGTTGTAATGGATATTTTACACTCAAATTGCATTATACTGAACCTTCATAATAATATTAAGATCACTCAAGTAGAAATGTAAAAATATAAAAATTTTCTTCAACGTCATGAACCTAAAAAAGATATTTGCACAAGTTTCACGTCGCTGGAACATTTTGTGAAATACGTTTTCAATGTTAGGTCATATTTTGTGTAACTTTGCCTGTTACAATAAAGAGATTAATCAATAAATCAGTTACATATTTCCTTGCAATAGTTTATGTTAAATCAAGAATTTACAAAAACTCTCTAAGTCTAATTATATTTCCAGAATATTTCTTAACCACATTAAGGGCAATGAATCCTATTGATGGCTAAATAGGAAAAATATGCAATAGTTACGTATTCAATTTTTAATAATTCTTTGCTAATTGATGTTTAGTTATAAAAAACTATTTTATATTTTTAGTAGGATTGCTGTACTAGTTGAGACAGAAGTGTAAAGTTCTCCCTCTCCTATTTAAAGGACCATGTATAATGGGCACTTGAAAATCTACTCCACTCGTTTTTTTACCTTTGCGTCAAACCTGAAATGTCTGGCCCCGCTATTGAAACCAAACTGTTTTGGCTGCAAGGCATATACGTTACAAAAATGGCACTCATTAATGAGAAGAATGATTAAAATCATTACCAATATTAATCAATATTATTAAACAATTAAAAACATTTTAAATACTCGTTACCTCACAAGTTCTATGTAGTATTTTTAAATCATCTTTAACAGTTACAACAATACTGGAACACACTTTTATTTTTACAAAGCCTGTGTCTGTATTTAATTCTTACATCTGCGATTGCACAAATCTTTTCGCTACTTCTTACTCTTGAAGTGATACGTATATTGCTATATATCATGTTGCGTTATACTTTCAGTGTATTTCAATTTTTCTTCCTAGACTTTTCACATTAGCAATATTAGTTTATTTTATTATTCACATTATCAATATAATTAGAAAATAACTTAAGCAGTAGGTAGCCGGCTTAAACTAAATGTTTCTTCGATGGAATGTTTTAATCGAATAGAATTTGACACAGCTTTGCTACTTTTAAAATATAACTTTTGTTATGGTTATGCATGTATTGGAAACTCAACCAGTCAAATTGTTATCTTACATCCATCAATGTCTTAAAGAATACATTTAAAACTATTAATTTTGTATATAATAATTAATTTAATAGTTAATAGAGTAAAATAATTAATTTAATAATTATTTAATTTCAATTCATTTTTTATTTAATTCATTTTTAGTTTTGTTTTGTTTTCAACTCACGTACAGAATTGAAAAGTCTTATGTGAGTAACCACTGAGATGGTCTGAGATTATGAAACTTGAAACAATACATTATTTCCCAATATGATTCTCAGATTACCAAATATTTAAGCAGCAAGAATGTACATAATGATAAAATCTATTTATTGGTCACTTCTTAATATATTTCAATGAAATTAAGCTAAAATATTATATGTATTTGGACTCTCCACAATCCACATCAAATAGCTAATAAAGTGATATAGTCGTTGTAAGTATACATAATACATTAGTATAATTTATTTATATTGTGTTGTTTACAAAATTCAGGTCATACTTAATACGAGATGTAGGAATACTCGTAATATACATATATCCTACATATTTATCCCACATCTTGTATTTAAATATAAAATAAAATTTTTTACATAACACCATCTTAAGAACAAACAATAAAAATCAACCAGAGCCTCAAGAAACTAGATTATGTCTCTTACGGTAATATTAATACATTCGTGGGTTTAGGTGTTCCCCTGTTGTCACAATGTACTGAAATAACATTTCTTGCGGGCAATAACATCACAGAGTATATTACAAGTTTAAGTCTCTGATCTTTTTCTGACAGATAAGTCACGTTATGACTCATTCATAACTGACGGGACATACTGACATATCCATATACGTATTATGTCAATAATTGAGAATGAGATGTAAAGAACGAGTGTAGACTATTTTATCTAATGAAATTTGTAAATGTTATCAATTCTCGAATCTATATATTATCATCACTATTAAGACCTCAATTCTTACTCCTTCTATAACAAATTTGGCATGGACGTTATATGAGTGAATGGTAAAGGGGATCTTGCGCCAGGATCGAAACGCATTACTGTATATTAATATGTTCATGCTTTGTAATTAGATTTATTTTTAACCAAAATTTGTATGAGCTTTTTATGGAATAAATGTTAAAGTAAGATGATTTTTCTTTAATTTTTGGGTAAGAGAGTTAAGCTCCTGTGGTTTTCGCAAAACCAGAACTCATAAAGTATGATTAGATCCTCAAAACACTGTTAAACACAATATTATAACTGTCATTTTAGTAACAGAAACATCTTAGAGGTCAATGTCTACCGCTTCTCAGTGTTGGTAAGTCAGAGCTCTCAAACTAAGGATCATTTAAAGGCAATAAGCTACCAAATTCCATACAAAGGTTAGAACTTACTATGTGCGATGTCTGCTACAGCTGGAAGATCTCAGAGACCGATAACTCCAAAATGCTGAGAGCTTCAGAGGTATAAGCTACCAGACATTGGGACCTATCAGAGACTGGGAGCTACAGACGGCGGGAGCTGTCAAAGGTCGTGTACCTAAGAGTGAGAGCTCTTAAGAGCAGTTCTCTCACGGACAAGTGCAATGAGGCTAGGAGCTGTCAGGCTGTGAAATCTCTTAGATAAGGAGCTGCCAGAGCAGAGAAGATTTTTAGAGGCCAGAAGCTTTCAAAGTTTCAGAGTTACTGTATTTTCTATTCTAGAGGCTTTCAGGAATCAGTTGATTTAGTGCCCCTAATGTTCAATGCCGGGTGTCTTAGAAGTCCCACATCCAACTGAGATTAACTTTCTTATGAATAGAGACAGAGTGATTTACTTTGGGGGATATTTTTATGACAAACTGAGGAGGTTTCGACGTAAGAAAATTTTTGACTTACGACTTATGACTATACCCCATTTGGGAAAATATTTTCTTACGTCGAAAACCTCCTCAGATGGTCATATAATAAACACCCCCTAAATTAAATCATTCTATCTTTATTCATAAGAAAGTTAATAGGAGGCGTGTGTCTAAATACAAACAACTACCCAATAACTATCAAGAGCATTTCTAAAGTTTCGAGTTGTGTGTGAATCACATGAAATCCAATATTTATTTTATTTTTATGATAGTGAAACTTAGTTCAAAACACTAAATTCGATCTGTTCAAGATCTGGACATATTTGCAAAACCATTTTTCATGGAAGAGTTAGTAGGGGCATCGGGTATCACAGAACAGCCGGTATCATTATATCAAAGCTTCACACCTCCAACCTCCGAGTAGCGATGAGTGGGTAACTCGGATGAAATATAAAACTAATTTCACAATGCAATATTATCGACTCCAAAATGGGTTTGATGAATTATTTGATGAAAACCACGAAGAAAATATAATATATATAGTATTATTTATGAAATCAGTTAAAAATTTACTTCCATTTGATTAGGTAAAAAATGGGTCATTGTACTAGAAATATTTACTCAAACCCCATAGCTCCTGCTTGCTTGTCTTGTAAATTTTGTCATTATAATATTTAAAGACTAAAAGAAATTTCAAGATTTTATGTAAAAAAGTTTTAATCTAGCTACGAATAAGAAAGCTGTAACAGTTTGAAAATTTTGACCAAAAATCTTTTTGAGCGCTGCGAGTGAACAACGTAACAAATACCCAACTTGACCACATTAATGTCTTGCTCTTGTTATTACGCACTACTTTGTACATTTTATCTTTGCTGCATCTCTTATAGTTTCCAAGATCCCTTCAGTGTGCATAAAATTTGGAATACATGGTATACCAGTTCAATATAATTTAAACTGTTAATGTATAGTAATCTTAGTGTGCTGCATGGTGACATCTTTACATCCAAGTAAAGTTAAGCTATCAGTAAAACATGGAAGAATAAAATTGCATGTAAGTTGCATGTTGTCTGTGTTTCTGATCAAACATAGTGTAAAAATAAAAATTAATAATTATTCATCTTTGTGTGGTTTACATAATTTTTAAATGCGTAAGAAATACACGTGTGTTTTAATTTGTTTTTATGCAATATTACTTTTTTATATTAAATGTACATGTGATGGTAGTTAAATCAAATTTTATTTTGATTATATTTAAAAATCTTATTAAAATGTAAGAAGTGTATTCCCATAAGCGATATAAGTTATAGAGAGAAATAATGAATTGAAAAGACCTAGCAATACTGATTGCTTGTACTATAAGATCAAAGCAGCATACAGTTGAAGCTGTTGATTCAGTTCATAAAGATTACCAGACCAACAGATTAGGAATCCTACCTGAATTTTAGAGCGGGCGAAAAACATTCATTATTTATGCTATAAGGTGTACTATTTATAAAGTATTTGTTTTTTACGTTGGAAAGGTTGTTAAAACAACAGGAATTTTCGGACATTTGACATAATTAAGTGATGCGAAAAAATCATATTTTCTTTATTTAGATTAGTCCTATTTTAATTAAAGAACATAAAATATTTATGGTTTTTACTATAGGATATAAGTATCTTATATTAAGAGCTAGTAATGCAGTTCATAGAGATCACAAGACCAAAAGATTAGGAATCCTGCCTGAGTTGAAGAACAGGCGTAATAACGTTCATTATTTATGCTTTAGGGTGTAAAGAGTTTATCGTTGAAGCTAGTTATGAACAGGTAATAACATCATTCTTTATTTATGATGTTGAAAATTAAGTTCATTTATACCATTACCTACCTGGATATCCTGTTTGTATTAGAATACAAACTTTAATTATAAAAGATTTAGGCTGTTTGCAGCAGATCGTTGATTTTGGTAATACAGTTCATGTCGGCTACACCAGGTTAGCTATCTTGTTTAAGTTGGATAATCATACACATACAATATCTCCTCTTCAACACATTTATATAACATTTCACTCAGACTTCTATATGTGGTATTTTATATTCATACATATAAAAATTAATAATTATTTGTTAATATACAGCAACACGAACTCATATGTGTGTCTAGTGAAGATGTTAAAGTGGTGAATGTTGTTATTTCCTTTTATTATATAATAATTCTACTATAAATATTTTTGTTAGTTAAGTAAGAGCGTAGTTTTTTATTGATTTTAATAGTTATTTACTTACCCTTAGAAAATATCTTAAGTATATTACTTATTTTGTTGTTATATTAATAACTATTCTATATTCATCATACTGTACCCGTATATCTATCCTTTAAGTATGTTGATTCATCCATAATCTTATAATATGCATGAGATTAGATATTTTTAAGTTATTTTAATCTTAAGCATATCTGTTAAAAAATCTTGGCTGTGTACTAACTATTCATGGAAGAGGATTTATTGATAAAACAGCATGTCTGCTATCTTAACTATTTTTGGCTTAGTAGGCACTCTGATCCTATAGATTGAACGACAGTTTCATAGCTAACAGACATGCCCTGAAGAATTAATTGTCTATCTCCATTATTCCAGGAACACTAATTTTTACATGGTGTACGTATACATATATTCTTTTTTTGTTTGACTGTAATAATTAACGTTATTTAATCTAAGTTTAAAATATTGGCTTTATCAATAAGCTTTTATTGTTAATTATGACTCAACACATTATTGACACTTCTCTAATCCAAATATCTGTGTCGGAAAGTTACTGACCTACTGGCGTCTATTTGTACAGGCCTTCAATAGGGATACAACTGTAGTGATAGACTACAGTAATGAATGTGATTGTAGTGACTGTGGTTTCAATTCAGAGCTATGGTGACTGAATAACTGTCACACTATGGTTAATAGCTGGCTGTACTGGCAGCCATTTTGTATTTAGCCCCTCAGAACAATATTAAACTTCAAATGTTTAGTCGTGGGTACTGTTTAATTTTATTTATATAACTAATACACATCCAAACTCCTTAATCTTTTCGATATTTTATTGGATATTTATGAGGATAACTTGTCATATTTCATGGTTTACATTCTCAAAAATTACACAAATCACATGTTTGGACTCATATTTGTAATAAATGATATATCTCCCATAACTCTACTAACACAAAAGAAAAACCTTAAAGTTTTATATTATACTTCAAAGTGAGTTCTGTACAGCCAGTTCTTAACTAGATATAAGTGGACAACTTTACTCTTGAGATTTTATATTATTGTTGACGATTTCAAACAACTGACAGTGACCTCTGATAAACCGATAGTAACAGTGGACAACGTTACTGGTGGAGAATGTTGATCATTGTTGACGACTGCAAGTAAGTAATGGGAACACTGATAACTAATACGGATTTTTTTGGATATTATGTTTAATATTTGGTAGAAATTGACCAACGATAACGGATATTGTGGACAACTGACAAGATTTACTGATAAGTTGCTAGTATACAACTAATATCTGTTACTAACTGAACATAACATTTTGAGAGTAACATAACATTATAAGCAACCGTTAGTAACTACGGACAATAATTAGTAGTAGCTGAAGACAAATGTTAGATAATATGGTCAGTTGTTAGTAATTGTCAGAGAATAAGGGTAATTGTTAGTGACCAAGAACAAAATAACGTGGCGACGGGTGACTCGAGTCGTGGGCGAAGTCGTTGGCAGTTTTATGTAAACAAACAATGTCTTTGTGTAAAAATGGGCCAGTTCTCTAGTGGGCGGAAAGAAACATGCTGCACTTATCATCTAGCCTACAGTCCGTCTCTTCATTTATCGAGATAATATTTCCTTATGATCTACCCTTATAATCTTTCATATAACATTTGCTTTCAAAGTGTTTTCATTTGACTTAATGAATTTTATAACTAATAATATTTATAATTAAATCACACGATAAGTAATTATTTTATTCGCTATCCTGATTAAAGCAAAGTACTCAATACGTTCATTGTACTATCTTGCCGTATCATATAGTTAGAGGAAGTGACTTTTATTTATCTGTTGAGTCTATAAAATATATGTAACGCTTAATCAAATTCAATTCTAAAACATTTTATTTATTACGATTAAAGTCTTAAATTATTCCCCCTAAAAATTAATTTGAATGGTTAAGGTTGTGTTTAAGCGTAGTAAAAAAAAGTTTTAAACTGTGTACAGCCTTACTTGGGATCATAATTTTTTTTAAATAGTATAATTTAAAATAATATCAAATAATATCAAAATTATATTGCAGTTAGTATTAAATACTAAGTTGCGTTACATTTGTAAGAAATGAAATGAATACTCCTACTTCTATAGTTAACAAACTCCAGCAGCAAAATTACCCGAACAACATATTGATAAAGTTAAATATTGGTGACATTAATCAATCTAGCTGAATATATAATACATGCAATCCATAAAATAACTTAATATGTTATTCATTTTTCAACGTATATTAATGAATAATGAATTTAAAGTGCAATGTAAAAAGTTTAATTATTGTAATATCATGCAACTAAACATATACTCAGGGTAAAAAAAAACAATTAAACTGTTAAAATATAATGAAAATCCGTTGCATTATCATGAGAACATGATGACACGATAATGTAAATACAATTAATTGCTGTTCTGTGGTAGATTATAGATTTGTTAAAAGAGATGTTATTTAATTATTTCTTATTTAAGTTGTTTCTTTATCTCGGTACTTAAGGCAGAAGCTAACAAAACTGAATGTGTATTTTGCTACATAGATTACAATAACTACTCTATATATCCAGTAGCACATCTTCAACAAAAACCTTGGCCAGTAATTTGTCATCAGGAGAAATCCTTATATACATACATAATTCTGAGTCAAAATATTGAATACCGACGTAAAATCAGTATCAATATGTATTGGCACATTAGCAATAAAAGTAATAACTAAATGTTGGGCTTGCATCACAATCAGTAATTAAGTACTAGCAGATCAGTGACTTATTATTAGCCCAGTAACATAATCACTGCTAATCACTGCAAAATGTGTATTGGTTCATTACGTACATTTCGACCCGGTAGTATTATCAGCATCTAAGAACTCGCTCAGTATCAAGAACATTGACTAATTTTTTGGCCTGTAACACAATCAGTACTTGGCTCAGGAGCACACTCAGTACCTACGTATCGATCCGGTAGTATTATCAGCATCTGAGAACTCGCCCAGTATCAAGAACATTGACTAAATTTTTGGCCTGTAACACAATCAGTACTTGGCTCAGGAGCACACTCAGTACCTACGTATCGATCCGGTAGTATTATCAGCATCTGAGAACTCGCCCAGTATCAAGAACATTGACTAAATTTTTGGCCTGTAACGCAATCAGTACTTGGCTCAGGAGCACACTCAGTACCTACGTATCGACCTGGTAGTATTATCAGCATCTGAGAACTCGCCCAGTATCAAGAACATTGACTAAATTTTTGGCCTGTAACGCAATCAGTACTTGGCTCAGGAGCACACTCAGTACCTACGTATCGACCTGGTAGTATTATCAGCATCTGAGAACTCGCCCAGTATCAAGAACATTGACTAATTTTTGGCCTGTAACGCAATCAGTACTTGGCTCAGGAGCACACTCAGTACCTACGTATCGACCTGGTAGTATTATCAGCATCTGAGAACTCGCCCAGTATCAAGAACATTGACTAAATTTTTGGCCTGTAACGCAATCAGTACTTGGCTCAGGAGCACACTCAGTACCTACGTATCGACCTGGTAGTATTATCAGCATCTGAGAACTCGCCCAGTATCAAGAACATTGACTAAATTTTTGGCCTGTAACGCAATCAGTACTTGGCTCAGGAGCACACTCAGTACCTACGTATCGACCTGGTAGTATTATCAGCATCTGAGAACTCGCCCAGTATCAAGAACATTGACTAAATTTTTGGCCTGTAACGCAATCAGTACTTGGCTCAGGAGCACACTCAGTACCTACGTATCGACCTGGTAGTATTATCAGCATCTGAGAACTCGCCCAGTATCAAGAACATTGACTAAATTTTTGGCCTGTAACGCAATCAGTACTTGGCTCAGGAGCACACTCAGTACCTACGTATCGACCTGGTAGTATTATCAGCATCTGAGAACTCGCCCAGTATCAAGAACATTGACTAAATTTTTGGCCTGTAACGCAATCAGTACTTGGCTCAGGAGCACAATCAGTACCTACGTATCGACCTGGTAGTATTATCAGCATCTGAGAACTCGCCCAGTATCAAGAACATTGACTAAATTTTTGGCCTGTAACGCAATCACTACTTGGCTCAGGAGCACACTCAGTAGCTACGTATCGACCTGGTAGTATTATCAGCATCTGAGAACTCGCCCAGTATCAAGAACATTGACTAAATTTTTGGCCTGTAACGCAATCACTACTTGGCTCAGGAGCACACTCAGTAGCTACGTATCGACCTGGTAGTATTATCAGCATCTGAGAACTCGCCCAGTATCAAGAACATTGACTAAATTTTTGGCCTGTAACGCAATCACTACTTGGCTCAGGAGCACACTCAGTAGCTACGTATCGACCTGGTAGTATTATCAGCATCTGAGAACTCGCCCAGTATCAAGAACATTGACTAAATTTTTGGCCTGTAACGCAATCAGTACTTGGCTCAGGAGCACACTCAGTACCTACGTATCGACCTGGTAGTATTATCAGCATCTGAGAACTCGCCCAGTATCAAGAACATTGACTAAATTTTTGGCCTGTAACGCAATCAGTACTTGGCTCAGGAGCACACTCAGTACCTACGTATCGACCTGGTAGTATTATCAGCATCTGAGAACTCGCCCAGTATCAAGAACATTGACTAAATTTTTGGCCTGTAACGCAATCAGTACTTGGCTCAGGAGCACACTCAGTACCTACGTATCGACCTGGTAGTATTATCAGCATCTGAGAACTCGCCCAGTATCAAGAACATTGACTAAATTTTTGGCCTGTAACGCAATCAGTACTTGGCTCAGGAGCACACTCAGTACCTACGTATCGACCTGGTAGTATTATCAGCATCTGAGAACTCGCCCAGTATCAAGAACATTGACTAAATTTTTGGCCTGTAACGCAATCAGTACTTGGCTCAGGAGCACACTCAGTAGCTACGTATCGACCTGGTAGTATTATCAGCATCTGAGAACTCGCCCAGTATCAAGAACATTGACTAAATTTTTGGCCTGTAACGCAATCAGTACTTGGCTCAGGAGCACACTCAGTACCTACGTATCGACCTGGTAGTATTATCAGCATCTGAGAACTCGCCCAGTATCAAGAACATTGACTAAATTTTTGGCCTGTAACGCAATCAGTACTTGGCTCAGGAGCACACTCAGTACCTACGTATCGACCTGGTAGTATTATCAGCATCTGAGAACTCGCCCAGTATCAAGAACATTGACTAAATTTTTGGCCTGTAACGCAATCAGTACTTGGCTCAGGAGCACACTCAGTACCTACGTATCGACCTGGTAGTATTATCAGCATCTGAGAACTCGCCCAGTATCAAGAACATTGACTAAATTTTGGGTCTGTAGTACAATCAGTACTTATTTATATCAGCTCAGGAGCACGCTTAGTACCTATATATCGACCCGGTAGTATTATCAGCATCTGAGAACTCGCCCAGTATCAAGAACATTGACTAAATTTTTGGCCTGTAACACAATCAGTACTTGGCTCAGGAGCACACTCAGTACCTACGTATCGACCCGGTAGTATTATCAGCATCTGAGAACTCGCCCAGTAACAAGAACATTGACTAAATTTTGGGTCTGTAGTACAATCAGTACTTATTTATATCAGCTCAGGAGCACGCTCAGTACCAATATATCGACCCGGTAGAAATATCAGTATTTAAGAACTCGCCAAATAACAATAAAAGTGACTAAATATGGGGCCTTTAGCACATCATGCTGCACTGTATTCAGACATTAAACGGTGTAAATTTCTACACAGTGATGTTCTACAAAAGAAGATTTTGAAGATTTAAAAATACAATTACTGGTTGTCAAACATTATGAAAATGTTTTAACTAAATAAAAGCTAATAAAGTCGAATATTAGTGACATTAATCAACCTAGCTGAATATATAATACATGGAGTCCGTAAAGTTACTTAATATGTTATTAATTTTCAACTTAGTAAATTGAAACGAATCTCCATTGCGTTATCATGAGAACATGATGAGACGATAAAACAAATACAATTGCTGTTCTGTGATAGCTTATACATTTGTTAAAGGAGAGGCTATTTAAAGTTGTTTCTTTGTCTTGGTACGTAAAGCAGAAGCTAACAAACCTGAATGTGTATTTTTCTACTATATATTGATTACATAAATTACAACAAATTCTCTATCTATTCGGTAGCATATCTTCAAGCAAACATAGGCTAGGAATTTGTCGGCAGAAGAAATCTTTATACAAATACCTAATTCCGTCTCAAAATATTAAATACCGACCTGGGATCTATATCACTTTGTATTAGAACATTAGCAAAAACAGTAATAACTAAATTTTGGGCTTCCATCACAATCAGAAACCAAGTACTAGCACAAACAGTGACTAATTATTAGCCCAATAACATAAACAGTACTTGTGTATTGGCTTAGGAGCACACCAGTAAATATGAATCGACCCGGTAGTATTATCAGCATCTGAGAACTCGCCCAGTATTAAGAACAGTGATTAAATATTGGGCCTGTAGCACACCATGCTGCACTGTATTCAGACAGTAAACGGTGTAAAATGCGAAATAGCGATGTTCTACGCAAGAAGCTTTGTATTTAGACGATTTCAAAATACAAATACTGGTTGTCAAGCATTATGAAATTTTTTTAACTAAATAAAAGCTGCTTAGCTAATTTTGAGCTGGATTCTAATTACTTTAACAATTGAAATTAGAAAACACAAAAAAGCGAAATTTGGTATTTACAATATTGTATAGTTGAATTAGAAGGAATTATATTTTAGTTCTTTAATTTAAATAACTTAATATATAGTAGCTACGTAAAATATAGTACAGTTTTTCTAACTAAAAATCAATGACATTTCGACAAATTCAGGCGAGGTAAGTATGGTTGTTTAGTCCGCTTTTCTTAGTGGAAAGGCCTGTGTTACGAGTATGTCTCTCAGTCCCCTAGTCGTGCATTTGGTCCTCGACTTGCTAGTTGATCTGCTGGTTATGGAAATTTAACCATTTAAAAAATTATATTCAGAACGTATCAATTTATGCTAATGTGATAAGTAAATACCAAAACGTAATTAGATTATGAATGGAACACTTTCAGATTAGAAATATTTAATTATATTTTTAAAATTATTCATTGTTTTTTCCACGCCAGGGTGGATAGAGCAGTATATGAAAGTATTTGATCAAATTTTAAAGAGGTCTAATCGCAGAATTTCAGACCGTAAACGATACCGCTTTTTGATTGATTCGTTTGAGACATTTCAGCAATCCCTATCTCCCCCAAACTTGAATCCTCTACTATACATACCGAGTCACTGTCTAGATGAAAGAGGGGGTTAAGATGAATGGTTCAGTAATAGTGTTTATATATTGCTTCTCTTAGGGCCTATGAAATACTTGTAAACGAAAACCAGTCTCAATAAACTTTCATACTATGTTTTAAATGCTTGAATTTCAGTACGTAGTCTGGAAAAGTTCTAATGTTTAGATTAGTAGGAGTTGAGCCCTAATACCACAGTTATTTTAAAGTACTTGAGTATATGCTTGACTGTCTTACAAAAATCTAAATAAGAAATTGATTATTTCGAATATTTATCAACAGTCAATAACTAATTCAGAACTTACAGTGGGAGCGAAAATACGTCACATACGACTTACAATGCAGTAATACTAACGTACTATAAGAAACGCAAAAGATTTTCAGTAGACTGTAAGAATACAGATCGTGAAAGGCGTTCTACTCAAGAAGATATTCCCAAGGTTTAATCCCTCATTATCATTACCACTCAGCCAGGCTTTGGTCGTAGTCATAAGCGCCCTCTTAGGAGCCATTGTAGTGGCGTGATACATGGCAAGATTACCTCTTTCTTTAAAGCTGTCCCTGCAGTACAGTTTTTATTTACAAATTGAGTTCCTTATCATTAGATCTTACACTTATGCTCTTTGGCTTAAAACTAGTCTATATTTAAATAACAACTTTACGAACATTTCTGGAGACAAACTTCATTTGTGTATGTGTTAGAATGTCTTGTTTTTATAAAATATTATCTATGATTGTAATGACCAATTTATATATTTAAATATCTTTAATATGTTCGTACAATGTTGTGCTACTCCGAAAGTGGTTAAATTCCACATTATTTTGTTGTTATACGTTACAAAATTCAATGTATATAATACATTTACTAGCGTTATAATGTTAAAACGAGGCATTAGCCATTTAAATATTTTTTAATTATTAATTCAAGTTTGATTTTACCGAAAACTTTACATAACATTAAAATAAAAAAGCGAGATTAAATTCATATGAGTTCAGTTTGTTAAACTTGTATAAATCTATTTTTAATTAGAATGGAGAAATTTTAATAAACAGCTATAACACGATACAATTTTATTAATTAGTCTGTTCATAGGCCTGTTATTTACTAGTTGTATTAAAATATAGTCGTAAATATTGTTTTTTCTTCTGCAACCATAAGTAACACTTTTTCAAAAATTATGTTTTATCTCAACACCACAACATGATTGTCATTACCATGTTTGTTATAAGAGCTTTAACTTTTGTAATTAAATTTTGGATATGGCTATCATTAAAACACGTTTTGGTTTAGTTCTAGAGTATCTATTCTCATCAAACATAGAACAGTTTAATTATTTCATCAACTTTATCAAATAAGTATTATCTAACCTGGTTTGTAATTAAGTGTTAGGTTAGTTATTTACCTGAAGAAGAGATCAGATTGCAGATCTTGAAACGTAGCGTAACTCATTTTTTTTTTTTTTCACTGAAAGATAGCAAATGTCCGGAAAAATGGTGTTTCCTTCAACTAATACATAGTTTTATACGTTAAAAACATAATGATAGCCATGTAATAAGTGACGTAATAAGTGGGTCTGAATATCCTGCCTAGATAGTGACTAAGTACTATTGTAGTACTAGTAACACCGGTGTGATGCAATAATTAGACCACATATCGATAGACGGTCCAACTGTGAGTCGCTTTAGTGGTGTTGCAACACAATCAACCAACACACCGTATCCGATTCCATTAGTATCTCACCTCTGTAATAGCGACTATAGCTACGTATGTACTATTGTATTCTATACTGCAATGGCCTTTACATACTTATATTTATATTAAATTAAAGTTTTGACAAATTTGATGTTTTATATGGTCGTGGGATGCGATGGATATTATATTTAGCCATCCATATTCTCGTATAACACTCATGCTTGAGTGACTTAGTGACATTTAACGAGCAAAGTTTGATTTCATTGTTGACTTAATTGGCAATCTGAATTGTCGGAAAACACAACACAGCTGACAATATTAATTAGCGCCAAACTAATTTGTGCTGTTCGATATGTACTTATCCTTTAAACACGCATCAGTGCAATAACCGTGTCACGGGAGTAGAGCAGATAAAGTTAAAATGTACAAGAGGGGTTGAACTTTATGCAGCCATCAATAGTGTTTTAGGAATTTATCCAACATTGAAATATGTCCTTCGTCGAACCAATGAAAGTTAGATAATCAGTACCATAGTTGCCATAGTGGAAAAACTGTTGTTGTTATATTTTACGAGAATGTTAATTCATTTCTGTGCAACAGGATCTTTATGGACATTTTCTATTGTTGAGACGCCGGGAACTGGCCCGGTCGCCGGCCAACCAAGCCAAATATATCTCTTCAATTTTCAGCGTAATGACCAAGATGTGAAGTGGCAAGACGGTTTTCCTTATTTAAGTATAATATTTACAATGTTCTCTTGTTTCAGCCAAGAATGTTTATCTGTTCATAAATCTAAATAGCCCTTTCTGCCTCAACCGGAAGAAGTAAGTGAATTTTGTGAGAGCTGAAATATTAATTCCCATGCAATTTGCATGAACTCAATATCTGGGAAATCGTTCGAAATACAAATATGTCTACATCAAAACGTTTATGAAAGGATTTCAGAACATTTTTGGTTTTTCCTTTTGGTTTATAAACAACGGTTAATTTTAAAAAGTTAAAATAGATTTAAAACGGTGTAACATGTTGGTCTACAAGCATAGTCAAGGTTTTTAAAGATAAATTTTTATTACCAAGTTTCAACTTTTTCAGTAGTCCTATCGCAAGTTCTTGGTGAAAGAAAAGTTTTACAAGATTTACATGTAATCAATATGGCAAAGTTTATTAGACAGTTTTTATTAAATCTTATAAGCATTCCAGAACACCATTTTCTGTATGTTTAAAAAAACGGAGTTGTGATTTTTTAATTTTAAGGGTCGGCATATTGAGGTCGATAATTTAACTATAATATAAATATTAGTAACAAACTTTTAATAATTTAAATGATATGACGTACCTGTCTGGCCTACACAGGTAGCCGAGAAACTTACTAGATCAATTATTATACCACGTTTCTACTTTATTGGAGATTTTTGGTACAGTTTTCGTTACCATAAACCGCTTTGGGTGTTTTTAAGAAGGAAATTTTCAGCAAGTGCTTCAATGAATGTGATTAAAATAGGCTGATTATACACAACATCTACATAAAACAATTTAAGAGAATTTAAATTTCTCAAATAAGATATTTTAGATAAACTTTAATAAACAAGTAAACATTTTACGATGACTGTCTAGTTCAATTTAAAACTATTTTAAAGATAATTATTGTACACCGATATAACAAATCTAGATCCCATAAAATCATGTTGTAACGCATCTTCAGATTCTTATCGCATGAGCTGCCTCACACCGCCTACAGTCACGTTAACTAAGCATGAAAACCGTATATTTCCACAATAATAAAATAAGAAATTAGATGTAATTACCATAACATACGAAGGTACAGTTTTGCAGCAACTATAGGAATAAGGACCAATTACAACAAATATTACATGCACACCTCATTACAATATGCACATTCATATCAATCACGCACAGCAAACTCGTGTACGTTCGTACCAATGCGAAGACTAGCGTTATGATGGATATTCATTATTGTACGGTTAATATATATATATATATACAATTTTGAAATGTACCATTTGTTTTTTTAATATAACGCTACTGTTTTTGTAACACACTTAACGTTGCTTTACCATTTGACATAATGTTTAGTCTCTACAAATTCATAAACTCAAATCGACAAAATTTCAAATATAAATGTAAAAGATTCTTGTTTAGTCATGTAAATATAGTATTTGGTATTGATAAGTTGGGTATAATTTTGGTACCTGCAAATTGAAGATTTGCATTGTGGAAACAGCTTCTTCAGTTTCCGGAGATAAAATTTAAAGTGTCCTTGTTCAGGACTCGGAGGTCTTCAATAAAGGGTGGAGAGTACGAGAAATGGCGAGCAAGAGTTAGCCCGGGGGAATGTAACAGAGCCGTTTGTTTGGAGCAAAGTTTACCCATAAATTTGCAAGTTTCCTCAATATCTCCTCATATCACAAGTCGAGTAGATTCTACTTTTTCTAACGAGATAGTGCACACTAGCTCTATATGTGACTTTAGAAAGTATTAAATTTTCTGCTTAACTGAATGAAAACGTGGTAAATATTATGTGAGAATATACTTTTATAAAATTTAACTGAATTTATGTAATTGAAAATTTTAGTATTAATTGATGTTTAAATAATTTGGACTTGTTATGAAAGATGGTAGTGATTATTTATTGCAACAGCATTATAACCAATATTGACAAAACATGTTTCTAATTGAAACAACTAGTCTGAAAAAAAAAAATATATATATATATAATTAGCAATTAATTTATTTTAGTTCGTTAATTAATAAATGCATTAATCTTATTTTAAAATTAAAGTTATTTTATTAATTATTTAGTATTTCTTGGTACGTAATATTGTACAATTATAATTAGTAGACAGGTTGAATTTAAGCCAGAAACCACCAATTATAAATGTATTTAGCAAGCGACAAGGAGGATCATCTCAAGAATTAAACGCTTCGTTAACAGCGTAATAGAGTTTATTTTTGCTAAGAGAAAAACTGTAATTTCCCAGCCAAAGTTTTAAGTCAATAGACCGAGTCATGTAGTAATCAAACTTTGAATGTTTCACTTTCTCAAGATACCTCATCTTGACAACCTAACTAAAGTTTTTTATGAACTATGCTAAAGCAATATTTATTTAGGGATTTAATCTGATTATCTCTTTGAACTACGTTTTTCCTGTCTTGAAATATGCAGACTATAACTAGCTGTAATTACTTTATTTCGACGCAATAATGTTTTATTACTCGTTTACAACAGTGCCTATTTTAGAATAGATTTATTTTGTTCTAATAGTAACTGAGTATGAAATTTGTTTATTATTACAAAAGGAAACATTTGTAGAATTTGTAACGAAGTGGGATGGGGTTTGGAGAAAGTGAGCAATTAAAACTATTTATACAGGGTGTAAAAAAGTCCCGCACTGGCTTAATAATTCCCGAAAAATTATAGGTAATGCAATAAAATTTGGTACATCACTACTGCACCTATAAATCTACTTTATGAAATAACTACAATTTTTTTATGTCAGGGGATGGCCAGCAAGGCGTCAGAAGAAAATGTTAAATGAGAGGATAGGGTGAATAGTACATGAACGTTTTGTTTCAATAAATGATGGCAAATGTCCGGGAAAATCCTGTTTCCTTCACAGATTAAACTTAGTAAATGAATACTGGACTTAAAAAAAAATAGTTTTAAGGTAGTTAGTAACTCTTCCAATCCAAAGGAGAATGGTCTACAATGAATTGGGTTAGCAAATTTTTACGAAATCATAGCTCAAGACGTACATTGTTTTAAAGTGTAATGTAAGATTTAAAACAATTAGTAAAGTGTAAAGACCTACCTAAAAATAAGATATTTATATTATAATAACTGATAACAGGTTTTTTCCTTTATCATTCTTCTGCTAAACAACTTCTTCATAAAGATGTACGTCTTGAGCTATCCTTACGTTAATTTTCTTTCCTATTCTTTTTCTAATCTTCCTACAGCTGCAATGTACAGCCAATACGCTGATGCCGCGATGTGAGAGTCGCATTGTTTTTTATTTTGGAAACAACTAGTCAAAGTTTATTCTTTTATTTAACATCTAAAAGTGGTGCTGAAAAATGAATTGTATTTGATACAATTAAATGTACAAGTAAACTGCAATACCGATTATTTATTTATGATCTCAGAGTAAAGGATTGTAATTCTTTCTAATTCATAAAAATATCAATTTCTTCTTCAATAATCCCAATATTAACAGAGAAACCTTTTGAGTCTGAGACTACGCCTTTTTTATAATACACCTTCGTCTTTGGTATAAAGCAAACCTCTGCTTACTTCCACATTTCAGATTTTCTAGCTCTAAGAAAAATCTTTGGAGGGGTAATTTTTGTCTGTATGTAGGCTAATATTAACAGAAACGTATGTATTTAATTAATTATCTATCAACATACCGCCAATTACAAAAATTAACGCATTATTTAATATAAGTTCATTCCAGTATGACAAAAAAGAAGAAAGTTCACATGTGAAGGCTTTAAATAGAAATAAGTAACAATGTAAATTCATGTAGGCATGTAATAATAGTGAAAATTCAACAGCGACGTTAGAGGGAAAATTGCGACCACAAACATTAAAAAACAATGAAACACAAATGAAAGTATAAACAGCAGTAAACACAACGGTAACAGTAACAAAAAATAATAACAGTAAATAAAAATGGAAATAATAGCATCAGCATCCAAAAAGCACTTAATACCTGCGGAATAACATGCAACAAAAGAACAGAAAAATTAATCCTCTTTGAGGAGAGAAAGACAGCAAGCATTAACAATGGTTCAAATTTCATAGAGTTGATAAATTAATCTCTCTATGGCACTCCTGCTGCATTAATCCAATAAAAGTCAACACGACTGGCCGCGCCGCTGCCCAACCTCAGTATTCTCGATATAATACTATTGCAGGCATAGTTAGTCTGCTCAAATCTCCTTATAAAGATGGTCTTCGGTCAGGTTCCTCGATGGGACACGAGAGGTATGCCACTCCGAAGAACCAGATTAATTATACTCATACAAGAACAAAACTAAAATATAAATTTTACTAATTTTTACAGCATTATCAGTATTTATATCAAACACAGAAAGTTATTTTAATTTAGTGGCTAAGCTAGCTACATGTCAGCCCAGCCAGCGACTATGTTGGATGACATGTTTAGAGCAACGGTTGCTAATTGTGACAAATTTGAAAGTTTATTAGATGGTATATTCCATAACTACACTGAGCACTTCGTTTTTTTATTTAATACATTTCATTCAATAGTTATATTTTATAACTACTATTTTTGTTGACAGTATAACGATTTAGATAGCTCAAACATGGCTATTGAACTTCCTCAACTTTAAACTTCCAAATTGGCAAAGTCACTAGTTAGACCAAATACGTTCTCTATTAAGTTTTCACTCTTTTGAGTTCGAATTATGATACTGCTGTACATATTGAGTACGATGTTACACCGTATCATAGATCATTTAATGAAATTCCAACATGGCCAAGCCAACGAGGTGGACATTAAAGGGCCACAGCAAAATACCTATTATATTTTAATCATTTATGCTTATATTTTTGCTGAAGGTTAATTTTATATTACATACAAATATTATCTATATTGTTTATTGGTTTTTTACATTATTCCTTTGTGTTTAGTACAAAATATTTTGGACTACAATTTCCATAACAAGAGATCAATCGAAGTTCATTACACCCCATTGTTGTGTTAAGTGGAAACCTGATAGCTTTGTGTATCTCGAGTATCATCTGTTATTTATAGGAAAGTTTGCGGAAAGCGTAAGTGAACACAACAGAACAGAACAGATAACTCAGCGTGTCACGTGGCTAATGGAGTGAGGATATCCCTAAACAAATAGCCTTTATGTATTGCAATTCGTCATTCCCGTGTGACACCATAAAACAATGCCAGATAGTGCTCCTAACTAAACTACCACGTTTCATATTCCAAAATGATAGATTTTACTTAATAAAATAAAATATGATTAAATTTAATTGATTTAAATCTTTTTTTATCTCATAGCGAAAAATGAAAAATTAGTTATTTTTTAAATGAATCTAAAAACCGATTATTTTATTACACTTAATTATAACCATACAAATGTTTATACCATACTCCAATTCAATACACATATTCCACAATATTAGTCCTTTCGGTAATTCTAATATTCGAATTATTGCAATGGTATTAAAAGTAACGAATTTTTATACAATTATTGATTCATTTGTAACAACACATTTCTTGGTTACACGTTAAAGCTATAATTCTGTGCTTTTGCAGTCTGAGGCATTCTTAACATGATACTGAAGATTAATAAACATTTTTATTTAGTTGGATATTTGAAAATCTGGTAGGTAACTATATAAGGATGCAGTCAACTGATAATCGTATAAGTAAGGATTAAACTCAGAGACATATGTATTTTAACATGCATATTGTTTAATACATGTACTTTTAACGAGAACTGAAATCCCTAATTCACAATGAAGTGAAGCGTTTTCATGAGGTATTAGTTTAAATTATTTAAAATGTATATATAATATATATATATATAATATATATATATATTATATATATATATATATATATATATATGAAGAACAAATATTTTCAACCAAAAATATTTTTTACAGTAGTTATATTTTACTTGACAGTAAATATCCTGAAATCAGCTTTTGAAGCTTCAAACTCGTAAAGATAGCCAAGTAAAATAAAGATATATGTCAATTGCAAGACATTTATCATACTTCTACTCGTAAGATAAATTATATACTTATGACCAAAATTATAGTTTTTAGCAAAAGAACCTTTCTATAATCAAGAAAGTATTTGTATATAGTTATTTTTATCAAAGACATAATGTAAGTATTACTGACTGCACGATTCTTGGCGGATGCATTTTAATATTTCATCATCCTGACAGACCTCAGCAAGGCTTTGCCATCTTGTCTGCAAATTAAATGTGGTACTGGTGTCATCATTTCTGTTGTAGTCTAGATCAGGCCTCAGACTCGTTAACATATGATTCTCTGTAGCTCTATTATAAATTTTTTCTAAATTCTATCAATAATGTAATTCAATATCTTATCTCATTCCGAAGTAATTCCCCACCCCCTTTAAACCAATCGAAATTGTGTAATTTTTATAAATCAATCAATAATAAACAGTGTTATAAAATTCAAACGTTGTTGCACAAAATTTATTTCTTTTTTCCGGAATCATCCGGTGGTAGCAGCGGATACCATTAAGATCCCCAAATCGATCGCGTTACAGATTACAGTCATTAGAAATCCATGAGGAACTGCTGTAGAAGTTGTGTATTACTATAATGTTTGTGTTTAGACTTCTAGGTTACTATCATTCATTGTAAGAATAGCATTTTATTTTTTTAATTTGTGATTTATATTAATTATGACAATATATTATTATATGTGACAGTTAAAGTTATATAGTTTAGACTAAATGTAAGACATTTAAGTATTTCGTAATATTTTCGTTGATAATTCGCTTAACAATTCACTTAAGGATAACAAAGCCCCAAAGCTTAAAAAGAATCTCATTAGCTCGTCCGTACTCTCTGAGACCTCGATCTTTTTAATAATGCAATACAAAACATGGCAGTCGTTTGACCTTTATACATTTTTGCGTGGGTGACCTTAAGTTAGTAAGCATTAATGAACTTATTTTTATTTCCAAACTTTAAATTGGATAGTAACGATGAGTTTACAGCTCCATCGTTATTAGAAATATATGTTCAGCGAAATAACATTTTGAACTTCTCTTTCCTTGGCAAACAGTCTAAAATGTTTTCATGTCAGAAATTTCAACTGCTAATCTTTTTTTAGCCTCTTACTTGCAGGTTTGCATTGGCCGATATGACGAGTCTTTGATACGATTTATATTTCCATATTTACGTTACATCGTCATCTTAAATCAAAATATATATTTCTCAAATATTGTGTTGATGAAAGCAATGCAATGAGTTTATTTTGAACACACTACATTAGGTAGAAAACGATCTACAAAATCACTGAAATTATTTAATTCCTAATACACGAAAGATTATTTGACAGAGTTGACATTTTCAAGTTCACAATGCCACTGGAGTAGAAGGCGAACAAGCAACCCATTAACTCGCTACAAGAATGGCGGCAAGCCAACATTGTCGTGGGCGAGATATCTATCGACAAGAGCATTGAATGGTTTACGTCGAAATGGGCCAAGTTTTCTAGTGGGTGAGAGATGACTTCATAGATCGTAATTTACTACTTTATGATACATAATAACGTTCCGTATTCGCCCTCATAGTATTGGTTAATATAATCTGTTTTTAGTTTCAGATGAGTGCATGAAAAGTCTTAGTAAATAACAACAAAAATTAATATTTAGGGTAACATCAATTTTATTTTATGCCCACATAAGGTGACAGGGATCTTTACTTTAAGAAATTTGATGTTAATATTTTTAATTTTTAGATATTAAGAATCCTTAGGGGCAAATATTCTATTCCTCAATCTGTACTAATATAGTTTGTTGAATACGAAAAAGAACTCCATGGACATTTTAATGACTTTCACTGTAAAAGGGACTCATGTCACTGGAAAATGATAGAACCGAGTTCTAGCAGATAATTTTGTGCCATCGTCCTTTGTAATTAGATTTCAAGAATTTAGACAAATTATGCTATACGTTGTTCTCTAGTTCAGCAATTCTCACTTACAAGAATACCCGCATTATTTGTGAACCTGTTGAGCTTACTTAACAACAAACAGATCATATTTCACTTACCTTGTTAGCACTTCCAAACACCGCAGCGGTTTCCATAATGAACAGAGTAACTAGAAATACTACCTTGCTGAAATTAAACAGAGAGGTGAGTACTCAGCGTTCAAAATATTTGAATTAAGATTTCAATTTTGAAACTTTTGGTTATAAATTCAAATATTTTACTGCCATTTTATTTACATAAACATTTAAAAAATCATAATGGGCTCGTTAGCCGAGTAAAAATACTTGTAACTAATAAATTTAATTTTTCCCAACTTAAATAACTATTTAGATAAGTCAATATTAAATATATACCTTTTGATGTAAGTATAAAACATTTAATTTTAAGTATATTATATTTACACTGTTTATGAAAGTAAATTTTATATTTTTATGAAACGTGTTAAATATTTAATAATTGTTATGTCACAGTAAGAAGGGTGTGTAACTACTGATTCCTTCTCGACCATGTTCATAGCTTGGTAAATTACTCCAGTTGACATTAAAGTGAACTATCACACCCCAAAGGAAGTATACCAAAAATATTTTGTAGTATATCATTGGCTTTGAATGCATGGTATACATTTAGCATTCCATTAAAACTAGCACTTAACTTTAGCATTTGTCGTTACATACATTGCATACAGATTGGATCAATTCAATCATATGGAAAGGTACTAATTGTCCATTAATTAAAATAAAGTACGTTGAATATCCTTTTTCCGACTAGATCGGCTCTTTGATAATTGGGACAATATACTACCCTAATATCTAACAATTTATACAAATTCAGTCAAGTTATATGCTCTCTGAACCAGTCGGATACAATGTAATTTTGTGTAATCGTTCTTTGTAATCGGATTTCAATCATTTAAACCAATTATAACATTTATTGTTGTTTAGTTAAATAATAATAACTTATGACAGGTTTGACTCTTAAATTTATCAAATGAACCCTTTTCAGCTAAAGGTCAGGTGACTACAAGTTCAGCTTCTTCATTAACAGGATTTCTGGAGCACATTAAATCCAACTTCATCTGGTCACTTCTTGATGATGGCACATAACTAAAATTAATAATAGTAATTAGGAGTTGTAGGATAGCATTGCAAATCCATGTTCGGACATGATTTATTAGAGGTGCCCACATATTCCACAGCCTGTAGTATCACAAGAAGAAAGGCGTACCAAAATTATATTAACCATGGAAAGCCAGGGATACAAATAGAGACGGATATCACAGACAATTTTGGGGTATCAATGGAGATTACAACACTGGTTACCAGTGGATAGGAGCTGAACTCTACCGACGTAACCATGCCAGTCAACATACATCACCGCTGTGCTCTACGGCTAGCACCGACATAGTAAAACTTATCACCATTGATAATTATTTCCTCCTTTTAGTTTATTTTAATTGTTTCACATGTTTAAAGTTCTAGCGCATGACATCATTTTCTACAAGACTTCATTTAAAGTATACTTTACGATCCAAAATATAAGCAAATTTTTAAGCTTAAAATATTAAAATAATATTAAAACATGACAATGGGAAGAATTTTTTACTTAATAATACTTTTCCCTAAATCAGGATGTAGAAATGTAATGTATGTTCAGTTACTATTCGAAGCAATCGTTTTTCCTTCATAGCGTTCCTCAAGATTTAATGTAAACAAAAATTGTAATTGCTTTTAATAATAACAAAACCAATTTGTTTTCAGCTGTTGTTAGAATTGTCTTTGTGTCCAAGATGAATAATCTGAATAGCTACAAAAGCCGATCTTTGGACTAATCTCGTTTCTATTTCTGTGCTTCTAATTAGTTGTTTTGCAGTGGTTGCGGTTTTCTTACAGTGACGCAGGCTAACTCCCCGTTCTTGTGTACTCTTCGATCTAAATACGATTCCTACTCCAATCCAATTTAGTTTTTAATAGTAATACATTTATAATAATAAAGAAATTTTAATGACTATGGAAATGTCCATACCTTTAGTACACTTTGTTGTACACAGGAAATATTTAAAAAGCTCTAAATATATAACTGTGGGACACCAACTTGACGAATTCAAATTAATGTTAACAACTTAGTAATTTGGATAAGATACATGGAAAGATAATAAATATGAAACAAATCTCTCTAGTAAAAAAGATATCTAAAGTCTTAATTATTTATTAGCAATTAATATACTAGTTACTTGTAGTTAAACCATTCATATAAAAATAATAATGAATTATCAAATTTGAAAAGTATTAGTAATACATATGAAACAAGTCCCACACATATACCTACAATGACAAATTCAACATGCAGACAAGTCTTTTCCTGAAACGCTCAAAAGTTTTTAATAAGGATATTACAAAGAACAATTACGTGTATATAGAGCTTTATTATGGAGGTTTTAGGGGAAGGAAGGATGAGGGGTTTGAATTCACTGCCTTAACGAGGAGCCCTTTTTACAGGACATTAAAAATTCCTTAAATTGTCAACCTATTAAACTAAAAAGTATGTGATTGCTACCAGTATTTTTTATATGTCGTCCACGGGAGGATTTCTTGTGGTGGCCTCACTGGAGACAGCCCCTATCTTCCAACTTATAAACATGATGGGGTTGGGTCTAGATATGGGAACATTGTCCAATAACTATTATAAGCTTAATATTTAAGTTAGGATTCTAATATTTTTACTTTAAGAGGACAGTTATGAAAAACAGGGTATGGAGACGGGAATTTCCCACTATGAAAAGGGGAAGTATGAGATAGTGGGAACTTCTTCATTCCAAGAAACGAAATACCATCAGAATGTGTGTGGAATGCGGCCCTGATGGTCAAATCAATGATTCCGAGATGAGCATCTCTTCCAATGACCGACTATTCAGGATTTTGAAGACACAGTTACACAGGTTGGGTTGGGAGTGTCAGATTAAGATTAAGATTTTATGGAATTGTCATCACGTATCTTCAGAATATGGATTTATTCCATACAAGCTAGGATATGGGTATTGATTATATGTAGTTTGGAGACCGCCTGACTCTTCTTTAGTTCAATGATGCAGAAACATTGCAATAGGTGAGGTTATTGTGTTTAGTGATGCTTTTGGCCTCTTTTGATCCAGGTAAAGTCTATGTAACAGTACTCTACGTAGTCTTAATCATAATAAAAGTTAGAATATATGCTTATGTTCTCCTTGCACACTTCCTGGTGTTCTTCTCTGCACAATTCTTTCTTTTTCATTTTTCATAACGTAACTGAAAGATTCCGATTACATCAATATACTTATATTGCACTAGCCAGTCAGTGGCTCAAGCCTCTCAACTATAACATGTTCGTTCTTCCCGGCTTGTGCTAGCGTACTTTTAAAGGTCGTGCTCGCTTATCCGTTGACGGATTTCATTAAAAGATTTCATTTTATCAATACCTATTTACCAAGTTTGGTATCTTTAGCTTTAGTAGTTCTGGAGATAATAATGTTTTTATAATAAATACAAAATGGCGGGTCACGGTTTAGCGACACACTTCTCAGCCAATGTGTATAGAACATGTTTTGTTAGGAGTCATGAGTACTCACAGACGTTAGTGACACTTTTTTGTAAACACCCTGTATATTATAAATGCAAAAGTGTAGATGATTGGAATTTTGGATGTTTGATACTGAATATAAAAGCCCTTATGTACAGGGTCTGGGCGAAATTTGACACTAACATTGCCTATCTATAAGAATAAAACATAGGCATGTTTTGGTTCAAAAAAACCACCAACAAATATTATTAATTAATTTATAGTAAATAATATAGGCAATATTTTTGACAGCACGTGCCTGGCAGTGTTCCAGTATTTTTTTTCCTTTAACGAATATCAGCTGTCATAGTGAGATGCAAATAGTACTGATAAATAGTATTATCGGGAACAATGTTTACTTAAAGTAACAGTAATGATGAATTCTGACCAATTAGTTTATTTTGGACGCTTACTTAATGTACATTCAAATGTGTACATTTAGGGTACTCCAAATTGTTTGCACATAAAAATATGTACCTGATACAAGTGGAATATTTCTTGCTTTTGTTTCAAAAATATCATATGACATCGTCTTAGATCAGAAGTGTTGTCACTGAGAAAGGTACGGACATTGACTTGGTAGTGCCTCCACATTGTTCTAAAATATTTCAAGTGTTACTGAAATCGTAGCATCTATTCAATTAAATAGACTACATTGAACGGTGCACAGAATTGCGGGCAAAACCGCGAGTAACCTCTAGTTGTGTATACATCTGAATTATTCATTGTATCTGTTAACATTATTCACTGGTACTTTGTGTTGTGACAAATTGTCTTATGTGTATTGGTCTTAAAATTTCATTTCATTCGCGTTTATTTTTTGTTCTTTTCAGAATATTGCTGCTTATAATGTTTTGTATTCAATTTATTTTTTTCACGCACTAGTAAAAAGTAGTTATTTTCAAATATCCTACTCTGACTATCTGTGCATGCAATAATTATCAAAAAATTATAAATATAAGTAAATTATTATTTCAAACAATGTACATATTATTATATTTTGGAAATCTAAAACTTTTAAGTACTTAAAATGGATATTTAAGAGACTTAATAGTCTTTGTGGTAAGCATAAAATAATCTCAAATTTATGAACAGTTATATACCAAATTCTATCTCAATTTGCTTAATAACTTTTGTGTAGACTAAGATAAATAATAAAATACATTGTAATTTTATGATACATAGACTTCAATACAAAATTCAAAATAGTTATCTTAAGAAATTGTCGAAGATATTAAATATTTCATCGTTACACAAATTGAGAGCTATTTAACTTACTATTAAAGCCCTACAGCTGTTTTAATAACTATAATCAATAACATTAACTCAAAATGTTAATGTTTCATTGTTTATCAAACACTCTTTCTGTTATGAGTTAAAGGAAGTTAACCGCTATTGTAACATAAACGAAAGGGCCCACAACATGGCTTTCTGGGCTATATTTCGGGACAAAGGAATGGTCTGTTGGAAAAAAGCCATACTTCCGAAAGTGTTTATCTTAATCTACAGTGAAGTATAACCAAACAAAGGCTTTCGCTCCTTTCTATTATGAGTGTAAACTTGAATTACACTGTACACGTAATCCATAATATTAATTCTGTTATTATTGCAAATATTATTCTAGATAAATTAATAAATCTGAAAATAGTTAAATCTGAATCTTTCTGAAATTAACTAATGCAATAAGGAAATTATAATATGTTGTTAACAATTTTGTGGAAATGTATAGGATTGTAAAAAATACAGAAAACTTAACACCTCGATATAAACTTTTATTAAGGTTTACTTATGTTACAATTATTTGTGTAAGTATGTACATTTACTTTGTTATCAGCCAATCAAAAAGTTTGTTCTACTATTTCTTTAGTTTGACTGAATGATACATTTATGTAACAGATTCCACATGAAATATAAGCAGTCGTATATACGTTTTTGACCAATAATTACATTTACTTGCATATCAGGATTTTAACATGGTGTGGTGGGCTTAGTAACAAAGTGCAACAAAACAGTAGTATTGCTCTGAGTCAGCCGACCTTCAGGATTGTCGTGCAACATTGCATTCCTCTACAGTGACTAACAAATCGATCCAAGTTTTCTGAAACAGATTCGCGCATGTCATGGTTGCACTTAGTCACCGAATAACAAGGAAATCTGGCATCATAAAGGTTCCCGTTCCCAGCATGCACTATTTAGTTCTTTTATGATGGATGACTAACCCGTATCGACCACCATTTTCAGGAAGAGAGGTGTCACGTAGCATGAATTGCCTTACTTCAAAGAGACACGAAAACTAAGTATTTTATGAAGCATTCTTATGCGTATTACACAACACTGTGAAATTTCTATTATAACTCTAGTCACTATTGCATTATTAAAGCCTTTATTAAATCTTAACAAATCTCCTATTTCCTTGAAAATTAATTAATTTTTTGTTTTAGTTACCAATCACTCCAGGTATATTTGTTTTTGATAACGCCGTATAAGCTATGAATATTTTATTGAAATGGTGTAAGAAATTATTGCAGTCGTCTGATGAGGAAACCTTCGGTTTTGAAAGCCTCGCGCGAAAAAAAAAATAAATTGGAAATGATATGTATTATTTCCATTTATTAATATTTATATGGTCAATCTAGTTTAAACAGTCTGTTATTGACATGATGATAAACTGTTAGCGCCCAATTAATGATAGGGGTCACTTACTGTATATCTCGTCGTCATCAGGACTTGGAGCAGAGAATGAGGAAAAATTCTGCAACTTTTTTTATAGGATTCTCCCTCTCCAGAAGATTTGGTTAATTACTATTAATTATTTAATATTTGTTGAGTATTGTAATACCATAAGTAGTATTGTACAGAAGTGGCGAACCAGCTTTGAACTACGGCATTGTGCTACTTTTGGAAAGTGATAAACACATTATCAGTTTTCTTAGATAAACGAATTAGATAAACGAATTAATCGAGATAGTTATATTTACTGTTAGCTATTATGGAAATTGATTTGCAACCGGTGCATTTGGCAACATTGGTTATATATTTTAAATTGATTCTCCAAGCAGATTTTTCAAATATTTACCAATAGTATGTAGATTTTCCAATAAACCTGCTCAGGAGCACACAGCGGTTTCTGGTAAAATATGTAGATTAATGATACTTTGGTTTACTCAACATGTCTGCTAGGATACCGGCATTATTCATATCTGTTATATATTCAAATTTTGGAAAATATAAATATTTATTAAAGCTAACAATAATTGTTAGTCAATGTGAGCAATATCAAAACGTTTATATCTCGAATCCGGCAGATTGCTCTGAGCCCTTTTTGCAACAACTCTTGCAATAATAAGTTTAGGGCTGATACTTAACAGACAAACTAGGAATTCGTCTTTCATTTTTAATTTTCCCCCACAGATTTGTTTTATTATTTACAAAACCTCCACTGTCGGAAATTTTAAACAGAGAAATAAATTTCCACAGAAATGTTTAAATATTTGTATGGAGGAGAAAGGGTATCTGGACATGCCCTGACACGGACGTACTATGTGTCTTATTCATAATGCAGGTTCAAACCCTTTCGTCATTGAAATATTTGTATCTGTAGAATCCAACCTATGAGATTTCAAAACAGATTAGGGATGGAAAAACAAAAAAAAGCTAAATGTACTTTTGAAATTTTTAGCGTAGGTAATATATATTTAAGTAGACGACTGGAATCACCGTTATCAATTATATTTAAATATTAAATATTTTAGCTATGTTCATGAACATATATTAAATAAACAAGAGAAATCTTATAACCCATCTAAGCAGATCGATGTATATAAAATATTCTGGTCTGGCGTATTTTTAAATTTAAACAATTATATCGATATCATATTCAAAAAGTACAAAATCTTCTAAAAGAGGCTTGCAGATTATAATAGATCTGTTTAAATGTTTTCTTGAAAAAAATACTTTAATTCTACTATTTCTGTCAAATGTTTAGTTTACTGATTAGGCACGATTTTCGAAAGATGGTATTTTTAAGTACCAAAATAAACCACTTTTGGGCTGAACCCTTATGTTATACCACAATGCAAAACATTAAGCACGGTTATCTCTTAATGTGTTGATAGAGATTATTGAAGGATTATGTGTTGTTAGGACCTGTGCTTTTGCCAAATACATGAAACATATTGGTCATATATTGGACTTTTTATAAACAAGTTACTTGAACTATTATAGGAAACATTGCTCTACAAGAAATAATTTAATTTTAGCTTGTGCTGGTGTTCCTCCACATTGTTGTTTAGATGCTAGGCACCACTTAGGACGTGTTTTTAGAAACAGATGGATCGACCATGGTCTGGCAGGTCTCCTGGACTAAACTCAATTAACTTTTTTTGGGATTACCATAAATATTTGGTACACCAATTACCTATGGAAAGTATTTCAATGTAAAGGGGAAATATACTGAATGGCTATAATATGATTAGACAGAAACCGGAAGTATTTGCATGAATTAAAGTTCTTTGAGAACTCGGATTGAACTATGCATAGGTTAGATGCATAGACAAGAAGGGTGGACACATACACATGCTGTAGAATCACTAATAATTTTTTGTGAATCTAAGTAAATCTTATATATTTTACATCTTTTAGTTATAAGAAGGCCATCGATATCACACATAAGCTACTCCTATTGTATATATTTTTAAGTAAATAAATTTAATTTTCTCAAATTTTAAATTATTTAATAATGAAATTCAAATTTTTTTTATAAAAAACTTAAATTCCGTTAATATCTGTCCGATCGTTAAAATCCTTTTACCAATTATTTTTAGGACAAAATTTTCCAAAATATTTCTCTTACATGTTATTACTAAAATTTAAGGTTTATGTGACATTTCAATTTAAAAAATTACAATGACCGCCGTTTAAGAAGGAGTGTTATTAAAATTTAAAGGAATCTTTAAACTATAGATACAAATATCTATACATAATGTTATGATTTTGTCTTAAGCAACTTCTGATATATTAAGATTTGTAAAAAACCCATACAGATAGATAGACAGAAAACGAAGCGAAATAGACCATGTGTTCAAGCTGTATCTCTTAAGTGTGTTCCAAATGTTATGCGAACTGAAGGGATCTTTGAAAGTATAAGAGATGCAGCAAAGATTACATAGACGAAGTTGTGCGTAATAACACGACCAACAAATCAATGTGGTTAAGTTTATTAATTGCTGGTTGCGTCGTTCACTCGCTGTGCTAAAATACTGTAACTGTTTGAGTCAAATTTTGCTGTCACAGCTCTCTTATTAGTACCTATAATAGAAGGTGTTTTACTTGAAATGCTTTTTTAATGCAAGACCACTTTTACTTAATAAAAAGAAATTGAATTTCATACTGATTTCAAAAATGCCATAATGTACAATTTCCTTTTGGGTTTCGTCAAATAACTCATAAAATCCCTTTTTTTGTATGGTCAATTGAAAGGAAGTTTTGAATTGTAATGAATTGATTGAATCCTTTTTAATTCTAAAACAAGCCTGTATAACTACGAATACAGTGAAATGTTCAAACTGATTGGCTTGTCCATGTTTATATTCCTCAGTTTTCTCTCTTTATACGTCCTCCTGTACATACATATGTAATCAAATAATCAATTATTTAAAAACAATATTAATTGTATATACATTGATGGAACAAGTTGCATTCATAGATACATGGCTATCAATGTAGCCTTTCTGAATTCAATTTGAAAAGGCCTGACACAAATTCACTGAATTATGTCATCCTATCAATGATGTCATAGATTAAAAACCTTTTTTTAACAAATAACTTACATTTTTTTATTTTTACAGATCATAAAATATAAATTATAGTGGTGTTAATACGTCATATTGTTTGATTGTCGTAATTGATAGGCTACACTGAGTAACGTACCATAAGCTAAGAAAGTTGAGTAAAACGTAAAATATATTTAAATGTAATAAATGTTTAAATGACTTTGTATCTTGTTTTCTGAATGGATAGCATATGGGGTATTTTCATAGGCCTAAATTGCTGGAGAGGTTCCCAAACTTATCAAGAGAATGTCAGTAACAAATTGCCTCATCTGCTCCTACGCTCCTAACATGAGACCATGCATTTGTTATTACACATATTACAGTAACAAGAATTATTAGATATCCTGCTCGTTTTCATTTTCAAACAGTACTGAATGAATACTATTAAATAAAATTAATATAATAATCTACTATAGAGAAAACGGTATTTTATTAAATTTGAAGCTGAACACTGAATTTGAAAATCGAAGTTGAGTAAGGCATTTTGGGTATCTAGATAATATATCTGCTCATTAATATGTGATAAAACTAGAAGAAAGAGCTATTTAAGAGATAAAACAATAAATAATGAAGTTAAAATAACTGGTAAAACTCAATTTGAGAACTTGTAACTTAGCATTTATTCAAGAACCCACTTAGAGCAATAAATAAATCGATTATTTTCAATATTGGCGGGATGTATAATGATAAATAAGAATTTTGTAATTAGAAGACTTCTGTTTAAGCCAATATCATGCGTAGTATACTTTAATTATTGTATTTGAATACGATGAATCCTCAAATCCTACATTCATTTCTGTCTACAGAATAAAGCAAGCAATATAAATATGACGAGTGTACGTTATAACGCGCGAAGTATATCATTTTGTAATTAAGGTGCCATGTGACTAGCTCTTAATTAATAATTCCACATGAAACACTGAGACCCTTGTCGTTCCTCCCACACACCATCACAGCTACTGGATTACAACAGACATCAGCCCAACTCTTTAATTAAATTTTCAATTAATTTCCATTTTTAATTAAAGTGCTTGCAATGAAAATTTGTTTATAATAGGAATAACTTTTGAAATAAATATTGCAGAAATTTTGTATAGCGGAAATAGCAATATTTGTATTATTTGTATGGTGCTTGAACAGAATTTTGGAATTCCTGACTGAAAAATATATTTGGTAAAGACGTTATAACGTTTATATGTAGTGAACGAAGACTAGAATTGAAACGGACAACTGGATCACAGATTTCATGAAAATTTGGGAAGGACAGCAAGAAGAGAGCGAAAAGAGAGGGGAGAGAGAGAGAGAGAGAGGAGAGAGAGAGAGAGAGAGAGAGAGAGAGAGAGAGAGATGAAGAAGTTTATGGCTGTGCATATTGCTTACTTTGACGAAGGCGATACACTAGGTTCTCTTTCTAAGTGAGCGAAGGATATCAAAGGATAATATTTCAAAGTCACAAATCAAAAAAGGGCCTTACGGAAGAAATCCGGAAGAAAATAAGCAACACAAGAGACAATGGAATCCAGCGAGAAACGGAGTGTAATAAACGGAGTTATTCTTTTGCTGCAGAATTGCGCTCTCAATGAAGCAGTGGTTTGAGCTAAAAAAACCGCTAAGGAAGAATCTTTAATGATTTCTTTTTTGTATAAGAGTGAGGAAATTCAGAATGTGGATAGAAGCTGAAGTTTATAGAAATAGTCTACTGGAAGCTAAATTACCAAGGAAAGGTTTTAAAATCTATTTGAAGTAAATCACAGTTATAAAGATTTGAGAGGGAGGGGCGAAACATTCTAGGAAATAAAGTAAATCTAATAGTGCAGTATTCGGTTAGAGTAATTAACATGCCGGGATGTGATTATATTGACCTTACAAGAATGGCGAAAATTCAGACATACTGCAAACATTGAAACAGAACTAAGTCCAGCTGTTCGCATTGGTCGGAAGAACAAGAATATTTGCTGCGAGAGTAAGAATATGAAAGAGAAAAAACTTGTGTGAACTGTAGAAGAGAAGCTCTTGCAGATGGGAGCATGTTGCAGGATGAAAGAAATGTCCTGAGTATGATAGAGCCGTGAAAAAGGCATAATGAATGAATTAACTGTGCAGTTTAGTAAATTCAATTGCATTTTAGAAGACTAGACGAGGGAATAAAACAAGGAAATAATGAGTTTACGAGCCGATGAAACGAGGATTTTGAAATGTTAGAAAGATGTGTAGGGTTTAGTACAAGGCAGGAAAACTCCTAGAAGAAGACTCAATGTGATAAGGGCAGAAGCCTGGAGGATAAATCTCCAAGAGGTAATTCCCTTAACCACTTATATACTAGTGTTGGTAAATAAAATATGGAAATTGAAATGAGGACAGAACAAACATCAGCCTCGTGATTATAGAGCGGTCAACTACACGATGACTCATATCGTACATAAGCGTGCAATATGCGATCAATCCCTGAAGGATACGTATAACTAAATGTAATTAGTCTAGAAGCTTTCCATTCGTTTAATGTGTTGGACTTGGCTTCGTGACGAGATATATATGTTTGTTTTACGACACTTGGTGTTAGTATATGGAACGTAAGAGTATTAATATGTAATATAACATATCCTAGTTATGTTATGAATCTATATAATATTGTGCGACATAATATGTATACACGTGAGTGTTCTTGTGTTTTCTTACATCCTATCTATATGAATATTATTTTACCTTAATAGGAAAAAAACCATTCACCACTCGCAAAACTAATTGAGGCAACTATTACAATAGATTTGATCGTAACACAGCCACTGCACAATGTCGTGGGAACAGACTATACGATGAAATATACAAGTATATTATACTTCA
This sequence comes from Homalodisca vitripennis, assembly GCF_021130785.1. Lineage (NCBI taxonomy): Eukaryota > Metazoa > Arthropoda > Insecta > Hemiptera > Cicadellidae > Homalodisca > Homalodisca vitripennis. The sequence goes on from NC_060210.1 coordinate 100,706,786, forward strand.
ACAATTTTCTAACGCAATTCTTCAACACTTCAAATCCGTTGCCTTCTTAGTAATGGAGCTCTATGACATTTTTAATAGAAGTAGGCATATTTCAGGGAGAAGTAGGCATGTTCCTTCAATATTCATGGTTAAAAGGGTCAGAGGGTGCCATTTACAGTCATTTTGCTTCCAGTCATTTACAGCAAATCTTAATTGTGGATAATAATTTACTGCAATACAAAGTTGCAACTATGTCTAAATCTTTTATGTGGAGAATGAGATATTTATTTATCTAATAAGTCAAACCCACGTGTAGAATTAATTTAATTTATTCAAAATGATGACTGGAGGAAATAGTTTTAAATTTGCTACCGTAAATAAAATTTGTTGGTATTATTTTTTAAACTTTGTGTGAAAATTCTATTAAGAAGAAGACTTGTAATTGAGAATCCGGTCGATTTCAAAATCTTTGTTCGTTGGGAACTATATTGCGTCTACAAAGTTTGGTCGTTTTAATCAAAGTTCCTAAAGAACTGTTTAGTACTTACACAGGCTCCGATCGATGGATTTCTTTATTCTTTAGCGTTTCAGTTTCAGCAAAACCTTCGTTACATTATCTCATCTATTTACATGCACAAACACACGTAATACATCTTTGTTGAGTGCATTCTTACAATATAAAGTCACGTAATATTAATTTAATGACTAATCACAACAAGTATTATGGATTTTTAATTATTAATAAGGAAGTGTTTTGAGTAATAAATAGAATTAATTAAACTGTAAATATGTGTGTATTTTTAATATACATAATAATTATAACCTGATATTTTTATCTCCCTTTTTACCCCAAATTCATGTCATTATTACGGTAGTTATAGATCTGCATTATATAAGCCTATGAGTATACAAAGTTATAAATAACACAAGGTATCACAAGGATCATCCGGCACTTGTCGTGTAACACAAGGTATAGGGATGACCCGGCACGTGTCGTGTAACACAAGGTATAGGGATGACCCGGCACGTGTCGTGTAACACAAGGTATAAGGATGACCCGGCACGTGTCGTGTAACACAAGGTATAAGGATGACCCGGAACGTGTTGTGTAACACAAGGTATAAGGATGGCCCGGCACGTTTCGTGTAACACACGACACCAAGGTCGCAATAAATAATTTCAAGTGTATAGTTTATTTAACTCCCTAGATGTTCTACGGACAGACAGACAATCATACAGAAAATAATGTAGGCAATTTTAATAATGTTTGTTCCTGCGTGTTATTTTTTTAATATTTCGTAAGATTTCAAGACACAAAGTTTTAAGTAGTATGCATTGTGTGAATAATTTTGAACACGTTAACTACCATCGGTTCAGACTAAACGTGATACAGAGACAGTATGTACACATGAATACCTTGGTAACGTTTGTTCACCAGTTTTAACCTCAGTGGTGAATACAATTTCAAGATGGGGTTGTTCGAATTTAGCCAAAATTTTATCTCAATTATTTCATAACATAAATAAAAAATAAGTCTTGTTAAAATTGTATTGCAATTTCAAGCAATAATTATTCCGTCCTATTTTTTGATAACTCTTATGGTTTGAAGAAGGTGCCACATGAATATGTTTACAAATATAATTTCGGATTAATCTATATACATAACAGAACGTCGGCTAGTTATGCTATTTATAACTGAAGAATGCCTTTACCGATTATAATAATCTCTGAATTTTTGGAATCTTCTCCGCCCTGACTAGCAGAACAACTATTAAATTTATAATTTGACGAGAAAGAATCAGATAACGTAAAACAGATTTTTGTATACGAGTAATAGGATAAATTGAAAGAGCATGTTAAATGTAATAAACTGTTCTGTGTAAACATTGTTTTATGGAAGTACAATAATATTTTTAATTCATTATTTTAATTCATCATTTACTACTGTTTTCAATTTTCAATTCTTTTATCTTTACATTTTAGCAAATATGAAGTATGCAGTGCTTGGTCAGTATTGTAGTGCAGATATGAAAATCAAAGTCACTACCTAACATTTACTATAAATTAAAAAATTGTTTTAAAAATATGTTTTTTTCCTTTCACAGAAGTAGGCTATTTAGACGTATGTATGTACATCCTTGATCGAGGAAACGAGGCAAAATCAACTATGGTAAAAAATTACTACGGCCTGAATAAATTGCAATGGTCATAAATATACACTTTTTGATACATTGTCTTGGTCGCAACAAGATAAATTCAACATTGGTGTCAGAAATAAAATTCAGTCGAACCAAAAGTGAACATGCCAAATTGCGTGCAAACGCGAGGGGTAACTGCTAGTTGTAACTAACTAACCAAATCCTTATAACTTTATATCCTTATAACAATTAATTGTTGTCTTGTAGGGTTTCAAGATTAGGGATCAAGAGTGGAGTTTATAAATCCTTAAATGTGTTGTGACCATATTATATTAACGTCGGTATTGTGCAAATTAAACATCTAAACTAATAATGTATCTCCAGTTTGACATTTAGAGATGACGGTCACATGTGAAATCTTCATATCCAAAAGGTTCCAATTCCCCTCTATAAAATCTTGAGTTGTAATGAATATTTTACACTCAAATTGCATTATACTGAACCTACAAAAACAATATTAAGATCACTCAAGTAGAAATGTAAAAATACACGAATTTTCTTTAACCTCATGAACCTAAAAAAGATATTTATCCAAGTTTCACGTCGCTAGAACATTTTGTGAATTACATTTTAAATGTTAGATCATATTTTGTGTAACTGCCTGTTACAATAAAGAGATTAATCAATAAATCAATTACATGTTTCTTTGCAATAGGTTAGGTCAAATCAAGAATTTATGAAAACTCTCGAAGTCTAATTATATTTCAAGAATATTTCTTGACCACATTAAGGGTAATGAATCCTATTTATAGCTAAATAGGAAAAATGTGCAATAAGTACGTATCCAATTTTGAATCATTCTTTGCTAATTGATGTATAGTTATCAAAACTACTTTATATTTTTAGTAGAATTGCTGTACTAGTTGAGACAGAAAAGTAAAGTTCTCCCTCTCCTATTTAAAGGACCATGTATAATGGGCACTTGAAAATCTACTCCACTCGTTTTTTTACCTTTGCGTCAAACCTGAAATGTCTGGCCCCGCTATTGAAACAAAATGTTTTTGGCTGCAAGGTGTATACGTTACAGAAAAGGGTCTCATTAATTGGAAGAATGGTTAAAATCGTTACCAATATTGATCGATATTATTAAACAATTAAAAATTTTAAAAATACTCGTTACCTCACAAGTTTAATGTAGTATTTTGAAATCATCTTTAACAGTTACAACAAAACTGGAAAACACTGTTATTTTTACAAAGCCTGTGTCTGTATTTAATTCTTAGATCTGCGATTGCCCAAGTCTTTTCGTTACTTCTTACGTGATACGTATATGGTTATATATCACATTGCGTTATATTATACCTGTAAGTGTATTTCAATTTTTTGTTCCGAGACTTTTTCACAATGGCAATATTAGTTTATTATTTTAGGCATCTTATCAATATAATTACAAAATAACTTAAGCAGTAGGTAGCTGGCTTAAACTAAATGTTAGAATTTGGCACAGCTTCGCTACTTTTAAAATATAACTTTTTTATGGTTATACATGTATTGGAAAATCAACCAGTCAAATTGTTATCTCACATCCATCTATGTCAAAACGAATTCTTTTACAACCATTATTTTTTATATAATTAATTTAATATTTAATTAATTAATTTAATAATTATTTAATCTAACTTCATTTTTATTTAATTCATTTTTAGTTTAACTCACGTACTGAGTTGAAAAATCTTATGTAAGTAATAACTGAAATGGTCTGAGATTATAAACCTTGAAACAATACATAATTTCCCATTATGATTTATCAGATTACAAAATATCTAAGCAGAAAGAATGTACATAATGATAAAATCTATTTATTGGTCACTCCTTAATATATTTCAATGAAATTAAGCTAAAATATTATATGTATTTGAACTCTCCACAATCTACATCAAATAGCTAATAAAGTGATATAGTCGCTGTAAGTATACATATACATTTATGTGTGTGTGTGTGTGTGTGTGTGTGTGTGTGTGTGTGTGTGTGTGTGTGTTTTCTTATTATATTAATAGCATAATTTATTTATATGGTGCTGTTCACAAATTGCAGGTCATAATTAAATACGAGATGTAGGAATACTCATTATATACATATATCCTACATATTTCTCCCACATCTCGTATTTAAATATGAAATAAAATTGTTAAAATATCACCATCTTAAGAACAAACAATAAAAATCAACCAGAGCCTCAAGAAACTATATGATGTCTCTTACAGTGATATTATTACATTCGTGGGTTTTGGTGTTCCCCTGTTGTCACAATCTACTGAAATAACATTTCTTGCGGGCAATAACATCACAGAGTATATTACAAGTATAAGTCTCTGAACTGTTTCTGACAGATGAGTCACGTTATGACTCATTCTTAACTGACGGGATATACTGACGTATCCATGTACGTATTATGTCAATAATTGAGAATGAGATGTAAAGAACGAGTGTAGACTATTTTATCGAATGGAATTTGTAAATATTATTAATTCTCGAATCTATATATTATCATCACTATTAAGACCTCAATTCTTACTCCTTCTATAACAAATTTGGCATTGACGTTATATAAGTCAATGGTAAAAGGAATCGAGCGCCAGGATGGAAACGCTTTACTATAAATATTAATATGTCCATGTTTTGTAATTAAATTTATTTTTAATCAAAATTTGTATGAGCTTTTTATGGAATAAATGTTAAAGTAAGATTATTTTTCTTTAATTTTTGGGTAAGAGAATTAAGCTCCTGTGGTTTTCATAATATATGACCAGACTTCATATATTATAATAAGGTCAATGTCAACCGCTTCTCAGTGTTGGTAAAGCAGAGCTCTCAAACTAAGGACCATTTAAAGGCAATAAGCTACCAAATTCCATAAAGAGGTTAGAACTCTCTAAGAGCGGTGTCTGCTACAGTTGGAAGGTCTTAGAGACCGATAACTCTAAAATGCTGAGAGCTGCAGAGGTATGAGCTGCAAGAGATCGAAATCTGCCAAAGGACAAGACCTGTCACAGGCCGTAAGGCTCCGACAAGCCGAAAGCTACCAGACATTGGGACGTAATGCAGTAAAAGCTTGTAATGCAGTTCATAAAGATTACAAGACCAAAAGATTAGGTATCCTGCCTGAGTTGAAGAACAGGCGTAATAACATTCATTATTTATGCTTTAGGGTGTAAAGAGTTTATCGTTGAAGCTAGTTATGAACAGGTAATAACATCATTCTTTATTTATGATGTTGAATATGAAGTTCATTTATACCACTACCAACCTGGATATCTTGTTTGTATTAGAATACACACTTTAATTATAAAAGATTTAGGTTGTTTCCAGCAGATCGTTGATTTTGGTAATACAGTTCATGTCGGCTACACCAGGTTAGCTATCTTTTTTGAGTTGGGTAAGCATACACATACAATTTCTCCTCTTCAACACATTTATATAACATTTCACTCAGACGTTAATATACAGCAACACGAACTCATATGTGTGTCTAGTGAAGATGTTAAAGTGGTGTATGTTCATATTTCCTTTTATTAAATAAGTCTACTATGAATATTTTTGATAGTTAAGTAAGAGCGTAGTTTTTTATTGATTTTAATATTTATTTACTTACCCTTACAAAATATCTTAAGTATATTACTTATTTTGTTGTTATATTAATAATTATTCTATATTCATCATACTGTACCCGTATATCTATCCTTTAAGTATGTTGATTCATCCATAATCTTATAATTTGCATGAGATTAGATATTTTTAAGTTATTTTAATCTGCATATCGGTAAAGACATCTTGGCTATGTACTACATATTCATAGGAGAGGATTTATTTTCTAATGATTTAAAAACAGTATGTCTGCTATCTTAACTGATTTTGGCTTAGTAGGCACTATGATGCTGTAGATTGATTTTATATTTAGCCCCTCAGAAAAATATTAAACTTCAAATGTTTAGTCGTAGGTACTGTTTAATTTTATTTATATAACTAATACACATCCAAACTCCTTAATCTTTTCGATATTTTATTGGATATTTAGGAGGGTAACTTGTCATATTTCATGGTTTACATTCTCAAAAATTACACAAATCACATGTTTGGACTCATATTTGTAATAAATGATATATCTCCCATAACTCTACTAACACAAAAGCGTAAAAAATTTTAAGTTTTATATTATACTTCAAAGTGAGTTATGTACAGCCAGTTCTTAACTAGATATAAGTGGACAACTATACTCTTGAAATTTTATATTATTGTTGACGATTTCAAACAACTGACAGTGACCTCTGATAAACCGATAGTAACTGTGGACAACGTTACTGGTGGAGAATGTTGATCATTGTTGACGACTGCAAGTAATTAATGGGAACACTGATGACTAATAGGGATTTCTTTAGATATTATGTTTAATATTTGGTAGACATTGATCAACGATAACGGATATTGTGGACAACTGACAAGATTTACTGACAGTTGCTAGTATACAACTAATATCTGTTACTAACTGAACATAAAATTTTGAGGGTATAAGCACCGTTAGTAACTATGGGCAATAATTAGTAGTAGCTGAAGACAAATGTTACATAATATAGTTAGTTGTTAGTAACTGTCGGAGAATAAGGGTAATTGTTAGTGACCAAGAACAAAATAACGTGGCGACGGGTGACTCGAGTCGTGGGCGAAGTCGTTGGCAGTTTTATGTAAACAAACAATGTTTTTGTGTAAAAATGGGCCAGTTCTCTAGTGGGCGGAAAGAAACATGCTGCACTTATCATCTAGCCTACAGTCCGTCTCTTCATTTATCGAGATAATATTTCCTTATGTTCTACCCTTACAATCCTTCATATAACATTTGTTTTTAATGTGTTTTCATTTGCTCTTAATGAAGCTTGTAATTAATAATATTTATAATTAAATTACACGGTTAGTAATTGTTTTATTCGCTATCCTTATGAAAGCAAAGTACTCACTCGTTAATTGTACTATCTTGCCATATCATATAGTAAGAGGAGATGACTTTCAATAAAATTTAAATTTTGCGTCTATAAAATGTATTTAACGCTAATTTTAACAATATTGTCATTTATTTCGACTAAAATATATTCCTCCTAAAAACTAATTTTAATGCTTAAGTTTGTGTTTTAGCGTAGTAAAAATAAAGTTTTAAACTGTGTACAGCCTTACGTGGATCTTAATTTTTTTTAATAGTATAATTTAAAATAATATCAAATAATATCAAAATTATATTGCAGTTAGTATTAAATACTAAGTTGCGTTACATTTGTAAGAAATGAAATGAATACTCCTACATCTATAGTTAACAAACTCCAGCAGCAAAAGTACCTGAACAACATATTAATAAAGTTGAATATTGGTGACATTAATCAACCTAGCTGAATATATAATACATGGAGTCCGTAAAGTTACTTAATATGTTATTAATTTTCAACTTAGTAAATTGAAATGAAACTCCATTGCGTTATCATGAGAACATGATGAGACGATAAAACAAATACAATTGCTGTTCTGTGATAGCTTATACATTTGTTAAAGGAGAGGCTATTTAAAGTTGTTTCTTTATCTCGGTACGTAAAGCAGAAGCTAACAAAACTGAATGTGTATTTTTCTACTATATATTGATTACATAAATTACAACAAATTCTCTATATATTCGGTAGCATATCTTCAAGCAAACATAGGCTAGGAATTTGTCGGCAGAAGAAATCTTTATACAAATACCTAATTCCGTCTCAAAATATTAAATACCGACCTGTGATCTATATCACTTTGTATTAGCACATTAGCAAAAACAGTAATAACTAAATGTTGGGCTTCCATCACAATCAGAAACCAAGTACTAGCACAAACAGTGACTAATTATTAGCCCAATAACATAAACAGTACTTGTGTATTGGCTTAGGAGCACACCAGTAAATATGAAACGACCCGGTAGTATTATCAGCATCTGAGAACTCGCCCAGTATTAAGAACAGTGATTAAATATTGGGCCTGTAGCACACCATGCTGCACTGTATTCAGACAGTAAACGGTGTAAAATGCTAAATAGCGATGTTCTACGCAAGAAGTTTTGGATTTAGACGATTTCAAAATACAAATACTGGTTGTCAAGCATTATGAAATTTTTTTAACTAAATAAAAGCTGCTTAGCTAATTTTGAGCTGGATTCTAATTACTTTAAAAATTGCAATTAGAAAACAAAAAATCTAAATTTGGGATTTGCAATATTGTGTAATTGAATAAAAGGAATTTTATTTTAGTTCTTTCATTGAAATAACTTGATATCCAAGTAGCTACGTAAAATATAGTATAGTTTTCTAACTAAAATCAAAGACATTTGAAAAGTTCAGGCGAGGTAAGTATGTTTTTTTTTAGTTTTTCTTAGTGGAAAGGTATGTGTACGAGTATGTGAGTGTGTGTGTGGGTATTAGCGTGATAGTCCGTGATCTCCAATCCAAGTACATAAAATAACGAAATGCGAGCTACTGTTACTGAAGTGCAACCAACACCCAAACCAGTGGAGCATATCTTTCCTGATTCCAACAACGGCTAATTTTAAGTCCTATTTTCCAAAACGTGAAACGAGACAGGATAAATTAATTGAGGAATGAGGTTTTCCCTCAGGGTTCGTAACTGACCTCGGGGAGCATGAAACATCCATCCATCCAGATAAAGAGATCCAATGACACTCTTTTGGAGGTCCTAAACAAGAATGAGGTTGTGAATTAATAAAGATTTGTCTATATTAAAACTAATGAGCTCAGGTATGTCTAGGAATAGCTTATCTCGATTTTCAGATGATGATGCTCAATAAACCTTTTCCATAATATTCCTATTCTAACGCTGTCATAGAGTACAAAGGTTCAAAGTTCACGACTGACTTTGTAAAAAATATAAAAATACTTAATTTTAGAATGTGTGTTAATGATCCTGTTGAAGTAAACTACGTCTTGTTACGAAACACCAAATTGAGTGAAATGCATATATTTTGATCTTTTATCACTGCCTTCAATCCAAGAAACTTGGGATTGAAACAGCAAAAGAATAGGGAGTCCTAGTCGAAATAGGTTTCTCCCAATAAACATCATTTACATCAGGGGCTTTCCGTGATACTTCTTACATTTCCCATAACTGACTTTAGGCTTGCTATGAGGTTGCTGAACACCCGGAACGGGGTCTATGACTCTCTGTTTCAGGGATAATGATATAATATAAAAGGATGGACTGTCATTATGAACTCATTACCATTACTGTTTGTAGAAACATTATTAAAAATGTTTTTAAAACGTACATCATTTAGTTACCCACCAATATTTTTAGAACAGACAGAACAGTTAAACAAATTATAGTTGACCGTTATCAAAGGAATGTAGGTCAATGACTCGAGATAGCGAAGCCTATTCCCCCTCACAATTCTAATTTTACTATCTACAGCAGGTCAGTCTTTTCCAGTCCAAGGAATTTTGTCCTTTCCGGTCTCCTCCTGTCGACGTCTATGTATGGACGTCCTGTCGCCCTAAGTTACTTCAGTCAGTTCGTGAGCGTCGATGTAGCCGTGTCGTACCCTGAGTCCGTAGCGTAGCCACCACCCCCGTTGTTGAAACCGCCGGTGCGCCGTCCGCAGCGTGTGACCAGTTTTAGTGGAGTGTCAGTGTTGTCCTGTCTCTCACCTCCACAGCATTTCACATATAAACAGAACATTCTGTCTTACTATGACATAAGTCCCCTTCGTCACCATTTATGTCGGAATTTCAGAGCTTTTCTCGTTTCGTTTTCAAAAAATTTTAATTTTTATCCAACTCGAAGATTGTTCATTCTTTCCTTCATAAACTTTATTAAAATATTTAAGACCCTTCATTTAATTACTAACAAGTTATTTACACAGGATTACAAGGGGGGGGGGGTTGACCTAAATTTCTTTCTCTCATTCATTCACTATAAACAAATAACAACATGAAATTGGACACACAAGAAGGAATGTTAGTACATCAATAATATAATGTCTTTATACTAATATCAGACAGTATAATGGTTGTAGACACTATTATTAAATACTACATTTCTTAATTTTAAAGTCCTAAGGTCATGAAAATTATCCTCTTCATGTAAATATTTATATGTCATAAAAATCCCCTTCTTCTTTTAATACCTGAAAGAAAACACAAAACCTTGACTTGGCCTTTGGTTACTCAATTATGACATTTTACTATGGGGGTTATTTTTTTAATTTTATGCTGAAAGAAAAAATTGTCCAATTGTTCTTAATTGTCCAAATGTTCCAATTAATTTTCACTTAAGCGGGTCTCAAATCTTGTAGATGCACTCTTTTCAAAATGTTTAAGTCCTTGGTGTGCTGTATTATATAACTGTTCTCTGAGATAATAATCACAATCCTGTATGGTCCGTCAAATTTCCTACTCAATTTATTTCTGTGTCCAGGTATTTTACAAAACACTTCATTATTAATTTTAAACTTTCGGTGGTTTCTATTATAGGGCCTTAACTTCGAATTTTTAATAAATTGTTTATTTAAATTTTCCAACGCCTCGGCATATTTTTGACATTTCTCCTTTGGCACTAAATTTCCAAAAATCGATTTCAAGTTCCACTTTAAATCCAACTCATTGTTAGGTTTAAAATTAAACATTAAAGAATATGCGCTATACCCGGTACTGTCATTCACACACGAGTTAACTGCTTGTTGAATTTTACTTAAATCAGAGTCCCAGTTCCTTTTGCAATCACTATACAAGCATGTCAAAATTGAATTTAAGTTTCTTAAATATCTTTCAGATTTTTTACCCTGGGGGTTGTACGGAATTGTAGTGATTAATTTTACACCCCATTTAAAAAGATTTGCCCTTAATTCCTCGCTGGTGAGGTAAGTAGCGTTGTCCCTCACAATAATTTCCGGCAAACCAAAGTTTTTAAAAATATTACTCTCTAAGGCTTGCAACACCATACCTGAATTTACTTTCTTGAGAGGTACGATCCAATAAATTGTACTTTGTGAAGTCGTTCACCATGATTAAGATGTATTCATTCTGTCTTGAAGATCTAGGTAGAGGTCCAAATACATCCATGTAGATTTTCGGTAGTGGACGTGTCGAAATGTTTACATGCAGTTCACCACAGTCCCTCCAGTTAGTAGGTTTACTGCTAAGACAAATAGAACACCTTTTAACATTGGACTTCACAAACTCATTCAGATTAGGATGGTAAAACACCGCTGTAATTTTCCTTAATGTTTTATTAACTCCAAAATGCCCCCCACTTGGGCTATTATGATAATAATCAAAGACCGCCTTAAACATAGATTCGGGGAGAACTATTTTAGGGGATTTAGATCTCGAATTTGTATAATATAAAATTCTTTTTTCTACCCAAAAACCTTTGCGCTCATCATCACTACTAATGTTTTTTTAACTGTTCTTGCATAAATTCATCCTTATTCTGCTCCACTTCTAAATCTTTGGGTAAGAAAGGATAGAAATTATTTACATTACAAGTTACATTTACTACATTATTTGTACACACATATAAATCATAATTATAAGATAGGGAGTTCCGAAGCTACACAGCAAGAGCAGAGTGGCGCAGTCAATGTAACGAATTGGATTGTAGATAATAATATTCCAGAGTATTAATATTTAAATTATCAATGAGACATCCAAGACGATATAAAATATTTTTTGATTAGAAAGCTCCTAGTGAATATTCAGTATAATTTATTACTAAATTGGTTAAATATTAAATATTATCTGGTTTGTCTAAAATAAAAATCACAGTTCTAAATAAAAACAATGGATTTATTTTAAACTGGCAAATAAGTTCAACGTTTCAGAATTTTCATCACTCTATTTTCCACAAAGAATTGACAAACCGTTTAGTAAATTTAAAGTTCCTTTGGCAAGAAATAAAAATATTAATAAAATATATCAAACTAAAAATCAGAGCTCTCTTCTAAAATTAATCAATAAAGTTTTAAAATAAAAATCAAATACCACTTGGATATAACTAAAATATAAATGTTCGCTTCTAAGTTCACTCAAAAATTAAAAAAAAATTTAAACTTCTCTTTACACTAGTTGAACCTTAACTTTCACGTCTCTGCAATTCAGATTACAACTCTCTCAAACAAATTATTAATGTTCAATTAATTTCCAATTATATAACTCACAATAAAACAGTTCGAGTTAAATATTAATAAATTACCACTTTTCCAAATCCCAATTAAAGCTATTAACAAAATTCAATTTTAATTCACTTTTCTTTCAAGCATGAACCAAATGTAACTTGTATGATTCTATTATGCTCTATTGTTCCTCGAGAATAAGTTATTCAGATTGCTTTGTAGTTTCTATGAATTTAATTTTTTTCCTCAAAATCCCTCGCGGAAAAAAAATTTAAGAAACACTGCGCACGACTTACTCACGAAAATAACCAAAAGAAGGGCGAAAATTATGAGCGGGCGCTTAAATACTTCCCTTTCCAATCAACTTTGCAGGACATCCGCGGTGTTCTCTCATTGGTCCAGCTGTATCAAGCCAGGAGAACAACACTCGCAACAAGACAAGTTCTAATCAATTCAAGGCAGTCAACCTGCCTTCCTAACAATTTAAAACTACCAGTACTAACTTGCCAAAGGATTACATTTTCGTTTTTTACCCTGACTTTTCACAATCTAATCTAAAGTTAAATCCCAATATTTCGATCCCAAAATTTTTATTTAAGTTCTAATTAAAAAAATAAATCAATGTAGCTTTAAAAACGCTACACATTAAAGTTTACGAGTTACTCGTTTTAACAACCTCTGTCGCTAAGAAACATTTATATACTATTTGCCGCCATAGGACATCTCGGGGTGGGCTCATCAACTTGACGTATGCATCGCAATTATAAGTTATACTATATAAAACATGTTGTGCCGTCGAAGACACTTCCACGATTTTTCTGAACCGTATGGTTTGTATTTTACCTGTATGCCTTAAAAATTTTAGTACATTATAAAGTATTTAGAAAATACAGTATAACTGAATTTTGCTTGTTTTTCGTTTAGACTATATAGTATACTAAACTAGTAAACTAAACAGAAAATGACAATAAACATATCGAGCTATTTCTAATTTTGAAACTATTTTTTATTGGTATTTTATAAATAGCTTCAACTCTACATTAAAACGTAAACAAATAAGCACTTTATTTAAAAAAAATTGAAAGTTGTTATGCGGATTATTCAAAACATTAAACATTGCAACTAACTAAATATTATAAATTTGATACTATTATTTAAGAAATTGAAGAATTCTCTGTTCCTTAGGCTTACTGGCACAAAATATCAGGAGAAATATTATAAGGTTATATCAAAAGTAATAGCAATCGTCTTAGATATTTAAAATAGATTAAAGGTCCTTTCAGGAAGATTGTATTTTTATTCATGTTTGAAGTAAATATTTAGAGGAGATTTATAATTCATGAAAGTATTTGTTTACTTTGTAGGCTAAGATGGCAATAACGATACTGATGACTTTTGTTCCGCCAATACTACAAATTAAATGGCATACGAACAGATTTTTATAGATATGTCTGACAAGAATCAAAAACAAATTCTCAGTTATATTGTTAAATGAATTTGTAAAGTCATAATAGTTTAAGTAGCAGTAATCTTGTGGATTTTTTTGTCACTTTTCCACATTTAACATTGTTTATCTTAGGTTTTAGGCTAAAATTAAAATTTATATTTAGTTTTGAAAACATATACTACACGTTTCTAAATTACTAGAATTATTGCATAAAGATAGTGCATGAAAAGACAATTCTTAAGGTATCAGAACTATATTTAAGAATTTGTATTGAAATATTTTTAAAAAGTGTTGTGCCACCATAGAAAACAATAATACCTATATTGTTTTTTTAACTTTCTTGATTTTTGCGGCAATTTAGGCAATACTCTCACCATATATAAATTACTTTACATATATATGAATGAAAACCCTGCATATTTTAGATAGAGCTTTGCCCTAGGACTTCCACAGTTCCAATGATAATATTATGAGACACTTTGCTTAGATTAAAACAGCTGATTGTTAAAAAAACTTCGAATCGGTTATCTTGTGACGATTGTGGGTGCTCACTATATTGCATCGTTAGTTAAACTTTCAGGAAAGGACTATTATTTATAATATGTCTAGACCTTCCAAGTTATGCTCTTTAGCTATTATTGTCTAATCTATATTATCTATATATCTAATCTTATTGGGGATGAGTCCTGTGTGTTATCGGCTCCGTGTTTAAATCTAATATTATAAAGGTTTATTTAGACATTCTTTGTTTAAACGTATACTAATCGTATCCTGGGTATTTGCGTTGCACTTGTGTGAAAATGTCTTTTATTTAACTTTAGTGGTTTTGTGAAAAATCGTATAATTATTATATGATTAACTCACCACCGGCAGGTAGAACCCGTCAGAGGTTAGCTGATAAGGCCGCGCGATCGATATCTGCACCGACCTTTGACCGCTCCAGCGATAAGCCGACTCTAGCGACCGTCGAGATGTCAAAAACATTGATATCAAAGTTATCGAAGAGTGTGTCCACAAGGTGTTATTAAAGGACGATGTGTTCGGTAAACTTGTTGACAAGCTGGCCAAGCATATAAAAATATCGGTCCAAGCGGCGATTGCGGACACTTTGAGGGTGGACACCGACGAACTCAACCGCCTAAATGGACAAGTGGCATCGCTGACCAAGCAGCTAAATCGAAAGACAGATGACCTCGAACAATATCAGCGTCGGTCCTGTCTTCGGGTGTTTGGGGTACCTGAGACGACCGGAGAGGACACAGATCAGCTGGTCATCGATATCTGCCAGAAGAAGCTTGGTGTTCGCCTTCAGGAGGCTGATATCTGCCGCTCCCACCGGATTGGCGCAAAGTCCAAACCAGAACCTGATGGGACCGTGAAGCACCGACCGATTATCGTGCGCTTCATAAGCTATCGGGATCGTCGGAAGGTCTTCGGCGAGAAGAAGAAGCTACGGGGGTCTGGAATTATAATCAGGGAGGATCTGACAAAAGCCCGTCTGGACGTCTACAGGAGAGCCGTCGCTATTTTCGGACTGAAGAAGACGTGGACTCTGGATGGGAGAACAATGTACATAGACCAGGAAGGACGGAGATGCAGCGCCATCAGGATAGAAGATCTGCCGGCTGCCCCAACAACCACAGAGACTTCGCACGCACAATAAAGTATAGTTTCATAATACAGCCCTAGGATCTAAATTTTACTGGACATTAACAGGTACGTTCGATGAAGTTCCCTAAAAGACTGATTTATTTATATAAAATTATAACTTTTCTCTTTTTTTCTGTTCAACAATGTACTTTTTACCAATAGAATATTTTTAGTTATTTATTTACTTACTTTTGCAACAATTAGAATTATATTTTACGATATTTTTTATTTAACTTATTTAGTTATTTATCTTACACAACTATCGTTTAAACTGTTATCATTTCAGTTAAGTTAGATTCGTTTATATGCAGTTTTATTTTTCTATGACAAGATTTTTTTTGTCTTTTATAATTTGATATATAAGACAATTAATTGATATTAAATTTTGTGCACTAATCTTAAAAATGGCCAGGTTAATATACACTTTAGTATAAAAACTGCATAAGAAGTAGAACTTTTGAATACGTTTGTTGCCTAAGCAATACTTTATAATTACTTTTTCATATTTAAATTCTATTTATGCTTTACTATTGGATTCCAAGTGTGTTTTGATTGTGTATGTATATGTATAAAATGTACTTTAACAAGTGTAAACCATGAGTGTTAGTTACATTTTTGAGCAAAGGGGCTGAATTTTTCAATGACAATGATACATTTGTCGTACAAAAATGAATTGATTGTGTTTGAGTATTGTATGTGTGTGTGTGTGTGTGTGTGTGTGTGTGTGTGTGTGTGTGTGTGTGTGTGTGTGTGTGTGTGTGTGTTTGTAAATATTTCTGAATGTACATAACCACTGAATATTTATATAACTGTTCAAATTTCAAAATATTTTTCTCAGCGAATATATAGCTTAATCTATCATTATGTTTGATGTTATAGATAATTCGTAAGGAGTGCCTTTGATTCATTACAACTGGCTTTAAAATGGTTGGGTAGGTACCTCCAAAATGTACAATTCCATATCTCAATACACTCTCAAACCAAGAAATATAAATCTGCTTTAATTGATCTTCTTTTAAGTATCCTTTTAAATGATATAGTGCATAAGTTATTTTTCTCAATCTTTTTGATAAAATATTTACATGCTGTCTCCACTTTAAAAATTGATCAATGTAAATCCCCAGATATCTTACAAACTCAACTACCTCAATACTGGAACAAGAACAACCGTAAATACAATGATGCACGTGGCAAAACAGTTTGAAAGCATTTGTAAGATTTTCCTTAGTCTCACAGTAGTCAAAAAACATTATACACTTTGATTTACTGGTATTTATCAATAATTTATTGCTAAATAGCCATTGAGATATTTTATTTAGATCACTGTTTATTTTATTTTGCAGTGATTGCCTATTATAGGCAGAGCATACAAGTGTTGTGTCGTCCGCATAGGCAAACACAGCTGAGTGAAGGTCAATATTCAAAAGATCATTAATGTAAATCAAAAAAATAATTGGTCCTAATACCCCTCCTTGAGCTGTTCCGTACCGTACCGTAGCTCGAACACATCACTATAACATTTATTTATTTTCACAACCTGCCTTCTACCCCTGCAAAATGAATCCAACCATGCCAGTGCTGCACCCCCAATGCCATGTTTTCTACATTTATATATTCAAATGTCTATGTCTAATACATCAAATGCTCTCTGGAAGTCCAGATAAACAGCTAATGTATACATACTTTTGTCTGTAGATGCCACTATACTATTGACGTGCTTTTCTATTGCTAAATCCGTACCTCTACCCGGCAAAAACCCAAATTGATTACTGGAGAACAAAGATCTATTGTGGAAATAATTTAGTAACTGCTTTTTAATTATACTATCAAAAATCTTCGCCACAGTGCTTATAACAGATACAGGGCGGTACGAAGAAAAAAGTGATTGATCACCTGTCTTATAAATCGGCACAACTGATGCTGTTTTAAACTCTATAGGAACTATTCCCTGATCCAAAGACTTGACAAATATACTGTGGAGTAATGGCGCAAAGAGATTTACATTTTGTTTTATTGTACCAATGCCGATTCCATCAACGCCACAACTAGGCTTATTTTTTATTTGTTCAATGGCTTTTAATAATTCATCATATGTACATTCGAAATTAACAAACAGGTCCTCAAAAATATAATCATTGTTCTCTTTAAACATGTCACATCCAAAAGCGTCATGCTTCAGAGATGAAATAATAGTTGTAAAATATGAATTAAATGCGTCAGCAACAAATTTTTACCAAACTATTATTAATTTGTATACTGTCTAAGGAATTTTTCTTTCTATTAATATTTTTTTTAATAACATTCCAGTACTTTTTTGAATCGCCTTGACACTAATCTATTAATGAAGAAAA
This sequence comes from Homalodisca vitripennis, assembly GCF_021130785.1. Lineage (NCBI taxonomy): Eukaryota > Metazoa > Arthropoda > Insecta > Hemiptera > Cicadellidae > Homalodisca > Homalodisca vitripennis. The sequence goes on from NC_060210.1 coordinate 100,724,543, forward strand.
ATAATTTAACCATTTATCCCTCCGAAAGTAGGATTCATGGTCGATTTCGAAAATGCTCTCTTGCGCTACATGCCGACCTACACTCGTGTCTTGGTGATCGGGGACCTGAACACAGACCTTCTAATGACTAGACGCAACTATGACTACAATTAACTGACTATATTTGACTCGTGCAATCTGACTATACTGCCATTGAATCCCACACATCACTTATTATCAATTTTAACTATTTATTTATTTATTCGATTGACTGTCATAACTTGTGGATTGTAATCAAAGACAATATTTTAATTTTATTATTCAGTTATAAAAATTGTTATGTTGGTCGAACAGTCCAAAAGTGGAAAACCCCTCATCCTCTACAACAATTATAAATGTAGAGAGAGCCATTGTTTAAAAAATGGGGAAAGAGCATGGCGATGTCTGGGAGGAAAATGTGGAGCGACGGTGAGGGCCAATGCCGAAGCTACACAACTAGTTTCGTCTAGCGGCAAACATCACGGGCCCCACCCGGTCACCATGAGGAACTTATCCCTGTCGCCTCCGTCCGGCCGGTCTATGGTGTCTTCCGCGGCACTCGTTTGCGCCTCGACGCCTGTTTCCTCGTTGGTGCAGTCTGCCGTGACGTCCGTACCGTCCAGCAGCACTGAGCTTTCTGCGTCTGCCGCCTGCGTTTCGGTCCCTGTTGCCCCGTTGGAGCAGGATGCCGTGACCCCAGTTGCCTCTACTGGCTCTGCGTGGTGTTTGTCGGCAATGGAGGTGGCCGACCTGATTGTTGAAAATCAACAACTTAAACATCGTTTGCTGCGCTTGAAGAACAATACAAGCACGTCCTTGACCACTCTATTGAGTCGGACACTCGTCTTCTGCACTATACCAACCAAGTGTTCGTGGCGGCCACATCGTTGGTTGAGTCGCCCGTGCGCGCTTCCGTGGCTGACTGCGCCGTGCAGTGCGACCCATCACCTCGCGCTTCCGTGGCAGACTGCGCTATGCAGTGTGAGCTGCCTACTGGCTGCAGGGATCGGCGTTGTGCGGATGCTAGGGACCTCGTGGCCTACAATTGAGGTTCTGGAGGCAGAGCTGAATAGCTTGAGGGGGAAGGGGAGTAGCGGATGTACGCGTGAACAGCCTTCTGAGTGGTCGGTGGTGAGCGACAAAAGAAGACATCTTCCGACTAAAACTGATAATAAATATCAAGTTCTTTCAAGCCTACGGCATGCATCACCTCCATCGAAATCCCCTGCAATTCACAGAACTCCCAAAGAAGATCGGAAAAACGAGAAGAAAAAAAATAACAACAAACATAAAACCAATCTGCCTCTTTCTTCAATCTTTATTGAAGGGGACAACCACGTCCGTGGTTTGGTTGGCCATGTGCGGCGGAGGGTGGCCCGGAGGACGAGGGTGGATGGCTTCTGTAACCCTGGAGCGAAGCTGCTGGATGCGACGTCCGATGTGCCTCCACCTGGTACAGTTGGAGGAATTTAGCTGTGCTCGTAGGGCCCTAATACTACCCTTTCAACAAGTAAACGCTACCTGTGTGGTGGGTTGCGTTTACGTGCCAGCCGCTGAGATGAAGGCGCAACAATCGCTTTAACGACTTTAAACTAACGATTTCGATTTGTAGATTAGTATTCACAAATACGTTATTTTCAAAAACACGTTAAACAACACTATAACAACGGAATCACAAGGATAAGTCCTATTATTGCTATTATTTGGTATTATCTTATTATTTAATTCCACCACAATCAGCACTGTCATAAAACAGACTGATTTTAGCGAGTGTGGTGGGTTATTTGGGCCAATACGACTCCTGAAAGGAGGGTTTTATCCATGAGTCACAGGCTACCCCGCCACCCCTCCCGCCTATCACCACACACTCAAGGTCACGCGCGCAGCTAAAGTCCTCGAACTTAAGCTGTTGTGTTATCGTAGCCGGGACCAATGATGTCGCCTCCGGTCAGCAATGCAATGTCTACCGACACCTTGAACAGCGCATTGTGACTAGGCTACTGACCTCCAGCGTTGTCGTTTCCACCCTGCCTCACAGACACGACTTGCCACCGTGTCATCAAATTATTCAAGAGGTCGAACTATTAAACGCATATATTGAGGAACTATGCGCAAGATACCGTGGGGCGGTGGTGTTGGACTTCAACCATATCAGCAGAAGTGCCTTCACGTCTCATGGGATGCACTTGAAGCAGAGCAGCAAGCACCTTCTGGCGGACCTGCTGATTGATTGTGTGCAGAAGTTGAATCGCGCCAATCCTCGAACTTCGTCCCGGATTCCTGTCACCGCTGCCAAGCCACTACCGACACGGCCACAGAGGTCTTCCACTACCCCACTGCCAACTACCTTGGAACTGCTCATCCCCACGTGCTTCCTTGTGACTTATTCGCAGAGGCAGTTAAAAGCGGATCATCGGTAAAAAGACCTGATTCACTACCCTTTATTAATGCCATGAATCAGCAAAAAAACTGTCCGCCTTTCAATTGTGTGAATCTGACATAAAAATATCAGAATCGGGGAATTAGTAACCAAAAAGTCTCAAGAAAACCCAAATTAAATTAACAAAATTCTAAATTCAATTCAAGCATTTTCTATTGTGCACCAGAACGCACAGTCTGCCACAAATAAAGTCGACGAGCTGATGCTCATGGCATAAGAGCTGCATCCTGATATATTTGTTGTTTCTGAGCATGGCTTTACTGCTGATACTGTTGCGATGTTCAGAATCAATAACTACGAATTGGCTAGCGTTTATAACCGAACTAACTACAAAGGGGGTGGCGTGGTAATCTTTGTCAAATATCACCTAAGTTACCAGCCATTAAAATGGATTATAGTAGTGATCTAAACTTTGAAGTGGCTGGGGTAAAACTTGATCAAATATCCATTGGAAAAATCACAGTAATTGGCTTATATAGATCTCCAAATGGGTGCAGCACCACATTTTTTGACAACTTTGAAACACTCCTAAATTTCTTTCATTCAAAATTATTGAAGTTCATCATCATAGGTGACTTCAACATCGACGTTCTGGACTGCGCTAACCCCCTGGCCCAGCGGCTTCGCGATATCTTATCTTCTTTCGTTCGGTTTAACATTGTCCGTGAACTCACCAACACGAGTTTCTGCCGCGTCGAGTACGGCCATCGACAACGTCATCACAAACATCCCAGACGTTTCGGTCTCTGTTCTGAACGCGGCCATTTCGGATCACTTCGCCCAGGAAGCCATAATTACCCACTCCAAACAAAAATTTGATCATCCCTCCGTGAACATAAAACGAGATTTAAAGTCTGCAAACGTTGATCTTTTCAACAATTGTATCAGGAAGGAGTCGTGGTCATTCCTGGATTCTTTCGATGGAGTGAAGTGGAGGAAGCCTTCAATGCTTCAATGGATTTTTTAAAGCGAGTAATTTTTCATTTAAATGTCACTTGCCCATTCAAAAATTTCAAAGAGCGTTTTCAAAGGAGAAGAGATACCTGGATTACTCAGGACATTCTCAAATCAAGAGAAAGGCTCAAGTTTTACCATTCGATATATGTAGGGACCGAAAACGAACAATTCAAAACTTTTTTTCGAAATTTCAAGCAAAATTATCGAAAAGAAATAAGGATGGCCAAGGCACGAGATGTCGAAACCAAACTGAGACAATCAGACAGTTTTTCAAAAAGCGCTTGGAACATTATAAAAAACAGCACAAAACAACAAAGTTTTTCCAAATTTTCAACTCCGACACTTAAAACAACAAATAAAATAATTGATGATCCGTTTGAAGTGACAAGTGAATTTAACAAATTCTTTTCAACTGTGGCTGAACCAGACGACTCATTTTCGGATAGCCCTCGCGATGATCCATTGACGAGACCGATCTCGTCTATAGTTCTTTTTCTTGTGAGTGAGGTGGAGGTGGCCCGTATCGTGCGGGATTTGAGACCGAAAGAATCCAGTGACACCAATAGCATGTATGTGTGGTTGCTCAGGGGTTGCTTCAAATACCTCTTGACTCCAATCACCCGACTGATCAATCTTTCATTTGCTCAAGTCGTATTCCCGTCGGCATTGAAGATTGCCAAAGTTATACCAATTTTCAAAAAGGACGATCCTTGCATTCCAAGCAACTATCGTCCAATTTCTATACTCCCAGTTTTCAGCAAAATTTTTGAAAAAGCTTTTCTCAAAAAATTTGAACAATTTCTTGATCGTTACGAGGTTCTATGTCCCGAACAATTTGGGTTCAGGAAAAACAAGTCGACAATCGATGCTGTAACGAATCTCATTTACAATGTTGTCAAGTGCCTAGAGAGGCGAGAGCACGTGTTAAGCATATTCCTCGACCTCTCTAAAGCTTTTGACTGTGTGCATCATGCAACACTGTTGCACCAGTTGTGGTCAAGTGGTATTCGGGGACTGCCGCACGATTGGATCTCGTCTTATTTAAAAGATAGAGAGCAGTGCGTGCAGATTGCGAGTGTCTTGTCAGACAAAGTTAAAAATGCCCTACGGTGTCCCACAGGGATCAATATTAGGGCCAGTCCTTTTTCAACGTCAACAGATTGAATTCTGCAATCCAGAATGGAAAATTAATTGATTCAATATGCTGACGACACGACTCTCTGCATCAGATCAAAATCAAAAAACGAACTTGAAATGGAGTCATTTATTGAATTGAATTCATGCATCGAATATTTCCCCAGAATCAATCTGAAAACAAACAGTTCAAAATCAAACGTCATACATTTTTGCCTTCGACAACAACAAGAGCAAGAGCTTCGACCCGCGGTGATGGTGGACGATTTCCTTCTGGAAGAAACAGACTCCATTAAGTTCCTTGGAATGTACCTTGATCGGGGGCTGACATGGGACGATCAAATTGAAAACGTTTGCTCTAAGGTTGCTTCGGGAATTTATGTCCTGCGCAATCTTGCAAAATTTTGTTCGTTGGATGTATTAAAAATGGCCTATTTCGGTCTGATACATCCACATTTGACATATGGCTTGAGATTGTGGGGAAGCTGTTCCAAATACAGATTTGAAAGAGTTTTCATATCTTAAAAGAAAGCCGTAAGAATTCTTTCAAAATTAAACCCCAGAGAGTCGTGCAAATATGCCTTTAGGGAGCTTGGATTGCTGACCCTTCCCTGTCTCTATATTCTCGAAGTGGCCTTGTACTGCCGACTTAAATGCGAGTTGATGCGGGGTAGGGATGTCCACCAATATGGGACTAGAGGCAGGAATAACTTTCGAGTCGAACAGCACAGAACGGCAGCTTTCGAACACTTACCATCTCAAGTTGGAGTCGGACTAATCAATAGGCTCCCTGAAGGCATCAAACAACTCAATGAAACAAAAAAATTCAAAACTCGACTAAAACATTTTCTTATGTCAAAGGCATTTGACTCAACTGATGAGTTCATGATGGGCCGCTGGGATGAAAATTTTTGAAATTAACAACCACGAAATCCCCGGTTCTGATACATACAAGAATCGTATTGCATTGTATGTATTTACCTTGACCAACATCATTTATCTGATGTACTTATCTACTTTATATAGTTACGTTGACGCATGCCATGCAATATTGTAATTGTTTCACGCAATAAAGAATATTATTATTATTATCACACTGCTACTTCCCATACCCTACTCGACCTTATGGTGGTCAGTGATCCTTCCGAGGTCCTCCTTTATGGGCAGCTTCCAGTCCCTGGCATCTTACATCATGACCTCATATACTGTGTTCTAAAAACTAAAACTCCTAGTGCTAAGTCTTTTTTTATAACCTACAGAGATTTTAAAAATATTGATGAATGTTCTTTTGCTTGTGATGTTGAAAATACGCCTTGGTAGTCCATTACCCACCTTGAAACAGTCGATAAAATGGTTGACAGGTTTAATTCCTTTGTTCTGGGTCTATATGATAAGCACGCTCCATTAATTACAAGGAGAGTTTCTAAGAAGCGCCCCGTCCCCTGGTTAACACCTGCTATATGCAGTCTTATGGCTCAGCGCGACTCTTTGTACCGCAGAGCTCGTAGAACTAATGACCCAGACATCCTCGCTCAGTATCGTCAGCTCCGCAATAGAGTTAAACAGGACCTTCGTAACTCTCGGCTGCGATATATTCACAGTTTGTTTCCTGATAAAAGATCCTCATCCACCGAAATGTGGCGGAATGTTAAATCTTTAGGCATGGGCAAGCAGAAAACGGATATTCACTGCAATATACCATTAAACGAACTTAATGATTTTTTTATTACTGCATCACAATCAACTAATCCAAATGCTATTGAATCATTTCTGCAAGAACTAGACAACCAACCTCCACCCATCTTCCCATATGAGAAATTCACTTTTCAACATATCCTCCAGGTTGACACTCTACGAGCTATAAAGAGGATTAAAACTAATGCCACCGGAACTGATAAAATATCTATTAAGATGCTGAAAAAGATCCTTTATGCCGTGCTTCCTGTGGTGACTGTTATATATAACAAATCTTTAACCACTGGAGTTTTTCCTGAACATTAGAAGTCTACCCTTATCCGTCCAACAAATAAAATTTCTTCTCCCACTGAAGCAAAAGATTTCAGGCCAATCAGCATTCTCCCTGCTCTTTCAAAGGGTTTGGAAAGAATAGTCCACTGTCAAATTTCAATATTCCTAAAAGAAAAGAAAATTTTGAATAAGTTTCAATCAGGATTTCGATCAAATCATAGCACTGAAACGGCGCTTCTCAGTGTTACTGATGACATTCGCCAAGCGATGGATAGAAGTCAGTGCACTATTATGGCATTGTTTGATTTCTCCAAGGCATTTGACTGTGTTATATTCGGTTTGTTGTTGAGAAAGCTGCGTGCTTTAGGATTTTCCGAGGTTAGTACTACCTGGATTAAATCTTATCTCTCGAATCGGCGGCAGTGTGAAGTGTGGCTGACACAGTATCTGACTACAGGATTCTCACTGGTGGTGTGCCGCAAGGTTCATTACTGGGACCTCTTTTATTTTTACTCTACGTAACTGACATTTGTACAGTACTTACATTCACTAGATATCACATGTATGCTGACGATTTACAAATTTACGCCCACTGTGGGGTCCGTGATATACAAACGACAATACGCAACATAAACTTGACATTCAAAAACTTGTGGAATGGACAACGAAACACGGACTGAAGCTTAACGAAAACAAAACCCAAACGATTATCATCTCTCACTCATGACTAAAGAACTATATAGACACAAATAATATGCCCAAAATTTCTGTAAATAACGTTTCTCTTCAGTACTGTGACAAAGTGAAACATTTGGGTCTAACTATGAACACAACTCTTGGGTGGTGTGATGCTGTTGTGGGCATCTGTAAGAAGGTGTTTGCTTCAGTTCACTCACTAAAGAGGATGCAGCACTTCTTGCCAGAACGTGTGAAACTTTTACTGGTAAAAAGGCTCATTTTTTCTCATTCTTCATATTGTAACTTTATAATCAATGATATGACTGTGGATCTGGCTAACAAATTGCAGCGATGTCATAACTACTGTTTACGTTTTGTATTTGATCTAAGACATGACAACCATATAACGCATATCTATATTCAAAATTCCATTCTAAAATTGGCAGATACAAGATTATTAAAAATTCTTATTTTGGTGTATTCTAGTCTTAACTCTGGAGAGCCTATATATCTGGCTGACAAATTCAAATTGATCTCTGAAACAAGCGCAAGAGAGACAAGAATGGCCTCATCAATTCTTCTTATTCCCCGCCATCGAACCTCAACTTACAACAAATCATTTGTCGTTACTGCTTGTCGAGCTTGGAGTTCCCTTCCTAACCATATTAAGTCAGAAGGGAGTCGAAACCGGTTTGCAGCCTTACTGAAAGCTAAATTGCTAGAAACGATGTCAGCGATGGGTTAGTTGGGGTAGATTTGGAGGACGGATAGGGTGCTAGTGAATGTGTGTATGAATTTATTGTATGAATGTATGTGTACTAAATTCTTAAAGATACCTTTATTATATAATTTTCTTATATTTTAACTGTAGTAGTTTTATTTTACTTAAGTTTTATATTATTATATTAAGGTTAATAGTAAGACAGGGCCTTATGGCCCTAAATTCTCCCTTTTGTATATATAATACAAATAAAGTCATTTGAATTTGAATTTAAATCTATTCAAAATCTCTCTTGGAGTAGGACTGATGATGTTTAGATCGAGAAGGACTTCCTTGTACGTCTCTCAGTCCCCTAGTCGTGCATTTGGTCCTCGACTTGCTAGTTGATCTGCTGGTTATGAAAAGTTACCCATTTAAAAATATTGTATTCAGAACGTATCAATTTATGCTAATGAGATAAAAAATACCAAAACGTAATTAAATTATGAATGGAACATTTGCCAAGTCACTCTCTAGACAAAAGGGGGGTTAAGATGAATGGTTCATTAATAGTGTTTATATTTTCTTGTACGTCTCTCAGTCCCCTAGTCGTGCATTTGGTCCTCGACTTGCTAGTTGATCTGCTGGTTATGAAAAGTTACCCATTTAAAAATATTGTATTCAGAACGTATCAATTTATGCTAATGAGATAAAGTAAATACCAAAACGTAATTAAATTATGAATGGAACATTTGCCAAGTCACTCTCTAGACAAAAGGGGGGTTAAGATGAATGGTTCAGTAATAGTGTTTATATTTTTGCTTCTCGTAGTGCCTATGAAACATTTGTAAATGAAAACCAGTTTCAATATACTTTCATACTATGTTTTAAATGCTTGAATTTCAGTATGTAGTCTGAAAAAATTCTACTGGTTAGATTAGTAGGAGTTGAGCCCTAATACCACAGTTATTTTAAAGTACTTGCGTATATGCTTGATTGTCTTACAAAAACTAAAAAAGCAATTAATGTATCAAATAACTATCAATAATCAACCACAAAACTAATTCAGAACTTACAATTAGAACGAAATACGTTACATACGACTTACAATGTAGTAATACTAACGTACTATAAGAAACGCAAAAGATTTTCAGTAGACTGTTAGGATAGAGATCGTGAAAGGCGTTCTACTCAAGAAGACATTCCGAAGGTTTAATCCCTCATTACCATTACCACTCACCTAGGCTTTGCTCGTAGTCATAAGCGCCCTCTTGGGAGCCATTGTAGTGGCGTGATACATGGCAAGATTACCTCTTTCTTTAAAGCTGTCCCTGCAGTACAGTTTTTATTTACAAATTGAGTTACTTATCATTAGTTCCTACAGTTATACTCTTTGGGTTAAAACTATTCTATGATTAAATAGCAACTTTATGAACATTTCTAGGGACAAACTTTATTTGGGTATATGTTGGAATGTCTTGCTTTTATAAAATATTATCTATGATTGTAATGACCAATTTATATATTTAAATATCTTTAGTATGTTTATACAATGTTGTGCTACTCCGAAAGTGGTTAAATTCAGAATTATTTTCTTGTTATATGTTACAAAATTCAATGTATCTATTAAATTTACTAGCCTTATAATGTTAAAACGAGGCATTAGACATTTAAATATTTTTATTAATAATTCAAGTTCAATTTTACCGAAAAATTTACATTATATTAAAAAAACAAAGCGAGATTAAACTCATATGAGTTCAGTGTGTTAAACTTGTATAAATCTGTGCTTAATTAGAATTGAGAAATGGTTTATCATTGTAATAAATAGCTATAACATGTTAAAAATTTACTACTTGTATTAAAATATAGTCATAAATATTGTTTTTATCTTCTGAGACTGTACAGTAAACTTTTTCAAAAATTATACGAGTATTTTATCTCAACATGATTGTCATTACCATGTTTGTGATAAGAGCTTTAACTTTTGTAGTTACATTTTGGATATGACTATCATTAAAACACGTTTTGGTTTAGTTCTAGAGTATTTATTCTCATCGAACATAGAACTGTTACTTCCTTCAACAATTTTACCATATAAGTATTATTTAACCTGGTTTGTAATTATGTGTTAGGTTAGTTATTGACCTGAAGAGAGATCAGATTGCAGATCTCGAAACGTAGTGTTCCTGATTTTTTGTTTCACTGAAAGATAGCAAATGTCCGGAAAATGGTAATTCATTAAATTAATATCTACGTTACAAAAACATAATGATAGCCATGTAGTAAGTGGGTCTGAATATCCTGCCTAGATAGTGACTAAGTACTATTGTAGTACTAGTAACACCGGTGTGATACAATAATTAGACCACATATCGATAGACAGTCCAACTGTGAGTCGGTTTAGTGATGTAGCAACACAATCAACCAACACACCATATTCGATTCCATTAGTATCTCACCTCTGTAATAGCGACTATAGCTACGTATGCATTATATGTACTATTTTATCTACACTGCGATGGCCTTTACATATTTATATTAAACTAGCTGTTCCCCGCGGCTTCGCACGCTTTTTGTAAGCTTTGCTCGTGTATGAGCACTTCTGGTTCAAGTGAATTATATTGTCAACGCCGATGTAGAGTTTACCTTGTTGACACTATCAAGAAAATCTGCCAAAAGTGTATGTTTATAGCCATTGTACACATACATGTACTTAATAATAAAGTGGTCTAACATTCAAGCTATAAGGCCAAACAGAAATTCATTTGAAAGACAAATATCCATAAAAACTTAGCGCCTTCACATAGTGTGTGGTTATTATACACAACTATCTCGTAATTGTAGTTTACAATGTGCAGGCGCTTTGATAAATTATATATTTTGCAGCGCCTCCTGGTGGTGAGTTACATCAATGGGCAGAGCATATAAACCTTCTACGTGGAAAAATACATATACATAAAAATTTTCATAATGATCGGTCAAATAGTTTCTGAATCTATAAAGGACAAACACACAAACATTTATATATATATATATATATATATATATATATATATATATATATATATATATAATCTATATATATATATATATAATCTATATATATATATAATCTATATATATATATATATAATCTATATATATATATATAATCTATATATATATATATATAATCTATATATATATAATATATATATATATATATATATATATAGATTAAAGTTTTGACAAATTTGATGTTTTATCTGGTCGTGGGATGCGATGGATATTATATTTAGCCATCCATATTCTCGTATAACACTCATGCTTGAGTGACTTAGTGACATTTAACGAGCAAAGTTTGATTTCATTGTTGACGTAATTGGCAATCTGAATTGTCGGAAAACACAACACAACTGACAATATTAATTAGCGCCAAACTAATTTGTGCTGTTCGACATGTACTTATCCTTTAAACACGCATCAGTACAATAACCGTGTCACGGGAGTAGAGCAGATAAAATTAAAATGTCATACATGAGGTGTTGAATTTTATGTAGCTATTAATAGTGTTTTAGGAATGTATCCAACATTGTAATATGTCTTTCGTCGAACCAATGAACTTTAAACAATCAGTACCACAGTTACCATAGTAGAGAGACTGCTGTTTCTATATTTTACGAGAATGTTACTTCATTTCTGCGCAACAGGATCTTTATGGACATTTTCTATTGTTGAGACGCCGGGAACTGGCCCGGTCGCTGGCCAACCAAGCCAAATATATATCTTCAATTTTCAGCGTAATGACCAAGATGTGAAGTAGCAAGACGGTTTTCCTTATTTAAGTATAATATTTACAATGTTCTCTTGTTTCAACCAAAAATGATTATCTGTTCATAAATCTAAATACTCCTTTCTGCCTTAACTAGAAGAAGTAAGTGAATTTTGTGACAGTTGAAATATTAATTCCCATGCAATTTGCATGTACTCAATATCTGGGAAATCGTTCGAAATACAAATATGTCTACATCAAAACGTTTATGAAACGCTATAAAAATTTCAGAACGTGTTTACATTTTTCTTTATGTTTATAAATAACGGTTTAATTAAACGCCCTCTGTATTGAATTAAATTGGTGTCACATGCTGGTCTAGAAGCATAGTCAAGGTAATAAAGGTAAATTTTTATTACCAATTTTGAACTTTTCAGTAGGTAGTCCTATCACCAGTTCATGGTTAAAGAAAAGATCTTACAAGTTTTACATAAAATGAATATCTTGAAGTTTATTAGAAATGTCCAGAACAATTTTTCTATATGTTAAAGTATTACGGCATTGTATTTTTTAAATTTAAACGGCGGCCATATTGAAAGAAATTGCGTACCTGGCTGGTCTATACAGTTAGCCGAGACTTTTACCAAAATCAATTATTATACCACGTTTCAACTTGATTGGGTTTTTTATGACGTTTTCGGCAAATGCTACATTGAGGGTGATTACAATAGTCTGATTGCACACAAAATCTACCTAAAACAATTTGAGAGAATTTCAATTTCTCAAATAAGATATTTTAGATAACCTTAATAAATCGTTAAAAATTGTACGATAACTGTTTAGTTCAAATGAAAACTATTTTAAAGATCATTATTATAACCGATATAACAAATCTAGATCCCATAAATTCATGTTGTAACGCATCTTCAGATTCATATCGCATGAGCTGTCTCACACCGCCTAAAGTCACATTAACTAAGCCTGAATATTTCCACAATAATAAAATAAGAAATTAGATCTAATTACCATAACATAGGAAGGTACTGTTTTGCAGCAACTAGAGGAATAAGGACCAATTACAACAAATATTACATGAACACCACATTACAAGATGCCCATTTACATCAATCACGCACAGCACACTCTGTGTACGTTCGTACGAATGCGAAGACTTTAGCGTTATGATGGATATTCATTACTGTACGGTTAATATATATTTTGTATCGTATTTATTCTTTAGAGTACCTAGTTTATATGTACATGTTACATTATTAAAAACACAATTTTGTAATATACCATTTGTTTGTTTAATGTAATGCTACTATTTCGGTAACACACTTAACGTTGCTTCACCATTTGAAATAATGTTTAGTCTCTACAAATTCATAAACTCAAATCGTCCAAATTTCATATATAAATGTAAAACATTCTTGTTTAGTCATGTAAATATATATTATTTGGAATTGATAAGTTGGGTATAATATTCGTACCTGCAAATTGAAGATTTGCATTGTGGAAACAGCTTCTTCAGTTTCCGGAGATAAAATTTAAAGTGTCCTTGTTCAGGACTCGGTGGTCTTCAATAAAGGGTGGAGAGTACGAGAAATGGTGAGGAAGAGTTAGCCCGGGGGAATGTTACAGAGCCGTTTGTTTGGTTCAAAGTTTACCCATAAATTTGCAAGTTTCCTCAATATCTCCTCATATCACAAGTCGAGTAGATTCTACTTTTTCTAACGAGATAGTGCACACTAGCTCTATAGGTGACTGCAGAAAGTATTAAATTTGCTGCTGTCATTAATTTGCTTAACTGAATGAAAACGTGATAAATATTATGTGAGAATATACTTTTATAAAATTTAACTGAATTTAGATAAGTGAATATTGTTAGTACTAATTGTTGTTTAAATAATTTGGTCTTTTTATCAAAGATAATAGTGATTATATATTGTAACAGCATTATAACCAATATTGACAAAACATGATTCTAATTGAATCAACTAGTCTGAAAATATATTAGCAATTAATTTATTTTAGTTCGTTAACTTATAAATACACTAATCTCATTTTTTAATTAAAGTTATTTTATTATGTGATATTAAGATATTTGATATTTAGTATTTTTTGGTACCTAATATTTTACAATTATAATTAGTAGACGGGTTGAAGTTAAGGCAGAAACCACAAATTATAAATGTATTTAGCAAGCGAGAAGGAGGATCATCTAAAGAATTAAACGCTTCGTTAACAGCGTAATAGAGTTTATTTTTTCCAGTAGAAAAACTGAAATTTCCCAGCCAAAGTTTTAAGTCAATAGACCGAGTCATGTAGTAATCAAACTTTGAATGTTTCACTCTCTCAAGAGACCTCATCTTGACAACCTAACTAAAGTATTTTATGAACTATGCAAAGGCAATATTTATTTAGGGATTTAATCTGATTGATCTGATCTCTTTGAACTGCGTTTTTCCTGTCTTGAAATATGCAGACTACAACTAGCTTTAATTACTTTATTTCGACGCAATAAAAGTTTGATTACTCGTTTACAACGGTTCCTATTTTAGAATAGATTTATTTTGTTCAGTAACTGAGTATGAAACTTTCTATATTACTACAAAAGCAAAAATTTGTATAATTTTTAACGACAGGGTGGAAAATAGTCCCGCACGAGCTTACTAATTCCCGAAAAATTACAAGTAATGCAATAAAACTTCATACATCACTACTGCACCTATAAATCTACTTTATGAAATAACTACCATTTTTTTCATGTCAGGAGATGGCCAGCAAGGCGTCAGAAGAAAATGTTAAATGAGAGGATAAGGCGAATAGTACATCAACGTTTTGTTTCAATGAACGATGGCAGATGTGCTGAAAAATCCTGTTTCGTCCATAGATTAAACTTAGTAAATGAATACTGGACTTAATAAATAGTTTTAAGGTAGTTACTGACTCTTCGAATCCAAAGGAGAATGGTCTACAATGAATTGGGTAGTAAATTTTCAAGTAATCATAGCTCAAGACGTACATTCTTTTAAAGTGTAATGTAAAATGTACATCAAGTAAAGTGTAAAGACCTACCTAAAAATAAGAACTTTATATTATAATAACTGATAACAGGTTTTTTCCTTCATCATTCATCTCTGCTAAACAACTCCTTCATAAAGATGTACATCTTGAACTATGCTTTCGTTAATTTTTTCTTATTCTTTTTGTAATCTTCCTTGTTGTGAATACAGCTATAATGTCGATCCAAGACGCTGACGCCATGGTGTCAGTGTGTAAAAGTCTATATTTTGTTTAATTTAACATCTAAAAGTTGTGCTTGAACATTTTATTTAGTACAATTGAACTTGTAAGTAAACTTTGCCATACCGAGTATTTATTACTACGACGTCAGAGATCTCCAACTCCATGTTTTTTGCCCATTCGGTACAGATTATCTAGGTCTTAAACAATTTATACGTGATTGATAAAGATATTGTAATTGTACAATATCCAATGCCATGCTTAATTCTAAATTTTATTGCTTTAAATCACATTAAACGTTAAAAATTTAAGATAAACATCTTGTATAACAGAAACTTCTTAGAGAAATTAGAAAGATTTTAGTTTGATACAACTAGTAAAGGGTACTATTTGAAATATGGGTGATCATTATTAGTTGTATCAAATTGTCAGTAACTGTTTTCCTCTTTATTTGTGCTAAATGATTTACTTGAATTATAAATTATTTAATATCCTATTTCATCTAGGCTTGAAGAACCTTTCCTCTTCCTTCAAAAATATGGTTCCTAATTTAGGTGGAAAAACATATATTATTCAGAAAAGATGTTTTATACAACTAGTACAAATTTTATAGTTGTAATTCTTTCTAAGTCATAAAAAGAACTAAAACCCATGCTTCTTCAACGATCCCAATATTAACAGAGACATATTATGGGTTTGAAATAACACCTTCGTATTTAGTATGGAGTAAACCTCTACTTATTTACACGTTTCAGATTTTCTAACTCTAAGAAAGATTTTTTGAGGGTTTATTTTTGTCTGTATGTAGGCTAATATTAACAGAAACGTATGTATTTATTTATTTACCAACACACCGACAATTACAAAAATCACGCATTGTTTAATATACGCTCATTCCAGTATGGCAGAAAAATAAGAAACAAGACAGCTATTCACACATGAAGTGACATTTGCAAGTCACTAGTTAGGCCAATATGTCCTCTGTTAGGTTTTCACTCCGTTGAGTTCGAATTCTGATACCACTGAACATGTTGAGTACAATGCTAAATCGTATAAATTATTTCATGAAACTCTACATGTCTAAGCCAACGAGGTGGATATTAAAAGGCCACAGCAATATACCAGTTACATTTTTAATCAATTATGCTTACAGTTATGCTGAAGGCTAATTTTAAATTAGATAAAAACATTATGTATATTGTTTATAGGTGTGTTACATTTGTTTTGTGTTCAGTACAAAATATTTTGGACTACGATTTCCATAACAATAGATCAATCGAAGTCCATTACACCCCATTGTTGTGTTAAGGGGAAACCTCACAGCTTTGTGTATCTCGAGTATCATCTGTTATTTATAGGAAAGTTTGCGGAAAGCGTAAGTGAACACAACAGAACAAAAGAGATAACTCAGCGTGTCACGTGGCTAATGGAGTGAGGATATCCCTAAACAAATAGCCTTTATGTATTGCAATTCGTCATTCCCATGTGACACCATAAAACAATGCCAGATAGTGCTCCTAACTAAACTACCAGGTTTCACCTTCCAAATTGATAGATTTTACTTAAAAATTTAAATATAATTAATTGCTACTAATATTTTTTATCTGATTGCGATAAATGAAAAATTAGTTAATTCTTAAATAAATCTAAAGACTTAACATTCTATTACACTTAATAATAACCATTCAAATGTTTACACCATACTCTAATTCAATACACATATTCCACAATATTAGTCCTTTAGGTAATTCTAATATTCTAACTACTGCAATGTTATTAAAAATAACGAACTGTAATAAAAATATTGAATCATTTGTAACAACACATTTCTTGGTTACACGTTAAAGCTATAATTCTGTGCTTTTACAGTCCGAGACTATAGTTTTTAAAACTGAAAGCATTCTTAACATGATACTGAAGATTAATATACATTTTTATTTTGTTGAATGTTAGAAAATCTGGTTACAAGATAATGATGCAGTCAACTAATAATCGTATAAGTACGCATTAAACTCAGAGCTATATGTATTTTAACATGCATATTGTTTAATACATGTACCTTTAACGAGAACCTAAATCCTTCAATCCACAATGAAGTGAAAAATTTTAATGAGGGATTAGTTTAAATTATTTAAAATGTGTATCTATGTATGAAGAACAAACATTTTCATTTCAACCAAATAAGTTATATACAGTAGTTATATTTAACTGACTGTAAATATCTTGAAATCAGCTTTTGAAGCTTCAAACTCGTAAAGTTACCCAAATATATGTCAATTGCAAGACCCATAATTCTACGTAATATAAAGATATACTTATGACCAATATTATAGTTTTTAGGAAAAGAACCTTTCCATAATCAAGAAAGTCTTTGTAACTGTCTTACTTTTAACTATTTCGTAACATTTTCGTTGATAATTCGCTTAACAATTCACTTAACAAAGACCCAAAGCTTAAAAAGAATCTCATTAGCTCGTCCGTACTCTCTGAGACCTCGATCTCATTAATAATACAATACAAACCATGGCAGTCGTTTGACCTTTCTACATTTTTGCGTGGGTGACCTTAAGTTAGTAAGCATTAATGAACTTATTTTTATTTCCAAACTTTAAATTGGATAGTAACGATGAGTTTACAGCTCCATCGTTATTAGAAATATATGTTCAGCGAAATAACAGTTTGAACTTCTCTTTCCTTGGCAAACAGTCTAAAATATTTTCATGTCAGAACTTTCAGCTGCCAATCTTTTTTTAGCCTCTTACTTACAAGTTTGTATTGACCGATATGTCGTATCTTTGATACGATTTATATTTCCATATTTACGTTAGGTCCACATCTTAAATCAAAATATAATTTTTTCAAATATTTTGTTGCAGTGTGATGCAATAAGTTCATTTTGAACACACGATTTTTGGCAGGAAACGATCTATAAGATCACTGAAATTATTTAATTCCTAAGACAAGATCTATCGTTTGACAGAGTTGACATTTTCAAGTTCACAATGCCACTGGAGTAGAGGGCGAACACACAACCCATTAACTCGCTACAAGAAGGGTGGCAAGCCAACATTTTCGTGGGCGAGATACTATCGGCAAGAGCATTGAATGGTTTACGTCGAAATGGGCCAAGTTTCCTAGTGGGTGGGAGATGACTACATAGATCGTAATTTAGTATTTTATGATACGTAATAACGTTCCATATTCGCCTGCCATTGGTTAAAATAATCTGTTTTTAGTTTCAGATTAGTGTATGAAAAGTCTTAGTACATAACAGCAAAAATAAATATTTAGGGTAACATTAATTTTATGTTATGCCCACATGAGGTGACAGGGATCTTTACTTTAAGAAATTTGATGTTAATATTTTTAATTTTTAGATATTAAGAGTCCTTAGGAGCAAATAATTTATTTCACATTCTGCATTAATGTTCTTTCTTGAACACGAAAAAGAACTCCATGGACATTTTAATGACTTTCACTGTAAAAGGGACTCATGTCACTGGAAAATGAGAGAACCGAGTTCTAGCAGATAATTTTGTGCCATCGTCCTTTGTAATCGGATTTCAAAGCATTTAGACAAATTATGCTATTCGTTGTTCTCTAGTTCAGCAATCCTCTCTTACAAGAATACCCACATTATCTGTGAACCTGTTGAGCTTACTTAACAACAAACAGATCATATTTCACTTACCTTGTTAGCACTTCCAAACACCGCAGCGCTTTCCATAATGAACAGAGTAACCAGAAATACTACCTTGCTGAAAATAAACAGAGAAGTGAGTACTTTGCGTTCAAATATTTGAAATAAGATTTCAATTTTGAAACTTGTGTTAATAAATTCAAATATTTTACTGCCGTTTTATTTACATAAACATTTAAAAAAACATAATGGGCTCAGTAGCCGAGTCAAAATACTTATAACTAATAATTGTAATTACTACCAACTTAAATAACTACCTAGATTAAGTTAATATTAAACATATACCTTTTTACGTAAGTATAAAATATTTAATTGTAAGTATAACATATTTACATTGTTTATGAAAGTAAGTTTTATATTTTTATGAATCGTGTTCAATATTTAATAACTGTTATGTCACAGTAAGAAGGGTCTGTAATTACTGATTCCTTCTCGACCACGTCCATAGCTTGGTAAGTACTCAAGTTGACACGAAAGTGATCTATCAAACCCCAAGGGAAGAGTACCAAAAATATGTTGTAGTATATCTTTGACTTTGAGAGCATTGTATAAATTTATCATTCCATTAAAACTAGCACCTAACTATAGCATTTGTCATTACATACATTGCATACAGGTTGGGTCAATTCAAACTTCTGGAAAGGTACTAGTTGTCCATTAATTAATATAAAATACGTTGAATATCATTTTTCCAAGTATATCGGCTCTTTGATGATTGGGAGAATATACAACCGTAATATCTAACAATTTATACAAATTCAGTCAAGTGATATGCTCTCTGAACCAAACGGATAGAAAGATGTCGTAAAGTAATTTTGTATAATCGTTCTTTATAATAGGATTTCAATCATATAAAAAAAATTATAATATTTATTGTTGTTTAGTTCAATAATACTGACTTATGGCAAGTTTGACTCTTAAATTTACCAAATTAACCCCTTACAGATAAAAGTCAGGTGAGTACAAGCTCAGCTTATTCATCAAGAAGGTTTACTGGAACACGATAAATCCAACTTCATCTGGTCACATCTTGATGATGGTACATAACTAAAATAAAAAATAGTAATTAGGAGTTGTAGGATAGCATTGCAATCCATGTTCGGAAATGCTTTATTAGAGGTGCCCACATATTCCACAGCCTGTGCCACAAAGAATACCACAGCACAAGAAGAAAGACGTACCAAAATTATATTAACCATGGAAAACCAGGGATAAAAATATAGACGGATATCACAGAGAATTTTAAGATATCAATGGAGATTACAACACTGGTTACCAGTGGATAGATAGGAGCTGAACTCTACCAGCGTAACCATGCCAGTCAACATACATCACCGCTGTGCTGATACGGCTAGCACCGACATAGTAAAACTTATCACCATTGATAATTATTTCCTCCTTTTAGTTTATTTTAATTGTTTCACATGTTTAAAGGTCTAGCGCATGACATCATTTTCTACAAGACTTCATTTAAAGTATACTTTACGATCCAAAATATAAGCAAATTTTTAAGCTTAAAATATTAAAATAATATTAAAACATGACAATGGGAAGAATGTTTTACTTAATAATACTTTTCCCTAAATCAGGATGTAGAAATGTAATGTATGTTCAGTTACTATTTGAAGCAATCGTTTTTCCTTCATAGCGTTCCTCAATATTTAATGTAAACAAAAATTGTAATTGCTTTTAATAATAACAAAACCAATTTGTTTTCAGCTGTTGTTAGAATTGTCTTTGTGTCCAAGATGAATAATCTGAATAGCTACAAAAGCCGATCTTTGGACTAATCTTGTTTCTATTTCTGCGCTTCTAATTAGTTGTTTTGCAGTGGTTGTGGTTTTCTTACAGTGACGCAGGCTAACTCCCTGTTCTTGTGTACTCTTCGATCTAAATACGATTCCTACTCCAATCCAATTTGGCTTTTAATAGTAATACATTTATAATAATAAAGACATTTTAATGACTATGGAAATGTCCATACCTTTAGTACACTTTGTTGTACACAGGAAATATTTAAAAAGTTCTAAATATATAACTGTGAGACACCAACTTGACGAATTCAAATTAATGTTAACAACTTAGTAATTTGGATAAGATACATGTATA
This sequence comes from Homalodisca vitripennis, assembly GCF_021130785.1. Classification (NCBI taxonomy): domain Eukaryota; kingdom Metazoa; phylum Arthropoda; class Insecta; order Hemiptera; family Cicadellidae; genus Homalodisca; species Homalodisca vitripennis. Next base: position 100,745,247 of record NC_060210.1, read on the forward strand.
TAGAATAAAATATGAAACAAATTTCTTGAGTAGCAAAGATATCTAAGGAGTCAAAATGATTTATAAGCAATTAGTATACTAGTTATTTGTTGTTAAATCATTGATATGAAAATACAATAATGTATTATTCAAATTTGAAAAGTATTAGTAATACATTATTTCATACATATGAAACCACTCTCATACTACTAACTGCCCTGCATATAATTGGTACATATAGTTGTCTTGCAACAACAAAGACAAGCACACCATACAGACAAGCGTTTTCTTGAAAAGCTCATAGATATTTATTAAGATACTAGCTGTTTCCCGCGGCTTCGCACGCTTTTCGTAAGTTTTGCCCGCGTATGAGCATTTCTGGTTGAAGTAAATTATATTTCCAACCCCGATGTAGATTTTACCTTGATGTCACGATCAAGAAAATATGTCAAAAATGTATTGTACATGCATAATGTATTTTATTACAAAGTGGTCTACCACTCAACCTTTAATTTCAACCAAAAATTTAGTTTAGACAATTATACATCATAACTTAGCGCCTTCAAATAGTGTTTCACTGTTTAATATACGTATCTATCTCGTAATTGCAGGTTATAATGTGCAGGCGCTTTGAAAACTTTTCTTCATTTTATTCGTTTATATTCACGACATAAGCGAATAATTCAGATAATAACTATCCTATCTTCTAAGTTAGACTAAATTACGGATACATGTGAAATTTGATTGAAATTGGTTCAGTCGTTTTGGAGTTTATTGGCAACATACATCGTGACTCAAGATTTTTATATATATAAGACTATAAAGAACACTTACGTGTATTTAGAACTTTAATGAGAGGTTTTGAATTCACTACCTTAACAACGAGCACTTTTTATAGGACAGTTAAAATTCCTTTGTTAACCTGTAATATATCATATAAAAATACAATAATGAATTATCTAATTTGAAAAGTATTAGTAATACATATGAAACAAGACGCACACATATAACTACAATGATAAACTCTGCATGAAGACAAGTCTTTTCTTGAAAAGCTCAAAGGATTTTAATAAGGATATTACAAAGAACACTTACGTGTATATAGAGCTTTAATATGAAGGTTATAAGGGAAGGAAAGATGAGGGGTTTGAATTCACTGCCTTAACGAGGAGCCCTTTTTACAGGACATTAAAAATTCCTTAAATGTCAGCCTATTAAAGTAAAACCTATGTGATTGCTTCTAGCATTTTGCATACGTCATCCACGGGAAAATTTCTTCTGGTGGTCTCGCTGGAGACAGCCCCTATCTTTCAATACGAAAACATGATGGGGTTGGGTCTAGATATGGGAACATTGTCCAATAACTATTACAAGCTTAATATTTAATTTAGGATTCTAATATTTTCACTTTAAGAGGACACCTATGCAAAACAGGGAATGGAGACGGGAATTTCCCACTATGAAAAGGGAAACTATGAGATAGTGGGAACTTCTTCATTCCAAGAAACGAAATACCATCAGAATGTGTGTGGAATGCGGCCCCGATGATATAAGAAATTAAATGATTCCGAGATGAGCATCTCTTTCAATGACCGACTATTCAGGATTTTGAAGACACAGTTACACAAGTTGTGTTGCGAGTGTCAGATTAAGATTAAGATTTCATGGAATTGCCGTCACTTATCTTCAGAATATGGGTTTATTCCATACAACCTAGGATATGGGTATTGATTATATTAATAAGTTCGGAGCCCGCCTGACTCTTCTTTAATTCAATGATGCAGAAACATTGCAATAGGTGAGGGTATTGTGTTTAGTGATGCTTTTGGTCTCTTAATCCAGGTAAAGTCTATGTAACAGTACTCTACGTAGTCTTAATCGTAATAAACGTTAGAATATTACGATGTAACTTATGTATTATGTAACATAATAACTTATGTTTTCCTTGCACACTTCCTGGTGTCCTTCTCTGCACCATTCTTTCTTTTATATTTTTCATAGCGTACCTGAGAGATTCCGATTACAGCAATACTCGTATATTGCACTAGCCAATCAGTGGCTCATGCCTCTCAACTATAACATGTTCGATGTTCCCGGCTTGTGCAAGCGTGCCTTAAAAGTGGCCGTTCTTGCTTATGCGTTGACGGATTTCATTAAAAATGTACCATTGGAATTGTAATAAAAGTTACTAAATAGTTGATATCTTATAAATCGTTTTAAATATACTGTTTTACTTTAACAAGTTTGTAAACAAATCACTCATTTATTTTTTGAGCTTATCAGTATTTTATCAATACCTATTTACCAAGTTTGGTATCTTTAGCTTTAGTAGATCTGGAGATAATATTGTTTTTATACAAAATGGCGGGTCACAGTTTAACGACACATTTCTCAGCCAATGTGTATAGAACATGTTTTGTTAGAAGTCTTGAGTATTAACAGCCACAGACGTTAGTGACACCCTTTTGTGAAGACCCTGTAAATTAAAAATGCAAAAGTGTAGATAATTGGAATTTTGGATGTTTGATGCTCAATATAAAACCCCTCATATACAGGTCTGGGCGAAATTTGACACTAAACATTGCCTATCTATAAGAATAAAATGTAGGAATGTTTTGGTTCAATACCCACAAATACCATTAATTAATGTATGGTAAAAGAAATAGGCGATATTATTTACAGCACGTGCCTTGCAGTGTTCCAGTATTTTTTTTTCCTTTAATAAATATCAGCTGTCATAGTGAGATGCAAATAGTACTGATAAGTAGTATTATCGGGAACAACGTTTACTTTAAGTAACAGTAATGATGAATTCTGACCAATTAGTTTATTTTGGACGCTTACTTAATGTACATTCAAATGTGTACATTTAGGGTACTCCAAATTGTTTGCACATAAAAATATGTACCTGATACAAGTGGAATATTTCTTGCTTTTGTTTCAAAAATATCATATGACATCGTCTTAGATCAGAAGTGTTGTCACTGAGAAAGGTACGGACATTGACTTGGTAGTGCCTCCACATTGTTCTAAAATATTTCAAGTGTTACTGAAATCGTAGCATCTATTCAATTAAATAGACTACATTGAACGGTGCACAGAATTGCGGGCAAAACCGCGAGTAAGCTCTAGTTGTGTATACATCTGAATTATTCATTGTATATGTTAACATTATTCACTGGTACTTTGTGTTGTGACAAATTGTCTTATGTGTATTGGTCTTAAAATTTCACTTGCGTTTATTTTTTGTTCTTTTCAGAATATTGCTGCTCATAATGTTTTGTATTCAATTTATTTTTTGTCACGCACTAGTAAAAAGTAGTTATTTTCAAATATCCTATTCTGACTATTGTGTGTGCAATAATTATCAAAATATTATAAATATAAGTAAATTATTATTTTAAACGATGTACATATTATTATATTTTGGAAATCTAAAACTTTTAAGTACTTAAACTGGCTATTTAAGAGACAATAGTCTTTGTGGTAAGCATAAAATAATCTCAGATTTATGAACAGTTATATACCAAATTCTATCTCAATTTGCTTAATAACTTTTGTGCAGGCTAAGGTAAACAATAAAATAAATTGTAATTTTATGATACATAGACTTCAATACAAAATTCAAAATATTTATCTTAAGAAATTATTGAATATATTAAATATTTCATCGTTACACAAATTGAGAGCTATTTAACTTACTATTAAAGCCCCACAGCTGTTTTATTAACTTTAATCAATAACATTAACTCAAAATGTTAATGTTTCATTGTTTATCAAACACTCTTTCTGTTATGAGTTGAAGGAAATTAACCGCTATTGGAACATAAACGAAAGGGCCGACAACATGTCTTGCTGGGCCATATTTCGGAACAAAGGAATGGTCTGTTGGAAAAATGCCATACTTCCGAAAGTGTTTATCTTAATCTACAGTGAATTATCAACCAAACAAAGGCTTTCGCTCCTTTCTATTATGAGTGTAAAGTTGAATTATACTGTACACGTAATCCATAATATTAATTCTGTTATTATTGCAAATATTATTCTAGATAAATTAATAAATCTGAAAATAGTTAAATCTGAATCTTTCTGAAATTAACCCTTTGAGTGCCACAGCGTCGCTAATTTTGACGGTACGAAAAGTGCATAAAGTGCCAGCGTCGCCAATTTTGACGTTTCGTATTTTGATAATATTTTATATAGTACAAGATTATTTTGGCAAAATAATCAGACGGCTGTATTCAATATGTTCCAAACTATCAATAAATACGAGTTTTATGTTGTTTCTTAACTATTTTATCTGTGAAACTTATGTTGTTTGGGTACTTATCAAGAAGCCACTATTTTTGGACGAGTTTTCCTTATCGGGAACAAAATAAATTACATTGTTAAAAACACCTGACTTTATTTAACCTATTTTGGAATGTACAAGTTATTACGACAATCAATTAAATCAAAAACTATAAGAACAACGTTTCATTATTCGGAAATGTCAGGTCATTCGTGTGTCTATTTGGATACGATTTGGAGATAAGAAGTATGACTCATCGAGTATTTTTCGATTCATTATGGAAGAAGGAACGTATAATGAAGTTTATTTTGATCTCTGATAAGGAAAACTCGTCCAAAAATAGTGGGCTGTGATAAGTACCTGTACGATGATTCTGTCTTACAGTCACGCGACGTAGCGGACGAGTACCGTGTTGCGTAACGGCCTTTCTTGTTGTTTATGTGCCGATAACCAAGCATTTGAGTAAATACAAAATAAAATAGTAACTTATACAGTATTTTACTGTATTTCTTTACAAAAGTAATGTATGATTTGAGTTGTGTTCAAGCGAAAAAACGTGAATTTTCAGTGTAAATATTATTAGGGTTATTATTTAGTAAATGTAAACTTTTATGTAAATATTTAAATATGTTAGCAAGTATTTGTTTCTAAATTTACTAATCATAATTATTTGTGTTGTATTAATGTTTTATTAGATTTATTAGGAAAACTATATCATTACTAAGTAATTTCTAAACTCTGACAAATGAAGTACAGTTTATAAAATGTCGGTACCAGGCAGCATTTTGTTAATACATATAATGCCATGTTTTTAAAATTCTAGAATAAGATATTACACATGGGTTTTTATTTATAATCATATGGCCTTTATCATGGTATAAAGAAAACAAATCTTAAAAATACCGTATACACACAAATTAGGTTGAAACTTAACTTTTTATACAAAAGTAAAAAACTTTTTTTATAAATACTGAAATTTTTATATTTTTATAAATCAAATTTTATTTGTAACGATATGTATCATATTTTGCATTTAATAAGAAAAAAACAACAACAAAGTGATGGAAATCTGTTTGGTAGTTATTTTACAACAGCTTTTGGGAAAAAAGCTTACAAATATGCGAAAAACAGCGTGGCACTTTATGCATATGCCTTTGGAAAGTACCCGTGGCACTCAAAGGGTTAACTAATGCAATAAGGAGATTATAATATGTTGTTAACAATTTTGTGGAAATGTATAGGATTGTAAAAAATACAGAAAACTTAACACCTCGATATAAACTTTTATTAAGGTTTACTTACGTTACAATTATTTGTGTAAGTATGTACATTTACTTTGTTATCAGCCAATCAAAAAGTTTGTTCTACTATTTCTTTATCTTGACTGAATGATACATTTATGTAACAGATTCCACATGAAATATAAGCAGTCGTATATACGTTTTTGACCAATAATTAGATTTACTTGCATATCAGGATTTTAACATGGTGTGGTGGGCTTAGTAACAAAGTGCAACAAAACAGTAGTATTGCTCTGAGTCAGCCGACCTTCAGGATTGTCATGCAACATTGCATTCCTCTACAGTGACTAACAAATCGATCCAAGTTTTCTGAAACATATTCGCGCATGTCATGGTTGCACTTAGTCACCGAATAACAAGGAAATCTGGCATCATAAAGGTACCCGTTCCCAGCATGCACTATTTAGTTCTTTTATGATGGATGACTAACCAGTATCGACCACCATTTTCAGGAAGAGAGGTGTCACGTAGCATGAATTGCCTTACTTCAAAGAGACACGAAAACTAAGTATTTTATGAAGCATTCTTATGCGTATTACACAACACTGTGAAATTTCTATTATAACTCTAGTCACTATTGCATTATTAAAGCCTTTATTAAATCTTAACAAATCTCCTATTTCCTTGAAAATTAATTAATTTTTTGTTTTAGTTACCAATCACTCCAGGTATATTTGTTTTTGATAACGCCGTATAAGCTATGAATATTTTATTGAAATGGTGTGAGAAATTATTGCAGTCGTCTGATGAGGAAACCTTCGGTTTTGAAAGGCCTCGCACAAAAAAAAATAAATTGGAAATGATATGTATTATTTGCATTTATTAATATTTATATGGTCATTCTAGTTGAAACAGTCTGTGATTGACATGATGATAAACTGTTAGCACCCAATTAAAGAGAGGGGTCACTTATTGTATATCTCGTCGTCATCAGGACTTGGAGCAGAGAATGAGGAAAAATTCTGCAACTTTTGTTATAGGATTCTCCCTCTCCAGACGATTTGGTTAATTACTATTAATTATTTAATATTTGTTGAGTATTGTAATACCATAAGTAGTATTGTACAGAAGTGGCGAACCAGCTTTGAACTACGGCATTGTGCTACTTTTGGAAAGTGATAAACACATTATCAGTTTTCTTAGATAAACGAATTAGATAAACGAATTAATCGAGATAGTTATATTTACTGTTAGCTATTATAGAAATTGATTTGCAACCGGTACATTTCGCAACATTTGTTAATATATTTTAAATTGATTCCAAGCAGATTTTTCAAATATTTACCAATAGTATGTAGATTTGCCAATAAAACTGCTCAGGAGCACACAGCGGTTTCTGGTAAAATATGTAGATTAATGATACTTTGGTTTACTCAACATGTCCGCTAGGATACCGGCATTATTCATATCTGTTATATATTCAAATTTTGGAAAATATAAATATTTATTAAGCTAACAATAATTGTTAGTCAATGTGAGCAATATCAAAACGTTTATATCTCGAATCCGGCAGATTGCTCTGAGCCCTTTTTGCAACAACTCTTGCAATAATAAGTTTAGGGCTGATACTTAACAGACAAACTAGGAATTCGTCTTTCATTTTTAATTTCCCCCACAGATTTGTTTTATTATTTACAAAACCTCCACTGTCGGAAATTTTAAACAGAGAAATAAATTTCCACAGAAATGTTTAAATATTTGTATGGAGGAGAAAGGGTATCTGGACATGCCCTGACACGGACGTACTATGTGTCTTATTCATAATGCAGGTTCAAACCCTTTCGTCATTGAAATATGTGTATCTGTAGAATCCAACCTATAAGACTTCAAAACATATTAGGGATGGAAAAACAAAAAGCTAAATGTACTTTTGAAATTTTTAGCGTAGGTAATATATATTTAAGTAGACGACTGGAATCACCGTTATCAATTATATGTAAATATTAAATATTTTAGCTATGTTCATAAACATATATTAAATAAACAAGACAAATCTTATAACCCATCTAAGCAGATCGATGTATATAAAATATTCTGGTCTGGCGTATTTTTAAATTTAAACAATTATATCGATATCATATTCAAAAAGTACAAAATCTTCTAAAAGAGGCTTGCAGATTAGAATAGATCTGTTTAAATGGGTTTCTTGAAAAAAATACTTTAATTCTACTATTTCTGTCAAATTTTTAGTTTACTGATTAGGCACGATTTTCGAAAGATGGTATTTTTAAGTACCAAAATAAACCACTTTTGGGCTGAACCCTTATGTTATATCGCAATGCAAAACATTAAGCACGGTTTTCTCTTAATGTGTTGATAGAGATTATTAAAGGATTATGTGTTGTTAGGACCAGTGCTTTTGCCAAATACACGAAAACATATTGGTCATATTTTGGACTTTTTATAAACAAGTTACTTGAACTATCATAGGAAACATTCCTCTACAAGAAATAATTTAATTTAATTTGTGCTGGTATTCCTCCACATTGTTGTTTAGATGCTAGGCACCACTTAGGACGTGTTTTTAGAAACAGATGGATCGACCATGGTCTGCCAGATCTCCTGGACTAAACTCAATTAACTTTTTTTGGGATTACCATAAATATTTGGTACACCAATTACCTATGGAAAGTATTTCAATGTAAAGGGGAAAAATACCGAATGGCTATAATATGATTAGACAGAAACCGGAAGTATTTGCATGAATTAAAGTTCTATGAGAACTCGGATTGAACTATGCATAGATGCATAGGCAAGAAGGGTGGACACATACACATGCTGTAGAATCACTAGTAATTTTTTGTGAATCTAAGTAAATCTTATATATTTCACATCTTTTAGTTATAAGAAGGCCATCGATATCACACATAAGCTACTTTAATTGTATATATTTTTAAGTAAATAAATTTAATTTTCTCAAATTTAAAATTATTATTTAATAATGAAATTCAAATTTTTTTTATAAAAAACTTAAATTCCGTTAATATCTGTCCGATCGTTAAAATCCTTTTACCAATTATTTTTAGGACGAAATTTTCCAAAATATTTCTCTTATATGTTATTACTAAAATTTAAGGTTTATGTGACATTTAAATTTAAAAAATTACAATGACTGCCGTTTAAGAAGGAGTGTTATTAAAATTTAAAGGAATCTTTAAACTATAGATACCAATATCTATACATAATGTTATGATTTTATCTTAAGCAACTTCTGATATATTAAGATTTGTAAAAAACCCATTCAGATAGATAGACAGAAAACGAAGCGAAATAGACCATGTGTTCAAGCGGTATCTCTTAAGTGTGTTCCAAATGTTATGCGAACTGAAGGGATCTTTGAAAGTATAAGAGATACAGCAAAGATTACATAGACGAAGTTGTGCGTAATAACACGACCAACAAATCAATGTGGTTAAGTTTATTCATTGCTGGTTGCGTCGTTCACTCGCTGTGCTAAAATAACTGTTTGAGTCAAATTTTGCTGTCACAGCTTTCTTATTACTACCTATATAGAAGGTGTTTTACTTGAAATGCCTTTTTAATGCAAGACCACTTTTACTTAATAAAAAGAAATTAAATTTCATACTGATTTCAAAAATGCCATAATGTAACAATTTCCTTTTGGGTTTCGTCAAATAACTCATAAAATCCCTTTTTTTGTATGGTCAATTGAAAGGAAGTTTTGAATTGTAATGAATTGATTGAATCCTTTTTAATTCTAAAACAAGCCTGTATAACTACGAATACAGTGAAAAGTTCAAACTGATTGGCTTGTCCATGTTTATATTCCTCAGTTTTCTCTCTTTATACGTCCTCCTGTACATACATATGTAATCAAATAATCATTGAAAGGAAGTTTTGAATTGTAATGAATTGATTGAATCCTTTTTAATTCTAAAACAAGCCTGTAGAACTACGAATACAGTGAAAAGTTCAAACTGATTGGCTTGTCCATTTTTTATATTACTCAGTTTTCTCTCTTTATACGTCCTCCTATACATACATATGTAATCAAATAATCATTGAAAGGAAGTTTTGAATTGTAATGAATTGATTGAATCCTTTTTAATTCTAAAACAAGCCTGTAGAACTACGAATACAGTGAAAAGTTCAAACTGATTGGCTTGTCCATTTTTATATTACTCAGTTTTCTCTCTTTATACGTCCTCCTATACATACATATGTAATCAAATAATCAATTATTTAAAAACAATATTAATTGTATATACATTGATGGAACAAGTTGCATTCATAGATACATGGCTATCAATGTAGCCTATCTGAATTCAATTTGAAAAGGCCTGACACAAAGTCGCTGAATAGCGTCATCCTACCAATGATGTCATAGATTTAAAAAGTTTTTTTAACAAATAACTTACATTTTTTTATTTTTACAGATCATAAATTATAAACTATAGTAGTGTTAAATACGTCATATAGTTCGATAGTCGTAATTGATAGGCTACACTGAGTAACGTACCATAAGCTAAGAAAGTTGAGTAAAACGTAAAATATATTTAAATGTAATAAATGTTTAAATGACTTTGTATCTTGTTTTCTGAATGGATAGCATATGGGGTATTTTCATAGGCCTAAATTGCTGGAGAGGTTCCCAAACTTATCAGGAGAATGTCAGTAACAAATTGCCTCATCTGTTAATACGCTCCTAACATGAGACCATGCATTTGTTATTACACATATTACAGTAACACGAATTATTAGATATCCTGCTCGTTTTCATTTTCAAACAGTACTGAATGAATACTATTAAATAAAATTAATATAATAATCTACTATAGAGAAAACGGTATTTTATTAAATTTGAAGCTGAACACTGAATTTGAAAATCGAAGTTGAGTAAGGCATTTTGGGTATCTAGATAATATATCTGCTCATTAATATGTGATAAAACTAGAAGAAAGAGCGATTTAAGAGATAAAACAATAAATAATGAAGTTAAAATAACTGGTAAAACTCAATTTGAGAACTTGTAACTTAGCATTTATTCAAGAACCCACTGAGTGCAATACATAAATCGATTATTTCCAATATTGGCGGGATGTATAATGATAAATAAGAATTTTGTAATTAGAAGACTTCTGTTTAAGCAAATATCATGCGTAGCATACTTTAATTATTGTATTTGAATACAATGAATCCTCAAATCCTACACTCATTCCTGTCTACAGAATAAAGCAAGCAATATAAATATGACGAGTGTACGTTATAACGCGCGAAGTATATCCTTTGTAATTAAGGTGCCATGTGACTGGCTCTTAATTAATAATTCCACATGAAACACTGAGACCCTTGTCGTTCCTCCCACACACCATCATGGCTACCGGATTACAACAGACATGAGCCCAACTCCTTTATTAAATGTGAAATTAATTTCCATTTTTAATTAAACTGCTTGTAATGAAAATTTGTTTATGATAGGAATCACTTTAGAAGTAAATATTGCAGATTCTTATTGTAGCGCAAATAGCAATATTTTAATGGTGCTTGAATTCAATTTCGGAATCTTCGAATCTGAAATATCTATATATTGTAAAACAGGTTAGAACGAAGGATGGAATGGAAACAGACGACTGGCACCCAGATTTTATGAAAATTTGGAAAGGACAGTTTACGGGTTCTATGCGATTCAGAGTCCGAAATGGAGAAAAGTAATATAACTAGACAAAGAAGGGAGAATCCATCATAAGAAATGAAGAAGTGTATGGTTGTGCATACTGTTCAATTCGATGACGGGAAAACACTAGGAGGTTATTCACTACATTGAAGTTGTGTTAGGTTCTCTTTCAAAGTGGGCGAAGGATATCAAAGGGCGGCCAAATATTTTAAACTCAAAAATCGAAAAGGGAGCTTATGGAAGAAATCCGGAAGAAAATGATCGACGCAAGAGACGATGGAATCTAGCAAGAAACAGCATTAAAGAACGAAGGGATTTGGTAGAAGTAGTGTGAGAGGAAGTGTAAGACCTCATTAAAGTGTGGCATCTAGGGACGTGTCGTATGCGATAGGTAAAAGAGATAGAAAGGAAGGTTCAAAAATGACGATTATGAAAGGAATAAAAGTGCTGGTATGATTTCCAAAACTGGTTATAATCCGATGGAAAGGATACATGAATTTGTAGGTTGATAACAATTTGAAAAGAGTTGTAAAGCAGCAGATTTGCGACTAAAGTTAAAGATAATGAAAATTGTGATAGACGGAGTTATACTGGGGGGGGGGGTCAGAACACGAGAAACGGGTAAAGGTTTTGCTGCAGAATTTCGCTCTGAAGGAAGCAGTGATGTGAGCTAAAAACCGCTAAGGAAGAACTCAATGATGATTTTGTTTGTATATGATATGAGTGAAGAACTTTAGAATGTGGATAGAGGCTGAAGTTTATAGAAATATTCTATTGGAAGTGAAATTACGAAGGACGAATTTTTAAATATAATTTTGAAGTAAATCACAGTTATAAAGATTTGAGAGGGAAGGGAGAAATGTTCAAGGAAACAGAGTAAATATAATAGTGCAGTATTCGGTTAGAGTAATTAACATGCCAACAAGAAAGGACTGAATATTTGAAAAGTTGAAAGGTGAATGATGATGTTGACCTTGCAAGAGTGGCGAAACTTCAGATATGCTGCAAACATTGAAACAGAACGAATTCTAGCTGTTCGCATTGGTCTGAAGAACACGAATATAAATATTTATGCAAGAGTAATAACATTAAAGAGAAAGTAAACTGTAGAAATAAATTGGGTGCGAACTGTAGAGTAGAAGGTCGTGCAGATGGGAACATTTTTTAGGTTGAAAGGGATGTCCTGACTATGATAGAACCGTGAAAAAGCATAATAAATTAATTGACTAAGCAATTTTGGAAATTTTATTTTATTTTAGAAAACTATAACGAAGGAACAAAACTAGAAAGTAATGAGTTACGAGCCGATGAACCTAAGAGCATTGTGAAGTGGTAGAAAGATTTGGAAGGATTAGTACAAGACAGGAAAAAAACTCTGGAAGCCCCACCCCCCCCCCCCCCCACCCCCCCCCCCCCCCACCCCCCCCCCCCCCCACCCCCCCCCCCCCCCACCCCCCCCCCCCCCCACCCCCCCCCCCCCCCACCGGTCTTTGTGTACGTTATCGGGTGTTGTCCTCGGCCACAGTTGGCAAGGGCACCGGAGTGTGTTTGATTTGTAGATGGCGGAGCAATTGTGATGATTGGTTCCCATGGTCGTGGTCGCCGCGGTGGTCCGGACGGCGTCGTGCCCCCGACACCCCTCTCATTCGCTCTCACGGCTCCACTTGGTTCGCTCGTGGGCTTCTTTCGAGTAAACGTTGTCCAATTGTTTCATAAAATTTGTTTTATGTGTGTTAACGACCAATACTGACTAATATGAAGTAAATAATATTTGTTAACAGTAAATGTAAATGTATTTTGCTGCGACAGAAATATAATTTGGCTCAATATAAGGGGAAACAGTGCGCGTTGGCTTATTTCAACAATTTTTGCAACCGCTATTTAGCGGTTCATAGAGGTTCATTCATAGAGTAAAAAATTAACTACAAACTAAGTGCACATTTTAGCAAGTATTAACATGCAGTGCTTGGTTAGTATTTTAATGTGGATATGAAAGGCAACGTTTATTATAGCTTTAAAGACTGTTATGGAACCCATCTAAGTCATCCTTTGACAAAAGTAGGCTTTTCACACAAGTGTATGTATATATCGTACATCGGGAAACGAGGCAAAATCAACTATGGCACAAAAAATACTGAGGCAGGAATAAATTACAATGGCCAGAACATTGGTGCTCACTCAAACACGTGCAAGACTTACGAAAGTTTGTAAGGAGCCGCGGGTAACTGCTAGTTTAGTATTCAATATTATTTTATTTGTTTGACAATTCCAAGAAGATAAAATCACCATTTAGGAATAATTATTTTTTCGCTAACGTCAAAGTTTCATTACAAAACATAATTCATCATACAAACTGTTACTCGTATATAGCATGAGAATTAATACATAGGGAATGTAAGTAAAGTAAAGTGGGAAAATATTTGATCGTTTTAATTAGGAGTATTATAAAATCATCTATATCAAGGGACTTATCACTCAAATTTACGTTCTAAAAACGATAAGTACTGAACACAATTTTTATTCTTGTCGCTTGTTAATTGAAATACGTTATTATCGAGTGTTAAACCCTAAAGTTATTGGAGAAGTATTTTTAAATAAACAACTTACTTAAATAATTAATTATAAAAATATTTATACCATCACAATAATTAATTTCCTACCTTTGATTGCATTCAAATTAAATCGTGATTATTACGAGTATATTAATATGTTTTGAGTCAGTAGTTGTCTAAGATGCCCAAAGAAAAATACTGTTAAAATAATACTAAGCAAAAACTCCTTTCTAACGAGACAATGAATACGAATAAAATGAAAAGTTTACAACTGTTGGTATCTTATATAAAGTTTAACGCCGTTTTCTGCAGTGTTAATTCATGACTTGTTTTCTTGACAGTTATGATACAAAGTGTTGGAATGAGAATGGTTTTATACAGAGATCAACACGAGGGTAATGAATTTAGTATCTCGAGGGGAAAGATAAAGTTAGACGTGCATAGTTTGTAGTCAACACAAGACGAGAGCCCTGAGTGGGGAAGTTGAGCGAGGTTGCTAAGTTTTAACTAGTTTCGGCTTCCACTAAACGCCATAATTAGAGTTTTCGCTTGCCAAAACAGGTTAATCGTTTAATAAACGTTGAGCAGTGAACAAAATAAATAACTGGCGGGTACATTGAAGGGTTGAGGACGGGGGAGGGGGGAGGAATGTAGGGCAGGGGCAGGGCTGACACAGTTGTGTCTAACTACCAGCTCAGCTGTAACGCAAAACAGACACAGTTTGTAAAAGGTTGCCGGCAAAAATTGCTCAAGTTTAACAAGCAGAAAACAGTAGTCTTTGTTTGGACTAAGACTTAATTTGTTTGCATATGCTCTAAATGTTGAAACTTGCCTTGTGTTTACTTCCAGAAGTGTGTTTAACTGAGCGAAACTTACACTTAAAACAGCACTTTTACTTGACTTCTCTTTGCTCCCATATTATCATTCCGGTTCCAATAAAACTTTTCGGTTACTACAATGAGGAAGGATCGTACGATATTGGTTCTTATTACCAGATAACAGTTTATTCATCCCTAAAGGTATTAAAGCACTATATATGTGATGTTACCTCGGTACCGTTGTTACATCTCGCGTGTGAAGGCCTGGCTGTACCTAGAACAGGTTTAGGCCCGTGTTTACCCGACAGAAGTGCTGATGTACAGATTTATAATTCTCGGCAGTCGGAAGTCTACAGATTGAGGCTTTTATAATAACAGGGTTTACCAACGTAATAGTGAATGTATGAATGTTTATAGAGGAAGGTATTTAAGATGTAATTATAACGTAATAATATTTCCATTAGCGGTGGTCCGACAATTAGCATATCGTGATCTGTGCTGGGAGTAGTCTGTTTGTTTGACACAGAGATCAATTTTGGTCCATTACTATGCGTGATTATGTTAATGGACTCCTCCCCTCGTCTAGGCCGAGTCTCATGGTATACTTATTTATTTTATTATTATTAATTGTTCAACTACTATTCGCTATAGACATCGAGATATATAATACCTACCGCACAAATATTTGTTTATATACATGTATTTTGGACATTGGAAAATTAACATAGATTATCAAAATCGATATGTTGCTATGCTTGCTACAACAATTCGTCCATACACTGTCAACAACGGTTTTGTTAATAGGCAATATAAGTTTAGATCATACAGTATGATATGGTCAATTTGGGGAATCCCGTGTTGGTAATATTATTATGGCACTTTCTACAATGGTTACGTTAATAGGCAATATAAGTTTAGATCATACAGTATGATATGGTCAATTTGGGGAATCGCGTGTGGGTAATATTATTATGGCACTTTCTACAATGGTTACGTTAATAGGCAATATAAGTTTAGATCATACAGTATGATATGGTCAATTTGGGGAATCCCGTGTTGGTAATATTATTATGGCACTTTCTACAATGGTTACGTTAATAGGCAATATAAGTTTAGATCATATGATATGGTCAATTTTGGGAATCCCGTGTTGGTAATATTATTATTGCACTTTCTACAATGGTTACGTTAATAGGCAATATAAGTTTAGATCATTATGATATGGTCAATTTGGGGAATCCCGTGTTGGTAATATTATTATGCCTATTTACCCTAAAATGCGCTATGTTTGCTATAATATTCGTCCGTACACTTTCTACAATGGTTACGTTAATAGGCAATATAAGTTTAGATCATATGATGTGGTCAACCTGGGGAAACCCGTGATGGTAATATTATTATGCCTCTTTACCCTAAAATGCGCTATGTTTGCTATAATATTCGTCCGTACACTTTCTACAACGGTTACGTTAATAGGCAATATAAGTTGAGATCGTATAACGTACTGTATAATGTGGTCAACCTGGGGAGTCTGGTGTTGTGTAATCTTATTAGGCCTCTTTACCCTAAAATGCTCAGTGTGTGCTTTAATATTCGACCGCACACTGTCCACCATAGTTAAGTTATGTGTACCTGCTTTGCTTTAGTAAACATTATAAGTAGAGCTCATAAGACATAGTAAATGATGTGGTCAACTTTGTACAATATGTCTTTGGAATTCTGTGTTAAAATTAAACCATATTAATATTTCGTCTGTCACGAAATCTACCAACTTCCTACGATTGACTTGGAAGAACTATTAAATTTGTTATACTAAATATTTTAAGTGATTATGATGATAATTCCGTAAAAGGCATTCATGCCTAAAATAAATCTTGACTGAGTATCCAGTTTTTAAATACATTGATGTCATCTGTAGAAAAAATAAGGTGATATTTAGTAATTGCAGTTTGCAATAAAGCACTAATCATGCATTGCATACTTTTTTACTATCGGATTATCAACGTATTTAAATGCAATATCATTAATGCGAAACCCTGTAGTAATGTTGGAACGTAAATTGTTACACTAAACTATAGAAAATGTCATCTAAATAGTTTTACTAGTTCTTGTATGAGTGAAAGACAAACACCCAAGCATGTATTATTAGCAAAAGATATTACGAATGTTATCCAAGTAACTGTTTATGTTCAATGAATGAGTTCCGAGTTACTGAATGGTAGAAGATTGGGGACATCACACTTCGATGTAAAGTAATGTGAAATTTTTCCCACACTGATTTAATCACATTCTCTTATACTTAAGTGAAACATTTTGTGATTTTCTGAATTGTGTAACAAGAAGGTATATAAATAACGATTAATTTATAGTAATAAAGTTGTCAGGTCATGTGTAAATTTCATTCTCTCTCGCTCTCGTGTACGGTTTTGACCCGATAGTTCGAGTTAGCGTGTTCGGATTAAATGCACAATCAAAGTAATTGGAACGGGAATGTGTATTGCGAGTTCTACTGCACGTATACAATCAGCAGCCAACCGCGTAACTGTGTGCAGTTAAAAGTTCCAGGAATAATTTGTGAATTTTTACAGTTCGTTTTCTGTGTTGTGGTATGACATTCTAAAACAAATCTCTTCCATCATTTGTAATTTTAGAGTTAGGTTTTATCCGTCGTTCACCACAGAAAGTGCATTATAGCATTGTGAATTGCTACATGGGAACAATAATATGTATACTTTCTCCCTATTTACATTGTCTATCCGGTTCCTACTGATGTTCTGAAATCACTTACTGTGTGATATAGTCATTTAATTAAATTTCTCAGAATACTAGTGTTACAATGCTTTTACAATTAGTGCCTGCTGATATTTATAGATAATGTCTATTGACTAATCCGTTCACTGAATTTATACTAAGTGCTCGCACTGGATATCTCCTCTTATTTCTTACCTCAGATATACACGAATCCCTAGAATCGAACTCACTGGACAATCTCCTGAATTCCCATTAGTTACAAGTAATATTGTTTCATTAGTTAAGGCGTTATGTAGTCTACTCTCGTATGTAGTATGACTTATTCGTGAAGAATATCTGATGAGACTAAATACATTAATTATTCGCACCAATTAACACACCTTTAATTCAACTTCCCTTGTTTCCACGTATTTGGCATTGAAAATTTGTGGCGTAAAGACTGTGAGAATCTATTTATTTTGAGTTAAAACTGTCATAAATGTGTCAGACAGAAGATTAAACTTTATGGAGTCAGCAATGAAATAAACGCCTCCTGGGTTTCCTATTCTATTCTGGACTGCCTCAAAAGTGGTTTTAAACGTTTGTTACGTGATTGTATATACTCCAGAGTTGACATACTACTTGTAGTTTTAAAAGTTTCAACACTGAACACAAGAAATGATCATGTTTGGTCACAGTAACAGGTAATTTTCTTCTAACTAGTCAATGACAATGGCAACCTGTCAGATATCATTGTTCACCAGGACACCTTCATTATTTCCACCTCTTATTCTTCTGTGATAACAATCATAGACTCTGATTCACTTCGTCGTAATCCACCACCACAATTACCTTCTTCACCGCAACGAGGAAAACCGAATCGGCAACATTGTCATGCTAAATGCGTTGAAATAGCGGCCTCCAGCCTGCCACTTGCCTTGTGATCTCGGACACTGAACTGAGTCAAAACTATGGCAATGGACCCACAACGCCAAACGCGTTGAGATAGTGGACTCCAGCCTGCCACTTGCCTTGTGCTCTCGGAAACTGAACTGAGTCAAAACGATGGCAATGGACTCACAAAGCCAAACGCGTTGAAATAGCGGCCTCCAGCCTGCCACTAGCCTTGTGCTCTCGGAAACTGAACCGAGCCAAAACGATGGCAATGGACTCACCATGCCAAACGCGTTGAAATAGCGGCCTCCAGCCTGCCACGAGCCTTGTGCTCTCGGAAACTGAACTGAGTCAAAACGATGGCAGTGAACTTATAATGCCAAA
The DNA here is from genome assembly GCF_021130785.1 of Homalodisca vitripennis. NCBI lineage: Eukaryota > Metazoa > Arthropoda > Insecta > Hemiptera > Cicadellidae > Homalodisca > Homalodisca vitripennis. Next base: position 100,763,831 of record NC_060210.1, read on the forward strand.
TGCAATTGCAGACTAAGAGATGTGAAGTTACGTTGACGCCGCATAACGCGTTTCTGAGAACACTGAGAACTGTGAGCTCACCACTGGGACAACAATCGCCATAGGAATGCTGACATAAATCGATTAAATCATACTCGTTGAAAGCTCTTGAACCGAGATCCTATATACGAGAACATATCTAAATAAAGTGTTAATGGGTCAGAAGTCGACTGGCTGAACGTTTTAACAAAAGGTGTCGTGGCAGTAAAAATTATTTCTGCTGGTCTGCAATAAGAATCTGTCAGTGCCAAAAACGAGGATGTGTGTAACAGCCATAACAGATACTGGAACTAGATAATACTACCATCGACCCCTGGGTGTAGATGAGAGAGTGATCTTATCGGCAGGAATCTCCACACAGGTCTTATTTGTATAATACTAGTTCGTATAGTAATATTTTGAAATACTTGTAAATTAGTCACTTTGAGTGAGTAAGTTGATTTGGCAATAATGTTATACGAGTTACGATTAAAATATTTCATGTGGAAAAAGTGAATGTGTGTTTATATACAATCGAATACGTTTTTATAGTTTTGCTCATGTAATGAAGTTAGTTAACTTGGTGTATGGTGAGACATATATCTTATGTGTAGAATGGACAAAAGTCGAGATTTTATCGTTCTTGAAGACTCTACGTATAATAGACACGATAAGATTACTTTTACGCTTCTTATAAAATTAGTACTTGCAATAGATTCTGGATTCTAGATAACTTTTATATCGTGTAGGATAATTCGATATAATATCTTAAGTATCGATATTAATTATGTTACAATATCATCATTACATTAGGTTAACTTTTCACACGTATTTTAAAATATTACTTTAATACGAGATTTTATATTCCATGATACCAGTCGACAAGGTCGAGCAGTCACGTAGGTTCAGGCGATCGGCTTTGTGTTTGTTTATAGTGGTAAAGAGTCGCAATTCTGCGGACAGGAGTATCAGCAATTATGTCACTCAAACTTCTCAAAAGCTGCGAAGACATAATCGGAATTAGTTGTGCGGAATTTAAAAAGAAGCATTCAATGAAGACTAGTTAGGTTGAGTCGACCAGTTTTGTGTTTGTTTATAGTAGCTCTGCGGACAGAGCAGATATCTAAAGCCTCTATATGGGCACCTTAAAATAGTTGCTTTCCTTATGGTCGATCGATAAAAGTAAGCCTAGAGGAACGAGCAGTCTGGTAAACTATTACCCTGGCTAGTGTACGTTAGACCACATTACCTCCAATCGTGAGTTGAAACACTCCATGAACAAATTCAACGTTGTTACCGGACCCCTTACTAACAAGTAGAAAGGGCCAATGTTCATACAAGACAAGGCCGTGGAAAGACAAAATTTTTCATACTCAGTTTTACAAAACATTGAGGCTTCTTTTAGCATTTCAAGTTATTTAATTTTTTATTGTTGATATTTTGCTGTTAAACCTACATAATCAGTGTCAGTTTATTTAGTCTATTATCGATTTGGAAATGGAAATAAAAATGAAACCACATTTAGCTATCATTTCATTAATTATCCTAAAAATAATGTTCTATTTAATATAAGCCAACTGTAAATTCTTTTAGTAAACATCGAGCTCTTAAACTAAACAAAAGCTACTGTTAAAAATGGACATGTGTTTTAAGCTAAATTATTTTTTGAATTTAATTTCTATACATCGTTCTCTTTTCAAGGGAAGTCATCTTTGTATCTCTAGTTTCGTACTATTATGCTTCCATTTTTGGTTTTGACCGACTACGGTCGATTTCTCTCTTCACAATTACCCAATATTTTTTATATTGTACCATAACCTTCTCTGCAACCTTTCACTACGGTTTTGCCACTTTGGTTGCTGGTTATCTGCATGATTATAAGAGTACCTCAGATTTCTTGCCCATCACTTAATTCACTTGAGCTGTAACCAAGTTCAACTCTATATGTAGGTTTATATGCTAGTAGACCCACATTATTGTAGACTGTTCATAATAATGCGAAAACCCCACTTTTTCGAACTCTTCCATCTCAAAGCTGTTCAGATTGGTTTCTTGGTCACATCTCACCACTTCTAGAATACCTAAAATACTGAAAGCTTTCTCAATTAAACTATTATTTTTGGCGATTTTAAATAATTCTTCACGTTTTGAATACCTAAGTGTGTTTAAAAATAGTTCCCTACTACAAAACACCAGTTAACGTTGACATTGCAGGTAGACATTCAAAACAGTTTGTCTTTGGGGTAATTCTGGTGCAATCAAAGGTTCGGGGCGTTGGGTTCTTTGTTGTACTCATGATGAGTATTTGACTACTCTCTCGAAAGTATCTTTTTTTATTCGTGGCCACTAAACTGTGCCATTTGTTTCTCCACAATTATTTATCCCAACATTACCCTTCGTGATTGTTAACAATAATATATCAGAAACTACGAAACCCTATTTCCACACATCACTAGTATTTCATTAACCACAACTCTTTGAAACGCCCGTATTTCAAACCAGTTCTGGTGATATCAGTAGGCCAACCATCTAGAATCTATTTTTTCTGACTGACTATCTTCATTTGTATCTTGAACCTTTTTAACCTGTTTAATCTTCAATGCGAGACCTTTAGAAAACACTTAACCTATGATGAGTCCGGCGATAATTTAGAAATGGTATAAGCATATTTGAGGTATATACTATACAAATCAGCGTTTAGGCGAAATTGTTATCAATACCGTACATAGTAGCTTTTACATAAAATTAGTTTAACGTCAATCATTGACACTGTCGTCGGTTTTGTAGCACTTCATGGGTTTCTTGGACATGTTGAAAGAGCATCTGTTATAACATTTCCTAGAACATACTCCATTATTAATTGAAATCTCATGTTTCTCATACGGAACTTCTGTAATTTTGAGTTCCAATCAAGAAAAGCCTTATGGACAGTGTGTTTCACTTATCAAAGAGAATCGAACAAACTTCTAGAGGCATATTGTATTGGTTTCCTTTAGAAACTTCTTGTTCGGAAACATCTCCTTAAAGGCCATGTCACACTGCCGTGGCGTCGCGTCCGTCCATCCATAGTATGAACGTCCGCGTATGCCGCGACGGTCTCGAATCCCGTCAACTACCAGACACACGTCCGCGTCCGCGCCCAACGCCACGTCTTTCTAGGAGTTGCTTATGCATTTCAACTACTTTGAATTTGTTTAGTTATACACTGATAGTGGAATTAATAGTTTGTTATAGCTCTACAAAATTAATTTATTGTTCTGGAGCGTATTCATTAATAATTATTATTATCAAAATTATATTTTCATTATTACATGCAATACTATTTCTATTATGAACTTAGTAATTAGGGCATTCAATACTTTGATATACCTCTTTAAAACTCTAGATGCACTTGAAAGGATTATTTTGTAATTTTTGTGTTGGTGTTTTCAGTTTTGTAATAAGTCTTTATGTTTTTAAAATAAGGCGTATTTAATTTTGTTATAGATCAAACATAATATGAAAAGTAACAAATAAAATTATTGCATATAAACATGACACCAGAGTATTCATTAACCGTAGAACTGGCGGTCATTTCATCCTGGAGTGTCGGGCTGTTTTAGAGCTTCGCGCAAGGGTTTTTTAAACAAATTATTAAAAATATGAAATAAAAGGAGTAGGCAGTGGCAAGAGCGCGCGGTGCCCCGGTGAGGGGGTTTGGGAGGTGCTTTATGTGCATGCGCGAGCCTTCGTAGCATCGCCGACGTCGGCCAAGGATCGCTCCAGCCGCATAGCGCAGCAGACGGTGGCCGACGCGACGAACGTTGCGCCACGTCGGTTATGTCAGTGTGACTTGTCCTATTTGAACAACATGGTTAGCGATTATTTTAAAAATCCATCCGCAGATGGACGGACGCGACGCCACGGCAGTGTGACATGGCCTTAAAGGCCATGTCACACTGCCGTGGCGTCGCGTCCGTCCATCCATAGTATGAACGTCCGCGTATGCCGCGACGGTCTCGAATCCCGTCAAACTACCAGACACGCGTCCGCGTCCTCGGCCAACGCCACGTCTTTCTAGGAGTTGCTTATGCATTTCAACTACTTTGAATTTGTTTAGTTATACACTGATAGTGGAATTAATAGTTTGTTATAGCTCTAAAAAATTAATTTATTGTTTCTGGAGCGTATTCATTAATAATTATTATTATCAAAATTATATTTTCATTATTACATGCAATACTATTTCTATTATGAACTTAGTAAATTAGGGCATTCAATACTTTGATATACCTCTTTAAAACTATTGGTCTTTATATATAAGATGCACTTGAAAGGATTATTTTGTAATTTTTGTGTTGGGTGTTTTCAGTTTTGTAATAAGTCTTTATGTTTTTAAAATAAGGCCTATTTAATTTTGTTATAGATCAAACATAATATGAAAAAAAATTATGGTTGCCTGTAAAGTCGGTTTTACGGGCGAAGATTTTACGTGACAACGTCTTTTTCTCGGTAGAATATTTATTGATATGAATATTATTAAATTTGCACAATAGGAACAAGGAATTGAATGAAAATAAGAATTGCACAAATTTTAACTATAGAAATATATTTTGTTTACTAAAACGTTGTACATAATTTGAAATTAATAAAAATTTGTTATTGTAAATGGTAAAGTTGAATAAAACATTTACTAAAATTGGAATTTGAAATTCTTGCTAAACACAGTTAAATTCTAACTCCGCGCGTGGTGATTGGTCGGTTTAGTTCGTTTGTTTGGTCGCACTGTTATGACAGGTTAGAGGTTATAATTTGTTATTTTAAATGTTTGACTAGCAATACGCGCTGTTTCTTCTCAATCGACTGAATTACGATTGATTGCAGAGTGATTAAACTAATAATTTACTTAACACTATCAACATTTGTCAATAGTATGACATAACCCTATAAACTCAGTTTCTCAACTTTTGTGTCAATCTAACAATTAATCAATCAATCATAGTTTACGATAATGAAATATCAGTGTACATTTACCTTTATTGTTATACATTTGTCAATAGTATGACATAACCTATAAACTCAGTTTCTCAACTTTTGTGTCAATCTAACAATTAATCAATCAATCATAGTTTACGATAATGAAATATCAGTGTACTATTATTTACCTTTATTGTTGTAGTTGTTGTAAATGACGAATCTAAGCACTCCACATTTTCACGAATAAACATAGTTATCTGCTTTAATCCCATGCGGCGGACCCACAGTTATCTGCTTTATCCCGTGCGGCCGGACCCACAGTTATCTGCTTTATCCCGTGCGGATCCCGTACGGCGGACCCACTGGACGGGCATCGTAACGTTACCCGGGCGTTACACTTTTTCATGAGTGACTCCGAGCCGCAACCTAATTTAAGACGTTGTCACGTCAATAACAAATAAAATAAAATGATTGCATATAAACATGACACCAGAGTATTCATTAACCCTAGAACTGGCGGTCATTTCATCCTGGAGTGTCGGGCTGTTTTAGAGTTTCGCGCAAGGGTTTTTTAAACAAATTCTTAAAAATATAAAATAAAAGGAGTAGGCAGTGGCAAGAGCGCGGGTGCCCCGGTGAGGGGTTGGGGAGGTGCTTTATGCGCATGCGCGAGCCTTCGTAGCATCGCCGACGTCGGCCAAGGATCGCTCCAGCCGCATAGCGCAGCAGACGGTGGCCGACGCGACGAACGTTGCGCCACGTCGGTTATGTCAGTGTGACTTGTCCTATTTGACAACATGGTTAGCGATTATTTTAAAAATCCATCCGCAGATGGACGGACGCGACGCCACGGCAGTGTGACATGGCCTTAAGTCTAAATGAGAAGCATCTGCTGCTACTCTTGTTTTCCTATTCGTTTCAAAATATAAAATAAGAGAACCTGGGTCAAAAATTCTTCATTCTATGAACACCCCTCTTCTGAATGGAGTTCCATATCCAAGTCTTATCTTATTTCAAAAAGTCTCTTATTGCTTCAGATACAGTTGCTAACTGAGGACAAAATTTTCAATAACAAATACACATATCCAAAAGGCGCCGTATCTCAAGGAGATGAGTTGTACAATAGCTTCTATATTATCCTCACCTGGATTTATTCCTCTATAGAAATCGTATTTGTAAAAAAAACGTTAGCCTATAACCTAATTCAAATTTTGATTCTTATTAGTAGCTCCATGCGGTTTAAGTCTATTGAAACCGACTTTCACTCTCATGTTGTGTTCTTCCGAAGATTGTCCATACGCTACAGAATCATCATATATCAAAAGTTTTAAGACACCGTGCAGTCATATAAGTATATTATTCGTTCTTTAAGGGGACCTTGAAGTCAAAAACTGAACAAAATCATATTTTGTTTTGTCTATTATTAAATTCTATGGTTCATTCCGAGAATTACGGTACGCATTAATATGTAATGCATACTTCCATTTTAAAACTGTTGTAAACAGTACTTTACACCCCTGTTTTTCCTTTTTCCTCAAATCTATACAAGCCATAGCGTGAGTGCTATGGTCATATAAATAATGCTTGTTACTTTGTGAAATCAAGCTGTCTGCTTTGTTACAACTTCCCAAACATATGGTACTCAGAAGGAGCAAAAACAATGTACCCATACGGAAAGTGATCCTGAAGTACACTTTTTATTAAAACTTTTACACTATCGGTCTGAAACATTTTTCTGTTCTGTATAACCATCAATGTTAACTACTTATTTTCGAGTATAAGTGCTGGAAATTAATAAAATACAGCATTTACACGTATTAAATGGAAAGTTTTTAGCATTTTATATAAATATATTTAAGAAATTGTAATTATTGTATTCATTGTATTGTACATAAGTAAACATTGTGCCAAAAGGTATAAATAGTAGTTTTACATCTGTAGGCCTATTCATTATTTTTCTCTAAGTGTACCTGAACATTGCTTAATGGCGCACCTTATGTGCACTAATTATGTCCATGTGATTGTTGAAATAGTATATTTCATTATGTGTTATAAACGTTGTTAAGAGTCTATATTCTAGAGCTAAAGGTATCTGATAGTATGCTGACTTAAGATCTATTTTAACTATCCTAATATACCATACAAAGGTCATCCAACTGTCAATCTAAGCAAAAAGAAACTATCAAACTAAAAATGTGTTTAAAATTAAATTTATTTTATAAATGTAAAAGTTATAACAAAACTAAAAAAATTTTGTTTCACATGTTACCGGTAACGTAACAGGAGAAATGAAATTTACTATCAGTTTATAAATATATGATGTTGTAAAGTAAATACTTGATTCAATTTAGCTTAAATCGACTGATCTATAGGAAGTCTAGGACAGCTTAGTTGGCTTACTATAATAAACATGTTTAAACCTACTATATTCTAAGACTTCTACCTACTGGGAGGATGAACTGAATAAAAAGACTATTAGCAAAATATAACACATTCGCTATCCTGTCATTAGCGGTATAATTTAATCTATAAAGAAACCATTAAACTGTTTATGTTAATGAGCTAACATTGCCGGTATTTTAAAAAGGCATATCTACATCTAAGACTTTGGAACTTCGTGTTTATCTTGCGCAACAGAAGTTCATTTCGACATTCCCATGTGTCATGATGCAGGTATAATAAAACAGTTTGGTTCGAATTAGGTAGTCGTTATCGATTCTTGTAGTGATATTTTGGCTAATGAGATATTTGTAATCAGGGCACAGCCTGTAGATGAGGAGATACCGTACGTAGGAAAGTGTTGGTATAACGAGGAACGGCGCGGCGCGGCGGCGTGGCGCGGAGCAGGCAGACGGGCCAGCAGCGCGGCAAGGTGCTGGTGGCGGTGGGAGGAGGTTGCCGCAGCTAAATATGCGATAATTGCGGGGAATGTAGTCACGTGACCGGCGGTCAGTGCTGCAAGTTGCGGCGACTGCCCACAGGTAGCGCTGCCTGCCTCTTCTCCACCGGTGCCTGTCTTGTTAACTGACTCGGAACCGGAATTTCTCATTTGGAACACCTGTGCTTATTATGTTTCTTGCTCCGAGATATTGGTGCCTCGTATTTATAATGCCACTAATTTCGAAACAATCGAGGGACGTGACATTTAATAGTAATCATCTCAAATGTGATTTTAAGTCAAATTGTGATACGATTATTTTACGGCAACCTGGTTACCCTCGACCAGTTATGTTAGTTCAACAGCCGCCGCACAGCGTCGTGTTGCCGCGGCCATTACTTTCATCAAACGATATTCGCTACTTCGAATAATTTATATTACCCGCTGCTATTATTTTAGAAGGCTGTGGTCTTAATTCTTATTTTGAAATCATACCCTATATATGCCAATTATCGACCTTTGATACAACCGACATCCGAGAACACATTTTAAGTCGAATATTAATTGTGGATGAGAATTGAATATTGTAGGAATACTAGCTACATTGTATTCCTCAGAATGGATTCATTAATTAATAATAATTTCACAACACTAAATGGCAAGCACAGTAGAATCTGCAGTTTCCCATGTTGTTCGAACAGTGGGGATTGAATCTTAGTTGTGTTCGTAGGCTAATGAAATCAAATTACAAATGATAAAATTTATCCCACTAGGACCCTTGAATAACTACAACGGACGGAATACACTGTGCAATACATTAAGAAGGACGTCAGACAACACAGAAAGATCAATTTTATTCTAATACAGGTAAATTCGAACCATCGTAAAAACCGAACTCGTTGAAACGCCCTTGGTACATGTGGTCGCGATCGCTTATGTGTCTTTGTTGTACCTGTTCATTACATTGCCAACTACTAGAATTAAAGTCGGTATTTGAGTCTATCAGAAACCCTGAATGTTATATGAGTATATCGTGGAAACAAGTTTTGTAAATATGATGGTGCCCCAATTAGATATTCCAAGCTTCTGATTCTGGCACCGGTTGGTTGCTTGGATTATTATTCCTCCCAACTAGTATAGTTGACCTCAGATAATATGCTTTCCTGTTGGATATCTACTAATTACCAAAGTTCCATCGGATAAGTAGCAACTGTGGGGTTTTCTAACATTTACCATCAAAGATGCTTGGAGATATCTCACAATCCAGGAGAAGTTGCCTAATGAGTATCCTCTTCTCAAAAGTGCATATCGGTTTGGTAAAACATGAATTTTCTCGAAAACGGCTCGATAAAAGTTTATGAAACTTTGCAGTCGACTAGAATGGAATCTTGGGCGTGTTTTAAAAGTATAAATTCAAAAATCTATCGACGGGTTTTTTTTTGACAGGCCGCCGAACACAACTCGACACCCGAAAATTCCGGTCGCAAGTAAGGTTGGATAAGTATCAAATGTGGGGTTTCCTAACATATACCATCAAAGATGCTTGGAGATATCTCACAATCCAGGAGAAGTTGCCTAATGAGTATCCTGTTAGATACCGAAGTAAGGTTGGATAAGTATCAAATGTGGGGTTTCCTAACATATACCATCAAAGATGCTTGGACATATCTTATAATCCAGAAGTTGCCTAATGAGTATCCTGTTATATACCGAAGTGAGGTTGGATTAGTAGCAAATGTGGGGTTTCCTAACATTTACCATCAAAGATACTTGGAAAAATCTCACAATCCAGGAGAAGTTGCCTAATGAGTATTCTGTTAGATACCGAAGTGAGGTTGGATAAGTAGCAAATGTGGGGCTTCCTAAAATTTACCATCAAAGATGCTTGGATATATCTCACAATCCAGGGGAATTTGCCTAATGAGTATCCTGTTAGATACCGAAGTGAGCTCGGATAGGTGGCAGATTTAGATTCGTAGATACATTATTTCAGTTAATCCTAACATTATTGTCCGGCAATATCGTGCGAAAATCTTACTATTCCAATTCAGTGTAATATATTATTTCTGTTCACATCACATAAAACGTTTCAAATATGTCCTTTACCATAATGTTTTCATAAGTTACCAAAATTATCAGAAACAAACACAAAATTCATGCTAGATCCTTGTAATACAAATCATTTTCTATGTGTACTCTTAATATTTAATATATGTATTTTTCCATTAGTTAACCGTAAATTTGTTACGATAATGGTAGTGGACGTACATTGTTGAATGATATGGAAAATCGCTACTGTCTAAAAAGTTATCTATTGAAAAATGGTTTTAACAACAAAAAGTAATTAAGACCATATATTAAATTTAGAATAAAGTAACAAACTAAATTATAGATTTTGCATGCCATAATATAAGAGGCCTTACTAAAACTGAAGCGAGTTAATCCGATGTTAGGTGTAGGATTCGTGTATTTACATTGGATCTTTGTGAAAGAATTATGCAGGATATAGCATACGTCTTGACGCCTAAAACTATCAATCGTAAAAAATAAAAATATTCTTGTTTTTATAAATCTAAACATGTAATACTCGTATTACAATGTGCTAAATAAAATATACAAATTTTACTTATGTTTACCACAATAAAACTTTAATTTTCCTTTAAATTTTAGTAATTGTACAAATCATGACACGTATGAGAGATAACTATAAGAGTGTATTTCGTAGTTCTCCGGGAGAACCCTGGTCAGAGAAGGCATGGTACTGGATGAGTACAAGGACAGGGTCTGATTAGAGGAGGATGTGCAGAACGAAGAAGACGCCAGACCTCTAGCAGAACTATGGTCAGGAATCACATGGTACTGGATGAGAACAGGGCCAGGGTCTAAGTGTTCCAGGAGGAATGTGCGAAGTAAGGCAGACTCTAGACCTCTAACAGAACCGTGGTCAGTGAAGGCATGATACTGGGTGAGAACTGGGACAGGGACTGAGTGTTCCAGGAGGAATGTGCGGAGTGAGGCAGACGCCAGACCTCTAGTAGAACCGTGGTCATGGAAGGCATGGTACTGTGTGAGGACAAGGACAGGGACTGAGTGTTCCAGGAGGAATGTGCGGAGTGAGGCAGACGCCAGACCTCTAGCAGAACCGTGGTCAGGGAAGGCATGGTACTGGATGAGGACAAGGACAGGGACTGAGTGTTCCAGGAGGAATGTGCGGAGTGAGGCAGACGCCAGACCTCTAGCAGAATCGTGGTCAGGGAAGGCATGGTACTGGGTGAGGACAAGGACAGGGACTGAGTGTTCCAGGAGGAATGTGCGGAGTGAGGCAGACGCCAGACCTCTAGCAGAACCGTGGTCAGGGAAGGCATGGTACTGGATGAGAACAGGGACAGGGACGTGTGAAGGCATTCAGAGACTGGCCGGTGAATAGACAATGCCAAATGTCCGATAAAGAGACAGTGCGGGAGATAGCTTTGTGTCTGGCTGTGTAAGCCTGACATTCACATATGTTATTTGCCTAATACAGGTGAGCAGAGCGTGGTTGTGTTTGTCTTGTTGGTGTGCTCGCTGCAGAGCCTCACTGCTGCACTGCACTGCACTCGCTACTGGGAGGCGAATATTTCAGTTCCTATTATAGACGAATTGTAGCTTAACATGGAGAAAATTACTCTTGGTATTGTCCAGAATATTTTATTGGGTGAAGCTGGTCAGCAGTCTATATCGAATTTCAATAAGTTGAAGATGATTTGTAGGATTACTTAGGCTTGAGTATTGCTGGATTTAGTAAACTTTTCGAAACTGTGTAAATAACAATAAAATAGTATGTAATTTTTGTTTGTTCAGAAGTTTCCGAAGATTGTTCAAACATACAACTGAAGGTGCTGAAAAAGAATATCTTTGAGATCAACGATATCACACAATAACGGTTTATTTATAAAATATTGAAAAATTAAATTCTATACATTACTTTTAATTTGTTAATTAAGTGATTTTTAGAGATTGTTTACAACTACAATAACACGGTTTATTTAATACAAAACGTAGGTGCTGCTAACTTCACACCACAACAGCTCTCATTGGATTGATTATAATTCTTAAAAAATCATTTCGATACACTCCTGCTCATTTTTTTACGAGTACAATAACTTTTTTTACTGGATTTGACGTAATTTTTTATTATATTATGATGAATGGTGAACACGTAAACATGACGGTACCCACGTTTTTAGATATATTTCATAGAATTATATTGACTAATTATGAACAAATTTTATACTTTTAATTTTTTCAATATATTTAAGGTTTCAAGAAGGCAGCTATTTAAAGTTTAGAAAACGAATTATTATGCATTATAGAGAAAACTAACAAGTTTCTGTCAAGCCATTTACAGTAATGTTTGTTCTTACGTGTATTTTGATATCTCGTAAGAATTCCAGATATTCGGTGTACAAAGTTTTAAGTAGTATACAACATTTCGGGAATATTGTGAACACAATAACTACCACAATTCTAAATAGATGGAGAACAATCGAGGTACAGAGATAGTATTTACAAATAGCTTGGTTGAGTTTGTTAGACAGTCTTAACCAACAAAGCGTTTCAAGACGCGGTCATTCGCATTTGGTCAAAATTGTTATCTCGGGTATTTCATAAAATAAATTAAATAATGTACTTTTCTTTAAATTGTCAAGTTATTATTATGAGCAACATATATTCTTTATTTACCTTTTGATAGTACTTAAAGTTTCACGGTGGTGGCCTTTAAAGTTATATAAATATTCAAGTGAAACGTTAAAAAGGAATGTGTTTACACGTATAATGTTTTTGTTTTACAAACAAACTTACAAGCGTATCACAATTTTTCTAATGAAAGGTTTCAATATTGTGGAGTTTATAAATGTTTATGATTTAGAATTGATTAAAAGTGTTATGGTTTTATTAAAAAGCCAAAATTGACCCATCAGTGTTATGGAAATCAATAATATATATTAAACTAATATTGGATCTTCAGTTTAACATTTATAGATGTCGACCACATTTAAAATCTACCTTTCTTCTTACTAAGCCTTAAGGGATATTTTATTATAACTTAAGTTACGTGTTTACTCTAACATAGAAATCCACTAAATAATAAAAAAATGAGAGATAAGGAATTTGCATGCTAAAAGTAAACATTATAATTTTTTTAACTTTACTCAATACTCGGTTATTGTTTCAAGCACCTAAGGTTTATCTTTATTAACGTTAGTTTTACGAGGAAACAAACGTCGGAAACGGTTAAACAATCGTATATAAACAATAAGCAAGTTTAATATTAATATTTATTTGGTAAATAGGCTGTTGCAAATACAAATATCCAATGAACACGTCATTTCAATACCTTATTTTACGTTCCAATTGTATGCTTTATTTCATTCTTTTATAAGTTGGTAACTTAGATTATTTTGTATTTACCAATTTAATGAGTTAATTATTAAATTCTAGTATGTTGATAAGTAATATTAGTATAACTCTTAATAACTGATACTAATTTAAATAGAAATTAGATTAACAAGATATTTTAATGATTTATCACTATATCAGAAAAAAACGTTAATTTACAGAAAGAATTTAGGATTATTTTAAAAAGTTAATGTTGCTTTAGAAATAGCCTATTTTTATAGAATTGATTGAATATTCCAATGATTAGAAAAAAACAAGTAATACCAGTTGAAGCGATGCTTTTTATACGATGTACGAAAACCCCAAATAAAAGACGCTTACAGAAATTTACCGTTCACTATAGATAATCGGTAACATTATATAATCCTCCCTATAATCTGAAAACTGAGAGTTTTACTTTTAAAAGATTAGGGCATTTAGCGAGGAATGTGGTACGGTAGTGAAGGTTACGAGAGATATGGTACGTTCAGTGTGAAGGATTGCAGGATGCAAGTGTGTTATGTGAATGCTAGAGGAAAACCAGCTGAGAGCAGAGTGCCCTGACCTCAGCAGCTCAGATCGTACTGGGTAGTGATGGTTACGAGGTATGTGGTACGGTCAATGTGAAGGATTGCAGGATGCAAGTGTGTTATGTGAATGCTAGAGGAAAACCAGCTGAGAACTGAGTGCCCTGACCTCCGCAGCACAGAACGTACTGGGTAGTGATGGTTACGAGGGTTGTGGTACGTTCAATGTGAAGGATTGCAGGATGCAAGTTATGTGAATGCTAGAGGAAAACCAGCTGAGAGCAGAGTGAAGGTTACGAGGGATGTGGTACGGTCAATGTGAAGGATTGCAGGATGCAAGTGTGTTATGTGAATGCTAGAGGAAAACCAGCTGAGAACTGAGTGCCCTGACCTCCGCAGCACAGAACGTACTGGGTAGTGATGGTTACGAGGGTTGTGGTACGTTCAATGTGAAGGATTGCAGGATGCAAGTTATGTGAATGCTAGAGGAAAACCAGCTGAGAGCAGAGTGAAGGTTACGAGGGATGTGGTACGGTCAATGTGAAGGATTGCAGGATGCAAGTGTGTTATGTGAATGCTAGAGGAAAACCAGCTGAGAACTGAGTGCCCTGACCTCCGCAGCACAGAACGTACTGGGTAGTGATGGTTACGAGGGTTGTGGTACGTTCAATGTGAAGGATTGCAGGATGCAAGTTATGTGAATGCTAGAGGAAAACCAGCTGAGAGCAGAGTGAAGGTTACGAGGGATGTGGTACGGTCAATGTGAAGGATTGCAGGATGCAAGTGTGTTATGTGAATGCTAGAGGAAAACCAGCTGAGAACTGAGTGCCCTGACCTCCGCAGCACAGAACGTACTGGGTAGTGATGGTTACGAGGGTTGTGGTACGTTCAATGTGAAGGATTGCAGGATGCAAGTTATGTGAATGCTAGAGGAAAACCAGCTGAGAGCAGAGTGAAGGTTACGAGGGATGTGGTACGGTCAATGTGAAGGATTGCAGGATGCAAGTGTGTTATGTGAATGCTAGAGGAAAACCAGCTGAGAACTGAGTGCCCTGACCTCCGCAGCACAGAACGTACTGGGTAGTGATGGTTACGAGGGTTGTGGTACGTTCAATGTGAAGGATTGCAGGATGCAAGTTATGTGAATGCTAGAGGAAAACCAGCTGAGAGCAGAGTGAAGGTTACGAGGGATGTGGTACGGTCAATGTGAAGGATTGCAGGATGCAAGTGTGTTATGTGAATGCTAGAGGAAAACCAGCTGAGAGCAGAGTGCCCTGACCTCCGCAGCACACAATGTCAATGTTGCAGAAGCCTTTCTCCATTACACACGTTCTATCACCGGTAATAGGCGACTTTCATCTCTACCAGCGAGTTGTATAGGCTAGTTAACTAGAAAGCCTGCCGCTATTGCATTCCCGGATGTCCCTCCAATTGGACTCTAATCCGCCGGATACGCAAATTACTTTTTTTCAGTTATCAACTCCCAATGCCGGTCGTTTCGCTCATTTTATCTGTGTTATTGGTATGATTGAATGGAATAGAAAGTTGTTCAATTTCGGGTAGAAATTACCTGTTGTGATTTTGCAATATCATTCATTGTCGTTGGGTATGGGTATACAATTCTGTCAGTTACATATTTTCTCGATTGTAGTGACAAATGTGTGCAATACTTCTGCAAACTACCGTTATGTACGAGAATTAAATTCTACGTATTATCAGATTTGATTATTTAATATGTTGCTTTATCATCATTTTTTAGTGTAAGAAACAGTTTTAAGTGATTTTTTCACAAAACCGGGTTAATCAAAGTTATAACTTAGTTTGAAATTTTTGCAATGTTTTTACAACAAAAAGTATACGGTGTACTTATACTTTGCTTAGTTAATATTATTTCGCAATGAATACGATAAATATACAATAACCAATAATTTTGGTCAGGCATGTGTATTAAATATAAATAAACTATTCGATTTGCGTGACGTTTCACGATAAGTTAACTCTTATCTGTTGGTAATAACTAATATTCTCATGTAATATTTTTAGATTAGAGTTTTATCTTGGTGATGAGAAACACGTGATAAACAGCGAGATTGATTTCAGCAATATACAAACAAGTCTTATGTGATAATATTTTTTTTAATTAGTTGGTAAACCTGTGATGTGAATTTTAATAAAAAACTTATTTCAGATAATTTGGAATAAATACAGTATGGGTAAATGTCATCTTTAAATCTCAAATTGAAGAGTCATTAATAGTCGTTATTAGTTTGTTTAAAGTGGTTGGTATGAATAATATTGTTAATGACTGGCATAATCTATGTATTATTTATAGCTAGGAGTACATAAGTAGTTTTGAAATCGTATAACGTTGTTCAACATTATTATTGCTTTTTATGGGGTCTTATTGTAAATCAGAAGGTTGACATTTTTAAAGTATTGAATATATTTGAAGTTTATGTTTTGAAATAACCAAGAAGAGCCGTTTCACAAATTGATATAAAAGGTCGCCATACTGAAACCCCCGCTTAAATGGATATGGTTTATGATGTCGTTATAGTAATACTGAATACAATCGTGCCAGGGTTTGTTGCAAGTAATGTGATAGTAGCAGTATTCACGCAAATGTAACTATCTAATCTTGTGACAAAACATTGTACCTTGAATCTATGAAATATCAAAAACTGTATAATAACGAAAGTTGTTTTAGTACCATGTCAGGTTTGGTTGCAATCAACTAGAACTTATGACGTTAGAAATGTTATTTTAAATTTATCCGAGAATTAAAACCCCTTCTCAGTTATATTGTACAATGTTTAATAGTTGTTATATGTTATATTCCCTTTCAAAACACTTGAGTGATTGCCACCTTAACTCAAAGAGATAATAAAGCACTGATATCAGAAGTCGAGTTAAGTAAGCCTTACCTCAGCCTCAGTATTTCCTGAGCGTGTCTGTCAATAGTATGCTATAATATAACCTGATTCTTATCCTGCCACACCACTTGCAAACTTTAGCGGACATTTTTGTATGAAGTTTTTTTTGTATAGAGATGATTAACCTGATACCATTTCATAAATATACGTATATGTACTTTCTTTTAGAGAACCATGAGAACTGAAAATTTATTTAGTTATCTTAAGTTCAAAATAGAAACATATTTAAGTCGTAATAGCTTCAAACTTGTTTTAAGTCAATTTAATTTTAAAGATTTTTACAATGTCGTTTTAGATATTTACATAATGGAACAGAATAGTGTTGATAAAATCTAAAACTTTCCACTAGATTTATAAACTAAACGTAATTAGCTCTGGATGTGAGGAGTGTTTTATCTACTGAAAGTTATATATTTCTGTTACACGAATTCTATTCCCGAGTTCCCTTTCAGGCCATAAATTCAAAAATAATGAACTCAAATGCGTGTTTTTAATGGTACAAACATTCAATTTGTAAGCCATTAATACACTGTTGTATATACGACTTTTATACATATATATATATATATATATATATATATATATATATATAAAGTATAAAAGTCGTTAAAGTCGTAAAGTCGTATAAAAGATATATATATATATATATATACGTTTTATTAAAATCAGTTTTACTCACTGCTTTTACCGTTTATAAAATGTTTTATTAGATCAGGATATTTTTAACACAGAATTGGAATGTAACAGTGGTGGTAGAATGATTACGTTTTTTTGTTAGTATCGCAAATATTTATGTTATATATAATGATAAAATATTTCTTGAAAAATTATTAGTGTGATTTTACGCCAGCTATACGCCACTTTGTTTTTGTTATTAAAACAATTTTATCTTTGTTTTGCATCTTTACGATTGTTACAAAACTTGTTAAAAAGTTCCATATCAGAAAATGTATATCAGACTTTTTGTTTTAAACAAGCTTTAATATTTTTTAAATGCCGACCATTACATTTTGTTTTATTAAATATTTAATAAACCACCGATTTTAACAAAATTATACGACCCAAATATGTTTTAAACTATTTTTTTGTTTCTAAAGGCACCTCATTTATAAAGATCGGTTAAGCAATAACTATTGTATGGAAGGATTCATATTACACGTACAAACTAAATTGCACATAAATTAAATTGTTATTTAAATCAGCTGTTACTGTTAACAAAATGTAACAATGCAACTAACTATTGAAATTTTAACACATGTATTTTTAACATGTATATTCACTTTTAGCTTAGAATCACACATGGAATCTGAAAACCCATAGCCAGCCCAAGCTTTTTGTTACACCCTGTATATATAAACGCACTTACACCAAAGATACGAAATAATATTTTTTATGACGACAAAACCTGTGTAACTAATGAGAAAGTAGGAGCACGCGTTGTTGATGCCACAGATAGATGTGCAGGCAGGATATGACATTGCAGAGGAGTTCAGCAGCCAGTTCCTGTATACTATTGCCTTATATCCGCCGTGGTGCGGTACTGACCACATCCTTCCTACCGCCTTCCTGCGGTATCACTCCCCACTTCTCCCACAGCATCCCATCAACAATACACGTCTAGGGGTTCCCATTGTTGGACATTTCCGTACTCTTCTGTAATATTGAATTCAACGTTTGACAACATGAACATGTCATTTGCGTTTTCTTCGGTAGATGAAACACATAAATAAGTTTCGTTACAACAAAACATTGAAACAGGGGTTTTCCGGACATTTGCCATCGTTCAATGATACAGAACATCAGTAACACTACGTTTCGAGATCTGCAATATAATCTCTTCTTCGGGTAAATAAACGTGTTAGGTTAGTTAATTACCTGAAGAAGAGGTCAGATTGCAGATCTAGAAACGTATTGTTACTGATCTTTTGTATCATTGAACGATGGCAAATATCCGGAAAAAATCCTGTTTCCTTCACAATCCTTCCATCGACAATGACAAACTTCAAACAAAGAAAATATTGATGAACTGATATTGTCATTATGAGCGTAGTTGTTTTTTATGTGTTTCCCGTTAAATTGAGGTATGTTATTGGGCTGAGTGGAATTAATTACGGCTGTAATCTTATTGAACCGATTTCAAATGTAGGTTAGATATCATAGCCTAAAAGTCCAAGTACCTGTTTTAGAATATATTAAACTTTTACGAGTTACAAAGTTAGTGATCTCATGTATTACTCAGACCAACCAATTATTTTTTTACCCTCTTCAAAACTAAGTGAAAAAACAGAAAAACGACCAAGCGTTATCCTTGATTACCAAAGTTCTCGATTGTTGTTTTCTAGGTATACGGTTGTGTAGATAACCTGCCTCGAGTTGGGTAAAATAGTCGAGTTTCTACTGAGACCATAGTATGTATTGTTGACGACTATATAAGACTAAGCTGTTAAACAAACTAGATGACTCTTTATTGATTGACTCTTTATTATGACTCTTCTAAACTGTTACAAAACTAACAATATTTATATGAACTATCAATTGCTCATTCTCGAAAGTGAATTGTGCCTATATTTACATCCTAACCGATCGGCAAATATTTTAATCTTGCAAAAGCGTGTCTGTTGAACTGTATTTTTCAACTAATTAAAAAGAAGTCTGCATTTAATACTTAGACAAAAGAGTTAACTATTATAATGTGGAGGAAGACTTTCCTCTAACATCAGTCTTCTCGTAGATATTTTCATAATATATATATTATAATTATATTAAAGTAAGACAAAGAAATAATAAATTATTCATTTACATGGTAATTTATTAAAACCAGCAAATTCTATAATTCGCCGGGATTCCATATCATGTTTAATTATTTACCACGAGGATTGTGGTGTTTCGCTAGAGAACAATACTTTCAAAATGTGTAGGGGGATTCATACACCATATTCGGGATATTTTTCTTTCCTTCCCCTCTGAATGAATGTCAGGGTAGGAACCGAACTTGTGTTGTCACTCTCGGAGTGACACACCTTTCATTACAACTCGGGCACCGTGTCTCTCACATATATTCCAGGTAACCTACTTTTATGATTGATTTAATACCGCTTGAAATGAAAATCGGCACTGGGCGCTTACGTTTGAGTGCAAATACCCGCCCAACATACTGGTGAAACAATACCGTCGTCAGGTTAATCTGAAGTGCTAAGTCACCAAAAGTTACGAGCGTTTATTTGGAAATTAACAAGGAGTTGTAGCTACTTCAAGTGCTTAGCGGCGCGATAACTCATCTGCAGGAACAATGGTCCATTGTACGGCATCCAGATTAATTACGCACGAATAAGAAAGAGAAATAAAATAGTAATGGTCGGAGAGTAAATGAGAGGAGTAACGTATTCTAGTGACGGACCGCGCATATACATTACACGGCGGCTCCGACAATGAGGCGCGGATATTACTCTAGTGATCAGCATTTAGCAGTGTGTTATCACTTAGTTCGCATCATTTAACTATTTACCGGTAAGGGAGCAGTTCTTTGTCCTTTACGAGTAAGTATATAATTTGTTTACTACGCCCGCAGTGGACTAATTTTCTCGTTTCAGTAATGTTTGGAAAATGTAGGCATCTATCCACCTCTTTGCGGACTATGTGACATATCAATGTTCCAAATATCGTCATTATCCAATATAGTCATATCTTCGACACGTTCTTTAAAGATATACATGATTTTTTTATGTTTTTTTCAGGTAATTTGTTGGGTTCTTTGTGATATAACGAGGGCCAGGTACTGATAACTAAACTCTTCGAGGTACATTATTGTAATGTGTAATTCCATACTATAACGTTAATGCAATTTTTTTTATTTGTACTTTTTTATAAGAATTTTCGAAATGATTGACAAAATTAATATAAAAATTAAACGTCACGTCATAAAATCTCTGGACTTCCTGTATTCTCCTAAAGGGACACACTTTACTTTGAAATTTATTGGAAAAGTAGCCTAATGCAACGTTCGGATTTAATAAAGAGTTTAAATTTCAAAATTATCTCCTAAGGTGATGTGGTAACAATTGATATATGTGGCAATTCCTTTTGATTTACTCCCCTGTGCGTATTTATTATTGAAAATGCATTATTTGTAATACGAAATGTAAAACATAATAAATAGATATTTAAAAAAATAATGTAATTTCGTGTCCATATTCCATGACCTTTAAAAAACACTTTTGTCTCCTAAACTGTTTCACTTGAAATTGCGTTACATTTACCAGACGCTATTGGTGTTTCTGTCAAAAGAGAGCCATTTTTGCTATATTTAAAGCTTAAAGCCCTCCAGCATTTATTGTTATGCACGAAATCTAACAACAGACACTGTTGTTTCCGGCTATCCTTAGTCTACGCTCAGGATATTCCTCAAATCGTCTCAGTTTATCTTTGTCGTATAAACAAAACGTCTGAAGTAGCACACTAGTAGACCCATTTGCAAACATGTACAAACAAATTTATGCGTAGTAAAAGAGAAATGTTGGTGTAGTAGTTCTACGTAAAATGCAACCAAGAAATGAAAGTGTCGTTAACTTGTGAGACGGGAAGGAGAGAGAAAAGAGAGGAGACCTACACAAAGAGTTTCCGGTACATAGTGGTTGATTAATCTAACTACCGACCGTTCAACTGTCCACAGTCCGCGCACGTCACTGCGAGATGTGAGCTCTGGACCTCGGGCAACATCGTCTGATGTTTAGGTTATTGATAAAACATTTCCCTATATTACTCTCTCGCCACTTTTACAACATCAAAAAAACTATCTAACAAGTAAACGTAATAAATTGGTTACTTACAGTTACAATGTAAAACACAATTTTAGCATTCTAACTATGCACCACATTTGGGTTAATAACGGTTACGTAGAAAAATAACAAACATGTCATTAGTTATTCATGCGAAAATAAATTTAAGTTTTCCCTTTATCAACTGTAAACCCCTTCCTTGCGGCACAGTTCGGGGAACAATTTTCAAGTTAAAAATTATATATTGGCAGATTTACTTAATCCTTTTGCTAGGTTCCGGCTTGATAACACACCAAAGTAATTTACTATCGGAATTTTCACTAACAGTACTAAAGTTATGGAAGTCGAAGTTTAATGAAAAGTTAACATTCTTGGTATAGTTACAAAATGTATTGACGGTTACCCTTGAAATTAGAGTAATAAATTTAATAGTGTTTCGTGCAAATTTTCGTGTTTGTTTTTAAAGCGCGTAGTATGACGGAATAAATGTATATTTTATGACAGTGACGCAGGATTATTTTGTAATTTACACGCGCCGATATTGTAAACCATTCATATAAATGACAGATTGAGACAGAGAAGTCACAATTTAATTGAACTAATAGACAATGTTCTAAAATATAACGGAAATATCGTATGGACTGACATCTGCATACGAGCATATCGAAAATAGTGCCCAAGTATGAGCACAAGCTCCTAAGCCTGTAGGAAGTGTGAGGACGATGTGTGGTCGGCACAAATCTCGCCACTAGCCACGATATTTAAACTGCTGACAGCCCAACAACGTGAACGTTATCCGCCGCGCCGCACAGTGCTGTTTCCGTGGGGGACCTGACGACACTAAATCATGTGTATGATTGTGACGCTACTGTCAGTGTACAAATATAATGCGAAGTTTCGTATCTGCATACTATCAAATAGCAAATTGTGCCCAAGTATGAGCACAAGCACCTGAGCCTGTAGGAAGTGAGAGGACGATGTATGGTCGGCACAAATCATGTCTCGCCACTAGCCACGATATTTAAACTACTGACAGCCCAATAACGTGACCGTTATCCGCCGCGCCGCACAGTGCTGTTTTCGTGGGGGACCTGACGACACTAAATCATGTGTATGATTGTGACGCTACTGTCAGTGTACAAATATAATGCGAAGTTTCGTATCTGCATACTATCAAATAGCAAATTGTGCCCAAGTATGAGCACAAGCACCTGAGCCTGTAGGAAGTGAGAGGACGATGTATGGTCGGCACAAATCATGTCTCGCCACTAGCCACGATATTTAAACTACTGACAGCCCAATAACGTGACCGTTATCCGCCGCGCCGCACAGTGCTGTTTCCGTGGGGGACCTGACGACACTAAATCATGTGTATGATTGTGACGCTACTGTCAGTGTACAAATATAATGCGAAGTTTCGTATCTGCATACGATCAAATCGCAAGTTGTGCCCATGTATGAGCTCAGGCACCTGAGCCTGTAGGAAGTGAGAGGACGATGTGTGGTCGGCACAAATCATGTCTCGCCACTAGCCACAATATTTAAACTGCTGACAGGCCCAATAACGTGACCGTTATCCGCCGCGCCGCACAGTGCTGTTTCCGTGGGGGACCTGACGACACTATATCATGTGTATGATTGTGACGCTACTGTCAGTGTAGAAATAAAATCAAAATTTATGAGTGACAGTAACAATGTGTCGCCATGACATTGTTCAGCAGGCTGTCGTTACAAACAGAAGGAGCGAAGCAGTTGTCCCTGTGAAATCACGTCTTCGAAATAGTCGTGTTGTCATTATATTTTCGTCATTAGTATAACAGTTATATATTTCTTTTAAAAAATAGGCATTTCCTGGTATGGTCATGAATATTAATTGTTTGTGCTTTCTTCATCTGTTAAATGACATCGTTAAATAAACAAATACTTTGTAACTCACTAGTAATCCACAACAAGATGGCGGGGAACACCACCATACCGTGCAGTAAGATGGTTCAGACTACTGTGGCGTGTTATATCAGTAGAGCTTGTCAGGCCAATAGAATGTATCCGTTCAGTGTGGCTTGTCACATAACATTCAAATTCATTTATTTATTATATATGTTATAATATTTTAATACTCATACTAGTTCTTCTTTTTATTGTATTAGTTAATTTAAATATTGTTCAGTTATAAACAACAACAAATTACATTGTCTTAATTGAACAATAAATAAACGGAATATTATATTTATTGTAAAACCGGATTGTTTTATATGAAATATGTGTGTAAACATTTACAAGCACGGTAAATTATCAAACCTTTGTCGATATCTGCAGTTTTATGGTGTCCTAGGTCACCGGGTAGGTGTTAGTATTCAAAAAATGTTTTAACTGCCAATAAAGAACTGTATTGAAGATTTAACTAAGTGCCGCGTTGTGGCGTCAGAAAGGCTACATTCTTGATAGATTATGTTACCTAGATTTGAAGCAGTGTTTAGAAGTGATTGGATATATGAATAATCAGCTCTTACACTTCTCTGATAGTAAGAGTAAAAGTTCATGACAAATTTCTATTATCAAAATAACTACTATTTTATCGATGAAATTACTGGTTCAAGACACTATAATAGCAACTGGATAGAATTTGAATTCTTAATGAAAACTTGCGTATCATCTGCGTACGTAAAGGCGGCACTATTTGTGAGAATTAAGGGAATCATTGGCGTCGGTAAGAAATGGTTCTAAGATAGATTCTTGCGGAACTATATTTTGAAGGTTCAATTACTTAGAAGAAACTATTTGAAATCCAATGATGACTATTTGTTGACGATTTTCAAGGTAAGAAGCGAGAGTAGAAAAATTATAATAATGATTCTTACTTTGGTGTTATTAAAATTACGGGCACTTGACACTCCTTTAACTGGACGTTGTAGTATTAATTACAATACGTATTTTCCGAATACTGCTTCTAATGTTTAACCCAGCGGACTTTATATCGTGTCACCGCTTCTGCCAAACAAACAGTACGTGGTGTTTTGGAAATAAACAAGCAGCATCCACAGTTTACGGTGGGAGGCACACACTGCTCCAACCGCTTATTTAAACCCTCAGCGAAATACGTTTTGTTGTGACGAGGTTGATCATTCACATGACAACCTTGATGTCGAGTTATACAAAACTGTTCCCGAGCGATAGCTTCCTGCGAGTGACAAATGAGCTTTCCCATTCCGCGCTTGACGTCACCCGTCGGGAAGTGTGAGAACAGCGGTCGAGTACAGCAGGCGTGTCCGCTTGCCGTCGGAGGTGCTGAGCATTGTTGTAGTGCGCGAAACAAGTGCAATTAGTGTAAATAACAAACACAATGGAGTAATAAAATAAATCTAACAAACACGTCATCGCGAGAGCGAGAGACAGCCGGGCTTTATGGGCTCGAAGACTGAAGGAGTTAGTCCTAACGGCCTCATTGTGGATTCTCCTCTCCCACTTTTCACAGTTACATTTGAGGGCGCAGTGATACACGATACGGCTTACTCATTTTTATTGTAAATGGTCTGCATTCCCTAGGATTTCATCAATATTTACAGCAACAAAAAATAATTATAAGTTTAACAAGTTTGTGACACATTTTTGGACTTCTTTGGTGAACTAATTTCTTACTTAAAATTGCGTAAAGAACAAAGTTACAGATAAATCTAGAGTTAGAAAAATCGTGCATAGTCTAGGTTTAGGAACCCAATCACTCCATACGGAAAATGTTGAAGAAATAGACGGCATGCGGCCGGGCAGCGTCAGAGCGCGGGGTGCGACACCCGCTGAGTCATGTACACATTTCCTCGATCACCTCGTTGATAAATACTCCCTGACAGCTGCTAATGGATGATGCCGGTCCATTGTTCTCGCCAACAGTTTTAATTACGAGTAGGTTCGACATGTTATTAATTTCCCAAAGGTTACCCTTTCTCTTGCGTGTTCGGCTCGACTCTGCTTTACTATAGGGGCGGCCGCCTATCGCACGCCTGCCGTCGTTGTCCATCAAACTCTGACAGAAGAATGTTGAACACTTCCGAAGTAGTGGACATTATTGAGGTCCCAGTCCACGAGGACATCCTGTCTTAGTGTGTTTTATAACGTACAGTTTCCGGCTTTAAGATATGTTCTAAGTCGTGTCAGTATTCACAAAATGTTTTAAGTGCTAATAAAGAACTGTATGGCAGATTTAACTGAGTGCCGCGCTGTGGCGACAGAATGGCTACATCCTTGATAGATTACGTCAATAGTTCGCATCGGATACAAAAGGAAATTATATTGTCTATGTCGGCACTACAGAGGCAATAATTTTTGTCATGCGCGATATCTAACACTTTGCATGCGTGTCAGGCATGATTTAGAAGAATGGAGTGCTTTGTGGTGTGAACATCGTAAGCTGTAGATGGGCGGAGGCGTGCGGGTCCTCGTGAAACGAAAACCTGGCTCCTGTCAACTATGAAATTGGCTGCGTTGTTTATGGCCCAGCTGGCCGATGTATGCAGTCCTGTGTCTTTCCTTGTCCTCACAGGCTCCTTTAAATCATTCCTCACACACACACACACACACACAACTGTACATATAGGTGCCGCTGCGTCTCTACCCCACGCTATATTAATTTGGCTCTCTGGACGTGAATAAATGGTTGTGCTATAAAAACTGGAATGACTCATCTCGCCGTAAAACTTTACAGAAGATTGCACTTTACCCGATACAGCGCTAGTACATCCCTTCGGTGTCCTTATTAGTTGGCGGATATATTTCTTAATTTAAAATCGAATGTTTTTCTAGAATATTTCGTTACATGAGTCTATGTACTTTGTAATATTTACTCTTAGTTTAATAGTTATATGAAAATGTATATTTGTTATTTATATAGTTGACAGAAGAAAAGACATTTCTCATGTAATGAGATGATTATTTCAATTTTAATGTAGGTATTGAAAACGTCGATTTTACCTAAAAAATATGTTTACCTTTTATCTGATGTGTTGTGCCTTACATATGGTTTGAAGGCTTGTTTCTATAGAGCTATAAAACGGGTTTATTTTGTTTTTTCAAGAATTTGAATTTGTGTTTTTTCCTAGTACGATTGCAATTTTTTAAAGCGAGCAGCTGTTGGACGCGGGGGGGTAGTTGAATGTTGGAAACGTTATATCGTTGATGATTTTGTTGCAGAAAAGTGTTTAATTTTATAATATATAGACCACTGCCGACTGGACGTTATATCAAATACCCGTACAGTTTTTAAACTCTACTTGCAGATTAATAGAAAATAGTAAGAAAGGAACAAAACAAGAAGGAAAATAAAGTGGTAACAGGTGAACAATAAAACATATGAAGAGTCAGGTTCTTTTGTCTTGCTTCATTAATAATATCAATTAGCAGATATTTCCTCAATTTTGACACGATGTTACAATAAGAAATTGGATAACTAATAAGGAGGAAACGTTTGCATGTTCTAATTTCACTATCAAAATTGTAGAAGTACAAGGCAACTGTTTAAAGAGAGAAAATTATTTTCTACTAAATGGATCAGATTCTTTTGCACTCTTTCGAGTTCAAGGAGGGGATGAAAGAGACTTCAATCCCAACCATTTTTCTTTTAAATACATTCGCACTGCAAATAACACTGAATATTAAACTCAGACCATTCATTAGTCTTAAAGAACACTATTTTTGTAGTGGCTTAAATATGTTGATAAAGACAATAGTGTTGGGAATAAGTGAAATTCTGCAGTTATTTCCTTTTAAACAATTCCAACGAAAACCCTCCAGTACTAACTAGCAGTGGGGGATGATGGTCGACACCAGAACACCTGGCTCTGGCTCGAGGTGAATCCCATAACTCATCCAGTAATATATATGTTAATCAATAAGAGCCGACAGGCAGTCGGGTCGAGCCAAAGTTTGGGCCAACTTATGCAGTATCAGCCTCCAGATGTTTGGCGTCTTGGAGAGCCCAAGTTTGACGGAGCAGAGTTAGGAACCTCCGGGCCACTAACAATACTGCCCGGTTTCCGTCGCGTCACAGGTTGCATTTCCATAACGGCGTTGTTGTCCCAACTGTCGACCAGGATACCGGATATACGCTGGTTGGTTTGTTAGCAAACTTAGGCTGCTACGGCTTGTATAGAAGGCTTTGCCTCTTACCACTATGTCTCCAGAGAAGCAAAGTTTGTATTGATTGAATTGAGAACAGTATTTAGTAGCTTCACTATTTCTCAACATAACATTTATACTTTTGAGGTATATATATGTTGTCTACTTGATTGTAAAAATTGCTTTTATATTATATACTTACATACTGATGTCGTAAAAAATGTTTTAAATTGAATAATTGTAATGGTAGCATATAGGTATTTGTTGTTGTTGATAAGGAACTTATTTTAACAGGATTCATAATTAATTTATGTGTCATCGCCAAAGTAGTTAATCCAGCTATTATATATAATATCCCGTCATTATATGTAACAGCTAGTGATTTTGGTCAAAGTGATAATTAATCCTTATCCAGCCATTATACACATTATCTGACTAAAGTTGGTCAAAGTGATTTATTGTGCTTTATTTTTTGCTTTTTCCAACCATTAAGGTTAGGTTAGGTAACTTCGCAATGTCATTTTGTGACCGGACTTCCTACACTATCTTGAAATTATTACTTTCACCAACTTAAATTAGCAATATAAATTAGGCATTAAATTAGCCTCATAATGTCTAATAAAACTGATTATTTCCTAGGACTACTGTTACTTTAGCCAAATCGCGTTAGCTGTTATGTATAATGAATAGTTAACTTATTATGTATAATCTGTCACTTTCTCCAGCGAATTTAGGCATTAAGCATAATAACCAGACATAATGACAATTAATCACAATGACTATAACGTATATATTTTAAAATTGCATTAAATATTACATTTATAAATATTAAATTTGACGAATGTTATTTTAGTAACAAACATTAGTATGGACATACCACGGAGTGTAATAAAATATACTGTAATGTTGTATATTGCTTCATCGAAATAATTGAAATAAATTTAGTTTCTTCTACTCATCCTATTTTCTTTCTTAAATTCTTAGTTTTATTTTATTCCTACATTTATCACAAATACAACAAATAAATTTCGTAGTGAATATCTCTGTGCTGTGATTCCAATAATTGAATATCAAATCTAATAAAAAATATTTTTTTTACGTATATTAAAAGCAATAGATTAGTGTCTGCTTCTGCTGGTTATTTTTATTAATAACATTTATCTTTATATGGACGACTGCCACCGATATAATGACCTGTGACACCTTTGATTCTCCAACACAAGTATCACAGTGAAGATACTGTACCTGTATCATTAAAGACAGAGGACGTAACCCAAAAGAATGTTGTTGAAGTCGCTGGTATTTTGACGCATAAATGTACAGTTAGCTCCTCAACGTGTTTGAAATGTCAACAAAACGGATGAAACATCGACTATTTTGTTCTAGGTATGTCGCTGTAGCGAATACAACGCTTTACAATCTGTAAGTAGATTTTTCACTAATACGTTTAGCATTTTGTTACAATGCTTAACGTTATTTACTGAAACAACAGAGAAAACCATCGATGTGTCTAAA
This sequence comes from Homalodisca vitripennis, assembly GCF_021130785.1. Taxonomy (NCBI): domain Eukaryota; kingdom Metazoa; phylum Arthropoda; class Insecta; order Hemiptera; family Cicadellidae; genus Homalodisca; species Homalodisca vitripennis. Next base: position 100,792,956 of record NC_060210.1, read on the forward strand.
CACAATTCTAGTCATTTGATCCTTTTATGTGCCAAATTAAACCTTGTGATTAAATCTAGACTTCGGTTAAGAGTAAGGAAACCTACTGACTTAATAGGCGCTAAAAATATTTCTGTCCGGAAGATATCTCTTTCATATAGAATATTAAATTAGTTTTACTCATGTCATTATCAAATTAAAGAGGTTGATGAAGGAAACACATTGAAGAGATTAACCTACAATTGTCATGATTTAACAGAAATTGTAGCAATTAAAAATGTATGTGTGCGCTCATTTAAGTTGACAGTATTCGATTGTTATATCAGAACACAAGTGATCCATCGCAATTGTACATAATTAGTGTAAAGGAAATCTTTAAATTTATAGAAACAAAAACTGGACCGAAAAAAATGAAAAAAACGTAGTTTAATTAAAGTAACTGAAAATAGAGTGGAGTGAGGAAAAAGTAATTAAGATTATTTATCGAATAAGTTGTCACTTTATGGGTTTTAACACCGTAGAAGATCGTAGATATTAAAATATCGTAAGATTATACATCCTTCAATGCACATGACTCGCAGCAGTGTAGCTTCTGCACACCCTGCTATCTTGATAAAGGTAACATTCTCTGAGGGGTTCTGGATCAGGTGAGACGAAAAGAATAGGACAAGAGGTATGCTTGCATACCGAAGAAATTATGGTCATCTCAAACATTTTCTCATCACATATATCAATGGGGTTCAATCAAGTTAACACTTTTGGTGTACCGGTGAACGGAATTTCAAAATTTGTGTACAGTCTTACGTTGAAGGATAATGTACAAAGTTAGGAAGTGCCTATCGCTGTCTTATCAGTGAATCAGTATGAAACGTCTAATGTGCTATAGACATGTCGGTACGGGTACAGGAAACGATAGCTCAATACCACAATGTAATCTGAATTCTGTCGTCTCGATGCAAATGAACGCTGTTCGTCCACGAAAGGCAACTGATTCAAAATGCGAGCATCACTCTGGACGTCCTACTCTTGTTTTCAGTCGGTTTCTTTCATTCACTATTCTTACAGCTGTTGTGAAATTTCTCAAATACGTATTAAATATAGCGTACTGATTTATGTAACGTTTTGTCCCAAGTAATATATTTTAAGAACAGTATAACGATAGTTGAAGAGAAGGCACATCCATTCCCCGCGTCATGTCAGTCATATATATATATATATATATATATATATATATATATATATATATATATATATATATATATATATATATATAGACTTATATTTAATACTAGCTGTTATCGCGGCCTCGCACCTCTCCTCGCATTATAAGATGGGTGTTGTGTGCAATCGCTTTGTTCCGAGAATTTTCGTGACTAGTGCGTGTAAACATGATCTTCATTTTTTAAATAGTTTATTCATTATGAGATTATTCAGTGCCATTTGACATTTTATATGGAAGAATAGAATCAAGATATGTATAATAATGTTTGCTTTAAATTAACAATATGAATGTTACCTTTCAAATTGACTATTTACATTACGTAATTAGTATACTGCATAGCAATTATAATGTTCTACATACAATGTAAAATTATTTTATTATTCTGTTAAAACCCTAAATACATATACCCGTAGTATTTAGATACCCCAGTATTTCCAATTGGATTATTTGCTTCGCTTATTTGTTTTAAAGGATATAAACTATTTGTAATCATCCCTAAATAAACAACTATCAGTGGAGAATAATGATTGGAACGCTCGGTACGTTATCCGTGGAACGGTAGGAGGGTTATCCGTGATTGAAATGTATTTATGGTTATTTAATTACAGTATTGGCTGATGTAATAGTATTGTTGCGTTTGCACCGGGAGAGTTGTTGTTACAGTATCATAGTTGCTGTATTGCTGTTGCATCGCTCGCTCTCCAGCACTGGGTGGTGTAACATAGTTATGTTTGCACCTAGAGAACTGTTGTTACTGTGTCAGCATTATTATACTTCTGCTGTACCACGCGCTCTCCATCACTGGGTGGCTATAACAATATCGTTATTTTTGCACCAACATAATTGTTGTTACCGTATCAGGGTTGCTATATTGCTGCTGCACGACTCGCTCTCCATCACTGGGTGGCTATAACAATATCGTTACTTTTGCACCAACATAATTGTTGTTACCGTATCAGGGTTGCTATATTGCTGCTGCACGACTCGCTCTCCATCACTGGGTGGCTATAACAATATCGTTACTTTTGCACCAACATAATTGTTGTTACCGTATCAGGGTTGCTATATTGTGCTGCTGCACGACTCGCTCTCCATCACTGGGTGGCTATAACAATATCGTTACTTTTGCACCAACATAATTGTTGTTACCGTATCAGGATTGCTATATTGTGCTGCTGCACGACTCGCTCTCCAACACCTGGCGGTGTAACAGTATCGTTACGTTTATACCGAGAGAACTGTCGTTACTATATAAGCGTTGGTATATTGCACTGCTGCTGCACAGCTCGCTCTCCAACACCTGGCGGTGTAACAGTATCGTTACGTTTATACCGAGAGAACTGTCGTTACTATATAAGCGTTGGTATATTGCACTGCTGCTGCACAGCTCGCTCTCCAACACCTGGCGGTGTAACAGTATCGTTACGTTTTATACCGAGAGAACTGTCGTTACTATATAAGCGTTGGTATATTGCACTGCTGCTGCACAGCTCGCTCTCCAACACCTGGCGGTGTAACAGTATCGTTACGTTTATACCGAGAGAACTGTCGTTACTATATAAGCGTTGGTATATTGCACTGCTGCTGCACAGCTCGCTCTCCAACACCTGGCGGTGTAACAGTATCGTTACGTTTATACCGAGAGAACTGTCCTTACTATATAAGCGTTGGTATATTGCGCTGCTGCTTCACAGCTCGCTCTCTAGCACTGAACCACAGTATTGTGGCTATAACAATATCGTTACGTTTGCAGCGAGATAATTGTTGTTGCTGTATCAGCGTTAATATATTACTGTTACACCTCTCTCGCTCTGAGAAAGAAGGTGTAATAGGACAAGCAGATTCTCGTACTTTGCTTTTCATGTTGTTGTCAATATTTTTATCAAAATTGTATAACCTTGTTCTAATTATCGTCTTGAAAATCAATTGCCATGTGTTAAAAATATGTTTAATGAATCATGATTTTACCTAGATTTTTACAAACACTATAGTGTTTTATTTAGTATAAAGTTCTTTGGTATTCTCTATATTAATTTGGTGTTGTCATAGAATATTGTCACGCAATAACCAAGTGAAGGCTTTCTCTTTGAAGGTGTTTTGTATAACATATTTAAAATTTATTTTGTTCGAATTTATGTCGGTCCATTAAATTCTGTTTGGTACAAAAGGAATGTGTAAATTTAATACTAACCAACTTTTTGTTAAAGTAATTAAAATACAAATAAAATCAACATTATGCAGTATTCATAAAAGCTCTGTAAATGTCGCAGATATAATCTACTTACATATAAATCGTTTAATCAAATAGATGGAACCAGTAATTGGTATTCGGACGCTCATATGGACGAACATCAGTGAATGGAACGCACTTACGAATGAAAGGATGATGATTAACTGCTTTACTGAATAGGACATGCCAATTTCATCAGTTCTCTTTGATACAAGCTGTTTGCAAACTGATCCATGTGTGCTCATGGGATTTGGTTTAAAACTATAAATTGGACAGCGCAGCGAATTGAGAGCACGTGCATCGTGTTGTCGCAGCGTTATTAGTGCATTGACTTCGCTATGTGCTAGCGTGTATTTCGTTATATACATATATGTGACGCGAGCTTATGAACACGATACTTCTCAGATCTGGACTACTTAGTACAGAGGTATTATTTGCACACGTTGCTCGTGTGGGTTCGCTGGCCAGTCTTAACTAATAAAAAAACATTTCAAGGTCGCGATTATTCGCATTTTAGCTAAAGTTTATCTCAGGTGTTTCGTAACGCACATGTCAACTTTTACTGAAGATTCACTAGACGTTTCAAGCAACATTTGTTCTTACTTATTTTCCGATAACTCTTAAGGTTTCAAAAGGGTGGGAGTTTAAAGTTATAGAAGTATAAAATTGAACCGTTATGAGTAAATATGTTTATAAACATAATTTCGGATTAATTATAACTAAAAAAGTCCACGTTTTTACAGACATTTTAATAACAGTATTTAAATAATTTTATAATTTAAATAATAATTTAAATAACAGTATTTTTCCTTACAAGGTTTGAAGAATATAAAGTTTCTAAATGTTATTATGATATGTATTACGTATATATTGTAATGTATTATGATTATATTAAGATGCCAGCATTGATAGTTATTTTCCCATCAGTGTTGTGCAAATCAGACGTCTAAACTAGTACTGAATCTTCAGTTTGTCATTTCGAGATGATAAAATGTAAAAATCTATCTTTCTTCCGACTGATCAGGAAGAGATATTTAATTCTAGATACCGGCCATTCGCATACAACCTCAACAATGGCATTTTCGTACAAACGAGGTGTCATAGTTAACCGATGTGGTTAGAGCCTGAAATGTCATAAGGAAACGCATATGCTTATCCTTGAGCCGTCGAGTTATAGGCTACTCTGTAAGGCTAACCATGTTGATGGCTATGTCTTACACAATATTAATAGTGACGAAATTGGGAAAGATTTGTACTGTATTTCATCGTTTCAGTATTATTCTTAAGTACGGTATGACTTAAACCGTCCGAGGCGTAAATATACTTACGGAAATTTACTGCATATGCGACGTTAGGAAATTGAATTTTTAAATATTTGCGTTACCATACAAAGGTGACAAGTTTACGGTCCATAAAGTAGTGATTGATTCATTTTTGTCGTACCCGAGAGCGACCAATCTCGGTTTACGGCAAAAGGCCGTGGCTCAGGCGGGTGTCGGTCCCCGGGGTGCGCCGCGCCGCGCCAGCCGCCAAGACCATTATAATTCAAATTGAAATTTTTGTCCAACAGATACATGCTCACTTGTTTATGGACACATTTTATCAGTAGCATTGTCGCAGTTTATGACTCCGTGGAGTCCGACAGTATTATATTTTGCGAGTTCCGTAACCTCCACGTTCGCGTGTATTGTTCTCTCCACGTTTGATGTATTTCCTGCACAGTACCGGTAACGGTATCGGTACGTTATGAGGAACCGCCGAGCATATGTTTTGGGAGAGTTCTCTCTTTATATTCTTCCTATACGACCATATTTTGTGCGGACTGACACAGCATTCTGGCAGCCCATGCATATACTCGTATTCATATTTTAATAGAGTGGGTACAATTAATTGGTAAAATGTCGTAAATACATCTTACCGTTTCTATTCTTTTCATCAGAAGATGTATCGACGGAGAATTTCCCGTATCGTCTAAGGGAGGATTTTTATTACTATCAAATTATTAAGCTAGTAATTTGGAATTGCTAAAAAAACACTATTAATAATGTTTTAATAAATTCTTTAAATATTCTTAACTCATTAACGTACCCTCAGTGTCCTGTTGTGATTGTGTTTATTTATTCTCTATAAATGTTCGGATTTCTCCACAAATGCTTTTAATTTAATAATTTTCTTTCCATAATAAACGAATAGCCATTTTACTATTTCAGCTAAACCCAGGTTTTCGCCAATCTAAAGGGATATTTCCCTATTTAATACAGAGTGAGTCAGCAAAGATGTCGTAAGATATATTAAGAAGAACGGATACAGCTATAACAAAGAAACAATGCAACCTCGTAAATCACACACTGGCAATCTATTTACAATAATTTATTTCTATTTGAGGTACGAAATGTACCAAAACTAAAGGTTCCGAGTTCTAAACTCAATGTTTTTAATGACATTTGGCACATTCTTTTAACATCTTTGAAAAAAATGTTCTTTTTATATTCAAACTATGTGTCTATCTATAACAGTTATTGACCGATAACTAAACAAGAGTTTTTTATGGTAACAAACTCCAAAAAAAAACTCCTATTCATTATTATTGCTGTAGATTATAATTATTATATTTTCTAACGTGACTCTGTGCCACAGGTCCACAGAAAGGTGGACTTAATACTCTCGTGAAAGAGAAATATTATGTTGCAATTTGTTAAAATAATTAATAATTTCTAAATGTAGAGCATAGTTTATTTTGTTATGTTTATTATTTTGGTTTAAGAATATTGGCTCTTTGAACCCGTGGCACCATTAACAAACATTAGCAGATGCAGGGTAATGGCAGAAATGTGCCTAAAACAGGAGAAAATAAGATAAGACAGAAGAAGGTAATGGTAAAAAGAAAATTAGAAGGTGTTTTTTAAGAAGGTGAACTCCCTAACATTTGTTATTTATAGTGGAAGGTAGGATAACCGAATGTTTACCACAGATTCCGTTTGTAAAAATTTAAGTTCCTTAAACGGGGAATTTGCATTTTGTAATAAAAACATATATTAAACAAATTACACTATTTTTTATAAGAAATTGTAATTAATTTTCATTTAATTTTTGTATATTTTCACAGAGAAAACAAAAATTTTAGTGTAAGGAACTAACTCAACTACAGTGTTTGTATTTATGGTAACACTGCAAACAGGTTTAAAGATATGCGACCTAATTAACGCTAACATTACCGTTTAGACTGTCTTTAAATTTACGTCAGCATAATGAGCGACTACATTTTTAAAGCTTTACGGTTATAGCGCCAGTTGAATTTGATTGGCAATTTGATCTCAAGACGTAACAGTTAATGTTCTAAACGCAAGGTTAGAACTCATATTTATTTCAACTCTTTATTGTTACTAAAACACGTTATTCCCTCTACTATGTGACACTAAGTATCATTGAAATGAAAATAAATTATGGTACTTTTAAATGAATATACATTACTTAATTTCAACTTTAATAGTGCTAAATATTAATAAAACAATACTTTCAAATATGGTTTATTTTTTGGACGAGGCATTTCCATACCAAAGGTTTCATCATCAGGCGACTCCATAAATAGATTTACCCAAAAAATAAACCATATTTGAAAGTATTGTTCTATTAACATTTAGTACTATTAATTTTTTTTTCAATTGCTCCAAGAATCTGCAATTAATTTCAAGTTGTTAGTTTATTATGTATATTATTTATGTGTGAGGTTATAATGTGTTAAAATGTTGTGTGGAACAAACATTTAAGCTTTGAAACATAATGTTAGCTATGTTTGTTATAGCTTTTTTCTAATTTTCTATAAACTCTCATTATTGCGTATGCATTTTTAAAGCTAAGATAACGGTTTGAATAGGGATCATGTTTTGATCATGGATATTAATATTATATAGAATTAAAATTCTCTTTTTTAAGCAAACATTCAAATAAATAATTAAGTGCAGGCGACCTGGCACGGACATAATACAATTTAAAAATATTGTTTTTGATTTAAATTTATCGATAACCTCTTCTATATGCAAAGGCAATCTTGAATAAGTTAGTCCGTACTGTCAAAGTCAAGATTAAATTTAGTTCACAACTTGTGTTATGTTTACATTTGAACTTTTTCACGGCACTAGCTACGATTATTGCTTAAATCGACGGGTAAAGGACTCGTGGCAGGCCACTAACATGCCCATATAGATGTGAGATATACTCGTACGCCGCGCGCCACGCCGCCCAGTTTCACAATAATATTAAAATATAAGATGGTTTAACAAGGTTGTTGTCTCTGCGCCGCTAATGGCCGACTGCGCTGTAAATCATGCGCGCCAACACCACGCCAACCCATTTTGACGAATTAATCTCACTATTTATCTGGCAGTTATTCAATAAAATGCAATCTGGCATCTGGTTGGTGGCTGGGCCAGGACCGGTCTACCTTCCCGCGCAGCCCTGCCGCCGCGCCGCCACCGCTCAGTCCAATTCGGCTTGGAAGGGCTTGTGCTAGTCATTTACCGTCGTATAAATATAAACATATTATTTTTACTTTTTATCTGTGTACATATATCACGAAGTAAATGTTATTCTGTCGGGTTCGTATGGTTTCCGACTGTTACAATTCTGACTTCATCTGTGTACGTAGTTCACTGACCTTGTTACAAAGTGCCACGTATTCACGGTTCACACTTTACCCTGTTTTATAATTACTTTGATTTACGGCAGTGTACAAAATTGGTCTTTCATTTTGTCCATATCTTTGTACGGGATAATTGGTTATCTGAATACACTAATGCATATTAATGATACGACTTTTCAACCAGTTAAAATCTTGGACCGAATTTGTCCAAACCCACTTGAGTATTATTTATTAGTCAGCTTAGAACACCCGGACCGCCGACTGGGGCCCTATTACTTCTCTGCCGATTAACCAACTACGCATTAACGTTCTGGACGTTTCGAGCGTGCGTGGTCTCATCTTCTGTGTTGTCAATTAGGAATCTTACCACCTTGTTAGCATTGACAGTATCTGACTGTTAGCATTGACAGTCTCTGACTGTTAGTATTGACAGTCCCTGACTCATATTTGTATTGTACAACTGTTGTGATGTACACAGGACAATATCGATGTACAGACATTAGCTCTCAGAATGGCAGCTATCGGACAGTTTCATCCCTGTTTCCTAGAAATATTCTCTTTATGCGGTCGGGTGAGTTATAGAAGGGCTGACCCGTTGTCTCTGTATAAATTTATAATTCTTGCAAACAAGATGCATTTTATTAAGTTTTATTTTCATTAATTAATCAAAACCTCAAGTACATTATATTCTTTGATGGACTTGTACGGTCTTTATATAGTTTTTTTGCTGTTCAAAAAATTTTATGTTAACACAAAAATGCAAAACTTTTATGAGAAGTAATAAATTTGTTGGCTTGTTGCAAAATTAACGTTTACGCCTCAGAGATGAGACCGACTACTTTTCCAGTTCCGGCACCGTCTATGGGATTCTCGTGTCAGACAAGTTCAGCTTCGTTAGCCATAGCTATCCGGTCTGTTGACATTTCGGCATTTCATTAGAGCGCTGATATATATGAACAAATTTGAGCCAGAAGTATACGTGTTGCGCGGAGCCCGGCCTCGACCGTCGAATGCTAAATGACGCGGCCCTTAAAACAGTGGCGATTGCAATTTGTCTCGGACTGGCCCACTCGGTCCCCGACGCTCAGTTTGTGTGTGAGCCGTACACGAACAGTGTTTGTTTGTAAAGTAAAGGTTTCTGTATTGTGATAACGTGCTGTTTGAATACACTGTTTAACCTCGGTTTCACGAGTTCAGACTATAAATTTTAGGTTTGTCGGATTAATGCGGACTACACCGGTTGTACCATTAATGCAAGTATCGTCACACCCATAGGTTCGGTTGTATGACCTGTAACAGGAAGACATAACTCCCTCCCCCGACAACCTTGCGCCACAGTGGCCTTCCCTCGTCTCATTGTTCTCACACAGTCGCAGAAATGTTGGCTATTCTGCTTTATGGGCGCCTGTCAATGTCACGAGAATTGTAACACTCCTCTATGTCCGCTGTTGGTGTCAGTTGTGAAATAGGTTTGCAGTTTGCAATGTCGTAAGCATGGATTTGTTAGTTTCTTCATGTGGTGTGCTATAGCGACATTTTTGCGTAAATATCTATCGTTGCAGTGATATTATGTTATTGTTACTCAAAATAACTGTTCCGTATCTCTGATTGACTGTAATAACATCATGTTAGTGTTACGCAACATAGCTGTTCTGTATCTCTGACTTTAGTAACACACAGGAGTATTATGTTAGTGCTATGAAAAATAGCTGTTGTGTATTTCTGTTTAACTGTAATAACATCATGTTAGTGTTACGCAAAATAACTGTTCCGTATCTCTGATTGACTGTAATTACATGTTAGTGTTACGCAACATAGCTGTTCTGTATCTCTGACTTTAGTAACACACAGGACTATCATGTTAGTGCTATGCAAAATAGCTGTTGTGTATTTCTGTTTGACTGTAATAACATAATCGCAATGATATCATGTTAATGTTAGGGTAAAGCTGTTATAATTTCGAGTGCAAAGATATTGGTTAATACCTAGTGTAGCAGACTAAAGTAACACTTTAGAAATTTGATTTGTTTTATTCTTTTCCAGAATTTTGAGATTCATTTTTTTAGAATCAGCTGGTATTAAAGGATAAACTAATATTTTATAGTTTATTTTAAATATTAAATGGACAATCTACACAAACATTGCTGCTATTTTAACTATCACTCATTGTGTCAGCTTGAAGCGTTCTACAAATGCTACTTTATTCTTTGTCTCTACATTAAAGATCTTGAAGTAATGAACCCATCACGGAGTGGGTGGACGAATAGCGGAGGAAATCCTAGACTCCGGAGGATCGTACTTAACGAAGCCGTATAATCGCAGAGATCGTGTAGACCTCGTGTGATTTAACGGAAAATATACGAAGCAGCGAAACAATAGCGGGGCTCACAATGTTATTAAGCCTGGAATGGAGAGGTTAGGCCGACGTTATCTCGGCGATCTCCGCTGAACATGATAAATAGTTTAAGAGGTTTTGGTTTTAGTTGTAATTGTGAGCTACCGAGCGATATCGCCCACACCGTCCGCGTCGTGAGCCCCGCTCGCCCGCCAATCGGCATGCATTGTCGGGCCCTACCCGGCCGCGGCCGTCCGATCCGACTCCACTTTTAATGATAGTTATCATCGTCTCCTCCTTTCCAGAAACAACACAAACAGTCGTGTACACGCCGGCCCGGCGAACGATTCATCTTCTACACGGCTATCTCGACATCTCGCCTCTTGCCGAGCCGAGCAGCGCCGGCCTTTCGACTATTCAATTCCCAAACGTACGGACGGAATAGATACAAATTCTTGTCAAATAATGCATTTTACGATCTAAACATTGTGATGAACTTATCAGACGAACTGATTTACTACCAAACTACATCGGTGACAACAAAAGCCTACAATAAAAGAAGAGACTGAACGCTAGACTAGTTGACCCCCTTCTTTACTCGACCTTTATTTACCTCTGCAGTAACGGAACTCATTTTACCTTTACAAATAAAACAGTTATCATGTATGTAGTATTACGATAATAATAAATAATTAGACCACTTCAAAAGTAAAGTTTTAGAACGTACGAGTATTTAAATAAAACAGTGGTTTTAATGAAATGTTTACACGTAAGCAGAGGTAAGTCATTGTAACGTGTATAATGTAACGTCTGTGTGTATAAGACAATGAGAGTGTGTGGTGTATGTGTAATCAGAATCAGAACAGATTACCCTATATAAACGTGTAGAATAGACATCATATTCTTAGACTACTAGTATACTAGCCATAATGTTTGATTCCTCTTCCTCATAGAACTCTTTATTTTTTAGTAATGATTACGCTTAAAGATATTTTAAATGGTTTATGGAAGAAACGACGGAACGCTTAAAGAACCATCAAATGCTTCTGAGTAATCGTGTTTACTTGGTTTCAGGAAATTAACTAAGCTGTTATGGTGGTATTGTATCGAATGGAAGCAACACCTGGGATGGAGATGTCTGAGGTCTTAGTAATAAATACTCGAAAGAGCAATGTTTACATGTAAGTTTAATCGTGGCAAGAAAACTTACACGCACCACTTCTTGGTCTTAAATAAAAAATATAACTTTGCGGTTTTGCTGCCAAAATAGAATAAAACGAACAACAATAGTATCTGGAGTGAACCTTGTGGTTCCAATTTTCTTTATAGCATTTCCTACGAAACTTTATTGTTATTAAAACGCTAAAAGTGACTTTCCTTAAATGACAACGCTAACTGATAAACTACGAAATCGGCAGACTTGGCTCGGCAATAACTTTGGACATCTGAGCTTAAACGTTTGGACTCCAAAAGAATAGAAGTCGATGTGAAAAGAAATGAGAAGAATGCAGGTCATCATTCGCTGCATTTGTTCGTCGCCTAAAACAAAATCACGACGGGATTAACCATTAATGGAGGCAAATTATACACGGTAGCGTGTTCTCGTCAGAAGGACATTCATCACAAGTCTACCTTTAAATTCTGGCAAATAAAAAGTCATCACAGGTAATTTACTTTACTGTGTACAAATATACTTTAAAATACATTAAAATAGCAGCCTAGAATGAAATGGGTAATTTATTATAGGATTTTTACTTATGGAAAAGCGTATGAGGTTCTTCCCGGTATGGGAATTGTCGGCTACAAAGTTCAATAAAGAAAACATTACAATGCGTGCTAATTTGTTTACCATTCCGCTAAGAATTTAGAACATCGCCAGGAAGGAATAGCCAGTTAGGAGTACCAGAGTTATGTAAAATATACAAAGAAATGAAGACATGGTTCAGTATTTTGTGGAATGTGACATTATAGAAGACAACCAGATAAATACAATGCAAGTAACCACTGTCCGCTAATTAGTATATTGGTTGCTTATATGGTTTTGTGACGCTGATTTACATTTAATATGTGTGTGTGCCAAGCTAAGAAAATGGGATCTGAAAGAAAATTATTGTTGTTAGTTAAACTATTTAGTTAACTTCCCATTTAGACTCCCACTAAAACTATCACTGCTGAAAATCTTTCTTGTTTTCCCTCTTAATGAAAATTACTCGATCAAATTGACGACCTAGGTTGCGTGATTATACAATACAATTGGTCCTCTACTCGTGGACTACGAATAAATAACCTGCAATGGCCAGTCTCCGTAAACAACATTAAAGCGTAGCTTTGTCATCGAATTCTCTATGTGCTTTGTTTCAATCCTTAGAATAACTATGTTTTGATCTCATAAGTTAAATGAGGTAATCCTTTGACCCAGGAGAATTTTCATTTTCCAACTGTGGGGCGATGAATTCTGGGATTGCGAACCAATTCTTCAAAATGGATCTAGTAATCAGATAAATTTAATATTTTTAATAAGACTTTTATTTAAAAGCCTGATAGTAAATCTGAAGTCTGTGTGTCAAATTAATCATTTTTAATAAATTACATACAGATTTTAGTCAACATGCTTATATTGAAACCAAAATGCATATACATTATTTTTAATATCTTATAAATGTTAACTCGTAAGAGTACATTTAAACTTAATATCTTCGTTTGGTATTTGTGATATATACACGTGTAACATTGTTGTAAATTAAACTAATTAGTAAAATCACAGAAAATTGTCTTCTTAAAACTCGTACATGAATAAGTCGATGGCTACGGTACATCGGCCTAAGTAATGTATAAAAAGTTTTAGGTCTTCTCAGATCTTGAGGTTTTTTAAAACCTGATCCTACTGTGTGACCAGAATTACTTATGTCTGTGTTTAAACCGTGACCCGAAGCTGGTTTTGATAACCAATCTAAACTATCGACCGAGTTATAGGTACGGGTATTACAGGATCTGAGGCATTGTTGTGTATAAAGCGGTGCTCGATTGTAGAATCAGATTTGTCGGCCATAATTTGTCGGCTTTGTTTGCGTCTCTGGTATTTTTAACAGTATGCTACAATTTATTTCCTGGAACGCGTGTGAAGTGTAGTGACTACCCGTTTATTCCGTCAATGTCGTAAGTTACATAACTAAGAGTGTTGTAATGAAAAAAAAAATTAATTGATTTAACTACGTACTATTATAGTTAAAGCAGAATAATAACACATTTATTATTATATTAGTGTGTTTTTATCATACTGCACAAATATAGCTGTTTCGATACGTGGAATTTGTCAATAAAAAGTTCTTTTTTTTTATTAAAAAGAATTTGCATTTTAACAAACCGGGCATGTACTTAATCCAGATATTTGAGTGCGCTAACCTCTAACATGGCATTGTTTCAATACAAGTTGTAGATGAAGAACTATTTCATGAACTTGGTGAATACAGGATATTGTAAAATGTACATTCCACCGCATATTTGACAGTAACGGCTTAAATATCAACTTTACAGTATAATTGATAGGACTTTACTATGCAGTATGGAGGTGTATTATGGTTGTATGCATTATTACGCTATGTTGGGTTATTATATACTAAAAATTAAATTAAACTTACAATTTTAATTTCGATTTTCATATTGTAAAAAACTTTGTTCATCACACGGAGTAAAATATTTTTTTTCCGTTTAATTGCATTTTGGATTACAAATAAAAACACGATTGCGCACCAGAAACAATTACCTTTGATCCTAGGCATGAAAAATAATATTGCGGACCTCAACCTATATAGTTCCTTAGGTAACCAGACAGAGACGATGTTTTATTCCTTTATTTGATACATGATATATTTCGACACGTGTAGTACCACATGCGTGTATCTGACCATCAAGACATTGTATTAATCTAAAATTGCATTAGATTATCAGATCTGCTTATTTGAGTAAGTTAATAGAGTACCTAATATTCAAAAACCAACAGAATCGTTTTAAGATATATTTTTTTGTTGAAAGGAAGTTTTTCCAATCCAACACGCACGATTCCCCCAAACCAATTCGGGATGTCTCAACTTATTTACACATTCAGCAACACTTTTTTCTCCTAAGTGAAGGTTTTTTTATATTAAAAGATTTTTGTGATATAACATTAGAATGTGTGTACGAGCTTGCTCAGTAAGATGGATGCGTTACCTTCTCTTGTAAGGATAAAATAATCTTATTTACTTCCAGTACCCTCCACCTTCAAAGCGTATAAAATATTCTTTAGAGAACTGCCACTACTATAGTTATGTGCATTATTATACCCTTAGACAAAGGAATCTAAATTATAATACGTAGTTATAGCTATGTAATAGGTACAGTATTCAATTTCTGGTATTTATTTTGAACTATTATGTATAGTATTTAACTTGTACTATCTGTCTATTTTTAAATATATACGGGTAGAATTAACTTCCTAAGGTAATATTATGGGGATATGACTATAAATATTAATATTATAGTTGATTATGTTAACTACGTGAATTTCTCAATAACTAAGAGGTGTTCAATTTTATTTGGGTAAAAATTACTATGTAAGTGTATTATAATTACTTTTTTAAGATTACCATCTTTATAAAAAGGATTAAAAATATCTTTAAGACAGTCGAATAACATTATAATATTCCTAGCAATTGGGCCTACTAAAAATAATATGTACAAGAAATTTAACTTATAAAACTGTATTACTATATTTTAACATGGCAGACCTTGTTGATACATCGATCGATCTAAACGTTTAGATTTGGATCGTTTAAAACGTAAAAATGACATTTAACCGTTCCTGTACGTTTTATCCACATGTTGCAGAATTTTTTAGGAATAATAGTAACGATTAGAAAATATAAACAGATATAAATCAGAGCTAGCTCTACGTTATTTGCGTGACTTTCTTACGTGGCTCCTCAAATAACGGGCTCATTGTCGGACGATTTTCCGTCTATTATTGTACGTGACAGTTGCCACTGCATTTAAACAGATATAAGTCAGAGCTAGATCTACGTTATTTGCGTGACTTTCTTACGTGGCTCCTCAAATAACGGGCTCATTGTCGGACGATTTTCCGTCTATTATTGTACGTGACAGTTGCCACTGCATTTAAACAGATATAAGTCAGAGCTAGATCTACGTTATTTGCGTGACTTTCTTACGTGGCCCCTCAAATAACGGGCTCATTGTCGGACGATTGTCCGTCTATTATTGTACGTGACAGTTGCCACTGCATTTAAACAGATATAAGTCAGAGCTAGATCTACGTTATTTGCGTGACTTTCTTACGTGGCCCCTCAAATAACGGGCTCATTGTCGGACGATTGTCCGTCTATTATTGTACGTGACAGTTGCCACTGCATTTAAACAGATATAAGTCAGAGCTAGCTCTACGTTATTTGCGTGACTTTCTTACGTGGCCCCTCAAATAACGGGCTCATTGTCGGACGATTGTCCGTATATTATTGTACGTGTGACAGTTGCCACTGCATTTAAACAGATATAAGTCAGAGCTAGATCTACGTTATTTGCGTGACTTTCTTACGTGGCCCCTCAAATAACGGGCTCATTGACGGACGATTGTCCGTCTATTATTGTACGTGACAGTTGCCACTGCATTTAAACAGATATTAAGTCAGAGCTAGATCTACGTTATTTGCGTGACTTTCTTACGTGGCCCCTCAAATAACGGGCTCATTGTCGGACGATTGTCCGTCTATTATTGTACGTGACAGTTGCCACTGCATTTAAACATATATTAAGTCAGAGCTAGATCTACGTTATTTGCGTGACTTTCTTACGTGGCCCGTCTAATAACGGGTTCATTGTCGGAAAATTGTCCGTCTAAATTATACGTGACTGTTGCCACTGCGATTATAAAGACCTCATTCAAGAACTAGAATTTGTAGAAATATAACTACTAAATTTGTTACCCGTAAAGGCATTCAACAGAAAATTTTTACCTTATGTTATGGTAAATGTTATTACCTTTGATGTTTTAACCTTTTGGTATATTTAATTTGAACGTACGAATTGTGGCGTCGAGTGTTTATTATATTTTTTACTAAGCAACTCTGCTCGCAAATCTTGTAGTTCTGGACAGGCAACTACTGGACAGTATAGCTGGAAACCCCACGGACACACAATTGGCTAATTTGTTTTGTTAATGAGGCGAAAGTATACAATAAGAAATGAACCAACTGCCAAACCGATCTGCCCGTTCCGTGCCAGTAATTTATGAAACAGCATTCTGACACCCTCCAGGCATCATCTAAATAATTGCTTTGTCAGTCTAGTGTCTAATGAAGCTCATTAAACCGCGCACAAGTGGATTCCATTAGCCTTCTATTGTTTATTACCAGTTTTATCTGTGGCATGCATTTTGCACAATATTGCGCCGGATATTATGTATTGTATGTGTAACGACAACCATTGACTTTCAGAATATTATTAGTCACGGCAGTCAGTGAGAGTTACATGTTATATACGGTACGTGTACAAATTTTAAATCCTATTTTTGGATAATAATTATATACTAAGACTGATTTAAGAAAGGGGGGAGTTTAGTAAAAAATTGTAAACTATGTAAAACTGTATTCTGTTAGAAGCATTATTTTGACTTTCTTGTATTTATTATAATATATAATAATTGTAACAATAAAACATTGTCTATGTTAATGTTTGTTTTACATTGTAAATATTAACGTTTATTTAGGAAATTGCTAAATAAATATTGTAGGAAGTCCTACCATCTGCCAGTAAATTTCAGTTATCCACTATCCTCGCTACAGTCTGTAGAGGCAAGAAATCAGTCTACCATTATCTTGCAGAGTTTAGACAAGCCAATCCCAAATTCTAGAGTTTCCTAGGAGAATTCCTCTACAGTTTTTAGGCGTCCAAGAAAGATTAGAGCACTGTAGAAGGGTTTTATGAGCTTGCTAGTAAACAAAGAAAAATATGATAAAATACATTAAAACTTTTCGATCGTCGTCAATTCCAACTATTACACGTTTATAACATCCTTTCTTGATATCATCTATTCTCAATTTCTGAAACATAAAAGATGTACCTCAATATAAGTTGGTTAAGGCGTATCTAAAACAGGAATATGTTCAGGGTCCAGGTGGAAAATTAAATCACTCATTTGGAACGATAGGCATTGTCAACACTGAATGCGGAGAAGAAGTATTATGCTGTAAAAGTGGAGTGGCTGTGACAATAAGGGATCCAACAGGATAGTTACAGAAAATGCTTCCCTGCCACCTACCCATGGGTTTGACTCGGCACTCTTCCATAAGCTATATTTTTTAAACATTTGGTGGTAGTGAGGTATTTTATATCGGTATAAATTTTAAAATCCTATGCTTTACAATGGTTCGTTGTTGGACAGTATCACTTAATTTGTTACAATTTAATAATTTCGAATAACATACAATATAAGCCACTTCATTTCTCATCTCAACTAACAAAGTTTGCGCTTTCTAGTACTAGTTCAAAAGTATGTTCCACCTTGGAGTCCATCAGATCGGAGTACTCAACTCCACTGTACAGGGAGAAGGCCGGTATAATGTCGGGTCTGCAATAACGCATGGCCCGTAATAATACGTGTGGCGTGAGACTCGTTAGCCGCACGAGCTCGCGCACTTTCCAAGGCTTAATCACCCGTTGACAGACAAGCCCTAGACTGGAGCCCCCGGCCCGCTCGCACTCGGACATTGTGCCCGGGTCACTCACTCACTCACCTCATCATAATATACTGAGTGAGACCACCGGCTCACGCGACTTCACTTTGTGATGTAGTAAGCTTAATCGCCCGTTGACAGACAAGCCCTAGACTGGAGCTCCCGGCCCGCTCGCACTCGGACATTGTGCCCGGGTCACTCACTCACTCACCTCATCATAATAATATACTGAGTGAGACCACCGGCTCACGCGACTTCACTTTGTGATGTAGTAAGCTTAATCACCCGTTGACAGACAAGCCCTAGACTGGAGCTCCCGGCCCGCTCGCACTCGGACATTGTGCCCGGGTCACTCACTCACTCACCTCATCATAATATAGTGAGTGAGACCACCGGCTCACGCGACTTCACTTTGTGATGTAGTAAGCTTAATCACCCGTTGACAGACAAGCATATATATATATATATATATATATATATATATATATATATATATATATATAAAATCATTAACTTAACTCACTCTTAATTTTTTTACCACGGTTGGAAGTCGACGCTGGTTCTATATGGAATATTAAGTATTGATTTGCATGTAAAACTTACAAACTTAGGTTATTTCATAAGCGATTTATTTTGCCTCTTAAGTTTTTTCAGCCTGCTACCTTTTGTCCAAACTCCTTTTGCTTTAACTAATCTTTCTATAACTGATGTTTTTATTATCTGGTCTTAGAAGAATATGTAGCCAAGCGTTAATTTATAACTTTACATTAAATATTTATTTTACAATGTTAAGTACAAAACGAAATAAATTGTTTTTCTTGATCTAATTAAGTTAGTTAAAATTTGTGTGTTACAAACTATCATATCCTAAAATAGTTGGTCTGATATAGGTACAACAATCATCTAAGCATTTCAGTAGATTTTCTACATTAGAGTACAAAAACAACCGAAAATATCTAATTTAAAAAATTTAGAATTACAATTTAATGCCAAGAAGAGATTATTACAGATGTATCGGACTGATCCCCGTTGTTATTTTAACAAAGTGAGAGAAAGAGAGAGAT
Source organism: Homalodisca vitripennis (assembly GCF_021130785.1). NCBI lineage: Eukaryota > Metazoa > Arthropoda > Insecta > Hemiptera > Cicadellidae > Homalodisca > Homalodisca vitripennis. The sequence continues at coordinate 100,812,152 of NC_060210.1, forward strand.
ATTGAAATGTCCTAGTGTCCTTGTCTCTATAATATTTACTGATCGTAAGGACAGTTCGTATTCATGGGGTTTGTAATATTGTAGCTATTAATATCCTTAGGTTTCTTTAGGTCGTCAATACGACTAAGCAAAATTATTGAACAAATAATTGATTTCCTTTCTTTGTTTGAGGTTTGTTTTTGACGATGGAAGGATTTTGAAGGAAACATGATTTTTTCCGGACTAACACACTACGTTATTAAGTACATGTTTTAGAGTTAGTGAAGTTGATACACAAAATGGTGGTTGTGGTTCCGGACTTACGCGTGTCACAACGCTCTGGTATGATTTGTATATTTTAACCTATTTCGTAATTATGTCTTAGGTTAGTTATTTACCTGAAGAAGAGATCAGATTGCAGATCTAGAAACGTAGTGTTACTAATTTTTTTGTATTACTGAACGATGGTAAATTTCCGGAACAGTACAATTGATTTCCATTCATGTTAAGTGTGAAGAACGCGACGGGTTTGAACGCAAACGTTGGTGTCTAACATCTCCCAATACAGCGAACAAGGTGCCTTCGTTAGTCGAGGCCAGCACTCCTGGAGCCAGGAACTCCACGACAGCGTTGCGCCGGCGATCGTGTCGTTCCACCGGATAAAAGCTTGCGCTGTGGCGTTATTGAGATGTGAGTGATTGCCTAGATTTATTTCGCCGTCCGAGAATTTACGTCCTTGTACGCGAGGAATGAATGTAACAGTAATGAGGAATGTGCGAGCGTAAGGTGTAGCAGAGCGCTGATCCCATCACGATGATGTACTGGACTGCGGTGCAAGTGTCATCAATAAAATGTGCGGACTCGACCTGCGCCTGCAGCGGGAATAATTCAAGGCGTGGTGACGTCGCAACCGCTACACCCATAAATCGAAATGTCGTAGTCGACGACAATAATTAGAATATCCATAAAACGGTCGTAAAACTAGTTTAGCATGAGAGCAGTGGCGGTGGCGGTGGCAGGGAGCAGCGACAGCCCACTCGACAGGGGCGTCATAACGCGGGCTACTGCGGACTGGAGGGCCTGCCCGGCTAGGCTGATTAATACCGGCCTGGCTGCCCCGTCTCCCGGAGCCCTCTTTGATAATTGACCGTCGTAAATATGACAATGTCAATAGACCTGCACTTGACGTGTCGTAAACTTTGTCGACAGGTTTATGTGCACTTACACGTTCGGTAATCTTGTTCTAAAGCCGAGGATAACTTCGGCGCGTGGTGTTCAAACATAAATAGCCTTATTTGCAATTCATAAACCGCTTTGGAGAAGGTTGAATTGTAATCTTATCCTCGGGTGAGGATGTCTTGGTGAAATCAGTTTTTTCTGTAATGCGCCAAATACACAAACTCAAAGGAAATGTAATGTAACTATTGATATTTTTCATCACTATTCTTTTATAATTATAAAATGCCAAACTCAAGTCAATTGACATAATCGAGTAATACATTGTATAAAATATATATATATATATATATATATATGACAGATTTTAAATGTAATTGGAATATTGATACGATAATTTATACGATAGATTATAACCGAAAAGGTGAGAACCTGGAGGGATCTGGGTGCTAGTGAGGTGGTGGAAACTAGTGGTGTGAGCACCGGTGGTTGGATGTAAAGTAGTGATTAAATTTGGTATTAAAAGCTTATTAGTGAGAAGATGGTTGTTGAATGAGCGTAGCACCGGATGGATGAGAAGTGAGGTGGTGTGGACCAATGATGTGACCACCGGTGGTTAGAAGTAAATTAGTAAGTAACTTTGGTATTGAGAGCTTATTAGTGAGAAGATGGTTGTTGAATGATCGTAGCACCGGATGGATGAGAAGCGAGGTGGTGTGGACCAATGATGTGAGTACCGGTGGTTAGAAGTAAATTAGTAAGTAACTTTGGTATTGAGAGCTTATTAGTGAGAAGATGGTTGTTGAATGATCGTAGCACCGGATGGATGAGAAGCGAGGTGGTGTGAACCAATGATGTGAGTACCGGTGGTTAGAAGTAAATTAGTAAGTAACTTTGGTATTGAGGGCTTATTAGTGAGAAGATGGTTGTTGAATGGTCATAGCACCGGATGGATGAGAAGCGAGGTGGTGTGGACCAATGATGTGAGCACCGGGTGAGCGCAGGTCGTTCCGAACCGGGTCCTATCTCACAAACTGCCGCGTTATAAACGTGTTAATGAAACGCTTATTTTATTATCTACAGCGCGACACATTCCCCCACATTACATTCAGCCCGTATCTAATCCTTTCACTCTAGAGAGATAACTAATGTCGGACGCTACCACTAACCTACCTTTCATTGCTACTTAAATTTATCTACGTTATTTGTGAGTTCGGAGACGGTTTCTTTCGATTGTTGTGATGAATTTCTTCTTCCGGTTCGACCTATAAAGATTTACCTCTATGAATGTTACCACTGTTACGTTTCATGTAGTGATATTAGCAGTATTGTGTTGGTAGCTACCATACTTATAATTTTATAACATAAATGATTGATATATATATATATATATATATATATATATATATATTTATATATATATATATATATATATATTTATATATATATATATATATATATATTTGGATTTCCGTTTGTTTGTTATCAGCATAAATTTGTTTTGCTTCATTGTATAATCGATGTTATAAGTATTTTTGTAATTAACTATGTGGTCGTCATATTCTATTTATTACTGTCCGGTCTTTTTATCTCTCTCATATGTTTTTTGTTTATTTATCTGTATAATTGGCTTTCAAATTGCTTTTGTAATATTTTGTTACTGAATGCTACATTTCAGTGTAAGGTAATTTAATAATTATATTGACTAATCTTTATATTTTGTAATTCAGTTGTATCATTCTCTGGAGTTTTAAAAGTATCATATTTCTGATGATCGTTGCATAAGCTGGGTTATCTAGACACATCTTTGTAAAATTTGCAAAAATAAATTATTCATGAACGTTGTGAAATTTTTTAGTCTTTGTTATAGTAAATCCGTGTTTTAGAAATTGTGATGCCCTTTTACACATTAATACTTTGTTGGTCAATAATGGGTTGTTAATGATTCTTATTTCATCCTGCCTAAATCAACGTGAGAAAATACGTAGAGAAAGGAACGATGGACTTGGAACATTTAATAACATAAGCAGCAATGGGTGTGAATAAAGGCAGGAGTGAATAGGAATGATAGGATGTGCGCTGATACCGAATTATTTACCTCCGACCCTGCAAATTCCAAGAAAGTCACCTGCAGTACTGTCTCGGCTGTCTCATCAGCTGTCTCGGGGGGTTCTGGTTATAAGCTCTCAGCAGTTGAGAAATCATATTCCCACTCTGAGTGAAAGAAATGTCATACAGATGTCTGATCCGTACTCTGAGTCAAGAAGAAGTCCATACAGCTAGCTCAGGTAGCTCTAGTTGTGAACTCTCAGCAGCTGATAATATAGGCCGTCTCTTGGGTTAAGGAGAGGTTGATATTTTAAAATTGTTTCAGTTTATTTACGATTATGGTGATCATGGTAAAGAATATAAATGTACATATTTGGCTGTACTGAACGTGAAATACTTTAGAGATCCATCAAACCCCCTAAGAATAGGTTATACAGGTATTAAAAACCATTTAGTAGACTTCCTTCCAATAAAACATTTGGTTCATATTGACAGTTGTTTTGTTTACCAGCAAAGCAATGTAAATACACTACTATGATGATAATATTTATGGGATGTTAGGCGCCTCTTTGTGTTCATGCTTTGGGCCACGGCCTGTTGTGCTCAGTTGTCATCGTCAACTGCTGGAATGTTGGACTACTTCTCGATTGTCGTCAGTAGAATTTTGGAATAGTTAAAAATACCTAAAAACCATATATTTACGCGCTGGTAAATACAGAATACTAGACGGTGTGTAAAGTAGTTATTTTAACACCCTTGTTGATTGGGTCTGATGCCGGGTTGAGATAGCTACTCGTTGTCAGGTTTCTAATCCCGATCGCAGGTGACTGGCACGGATGTTGTAGAGTCGATACCCCGCAGTCGTCAGGTTTGACAAGTGCATCCACTCGCTTGTTAGTCAAGTCCAGAGGAATGTATTATTTGTGTGAACGGTAATTTCCTGTTGACCATCAGGTTAGTTAGGGCACGGACACCGCGCCAGCGCGGCGCGTCGCTGCTTTCAGAGGACCACTTCCACTCGTGATGAATAACGGCCTCGGAATTTAGAGCAGGTTCCTGTATCCTGTCCGCGTATTTGTTCTATCCCGTAACTCATTTATTAGATAATTATAGGTGATGATCGCAATAAATAATTCAACGAAGTAGTTAGCCGAACAAGGTCCGACCGGGCTGAGTTTGGAGACAAGCTCCCGAGCCAATTAATCAAGCTAGGGGGTCTGTGTACCTTACTACAAGCTTTGCACTGTCGACCGCATGCCTCGCCTTGCCACTGATATCAGATAAGCAGGGTCGACGGCCTCGCCCTCGCCTCACGCCTTGTTCGATTCGTTTACGTTGCGAGTTTCGAAAGCCTGATGGACGACTTACGGGCGTCCGCCTGTTCACAGAGTCCATTTTGGGATTGAATTTCTTGTTCCTGATTTCAGATAGCGTTGTAATTTGTATAATGCCTTCCCTCGGTGTGTTCTACAATACCCTTGTTTTTCTAACATTATTAATTATGGATTTTAGAAAATAATCAAACGCTTACAAGGTGGTTCGAGTCCGTGTGGGAGACCGGACGTGGCCAGTGTTACAGGAGTTGGTTAGAGTCAAACAATAGACCTAGGTGTTATAATTATTAATTAGAAGGTAATCAACATCTCTTAGTGTTGTTAATGATTGAAGATAAACGGCCAGGCGATTTAATAAACTAAACCCCACCATTTATGAGGAGGACTAGGATTCAGAAAGTAAACCATGCTTCTAATAATGATTTTGACAGCTGTTGAATATGTTATAATAAATTTGCTTGGTGTTTTTATTAATTTTTCGGTTACATGATCATTACTAAGAGCAGATTTGTAGAACTCATTGCGTCAATAAACCCATTGTAACAACACGTTGGAAAAATAGTGGGCTGATAATCTTTGAGACATTAAAGATCTTTGGAACATCAGCGTAGACATGGGTTTCTGGCTTTCGTTGGGACACCAGTATAGCTCGATGATCTAATAGAGGTCTTTGGAATGGCATGTTGTGAGATATGGTTGTTCCTTGTGTAAACATGAGAAAAGAACGATTATCTGCTGAGCATTATGATATATGATATGAGCATTATCTGATAAACATTATGGTTGTAAGTTGTATTGATTATCGTCTGCTTGGCGTTGTTTCTCCTACAATAAGCTGACTGCAATTTAAGGTACCAGTAGCAGTTTCATGGAATAGTCACTGTGAAGTATATAAAGCTATTCTGCTGTGAGAGAAGAAAAGGCTAGCGATGATTAAGTGAAAGGGGTTTCTGTAATTTCCCGCAGTGATAAACAATACATTATGTTTATCATTGGTTTTCTAGTTCACGCCGCCTAAAAAGATTACTGAAACAATTACTATCGTAAAATAATGTATTTCGATTACGCAGCTGAAAGTCATCTTCCATGAAGAGATATTTCTTAAACATTAATTTAACCTACAGGGCAGACCTGTTAATTCTGTTTTGCTGTAAGGAATAATGATGTCAGATAATCGGGTGTCTTAAAATTCCTCCCTATTGACCCTATTGACTTTCTTGTTAATAGCGATGGAAGATTTACTTTAGGGGATTTTTATATGACCGAGGAGATTTTAGATGTATGAACATGTTTAACCCTCCCAAAAATGTGGTAATTTGGAGATTAGGTTTGTTTGCATCGTTGAACCATCAACAAACAGTGATTGTATACCTGAGGTTGATGAGACACCATCGTAGTGAGATTAGGTTTGTTTGCAACGGTAAAACTTCAACCAAAAGTGATTGTACTCCTGAAGCTGATGAGTCAGCATGTTAGTGAGATTAGATTGGTTAGTAATCGTTGAACGTCATGTTGGTGAGATAAGGTTAGTGGGAAAAAAATATCCAGAGTTCTGAAATGTTGTAAGTCCTTTTGGATAGCCATATGCCGAGCAAATAGTGGAGTGAGTCAGATGAGCTGTCAATAATACACAGTCAGGTCAAATAGTTGATCACCCCGAAACCGTGTAATGTCCATGCACAATGTAGTGCAAAAGCACGTCAACGAATGTTATTGCGATAGGGAACGAAGAAGTTATGTAAAGTGCGAGTAGGGACTAGGAGAGCGGGTGAACCGAGCGAGCAAAGCTCATGCGTGTATCACGTCATCATTAGCTTCAGTAATTGTTTACTCTGCATACTCGCCTCGCCTTTGTTCCGGGAAAGATCCGAGCGACCACGCCACCTCTCCTCGTCGCTACCGGGCCTGACCTGCACTCACGCTCCCCTGTTCGAGCAACGGATTCTGCTACCTTTACAGCCGACGTGTACCATTAAATTTGATTGTTGTTGCCCAAACGTTCTCGCACGGTAGTTGTCCGTCATTCACGGTTCCTAGCCTTTGTTACAGCACATCAAAGCGATCCTCCCGAGTCAGTAATAAGCGTGACGTGGACGGGCTACGGCTGCCACAATACAACAGGTGGCCCCGGCCGCGGCGCTGCGTGCTCCGTGCAATTAATGTCAATGCAGCGTCAGCCGCTATCATGAACACAAATTATAGCCCACTTCCAAATTAAAACATATTTCATCTATTCTAAACGAACTATGATTGCAGTGGGGCGGGAGCCCAATAATTAGCGATGGTTTACGTACGGTGCGACGAGTCGAGTCGGCCGGTCGTTACGCGAGTGCAAACTTCAATACTTGCTAAAAATTGAAATTTACTGCGGCATATATTTCGCGTTGACCGACAAAAGGCGGTAAGTGTTAATGGTCAACCGATCTGGCACGATCATCCTGTAACGAGCCAGGCTTGTGGTCGACTCCCCGGCTCGGCTGGCTCACTCACTATTACATTCACTATTAATTAAACCGCGGATATTGGCACGATAATCGTTCAGGTAGACTGTATCCACTATTTGTACCGCTTACACTGCAAAATTTCTTTGTATTTTGTAATTTAATATTAGTTATTTTTATGCAAATGAATTCTTTGAAAGGGATTTTATAGATATATGTTTTGTCTAAAAACTGAAGAAACTTATTATTTTATTTTAAACTGATATTACATTCTGTTTCTATTACTTTTTTTTTCTTGAAAAACACAATTTTACTTTTAGTACCTGAACTGAACTTGACTAAAAGGTTTTATACACTTTGTTCTACGTGTTCCATTCTTTAGTAACATATTTATAGGCTCGTTATATTTTCGTCTTATTCCCGTAAAGCGTTATTGAAATTAAAGGGAAATCTAAACATTTATGCTGCTAAGTAAATCCCACCACGTGCATATTGGATACCGGAGCGCTAGCGATGCATACGAAAAGACCCCGTGCTTTACATCCTGTAAGCATACAAATTCACGTGTAAGCGCATTACGTTGATTACTACAGTCTTAACATTTTATTAGTTTAAGATACTTATGGTTGTGCAAACTTGACAGTATATCTGTAAAATCCAAGAGATTATACTGCTGCTCGGTAAACGCTGTGACTCACGAGGTAACGATCCACAGTTAAAATGTTACACACTGACGCTGATCTACTAAGCCAGAAACTTCAAATTTGGAATTTAGCATTCACGTATTTTAATATTGTCATAAAAAGTATATAATCTGCGCGAATGCCCACCAAAGCATTTCTAACAAAAAATAGAACTGGAAGTATGTTCAGATTTACAACGAAGAAGGGGCATTCTTCGCCATAAATTCTAATGGGATCTGTTCATTCCGAGAAAGAAATAATTTAAAATTGAGCTCTACAACTTTTTACGACTTGAGTTTACGACACCTCAACTAATTCATGTAATTTTTGCTCTGCTCAAATTCGACTGGAGTAACATTGATTGTTTAGCTCGAGCCGGGTGCAGGGTTAGTTCCTCTTGCTGACACCAAATCTTTATTTCTGTATGTAACCGGGACAAATAAATATAAAGCATTCCCGAGTCTTGTTGTCAACGTCATCTATCGGAACTGTAGATTATCCAGTTTTGGACAGTAACTGTAACAAGTGTGCCCCGTATGTTTGCTCGGTCGTGTTTGCTATGTCCACTGGACCTCTCAGCGTGGCCCGGCACGGGTCGGTCAGGCCCTGCTTTACGACTCTCTAATAACCTAGTCTCAACTCTGATTATACGCTCCACTCTTATGTATATCATGTTATTATTGCCCTCCAAGGTATATTTTGTTTTAGACTGGTTACTTATCATTCGCTACACTCTTGTTTCGTTCTCGTTGCTAGACGATTGTTGTAGTCCATTGTCCCGAAGATCCAGAGGAACACTTTTATCGATGAAAGTACGTAGTTTATTCCAAATAAATGTTGAAATTTTAAAACTAAGTTGTGAGATGTACAGGCTACGATAAGTAAACCTCAGACACAATACTAATTGCAAAACAGTTTCCATTTAAACGAATGTTGCGGCAACCCAGTGGAGATGGGCAAAAAGTCACCCACTAACGATATTTCATCATATTCTACCTCTAACGGTTAGGCCGCCATTGAACTTCAAAGAAAGGACTGAACAATTGTAAAATTGTATGAACTTTTTGATGGGTTTAAAAGTAAAACTTTTCTGTTTTCAGACTTTTCCCTGTTGTTTCAAGGGTAACGTTACGTTCGTGCCAGATGTCGTTTGCATCACTGCTAGAAGTGGGTAGGAATTGTATACCCTATTCTGCCAGTCAGCCAGTGCTGTTTATATGCGACTGTTACATATGCGACTGAGTATATTACAGAGTTTAAAGTCTTACGCACTATGCTAATTTAGCAACAATCATGGCACATTTTAACTCAAATAACCATTGATGAACATGATTTATTAGCTCTTATCGTAAACAAAACAGCTCAATCGATCACCTCGTATGCACGTAGGGTGATCGAGATATCCAATAGAGAAAATGTGAAAAATTTGTGCTTGGCAGGATTCTGTTTCTGAATTGATAGTGAAAAACTCAAATAATACAAAAAGAATCAGATGATAAAAACTGGCGTAGGTGACAGATATCGGAGAACTATTAGAGCTAAAGAGCTCCCCTCTTACAAATTGACAGTGTATGATGAATGGACTTATGTAGATGTTGACGAGCCATGCGACTGCGACTACGACTACGACACCACTCCCACTCACACCGACAATACCAATTAACGGTAATGGTGATGGTAATACATTCACCGTGGGCGCCTCCTATCGTTTTCTCTTCCTCGTCCACTTATCTGCATGTGACGTACAGTTTTAGGACTATGTATTTATTATTTCCTTTTCCCATAATTTAAACTCGACCTTTCGGTCGGATCAAAATAACATAAAAAAGGAGATTTTAGAGTTTTGTTTAAGTAGTTGTGTTAAACGATTGAATTATAATAATTAGTTTGAAAATGTATGCAATGTAATGTATAATGTTGTATGATGTGTATTTTTGCAACTATACAAACAAGGACTTACAATGACAGGACTGTGAATGTAAATCAAAGATATTGGTTGCCAGTGGATGTGACGCTTATACGAGAGATAACGAGCCAGTCGAGCAGGAACAACAGACATTGTTGTTCTTTGGATGACACCTGTTCTAGGATGTTCTCGTATCCAATCTAGTGAATTATCCGTTTATCCCGATATAGTCGAGTTGAGTAAGAGCAAAGGCATATGTTCTCCTTGGGTGGGTAACTACCAACATACCTGTACTTTCAAGGATATTCTCTTATCTATTTATATTATTCAAGGAGGTTTCCGTTTATCCCACGTTATCCAAGTTGAGCAGGAACCTCCTTGTATGGGTGACTTAAAATTTCAAGGATATTCTTTGATATATTTAAGTGGGTTTGGCGTTTATCCCGAGATAGCCAAGCTGAGGAAGAACAACAAGCGTGGGTGTTCCTTGGATGTATAATTTCTAAACTACCTGTTCTTTCAAGGATATTCTCTCATGTTTTCAAAAGGTTTTGGAAAGCCCTAAAGATGAGACTACTTAGCCCAGAAAATATAGTTAAATCAGAAATATATCGCCACGGTTAAAACATTAAGACCTTCGACGCGTTGAAACGTGGAAAGGAGAGATGGGAACGTAACCTTTAACCTCACTGTACTGTGTTCTGCGTACTGTTTAGGTAATTAATCGTGGCAGACGCATGGCTCTTGTTTCCCGGAAGAGATGTGCTCAGTCAGTTTTGTCACCACGGACGCACCTCTAGGCGCGGTACATGGTACGGTGGATCGGAACGAGGAGAGATGGGAGCTTCACCTTTAACCCCCACTGTACTGTGTTCTGCGTACTGTCGAGGTAATTGATCGTGACAGACGCATCGACGCATGGCTTGTGTAGCCCGGGAGAGATGAGCTCAGTCAGTATTGTCACCACGGATCGGTTTACTCAAGTCGCACCTCAAGTCGGTTTACTAGGTGCGGTGGGTCGGATCAAGGAGAGATGGGAGCTTCACGTTTAACCTCACTGTACTGTGTTCTGCGTACTGTTGAGGTAATTGATCGTGGTAGAATCAAGACTCGTGTAGCCCAGGAGAGATGTAATCAATCAGAGCTGTCGCCACGGATAAAGCATCAAGGCGCGACGCTTGGCGCGATGGCGCGGGGCGAGGAGACACGAGCGTCGTCGGATTTGTCATCAGTTCATCAAATTATCAATTGACAAAGGATTCTCAGCTAATGCCCTAAGATTTATACCCAGTCTGATATTCAGGATCATGCCACGTGATTCTATAGGGATAATCCTTGTACCCGGCTTATTAATGATCTGAACGATCATGTTACGGCACCTGTATTTTTGTTAGCAAACGATTTATTTACGCAGGAGATTAAATAAACCAAAATATATATAGCGTGATTTTATTTTTATTATTGCGTATCTCGCTAGCTGTGTTATTTTTGGGTGCCACAAAAAGATAATTTTGTTTTATTGTAAGTTTTATTCATTCGTCAGAAATTGCTGGAGTGTTATCAGAAAGTAATTGGTGTAATTTTAGAGATACATTTGTGTAAATTTTACCTGGACTGTTGATATTTTCTAAGTGATATGTATATGTTTACTCTGTTTGATAAGATCCTCGCACAGGCCAGTGGCCCATGAGGACGGGCAGAGTAAGGCTTAAAAGGGGGATCGGCTTCTTGAGATGTGAGCATAGAATAAAGTATTGCTATTTCTATTAATTTATTAAAATAAGGTTGAGAAAAGTTCTTAACACTTTTATTTTAATGAAATTATTAGATGGATTATCGTGAGATATGACGATAGGTTAGTTTCATTTGTATAAGACATTTAGCATCTTTGGCTGTGGCATCATTCGTTGTTTTTTTTTTTTCATTTTGAAATAATAATATGCCATAGTAAAGTGAGATTGGGATGTAACTGTAAAATTACTTCTACTGTCTTGTCTTAGTAAAAAGTTTGTTCTCTGTTACCTTAGCCATGCTTGATAATACGACTTACGTTCGTTACCATAAAATTTGGTTTTGTCTTAAAACCACGAATGAAGCACTAGAATTTTACTTAGGAAATGGTTGTATCCGAAACATGCTCGACCGATTTGGACTCAACATGGGGTGATGTTCAGTAGTGCGTGTGCATGTAGGATTGTTGTGCAGCTCCGTCCCTGTCCAGGCTCTGCTCCCGACCGATACGTTGAGACCACCCACTCACCACTCGTGTCCTGTTTTGTGTTACAGACGTCACATTTCGTTCCAAAAACCCGGCTTGTATAATATCCTTAAATGTTTGTAACATGCTGTTGCGCCATTTTGTTTTCATCAGCAGGTCGCAAGCTCATCACCAAACAGACGAAGATAAATATATTAATATGGTTCCATACGATTAAATTTTTTCTCAACGTTATTTGATGTAACCACAGATTCCAATCAGTCTACCCTGTACTTATTTTCATATCATAAGCAATAGCGTTGCCATAGTTACAAACTTTTCATAATGTGACTACATTCAAGGCTCAGTTGCAGCTTCTAGGATGAGATGAATGTTGTTTTCACTTCATTCTGATGAAAAAGGATTAATGGAAGGTCTGAGGAGAAATAGTACATCTAAGTAGACCTACTACTTTCGTAATTCCGAATAGCACTTCAATAATTAAAATCGATTTATTGGAACTGAGATATACTACCTGCCCTACAGCTAAATTATTTTAAGAGTAGTAGAGATTTTAACCGCGGCTTCACACTCTTTCCGCGATAGGTGTTGATGACGATATATTTCACACTACTCTCAGAACATTCCTGAGATAGGACGATTCAGTACTAATTAAACTCTTGCGCAACATGACACTATCCGTGTTCCATGCGGTCTACATGAGACTCGGCTCCCATAAAGGTTAAAAACCAAGTACAGCTAGTTCACTATGACTGTTCAATAGTTCCAAGGTTTGGTGGAAATTTAATGTCTAGTATCTTATAACACTATGTCTTCACTATTATCCTGGTAATAATTATCATAAGATAACCAGATATAAGAGCCGGATATAGTGTTACGACCTTTCGTATAATTAAAGTAACTGAACAAGGTTCCGCATTTTTTGGTGTGTACTTTTTTAGCATTTAATCGAAAAAAACACAGCGTTTGAAATTTCTTCCTAATACCCTTAATGATATTAAATCATTCTTTAAAATAATAATTCTACACCTTTCATAATACTACGACTCAGAATGAGCTCTTAAAAATGTATGAGGTTTAACATTGTTCTTATTGGGCTAAACTCAAGATGGCCGCCGATACAGCCGGCTTTATAAAACTAGTCTTACATCCGAGATATTATAACGTCTTATACAATTGACGTGATATGTAGATTTCCTTGTCACATCTATTGTGCTTTGGATATTTGTCAGAAGGAATATACAGACAATTTGATTAAAATGATGGTTTAAACTCACATCGCGCCAACACTACGTACGTATTTATGACGTCACTCATGATCGCGTCCCTACCGTCAGCAGTGAGCTGTTATCACGGCCGACCACACAATGACTCTCCCTGTATTCTAATGAGTGGTAAGGTTTGCCCCGTGTAGCCGACTGTGGCCTATAATTGTGTGACGACGCTGACATGTCGCTAATTGATCCCGCAGAGGCTTGTTGTTAATTCGCTTTGATCCGAGTTAATTTGTCCGGTTCCACCCCGATACCGTGCCGCGCCTGTCTCTGTAATCATCGCCATTTATGTCCGGACCCTGTTTGATATCATCAGTCGTCCACTGTCCGACCGTTTAGGTCGGCTAATTTGTGTGCAAATCTGTAACGCGACTGGAAGGAACCGCACGCATTTACACGTATCTACTAATCAATTCGTTAAAAAAATGTAGATCAGCTCCGATTTATATAGTTTCGTCATTATTACAAAGAAGGAGGTTAGCCAGTAGTGCAGCCTTTATGTTGTTACAGGACAAGGTATTGGGTTTACTACCTGTCCGCTGACCTTAATCCTGGCTTTGCTGACAGTCTTTGTTAGCTCACTAGTATTACTGTCGGCAATAAAGTTAATGAAAAGTTTAAACTGCCCTGGTGTTTACCATCGTCATATTGTACACACTTCGGTTATACTTAGAAATATGCTTTAATTAACGTGTACAAAAAATTACAACTTTTAGGCTGCAATCGTACATGCTAGTATTAAAAACTGTATGAGGCTATGACGTGTTACAAATTGTTTCTAGTTACTAAACAGCTGACATGTATATATATATATATATATATATATATATATATATATATATATATATATATATATATATAAAATGTGTCTGAGTATCCATGTGAAGTGCATTGTCAGCTGTTTAGTAACTCGAAACAATTTGTAACAAGCTTCACCTGTAACAAAAAATGTATTTACTAATCCACCTAAAGTAATTTTTAAAAAGCCTCGAAATTTGAAAAACATATTATTAAGACCAAAACCTACCCTCTGATGACATAACTCAAAATTTAAACAAACCTTTTGGCTGTGAACCCTGTTTTAAGCTTCGCTGCAAAACATGTAATTTAATAATAAATTCAAAACATTTCTGTAGCAGCACAACGAAAAGAAATTATTCGATAATTTGTAAAATGACTTGTGAATCCAGCAATGCCATTTACCAAAATTGTCATGTAAATACTGTCCGAAAGCACAGAGTAATAAGGTATATATACCTTATTACTCTGTGCCGAAAGACTACATTGGTCAGACCATAACTCCATTGCACACTAGAATGAACAAAAATCGCAGCGATACAAAACTTAAAATTAAATCAAATCCTATTTCGGCCCATGCAATGGAGCATAAAAAAATTCGATGAATGTTTTTCTCTAAAGAGTATTAACAAATTTCAGAACCCCCATAAACTTAAAATGAATTATTAGAAATATCTCATCAGAGGGTGCTACAAACTAAACATCCGGATGGTCTAAATTTAAGATATGGATAGCAGTATGTATAAATTACACTTTACAATTTTAATTTATAACATTACACATTTAACTACAAATTTAATTTATAACTTTATATTCCTTGTATTAAGCAAAATTATTTACTCTTTGTACGTAAATCAAAATTAGTTTTATTAACATATGATGTTTCTTTTGTTTATTATTTTTTGTTGATATATTTACTTATTTACCGATATCTCTTGAAAATATCTTAAGACGAAATATACAGAATTTTTATGTTCTTTTTGTCCTATTTTTTCTATTCTTATTGAAGATATGTATTTTGAACTTATATATTTTCAAACTACTAGCTTAAAAATTCTTTCTGTGTATATTGTCTAAACGTAAAAATACATTGCTTGAATGAAACAAATTTTCATTACTCGATCGAGATGAAATTAAGCATATAAATTTCTAACTTCTTAACATGTTATTAAAGAAATTAAAACTATTAAATTACCCGAGCTTCGCCCTGTTAGCTTCAATTGAACTGCCTCATACATTTCGTGTGTTTTAGTTTAATTTTATAGTGCGAACTGTACTATCGTTTATGTCATACGTTTAAAGCCCTGACAACGCATTATAGTTGATGTTTGAACTTTATTTACTAAGATACTCAAATACTGGATATTTGTGAACTTTCATTCACCCTAGTCTGATAAAACAAACCGATAGGGTAAAATTAAGACCAATTTTACTCACATGTACATCATGCAGATGTCGAGCTAAACATCCCCATCCAAACTACGTATTACCCTTTAGCACACCTCCTATTCTTAAAGATATATTGGTCAAACCTAAATTACCAATGACAAACACCAATGAAAAAGCAATACAAAAACAAAAAGGATCACATCCGTGTAATAAACCAAGATGTTTAATTTGTAAAATGTTACCAAATTCTTCAAAATTCACTATTAGCAAAACACGCAAGGCATATCCTATCATCGGCAACTTGTCTTGTGAATCTAAAAATGTGATTGACCAAATTCAATGTAAAAAATGTCCAGCATATTATATTGGCTCAACAACAAATACCTTGAGGACAAGAATGACAGGACACCGATTTGATTATAAACACCAAGATTTAAAGAAAACTGTCGTGACTCATGGTCTAAATCACAATGAAACTTTTGAAAATACATATTCAGTCAAACCTATTCGGCAAGTACATACAAATTCAAACCCAATTTACCTCAGAACATTAGAACAAGCACACCAATTGGTTTTAAAGAGCAAAATTCCACATGGATTTAACATCAGATAACTTAGGCAAAAACGTCTAAAGTTGAAATCAATATTTTTAACAATTATTTAGTTCATATCATCTGTATTTATTATTATTATTTATTCACTGTTTATTTACTTTCGTTTGTACTGTTTTCTTTTATATTTTTATATATTATACAATTTATGCACCTGAAGACGGTTTTCACCGAAATATAGTGCCAATGTTTTAAAAACATTTTATTTTATTTGTACAGTAATTTACTAAAAATAATATATATATATATATATATATATATATATATATATATATAGTTTTATCAATATAACAAAATCATATAATGTTAAGTTCGAAAAGCTGTCAAAAGGTGGGTTATTGTGTCACAATTTATACAGTTGCTTTGCAAATGAAAAGTACGTTATCTTTTATTATAACATAGCATGATTTGATCTTGTTAAATAATATAACAATTTTATACAAGGTGTTATATTGTTGATTTTGCTTCTAAAAAGTAATATTAAATTATATTCTCACACAAACCTTAGTTAATATCTTTTATACGTGAATCGATCCTTTATATTATAGGTTTGGTCATTATTCCAACTTTTTGGAGAATCATTTATAATCATCAGAAGTCGCTCAAATTAGGAATAATTGTATTTTATTTTATTAATTAAAAAGTTTATACATTTACAGTATATTAGATTATAATTTTATTGTTTTTTTATGAATGTAATTTATTTTTAATAATCCTTAAAACTATAGATGTGCGCATTTTTTAATCAATCCAGTAGCACGTTCCAGTATTCAAGCAAAAACATTTTTTGGAGAAACATATATTGGTGTTGATAGTTATTATTTTGTAATTGACTTTTAATGGTAAGAAATGTGGATTTATAAATGTCCTACTTGTTAGATTGTTCAGACAATAAAAAAAAAAAAAAATAAAAAACAGGTGATACCTCTCAATTGTGACACGTTATTGCTTCCCGCTCGTGCAGCGTACTTTTAAAGTGATCGTGCTCCCTTGCGCCTTGACACATATAGTTGAAGCAAGTACCGTTGGATTTGTAATAACAATTTCAAAACCGTTCTCTTGTAAATGTTTTGATAACTATACTGGTTTTTGTGTTTTTTTTGTTTTAATAATTTTCAACAGGTTCTATTATGTCACCTTAAAATAAAGCACACATTTACTTTTTGGGCGTTTCCGTTATTTGTCATAACCTATGTATAACGTGTGGTATCTGTAGCTGCACTAGTTGCTAGCGGCTGAGCGATGCATTCCTCAACCTATGTTTATAATACACGTTTTGTTCGGAATCATGAATACTATCAGCTACATAAATTTGTGACACCATTTTGTGAACACCCCGTATCGTAGGCTACGTGTGTATTAGTATATTTGTATGGGGTCTTATATTCTGTTAACGGTTATCCATTCTAGTTGAAACTATTACTTGAAATATTAACGTACTTGATCCGATGTATAGTTTTACACGTAAGTGAGGGGTAAGAATGGAAGCCACGGCGGGAACCGGGTCGATCGGTACGCCAATTAGAGTGTCGGGCGGCAATTAAGGGCCAATTTGTAACCGAGGTGGAGTGATCACTGGAACCCCGGCTGGACACTCTCCAAGAGCGGCAACAGCTCTCCTCTAGTACCGTGATTTACCGGACATTGGCGTCCAATCAACGTCTAACAGTCAGTAGCTGGCAGAGTTATTCGTGGGATCTGTAATAGAAAGTAAGAGAAATCCACACATCCACATCCCATACCTTCCATTTGCACCATTACCAGAAAACGTATACTGGACGTTGTCTACTATAAGAAACCGTCATGTGAACGGGGTCGATGGGACGGGTGCCGTATAGACTTTAGTGGCAGGGTTGATAATTTGCTGATATCGATAACCAATTATATCTCGCTGCACTAAGCCCGAAAGGTAGAGACCTCAAGGATAAGAGTTTTTGTTTACTTAACATGATGGTGAGGTATCTTCAAACATCCTTGAGGACATTTTCAGACATCGGCAGTAATTCCCATCTCTGCAAACCACCCATTGTTTCTACAGCGGGTCGAAAAAACTCTTTAAAGTTTTCCAAAGGGAACATTTACATTTATAATGCATGTTTGGATGCAAAGGGTGTTTGACGAAAGTATGAACCAAGTTGAGTAGTTACGTAATATGTGGTGGACTTATGGAATTGTGTACCAAGAAATACATTTTGCTCGTAACATCTCTCCTTTTGACTGAATTTATTTAAACCCCTGTCATTTTGGTTGTGCTCTAGCGTATACATGTATATAAATACATGTATAATATATATATATATAATTTGTTACAGTTACAACAGTCTCTAATTTATTAATAATTTAGATCAATAAGAATATCGCCTTAGTTTGCCACTTAAACAATCTTCATATATTTTAAAAGTCTAATTTTGTACAACAGTATGGACTCTGTAGTATAATGCTCTTAAATTTATGCTTAATAAACAGGGTTAAATGTAATTTATAATAGTTGCCATTAAGACCTGTTGTAAGTACAGGAAGTCGTTTTAAACATTGTATTAGTATTTTCGCAATATAAATATTTTACCTAAGGCCTTTTTTAAGTCTAATGAATAAAAAACGTGTTGTGGCTATGTGGTTCCTATACCGCCGTATAAAGCGTCGTAGGATTAAGTGGAAGTGCTGGATACATCCGATTAATAAAACAAGGGAACAGGTGGGAACCTTTCACACCGTTTTTGAAGAACTTCAACGTGATGGAAATAAGTGTTTTAATTTCTTTAGAATGTCTACGGTTTCGTTTGATGAACTTCACGAGAAGTTAAAAGATGTCATCAAACATGAAAACACTAAAATGAGGAAGTTTATTCCCACACAGGAAAGGCTTGCTATTACGTTAAGGTAAGTAAAAAATTATTAAAAATTCGAACTAACACGTTTTAGAGCTAAACTTTAATTAATAATAATAATACAAATGTGTGTTTAAATTTATTTATTTGAAAAGAGAAAGGCTTTCGACATGAAACAATCTTGTTTTATGTGATGCGTCAAACTCAATTAATTTAAAATCTGGTATTAAAAAAAACTTTGGTTGTGAGCTACAAGCTCTTTATACTGTACTTCAAGGGCTGAAGTTTCATCGATATTACAATATAACACTTCAGAGTTAATTTAATTCATGTGTACAATTTATAAATTAACTTGATTAGTCCTAAAGATGTGCACTGCACAGGGAGAAGGCGCAGTGAGAAGTGGAGGAGTGAGGACGGACGGTAAAATATCGATATGTCTGGAAGCGCACGAATGGACACGTACGCCACTGTAAGGACGGCAACGGCACGGTGCCGTTGGTCTGCAGTGGCAGTGGACGGCTGCTACACGGCATTTTATCGTTGCCGTTCAGAGATCTTCTAGTCTGAATGTTCCCGTTTACTGCTATGCGCCACTATTGGAATTTGGACGGTCGATAAAATATCGGACGTCCAAATTCGATGTGTGTGAAAGAGGCCTAAGTTTCGCTAAACCAACGGGATTGCTAAAGTTTACTATTTATATAGTTCGTTAGCTGGCTGGTAATCGTTAATATTCTGTCACATTTCAAAGAATGTGCTCTCGTTTTGGTTTTCATCGTTTGGTACTATTCGATGTATTCCATTGATGTAGTCTTTTTCGGATGTAGGATGTAAAACGGGTTGTTTTTTGGTACGTTTTATCATGGTGGTAGGTGTAATGGTCAAATCTGAATACACAAGGCCAAGTAAACCTCTCGTCTCTTGCTGTTTCCTCCATCTTTCTGCGAAGACACCTTACCAGTACGTTACTATACTCCAGAAATTTACAATCACACGGTCAAGTAGACCCACTATTTTTTACTTTTTTGTCCATTTTGGTTCAAAACACCTTAACATAAGGTTGCCATATTCCAGATATCTGCAATCACAGGACCAAGTAAACTCCTTCTTTCTTGCTGTAGTGTCAGTAGACGTCATACTGCCTGACGCCTAGGTGGTCGTACTCCATAGTATTGTAGACCAATCACGTGATGTAGCTCAGCGTGGGTTATACTCGTATGTACCGCCGGATCTAGACTGTGCGAGAGTCGTGAGTTGTGAATGAAGAACAAGTAACACCCTACACTGAAAACGCTAACACGACGTGAATTTATTTGTGAGTCCCTAGTTTGCATATTATTCAAATGTATGCTAAATAGCGCATTGTTTGATCAGTCGTATCGGCGGCGGCCACTCAATCTATTAGGAATTAATCAACCCTTTTAATAATCCTGCTCAACGCTACCATGCACTCGCAACGCACTTCTTTATCTGCACCTGTCTTTCTTTCCTGCTTTGCTGTTTAATTTACGGCCGAGAATTTAGAAAAGAGTTTGTTTTATGCATTAGGTGTAGGTTTTGATGTTCCGTTTTTGCTTCGGTTCAAAAGTGATTTATCTTTCAAGTTCATTCTGAGAAAAGCTGCCGGCCAAGTTTTTTTAATCTTTTTTAAGTAAAAATCTTACGTAAAGATGAAAGCAACGCAAATGTATTCCTGAAACAGTTTTATGTTTGCAAAAAACTGAACGGTGCTACTGATTTATTGTAGGAAAGTGACACACTGACACAATATAGTCAGTACTTGACATGGTTCTTGTTGGATACAATGTGAAACCAGATTGATTCAATGAGACAGGATTTTTTATTTTTCAAATGGCCAAGGTTATTTCAGATCTACAGAGTCCTAGTATATACATGGTTTCAGATAACAGTCCCAAAGGATTCCTTTAAAACATCTAGCCTCGAAATGAAATATGTTGTCATTATGAATTTTTATTACAACGATGATTTCCCTCTCTCTCATGGTAGTAAAAGCTAGTAAACATAGTGTCGTTCAAACTTATGATCTTTTTATAATGCCTTTGTCGGAGACAGGGTTAATTTTACCTAAAGCATCCAGACAGGTTAGAGAGAATATATAACCTTTTCGACATAACCGAATACCTCTTCATCTTGACCTTTCCTCTGAGATATCAGGGAAATTTTTCTACTATATCGGAGTTCCAAATGGCACTTGTCTACGACTCCTTCATTAATTCAATGACCTCCGTAGACTTGTCACGTCCTCCTACGAATACACACACTACTAGTGACTAGATTTACTAAAAGTTAGGTGATAGTTCTAGTACCTAAACGTCTCCATCTGTATGCTTAATTTTATAGAGAAGTTACAAAATGTTAGGCAGTAAAAATGATTAAGAGCAAAAATAAAACAAAATGAAAACAAAAATGAACCACTTAAAACCTTGTACAAAATGTTAGTAATAAAGTAAAAAAATAAATGTATTTAGAGAAAACAAACTTTATTCCTAGCCAATACCATACAAATTATGAAGAAACAACAGTGTTCTCAAGTTAAAATTATCGTTTACTGTATATTTATTTTATTTTACTAGTATTGTATTTAATTTACTTTAATTTATTTTGAGGTTGATTTTTTTGTTTTGAAAATGTTAGTTTGAATTTAATATCAAAATAAATTTCTTCGTAGGCATCAATTTTATATTTTAATTAAAACAGAGTTAAATGCTAATACCAATAAGTAAACACGTTACAGCACTTGAATATACAGAACACTGCAATATTTTCTCAGGAACAAATTTTAGAAAACTATGTTTCATATAAAATGTGTACAGTAAAAAAGCTCTTTACTTCTTTTAAAGAGGTTTACATTTGTATTATGCGGTTAATTATTTTTTAAATTGACAAACTAAAAAAATTTGTTTATGGAAAGCTTTCTTAGTCGTAACATTTTATAAAATATCGCTAAGAAAAACTTATAGCAGTCATTTTTTTTAAGTATAGATGTATTCGGATGTGAATAAAAAAGTTTTCTGTAGAATATAAACAACGACACCGTATAACCCCAAAAGAGAAAATCTTGAAATATTTATATTTCTACCTAAAGACTTATCCAAAACTTTAAGGTTTAGGCTTTCGTACAATAATAATAACCCTGAGGTTATTTTTTTTTCTTTTTGAAGATGATTACGTGACGAAATATATAGGCTACTAACTTAGTAATCCATAAAAACCTTGAACCATAAACCCCTTCAGAATAACATTCCATTACACAAGTGTATTGAATTTTACAAAACGTGAAACTTTTTATTTAAAACTGTTCTCTCTTTATGTACGCTTCTGAGAAAATGTTCCAATGTTGCGGAAATTTTTGTTCGACCGTTTAGGCCTTACTGATGAATAAATATTTACTCATAATCAAGTTACTATGTTCTTAAAAATTGATCAAAGTAAACAGTGTTTCCATTTTTTTTTTTTTTTTTTTTTTTTCTTTTGTAATATATTAATAATGTACTAAACATATTTTTAAATCGATATATGTCACTTTATAAAAACTCTGCATATTTTTTTATTGCATTCCAAGTCCTACTAATTGTAATTGTACATGATGAAATACACATTCAGTTTTAAGTAGGTACGATAGGAATGCAATTTATTTGTAATCATAGATTTCATAAATTAAAATCGAATGAGTAGATAGGATTTATAACAGGGGTGCTTAGTCGGTTAAGGGTAGTAATAAGAAGCTGCGTTTCTTGCCCATAAATATATTGAGTTTCATGTCTAGGCTGACATTTGTCTGTAACACGAACTGATTGGAATGGATTAGACGCAAGTCAGACTGCTGCGGGGTTTTGTGCCCTGACATTGATGCACTTTATATACTTGTATTTATTCACTATCTTCAAATAATTATACATAAATGCAAAATTTATAAATGGAGATTAATATAGTAGTTTATTTTTTATGAAGATTAATCTTCAACATTACTTGCACTGCCGGAATTCGAACTTGATTGGCTTCTCCATTATATTTTCGTCATCTATATCTAATTAGTTATCGAGTTGTAAATAGTTATATATAAATAAATAGTTATATAAGTTGTTCTTAGTCTTCGTGGCCAGTGCCATATCCAACATAATACTTCGGCTTGCTGTAGAGGGCCATCTTCAGTAAACATATGTTAAACTGGATCTTCCCATAATACGAATTCGTCTGTGTGAGTTGAAAGTGGCGGAACTTTAATATGGTTGGCTGATAACCAATTAACGACTATCTATGATGAATTATTCTTTATCAAAGGCTCTCAGCTTTTCGAGAGTTTCACACTGTCTTATTTGACGGAGTTATTTGCTTTCTTTGTTATGTGTAAGGTTTCTCTTATTATCCTGTAATAACAGTAGGAAATATTCGCATACTTCTCTTCATCGACTTCTATTGCGTGTTCACTCAGTCGTTTCGTCTCGGTAATGTAGACTGAGCTACAACTGTATGCAATTTTGTTGTCTTCCGACGCGTATACACAGTGGCGTATATCATTCACTGGTCTTAAACAATTTTTCAATTTGTGAGTTAGCTGAATACAGTTTTATTATCCTGTCTTTTTGAAATCCTTTTATTGTCAGCTTTATCTCTAACGAGTTCAATGCTACACTTTTATTTTGATTGATGTGATTATATGTATTTAAGTACATGTAGTGTAATATATGGCTTTCATGCTATTATTGTAGTCTCTAAGTGACATTGCCATGACGTATTGGTGTTATTGTAAATGGGTTCTTGACCGTTGGAATGTAAATGAATATTGTAAGTGTGATTATATGTATTTAAGTACATGCTCTTAGTGTAAGATATAGCTTCCATGCTATTATTGTAGTCTCTAAGTGACATTGCCATGACGTATTGGTGTTATTGTAAATGGGTTCTTGACCGTTGGAATATAAATGAATATTGTAAGTGTGATTACATGTATTTAAGTACATGCTCGTAGTGTAAGATATAGCTTCTATGCTAATATTGTAGTCTCTAAGTGACATTGCCATGACGTATTGGTGTTATTGTAAATGGGTTCTTGACCGTTGGAATGTAAATGAATATTGTAAGTGTGATTATATGTATTTAAGTACCTGCTCGTAGTGTAAGATATAGCTTCTATGCTAATATTGTAGTCTCTAAGTGACATTGCCATGACGTATTGGTGTTATTGTAAATGGGTTCTTGACCGTTGGAATATAAATGAATATTGTAAGTGTGATTACATGTATTTAAGTGCATGCTCGTAGTGTAAGATATAGCTTCTATTATATTATTGTAGTCTCTAAGTGACATTGCCATGACGTATTGATGTTATTGTAAATGGGCTCTTGACCGTTGGAATGTAAATAAATATTGTAAGTATAATTTTCAAATACGGCAAATTCGAGATTCAAGTTCTAATTAGACTATATTACGAAATAATCAGAAATAATACCTAAACGCGCGTCTTAAAAATCACATCAGACTGTAGTACTCTATTGTTATCGTGTCGGTTTCCTTCCGTCTGTGAGATAACTCCTGATAGAAGTCCTAGAGGCTTGAACTTGGTTCATAGCTTCCTGTTGGCTCAAGAAAGAACACTATTGATCTTAATCGGCTAAAAGGTCAAAGGGCAGTCCGTCTGTCTGTCTGTCAGTCAGTCTGACCGTTTGTGGTAAACTCTTGATAATTAGGTCAAATACACTTGGAACTTCCCTCAAGTGCATGGGCTTCACTTGGTGCAAGGAAAAGCTCTATTGAATTGGGTTAAAAGTAAACGGATAGTCCGTCCGTCTATGAGTCTCTTTGGTTACGTTTTATTGCTCTTCGGACTACGTTGTACAGGTTTATTAGACAATGGCTTAGATTTGTATTGTCTGCATTACGCTTTCTACGCGCATCATTTGACTGTGTTTCTCTTGCTACAGGATCGGAATGTTGTTTTATTTGGTATATTTAAGTAGTACTCTTGCTAGATGTAAATAATCAAGCATCATGACAACCATTATTAAACTGTGTCAAATACGAAGTCAGTTATGACTTGAGAATATTCACTCTCAATAGGCTCTAGTTTATAACAATATATAGTTTTGCTACTCTTGTCCCAAGACTGTAAAAAAGTATATGGCATATTCAATGCGGTATAAGGCACGGTGTATAAAATGTAATAGCAAGCAGGCTTTAAATAGAAATCCGTGCAATACATGTTTAAAACTGAGTTCTAATTCGACATACCTCTCAGATGTTTAATATAAACAATGAAGTTGATGGTAACAAAGTTAGGGGCATCAACACACCCACATACGGGTCGGCGCGGTGGGGGCGCGGCACAGCCGGGTGTGTCGACTTGTGTGGGTGTTTACGTACATTCACACTATAAAATAGAACGCGTCAAGCCGGACAGGACCGTGTAAAAAACCAATAATCGAAAACCCACTGCCTTGTCAGTAGGTGGTGCTGAACGATACAGTTTAATTACACCCCAGTTAGTATTGAGTGTGAAATCTGTCGTCATACCTGTAGCGAGTACGTGTGGTAGCGTGTCGAGTGTGCTGGCACACAGCTGTGCGCAGATGTTTGTGTGTGGCCAGTCTCAGTCGCCACTCTCGACACCCTTGTAGGGCTTCTACCCGTGCCACCACCGCACTGACTGACTGTCCACAGTAAAGTTGATATTGTATGTTTAACTGAACAATTTTATAAATCGACCTTGTTGCGGAAACATCTACTGTCAGTTTTACAAACACACACAATAAGAAATATGCAATAAGATAATAATAATGAAAAAAGTACTATATTTACCTATCATTATTGTTCTCAAAAATATTATTGTGGAGCAAATATAATCGAACATAAGTTACATTGAATTTATATATTGTTTGTTACATAAGACAAGTTTTCAAATATCTTCTGCGGTTTCAGACATTTCGGTGTAATTCTACTTTTAAATACTACTTGGTTTGTCAAAGTTACATTGGAGCAAACAAACGTTAATAGTTGAGAGTCTGTTAAATATATTAAACTATTCTGTGTAAACATTTATGTTTTATGACATCACAATGACATATGTAATTAATCAATCTTTTCAATTTGTTTACATTTGTTATAATCTTGAAAGAATAGGGTTAAGCTTAATAATAACATTTCTTCAAACCTTTTATGCATCCTCTGTGAGAAGATACGGATTAAGAAAATATCCAGATGAGAAAATTGGAATAATATACTGTACATTTTAGCAAATATTAAGTATGTAAGTACTACAAAACAAATATCAAAGACCAAGTTACTATTTAAATTTTACTATCAATTAATAAAAACTGGTTTAAAACCCATCTTAGTGGTTATTTGACAGAACTACACTTCTATAAATTTAAACTAAGACCAATAACATAATAAACCCATTATAGTTGCATTTTGGCAGAAGTAGGCTTCTCAGACCTTTGTGTCCGTCTTCATCGGGAAAACGAGGCAAAATTGACTGTAGGACATAAAAATACTAAGATTGGAGTAAATCAGAATGAACATAAGTATACAAGTCTTGACATATTTCCGTGATCGTGTCAACAAGGCAAACTCAAGATTGACTTTGGAAATACAATTCACTCGAACCAGAAGTGTTCACTTGCAGAGCTTGTGAAATTGTGTGTGAAGACGCGGGTAACTGCTAGTACATAAATAGAATGGTAATAATCGTACATATGGTGGAATTCTGTCTGGAATACAAATAGCGCAACATATATGAATCTCTTAAAGTCATACAACTTTACATTTATGGATTTTTAAGAACAAGAAATTGTATCCACGAAGTGGGGATCAAATGAAATGACAGTCATAGATTTATATAGGTAGTAGTAATTTACTATTAATAAAGCAAGCGATATCAATGTAACCGGATAAACGATAAATAAACATAGTCAACTAACTAAGCCTATAAATTACAACGGTTTTCACCACATACAGCGAGTTGCACTAAGATGTTACTAACCGAGTACCGAGTCACCGTTTACTTTTAACCTCAATCTGTCGAGCTGCATTATCATGTACTACCCGTTAACCCGTTAATCAATTGTTTCAATTTTTGTCGTAGCTGTGGTAGAAAATAAACATGTTAAGTAGATTGGTCATTGTTTAGAGGATTGACTTTGTTTCTCACTTGGACAATTTATCCTATCCCAACTGTTTTGATTTCAAACCATATAAGATGAAGATAATGTCTTTTAGGTGTTTTTATAACAATGAAAAAATTGACAACGAAAGTTTTACTAATTAGAACATATATTATATTTTAGTTATCAGCGGATTGTATATAATGTAGTGCCGACAGGCCTGCGCGGGTTAAACTTGACATGACGGTGTAGAATGCTGTACTACCAAATAATTGTTGACCAGCTGACGAGGTTACTCTGCTAGAACCGAGCATCTGCTTATAATAATTACTGGTCTGACGTGAACACCAGATGAGTAATTGTCAGTTTTTGCTTCTCGTTTACGGACCGGACCGGTAGCAATGTGTCACCCCTGATGTACGGCAGGACCACTGCACCACGCCCGCTCGCGCCCGGCCCGTGTCTCTCCCGCAATACTCGGACCGAGACTCGGCAGAGAGTAATGCCCTCCCTACACCGACACTCGCCTGTGTTCTTAATATTTCAGGATGAAAACTTGCCAAACGACTACTTACAGGAATGTAACTTGATTAAGATAAAGTAGGTGAACTTTGAACCTGTACACGCTGTGAATCCAATTAATTCCATCGCCATGTTTACTACCCGTAACTCTTGTGTGTCGGCCGTTTTAATAAATTTTGTGAAGTTTCACACAGCTCTTATATTTATGTTATGTCAGGTAGAGCCGATGTGCGGGTCGGCATGGCGCTCAGCGTGTGCTGAACATTTCACAGATTTTACTAAATTCTTGATACAGTTTGTAATTAATGTCCGGTAATACACAACTGGAGTGCGATGTATAAATAATGCTGATGATTAATGATACCAACTTTACATCGTTACGTGATTTCATTAAATACCAACATATTTTGGTAGCGCTCCAAGCTTGGTCCGCCGCTTCTTACGCAATTTTTCTCTATATATTTCAGTTATGCCTTTTGTAAAGTTGAAAACAGCTATTGGCAATGGTTTCGATTCTCTATAATGTATTGATATGATAGGAAAAGGAACTTATAAAAAAATCTATTGAAATTGTTCAGTTCCTATCACCATATAGGCACTTATAGATATATCCTTGGTTCGCTTGACTATGGCATCGGTTTAGGTACGGTATTTTATTACACCAAAAATATTATCTGAGCCTAGTGTGAAGTAATATGATAAACGGTTCCGGACTAGAATTTCAGGTCATCTGTAAAAAAGAAGTAAGAGAAAAGTACCTAACAAAACAGCGTGCCTATTTAGAATTACTGACTGATAATTTAGTTTGTTAATACTATCTATAATATACTTTTTACTAATACTATTCAACTCGATTGTACCTCAGCCCATGTTACGCTTGCATATATATGACGAAATTAGTGTTGGTTATAGTAAAATGCTAGAAAATATCCGGTACATGCCAAAAGAGATGCAAATATAAGGCACCGCTTAATCTCACTTTCTGGAACTGTTTCATTATCAATTAACTGTGTCATAAAAACCTGTATAGCTCGAAGTTATAGCCAAAGTGATACGACGGCTGTCGCCAAAACCAGACAGCGAGCCGGAGATATAGTCAACATTTTGCCTAACTTGATTGATGGCGGAGAAGATTGTCCAATTTTTGCGGAGGAAGCATTCACGTCATCTTTAGGTGTCAAATAATGCCTAGTGATAAATCAAATTTCGACAACTGATTGATTCTCAGTGCGTTTTCTGTGATTTAGGGTGACGCTCTGCTGTGTACGCGATATATTCGCTGAGCGCATGGAAAACCCGGCCAGTATTACTACATTATGGAGAAAAATATTATGTAATTTTTGGAATGAATATAAACGTGTGTTTTTTGTGTACAAGAATTTTTAAGTATTAATAACTGTATGAATAAAGAACAAAAGTGAGAATATGTGCACGAAAAATAAATATTGTCAATAAAAAACATGTAAAAATATAATTATTTATTTTTCTCCCAACTTTGACATATTTAAGATAATTAATTTTTATGACCTCACTTATGAAGTATTCAGAACCAATTTAAGTTTTTAGTAAAGGATCTTCAAAGCATAGGTCAAAACTTCAGACACTTCCTAAGTTGAAACCATCCTTTTTCCACATTCCAATGCTCGTGTCATATACCTCATTTCAATGAAGTAAATACAATTTTATAAATTTGTTTTACCGGATAAAGCTCAATGTGGGCTTACATCCTGTAGGTCTGACGATTCAAATGTTTTCATCATTTCTGCATAATCAACAATTTATTACGTTTATACGAAATAACGACCTTTAAAAAGTAAAACGAAAGACATTCTTATTTTTTGAAAACATGACAGTTAATAACGTTTCAAATATCTGTGACTTATTATTCGAACAATAGTCTTCCAATTTTCTGTACTAGCTTTCAAGAAAATAATGATGGCTTATTCTATAACTGACATATTAACTAATTTTATCTGGTAAATAATTGTCTCTTGAATCAATAATACTCAATAAACGCACAGTTGATTACAAATAAGCTAAGTATATCTTTTGTAAATGATGTAATTATTCAACATCCCCGGATATAGAATATGAAACATAAAGACAGATTTTCATATTTGAATTTTAACATACTACACCTGACGTTCCAGGTAATCTAACTTGAAACATCAGTAATAGTGTGGAAGGCCTGTGAGATATTTTAAATCCTCCACTCTCACAATATTTTATACTTACAGCTTTATACAAGTAATTAGTCTCAACAGATTTACACTGACAGCTTACTACAAATATGCGGCCTCAACAGACTAACATTGACAGACAGCCTCAACAGATTCACACTGATAACTCACTACAAGTAATTAGTCTTAACATATTTACACTGACAGCTTACTACAGATATGCGGCCTCAACAGATTCACACTGACAGTTCACTACTACGAGTATGCAGCCTCAACAGACTCACATTGACAGTTCATTATAAGTATTCAGCCTCGACAGACTCACACTGACAGTTCACTACTACGAGTATGCAACCTCAACATATTCACACTGGCAGCTCACTACTACGAGTATGCAACCTCAACATATTCACACTGGCAGCTCACTACTACGAGTATGCAACCTTAACATATTCATACTGGCAGCTCACTACTACGAGTATGCAACCTTAACATATTCATACTGGCAGCTCACTACTACGAGTATGCAACCTCAACATATTTACACTGGCAGCTCACTACTACGAGTATGCAACCTCAACATATTCACACTGGCAGCTCACTACTACGAGTATGCAACCTCAACATATTCACACTGGCAGCTCACTACTACGAGTATGCAACCTCAACATATTCATACTGGCAGCTCACTACTACTAGTATGCAACCTTAACATATTCACACTGGCAGCTCACTACTACGAGTATGCAACCTCAACATATTCACACTGGCAGCTCACTACTACGAGTATGCAACCTCAACATATTCACACTGGCAGCTCACTACTACGAGTATGCAACCTTAACATATTCACACTGGCAGCTCACTACTACGAGTATGCAACCTCAACATATTCACACTGGCAGCTCACTACTACGAGTATGCAACCTCAACATATTCATACTGGCAGCTCACTACTACGAGTATGCAACCTCAATATATTCAC
The DNA here is from genome assembly GCF_021130785.1 of Homalodisca vitripennis. Lineage (NCBI taxonomy): Eukaryota > Metazoa > Arthropoda > Insecta > Hemiptera > Cicadellidae > Homalodisca > Homalodisca vitripennis. Next base: position 100,842,648 of record NC_060210.1, read on the forward strand.
ACTGGCAGCTCACTACTACGAGTGTGCAACCTCAACATATTCATACTGGCAGCTCACTACTACGAGTATGCAACCTCAACAAATTCACACTGACCGCTCATTTACAAGTATGCAGCCTGTACAGATTCATACTGACAGTGGCGTACTGCTTATAGTAGTATCACCATGTGTGTATTCTTTCTAATATTTACTGACAAATTCGAACAATTAGATCAAATAATGCTAGACATCGTGTATTACTGAACTCCTGTGTAATTGGCTATTGATGCTAATAACTGTAATTTTGACACCAATAAATTTGTGATCCAACAAGTAGTTCTCTTTGTTGTATTAAAACTCCTTGGAATAACGTTAACCAGTAATGCAGTATGCACAATAACATGTAGACCCGGGGAAAGTCGAGACAGGGACGTGAATGAGGCCATGAGTAGGGCACCTGTTGTATACAGACCCGGCGCGGCGTTGGCCGGCGAACAAAACTGATTAACGGCAGGTTTGATATAATGAGCAAACGAGCGGAGACCATTAGTTGTATTGGTGAATGGTGCAGGGTACAGTGCAACCAGGGCCCGACACGGTAACCGTCCGCCTCGCTGTTTGTTATTCGCGACACCACGGCCGTTCTTTGAGAAACACATGTTTTCCTCGTTAACCCAGATTCTGGCCGGCTACACCGTTTCTGACTCTTTATCGTTCACGCCGAAAATTTGTTTAGGATTGCGCCAGAACTGTATACACGATGAATCACTACTGCGATGGAACGTGTGTCCAGTCTGTTAGTAGAAGCGGCAACAAGCAGCTCGTGTATACACATCATCATCATCTATGTGACCTATTGTTTTATTGTATCCCACGTTTTGTACACGTGTAATAAATTGACTTTGGATTCAGGTGACCCAGCGAGATGTCAACAAGATCATGTTTTACTGTGAATCTCAGTCTGGATAACACGGGTTGATTAGAGACAAAACATGATTGTACTCGTTTTATGTTCCGGTAAGTTCTTGTTGCAATTCACGTTGAACTCAAAGGATCCACTATTACATGTTTAAGAGTGAATCAAACTACATATGCTAGAATACTCTAGATACTCGTACCACCAGTATGTGCTGAGGGGAGGTGCTTCTTTACCCTGGCTTACATTTGCTTAGGACACTTTACAAACAAGGTAACAAAGAGTCAATACTCATACATAATACTTAATCAGGATTTATCCGGGCTCTCTCCTGAGGGGTTTCTGCTCATTTTCGGGTCCGTTCATTGTATAGTGATGGTAAAACCTTATGAACAGCGTTAAACAACATTTTTCAAGAGTAACGGTAAGCAACTTTACTTTTGGTCACAATATTGCTGCTAAAGTGAGTTAGTATTATTTGTAACGCACTATGTTACTGGTTATTACATACAACCGATGTGTAAATTACTTTCTACGGCAGATGTAATTCCTGATTCAGGAGGGTAACATTTTATCTAAAAGTCTCCTTAAGTCTATAAAACGATAGTTGACAGATGTGAAGATACTGCAAGATGACAACATATAAAAAATGGCGGTGTTTGGAAAGATATTCTTACTTTCTGAGAGAATAGATTAACGTGGATTTATTCTGTAGCATGTCACTAATAATTACTTGTCCACGTAATATAAATAGAATAATTTTATTTCACAGCAAGGATGTACTTTACTATTTACTTTAAAACTTACAATAGGATGGATTGCCTTAGTAACAGTTTACCGAATGCCATAAAACATACAAACATATGATCAAGTAAAATTGGTAATAATAGCCTATTTGATATCAGGTTTTTCGTAATATACATGTAGGCATTACCTCGTATAAATTACAGCGAGAATGTCACGTGGCGTCAGCATATAACCGACAACTCATTATTAAATCGTGATTTCTGAGAGTGTTGTAAGTGCAAGGAAGGTTGCGAGAACTCTGATACTCAGATGCAGGTTGAGGTCGAGTTGACATTTCGAGAGTAATTTGCTGCGGAGAGGATAGGGATCTCGTGATCCTCATTGTCGGCGTATAAGATATAGTGCAGCTGCAAAGCGTGCCATTTAGACGAATCGTGCAAGCGAAAGTCTACGATACAATCTACTTGTGTGAGTAGATTCCAAAAATCGACTGCGGGTCCGGTCCCGATAAGGAGCGGTCGTGAGCGGATGCTGTCACCTCACTTCTCATTACGTAGCGTCAACCAGCGTAATTACACAGGGCAGAGTGTCCAGCAGTCCAGAGCACGGTCAGGTTCGTCGTTGTGTACTGCTCTCTGGGTGGCAGTTATGTTGAGGACGATGTCACCTCACTTCTCATTACGCAGCGTCAACCAGCGTAATTACACAGGGCAGAGTGTCCAGCAGTCCAGATCACGGTCAGGTTCGTCGTTGTGTACTGCTCTCTGGGTGGCAGTTATGTTGAGGACGATGTCACCTCACTTCTCATTACGTAGCGTCAACCAGCGTAATTACACAGGGCAGAGTGGCCAGCAGTCCAGAGCACGGTCAGGTTCGTCGTTGTGTACTGCTCTCTGGGTGGCAGTTATGTTGAGGACCATGTCACCTCACTTCTCATTACGTAGCGTCAACCAGCGTAATTACACAGGGCAGAGTGGCCAGCAGTCCAGATCACGGTCAGGTTCGTCGTTGTGTACTGCTCTCTGGGTGGCAGTTATGTTGAGGACGATGTCACCTCACTTCTCATTACGTAGCGTCAACCAGCGTAATTACACAGGGCAGAGTGTCCAGCAGTCCAGATCACGGTCAGGTTCGTCGTTGTGTACTGCTCTCTGGGTGGCAGTTATGTTGAGGACGATGTCACCTCACTTCTCATTACGTAGCGTCAACCAGCGTAATTACACAGGGCAGAGTGGCCAGCAGTCCAGATCACGGTCAGGTTCGTCGTTGTGTACTGCTCTCTGGGTGGCAGTTATGTTGAGGACCATGTCACCTCACTTCTCATTACGTAGCGTCAACCAGCGTAATTACACAGGGCAGAGTGGCCAGCAGTCCAGATCACGGTCAGGTTCGTCGTTGTGTACTGCTCTCTGGGTGGCAGTTATGTTGAGGACCATGTCACCTCACTTCTCATTACGTAGCGTCAACCAGCGTAATTGCACAGGGCAGAGTGGCCAGCAGTCCAGATCACGGTCAGGTTCGTCGTTGTGTACTGCTCTCTGGGTGGCAGTTATGTTGAGGACCATGTCACCTCACTTCTCATTACGTAGCGTCAACCAGCGTAATTGCACAGGGCAGAGTGGCCAGCAGTCCAGAGCAATGTCATGTTCGTCGTGTACTGCTCTCTGGATGGCAATTATGTTGAAGACGATGCCACCTCACTTCTCATTACTAGGGTCAACCATCGAAATTGTGTAGAGCAGTTTAATTAGTTATTTGGTCTATGGTAACGTCCTTCGTATAGTACTTTCTTAGTAACTCTAATACGCAATAACTATGATTAGATACCGTCCTTTAGTATGATATAAACTGTTTCCCTTACTTCTTATTACGTAGTGTCACCCAGCGTAGAATGTCCAGGAGACTAATTCAGGGTTACAGCTTATAGAACTCCCTACGTAAGATGTAAGATGTAAGAAATTGGTGATTCTGAAAAGATAGTCGGTAATGCGTCTAATAGTACTAGTGGTTATTGAAATTAGACGTTGATGCTTGCAGTCTCTCTGGAATCTGTGGTGGTTTCAAAGTTAAAGTAGACTAACTTTGGTTGTGGATAAAAAATTATTCCAAATTTAGAATCAATCAAGGTTTGGATTCTTAGAAATTTGGTCTGTTAAGGACATATGGCTTCCGAATATATTATGACAGTCAACGGTTTAATGCCTACATATAAAAGGTGCTTCAATTCTAAGCTACATTCTAAAATACAGTTTTCTCAAAAATCTGTTAAAGATTATAAACTATTTACAAATATAAACAAGCACTATTTATTGTAATGAATTGCTCCACGTTTCCATTATTATTGAAAGGGAAGACTAAATTCTTATGCTGTATAAATAAGCTTTCAGTTGTCCTTTTTTATCATTTAATTCATATCTTCCCCGTTCAGTCCGCAATTTTCTTTCTCGTTGGTGTTTAAATTATCCAGGCCCACAATGTAATATATGTAATGATAAATTTGTGAGTTATGCACGTTGATTTATATTTTGTATGACTATTAGTGTTGTACGAAACATGATTAAAATTGTGAAGATAAATAATTAATTCTCTTAAAGAAATTAACAAAACAACAGATTAGGATGTGTTTCTTTCGTTCTTTGAGTCTAGTTTTCACGTTGCTTTACCAGAGCAATATATCAACCGTTAATGTATGTCGATAAAGGTAATTGAACAATAACTGTAATTTTTGCTCGTCCAGTGAATAGATTCGCTGATAACCGGCAACGAGTTACCGTTACCGTTATTGTCTGACCTTGAGCGGGGTCAGAAGTAGGTAATCGACTGGTAAACAATGTTAGGATTAAATCCCAGATAGGATCGCACGGGCTGCGGCTGCGGCTCTGTAAATCAAACTGGTATAGTAACGGCAGGCTGGGCGGCTGTAAACTGCTTGTTACCGCGCCAGATCGTTGCCACCTCCGCTTGGTCGGCCCGGCAGCAGCGGCAAGGCCACGGGGCACCTTAATATTCACCATTGCACACCAAAATTGACCGGCCTTAAACTCATTTCTTAATCTTGGCAGTTCAGAAGTGCAGTGCTCCAGTACCGATCGACTCTATCCTTCGCAACAAGCGGTTCGTAAAACTTCGTCCCCTGTTCGGTGTAATACATCATTTTGTTGAGTTCTTAGAGATTCCTGATGAAGAATGTGCTTATATGTTTTAGCTTAACTCAAAATAAAGTCCATCATCGACCGATCGTCCGTATAGCACGGTGCGGTGGCGTGGTGGTCGAACGGCGAGGGCGGCCAGGTTCTGCCGAGGACTGTACTGTGCCTCGGTTTTATGGATTTGTTGGCCGACTAAGTTAATCTAAGCAGTCACAGGGTCTTTGGAATGTCGTAAACGCCTCTGCGAGCGGCCGCCGTGCTCTCCACAGTTCGCGGCTCACACCTGCGCCCCCGCGCACGCCATGTCATCCCGCTTATGGGTTATCACGTCTTAACCAGATCACGCATCGAATAAGTTACAAGTTACATTCAGCCCAGTAACTACCCCCCCCCTCCTCTTCAGCACAATTTTATCTAGTGCTATTTTTGTGTAAAATGTAAAATACAGTGTGGGACATACTTTTATATCAACTACAAATATTATATTCTCTTGTAGTGCATTAATCTACGGCTCTGATTGAAGTAAATATATGGCTGTCTGAAGCTAAACACTAAAGCTTATTGCAGTAACATTTAACTTCTCTATTCTCTCTACATCTTAACTTTCATGGAAGATAAAAATCAAGATCAACAGTGTCAAGATTTTGTAAAGATCAATTCACGACAAATCTAGAAAAGCACTAAAAATTTTAAGAAATAAAAAACAAGATAAGTTATCTGATTGTAGTATAAAAAAAGTTTCTATTATTGAATGAACTAATATTATAAACCACAAGGAATGAAACTCGTGATAGTGATATCCTGTGCATTATCTGTGATTGTAGCCGGAGAACACCTGCTAAGTCGAAGATAATGTCTCTGCTTGGTTCAGCAATGCCTAAGATTACATCTAGGTATTGTTCAGTGATTCCTGCACTTTTCCATTGCACGAAAGAACATACTAGATGTACTGCCTGTTCTATATAACCTATTTATACGTCCACATAACATCACATAAATATAAGTGAAATATTAGTTGTATGATTAAAAATTAAAGAAATCTAAGTAAAAAACTTCAGTCTCGCGAACCAACTCTCGTTTCTTGTTTTTTTCTTTTTTCACACAGGTAGGACATTTTTGTTTTTAAAGACTACAGGAGTATGTTATTTGAGACACTGTGGAATATTCTTTGTATTATCTTCATTCTTATGTTTTGAACATAAAGTTAGTAAAAATCAGACAATTCGTTTATAGAAAATAACATATAAACATTTCTGTTCATAAAAAATATAAACAAAAGGAGCGAATAATAATGATTATTTTATTTTTGGACATCGGACAATTGTATGAATACATCTAAGTTTTGAAGTCTTTCAAAATCAGGTTTCACGTATTTTGCATTTGATTGTTACAAAGTCTATTTAAAATTAAATATATTTTTCCGTATCATGTAATTTCTATCCAGTTTTTAAAAATAATACTTTTAGGTTTTTTAATCTAATTATTGTAAGTAATGCATACTAAATCACATCAGCCTGCTTGAAACCCTTTTATATTATCCATCTTGTTATTACCATGTTTACCAAAACATGACGTACAGGATGAGGCTAATATAAATCTCTCTGATTACATTTTTCATTTCGTATTCTGAGACAAATCCACATGAAACATTACGCCATCACAGAAAAGGCGAGCATGCTGTTTCTAAATGAGAGTTGTAATCCTATGTCTGAGGACCCAACTGCGAATTTAATCATGATGTGTGTCGACCGGAACGTAAATTGAACATATTGCAGCGGAGGGCGAAGACAATTGCTACGGGGCTGTCAGGGATTAGGGGGTTGATTCACTTGTATTTTTGCAGCGGACTGGCTACAGTATTACCTTACGCCCAGTTTTAATTATACAGGCCGCGGGCCGGGGTGAGGCGTCTGTCGAGCCATCAACACTCGCATCGTGCCATGCGCGCACTTAATCGTCCATTCAATTTTATGGGGATTTTCGTCAATGGACGGACCGTTGTTTAATTAAAAAGTCTGGCCGACGATAACTCATGGAAACAAGTCTGCAGCTTTTAATTTCGTAGCCGGCGACGATGTATCAGTTGTTTATTTGTTTCTCGATCCGGGTTCGCCGGTAACCTGGTCGCGCGTTACTCTGTGTTAACTCGTCTAACTCCCTTTTTATCTGACTCTGCCGGTTACGACATTCTTAATATATTCGGTATTAACTCGTCTATCTTATTGATACGGAACCGCCTCGGATGATTATACTTCCCGCGTTACTCTGTGTTAACTCGTCTGACTCCCTTTTTATCCGACTACGCCGGTTACTAGATTCTTAATATATTCGGTATTAACCCGTCTATCTTATTGATTTTGAACCACTACCGATGACTGTACTTCCCGCGTTACTCTGTATGCGACTCCGCTTGTGAATTTAGTATTTTCGGTATTAAACCAGCTACCTTTTTGATACAAAACCGCCAACGGCGACTTAATTTCCTCCGTTACTCCTTGTTAACTCGTCTAACTCTCTCTTTATCCGATTCCGTTTGTAACTAGATTTTAGTATTTCCTGTATTAAACCAGCTAACTTCTTGATTCGGAAATTGGGACCAGTGACTTCATCTTCTCCGTTACTTTGTGTTAACTCTTCTTACTTACTCTTTATCAGACTTTATTTAGACTTCATCATGGCTTTAAGTCTAAAGTTTACTTTTTGTTGACCATTTTCTGCATAAGAGAGCAATTTTCTAATTTAGATTTTGCACTTATATATATATATATATATATATATATATATATATATATATATATATATATTTATAAATATTTCTTGTTAGTATCAGTAACCTGGAATATGTTTAACTTATCTTTGTTTAAACGTTGGATAAATGTCATACATTAGTGATTAAAGCGTACATATATTGCTTAAATAAGTTCGGAGGCTAGTCTTAAACAAAAAAATGCATCAAGATGGTTTATTGGGGGTATTTCACAACACAAATAAAAGTTAACACTTTGCATAAAATTTCTAAGCAATGTTTCGATGCTGTTTCAAATATGCAATAAGTAGGTATACATACATTAACGTCGATTTATTATAGGTGATTTCTTTTTCAGAAGTTTCATATGAATTGTATTAAATCAAGTCTATAATTTTACACACAAATTTATATGTTTATCACGATTTTGTCTTGTAAGATTAATAAGGTTAATAACAATATTTTAAGAGTTATCGTACCATCAGTCGTGTGCAAATAAGTCTAAACTAATAATGCATCCACAATTTGACACGTAGAAATTACCTGTGACTAAACCGGAAGGTATATTTATAATTAAGATTGGTTTTACGGTTTCATAAGGATCGCATTTAACTTCTCTCAATGGAACTTCCGGACTCCCTTTCCCCGCCCTGCCATCTCCAAAAACTTCATAGAAAATATGAAATAGAATATAGGAATAACATCATAGAAAAATCTTTTTAAAACTGAGTTTCTATGACTTGAAATACTCTTGTGCATTTATCCGGATTACATCCGGTATTAAGTAATATAAATGTTTAAAAACAAAATACGAACATACCAGCCAATTAAAAGTCGCCGTAGTAACAATTCTTTATAAGTTAACCTTCAAAACCGCAAATAAAATCTTCTTTTCTTCTGACTGTATTTAGTGTCGACTTTCTTTCCATAGCAGTATGCAGAGCTAAAGAACTAAATAAAGACATAAGTATAAAGTGATGTTTTACTTGTTGCGTTTGGCGGCTAAATATCAGCTGTGACAGATATACTAGGAGCAGCTTGCCAGTAGAGGAGCCACCCACATGGACGAGATTGTCAGGTGGTGATTTTAACGCCCGATTACATAACCTAGATTATGTTCCCCAGTAGGGCAGCGCGGCGCGGCGTGCGCGGGGCTCAGGCACGCTATCGGGGGTACGTGTGCCCTCACCGACCATGTGTTCTGTCTGTTCTTGGTGACGGGCTGCGGTAATAGCGATTCCTGATCTTACTCTTCATTGACCATTTGGCTTGCTTTATAGTAGCCTATTCCCACGTCAAATCAGAGTGACTGGGGGCACCACTAAATGGAGACGAAATCTTCGATTTCGAACCGCCTCTTACAAAATATACATTTATATTGGAAACCATGTGCTTTGTTAATGCGTTATATTGAATTTAATTTTCCAATCGTTCAATAATTCTTAAAACTACACGTTAGTTATTAGTTTACGTTACTTTAAATTAATATGTCATTACAGACCGTATTTTTAGGATATTTTCTTAGGTGTTTAATAAAGACCAGTCAAAATTTGAAGGTTGGGAATGTGTTAACCCACTTCAAAGCATTTTGGTATATGTAGTTTTTACATATCAGTACCTTATCAACTACCTTCCACAATAGAAGCCCTGAAAACATTGAAAATTACCAATAACAAAACTAAGAATAAAGTAACGTTTGGAAAAAATAGTTTGCGTAATAAAATAATAGCCGTTAAATAAAATGCCTAAAATTATCGTTTGGGATAGGCTAACATCAAGTTGGCCATTGACTTTCCTGTGAAGCTTTGAAATTTAGCAGTTACAGTCTCTAGCTGTGTTATTTCTTGAACAGGTAGACAGTAGAAGAATTTTGCCATTAACCTGAGCTATAGCAAAGTTTCTGGACTGTTGTTCAATACGTTCTCGGATATCTAGCGAAAAGTTAATCTTTGCTAACGCTCAGCCAAATCCCATGCAGTGACATGCACCATCGCCACACCCAGTGCTGTATTAATAGAAATTAAGCTTCATGCAAAATGCCAAGTCTGTTATTCAATCTGTTCTCAGATATCCAGCAAAACGTTAAGCTTTGCTAACGCTCACCCAAATCCCATGAAGTGACATGCACCATCGCCAAACCCAGTGCTGTATTAATAGAAATTAAGCTTCATGCAAAATGCCAAGTCTGTTATTCAATCTGTTCTCAGATATCCAGCTAAAACGTTAAGCTTTGGTAACGCTCACCCAAATCCCATGAAGTGACATGCACCATCGCCAAACCCAGTGCTGTATTAATAGAAATTAAGCTTCATGCAAAATGCCAAGTCTGTTATTCAATCTGTTCTCAGATATCCAGCAAAAACGTTAAGCTTTGGTAACGCTTACCCAAATCCCATGAAGTGACATGCACCATCGCCACACCCAGTGCTGTATTAATAGAAATTAAGCTTCATGCAAAATGCCAAGTCTGTTATTCAATCTGTTCTCAGATATCCAGCAAAAACGTTAAGCTTTGGTAACGCTCACCCAAATCCCATGAAGTGACATGCACCATCGCCAAACCCAGTGCTGTATTAATAGAAATTAAGCTTCATGCAAAATGCCAAGTCTGTTATTCAATCTGTTCTCAGATATCCAGCAAAACGTTAAGCTTTGTAACGCTCACCCAAATCCCATGAAGTGACATGCACCATCATCACCCAGTGCTGTATTAATAGAAATTAAGCTTCATGCAAAATGCCAAGTCTGTTATTCAATCTGTTCTCAGATATCCAGCAAAACGTTAAGCTTTGGTAACGCTCACCCAAATCCCATGAAGTGACATGCACCATCGCCAAACCCAGTGCTGTATTAATAGAAATTAAGCTTCATGCAAAATGCCAAGTCTGTTATTCAATCTGTTCTCAGATATCCAGCAAAACGTTAAGCTTTGGTAACGCTCACCCAAATCCCATGAAGTGACATGCACCATCGCCAAACCCAGTGCTGTATTAATAGAAATTAAGCTTCATGCAAAATGCCAAGTCTGTTATTCAATCTGTTCTCAGATATCCAGCAAAAAGTTAAGCTTTGGTAACGCTCACCCAAATCCCATGAAGTGACATGCACCATCGCCAAACCCAGTGCTGTATTAATAGAAATTAAGCTTCATGCAAAATGCCAAGTCTGTTATTCAATCTGTTCTCAGATATCCAGCAAAAAGTTAAGCTTTGGTAACGCTCACCCAAATCCCATGAAGTGACATGCACCATCGCCAAACCCAGTGCTGTATTAATAGAAATTAAGCTTCATGCAAAATGCCAAGTCTGTTATTCAATCTGTTCTCAGATATCCAGCAAAACGTTAAGCTTTGGTAACGCTCACCCAAATCCCATGAAGTGACATGCACCATCGCCAAACCCAGTGCTGTATTAATAGAAATTAAGCTTCATGCAAAATGCCAAGTCTGTTATTCAATCTGTTCTCAGATATCCAGCAAAAAGTTAAGCTTTGGTAACGCTCACCCAAATCCCATGAAGTGACATGCACACCATCGCCAAACCCAGTGCTGTATTAATAGAAATAAAGCTTCATGCAAAATGCCAAGTCTGTTATTCAATCTGTTCTCAGATATCCAGCAAAACGTTAAGCTTTGGTAACGCTCACCCAAATCCCTTGAATTGACATGCACCATCATCAAACTGTAAAATTTCAAATCCATAGGTCTGTTCGTTTCTAAATAATATTGTGCGAACTGACTGACATATGTGAAATGTTTTTCAGCCTCTAACCCCCTTTATAGCCTTAGCTCACGCTTAGCCAAGTAAACTTTGTAGTGAGTGTTTGTGTTTTAAAAGTAAATTTTTAAATTACAGGTAGGTTTTTTTGAAAAGTTTTTAAAAAATAGTTTATGTAACATGTTTAGCAATATACAGGTGACTCTTATTATTAAAATATAGAGTACTCTACACCATGTGTTGTATAACAGCCTTCGCTTAGGTTGTATGAGAAAACTTCAAGTCTATAGCTACATGTGTCCAGTATACTACATGTTAAAATATTATATAGTTATACTCAGTTTGTGTACAGATTGAACTTAGTCAGTGATTTTCCAATTAGTCCAATTAGACCAATTATAATTGTAATTGTAAAAATGTTCAATAACGCTCGGCCCAATAGCATGGCGTACAATATGCACCATCATCTAACTCGATATTGCTTATATAGGAATAAAGAAACTTCGTGCTAAATTTCCTGTCTTTGGGTGAGTTTATTCTCAAGACTTGGAATGAAACTTTTTAGTTCCTCGAGTGACTCTCAGCCTGTAAAAAATTAGTTAAAGTTTTATTGACTAAGCCTTAGTGACTATTTATTTCAGTCTGACGGCTATACTGTGTGAAATGATATTTGAGAAAATGGAGGAACTTCAATAGCAAATCCCGTGCACAATCTATGCTAGTAAGTTTGGAGGGCGCAACCCGACACCGCAGCCGGTACGGACGGTCGTGTGGCAGGGTGGCGGCACAGCCAGTGACCACAAGCTCGCCGTCAGCTGGAGGACGAGGGTCCAGCACGGCTCCAGGGTGCAGCTCCAGCCGGTAAACCACACCGACATCTGCACCCTCTTTGTTCCAGCTTGGAGCACCTGTCCCCGCCCCCACACATGGGTCCAACAACCCAATTAGTTCACAATCCGTTTGTTCCACCCCAATTTCAGGAGATCGAATTTTGGTCCCGCACGAGTCTGTTGGATCCCCAAATTTGCGACCTCAAAACAATCCAATTACTGGAACCTTCCCACCCGGTATAACCATTATCCCATAGGGTCCCTCCAAGGTCGGGTCGGTCACCAAAACAACTTGATTACAAGCGCTGTTGAAATCCCGATTCTCATGATCCTATCACTCAGAGTTAGCATACTAATGTTATACTTTTGTCTTATTCCTCTTGTATCTCGTATATTTCTGCAATATTTTCAAAACGTGAGAAACTCGAGCCATTTCAGTTCCTGAGCAATGTGGGTTAACACTTGAATTCTTTTTATTTCTTCAGTGTAATAACATACAAAACCACTCAACTGTATTTAATAAAAAACCAAAAAATAATAAGGGGGTTTAAATAATTTAATTATATTTCAGAGGTTGCGTGGTATAAAAGTATTCATAAAATGCGGCCACTCGGTATTTTTATTAGGAGGACACAGACGTTTAATTATTTGGTGTCTGAGATGCGCAAATGACCGGCCATAAAGAGTCGAGTGGCGTCCATGGAATGCAACCGAGAAGAACAGACTATGCAAATAAGTGGGGGGTATTATGTCTGCCGTATCGGCAAACTTTATATTTTCCCTCCACTTCCAACACTGACATCGTAATACAGTAGTTAATCGCTGTTCGTATTCTTTAGTTAACACGGATCCATTGACGAATGCGAAATTAAATATATTTAAAGAATCAGACATATTATCGGTGATGTGTAATAAATGTGTGTTCATGACATTGTTTTATATTCGAACAAATATTGTACTCGAATCAAATTCATTATGTATGCATGCATTAAACTGTAGTTAACTCATAATTTCGTTCTTATTTTTTATTTCTTGTCCCGTTACTATGCCCTTGTAACGCTCTCAAATTGTGTGTTAAGTGGTTTCACACATATATTCTCTTGTCTATACCTACAAGAATTCAATGCAGTACAGCCATCACGCCATATGCTGTTACATGCACATTTTTTACTAATTACGCATGCAATAATCTTTTGAGTTGTGGCTACTTTTGTTCATAAAAGAGTTATACATTAGTTTATTTTTAATCCTTGTTTGAGCGTTTGGTTATGTGAACCTATTTTAGTACAGAATATTTGTACACAATATATATATATATATATATATATATATATATATATATATATATATATATATTTCCAGTTCAGTTTATTAAATACTCCAATGGCAACAGTGGACAATTAACTTAATAACAATATTGGTATCGGAGAGCAATTGTTCTTTTGTCCTGTCCGGATCACCAGTATGAAGAGCGTGAGACGACGCGATATCATCAGCAATATGGGCGTGGCTGTAGGTTAGACGAGGTTATATTAAAAATTCTGATCAATGTTCTATTAACAATTTCGGCCTGTCTCAATTTTGCCGATACTAAGTAAAATTTTAGAAAAAAACTTTTTTTAGCAAGAATGCTTGGTTTTCTTAACAATAAAAAACATGGATTAGTTCATTTTTGAATCACAGATCCCTAATTTCTCATATTTCAAATAAATATTCAGTTCCAATTTAAATGAGATTTCGGACCCTCCCCCCAAGGTTCCATTCTCAGTCCTATTCTTTTTCTGGTCTATGTCGATGGCATTGTTCATCACTTCTGCACGGAGAGCCTCTGCACTCTATGCTTTAATGGTAAATCAAACAAGGAGTTGAAACAAAAGGTTTTTGTTGGCCTCAATAATTGTTCCAGGTCTCAACCTCACAACAAATCCTTCCAAATATAAATTTTTGAATCATTCTTTACTACCAATTGACTTGGACTATGCCGTTATGTTGTCAGACTCCATAATTGAGGATGTATATTCTTCAACCCACCTAGATCTAGGGTTGACATAGAATTATCATGTCGAATCAGTTTGCACGCCATTAGCCTCGGGCATTCATGTGTTAAGATCTTTAGCCAAATATTGCCCAAGTCAGGTATATTGACCCTACTGATGATATTACTGATACATTTACCCACACCTTTCCTATGGAGTGCCGTTATGGAGGAATTGTGCAAATAATGAATTTCAAGTAAAAAAAATATATATATAAAAAAAACTGTTCGGATAATAGAAAATATGAATTTCAGAGAAACTTCCCGACCAGCTTTAAAACAATGCAACTGTTGACTCTGTCAAATATATTTTGGAAACGACTTTATTCTGTATGTCGACATGTGTTTGTCAAGGGACCTAGATATTCACGGATATCAAACAAGGGGCGGAGGCAACTACAGATGTGGGAGACACAGAACGGGAGTTTATTAGCACCTGTGGGAGGCGGCGCTGTAGGTTAGGCCAGGCGATATCGCCAGTATGGAGGGCGTGAGGCGGCGCTGTAGGTTAGACCAGGCGATATCGCCAGTACGGAGGGCGTGAGGCGGCGCTGTAGGTTAGGCCAGGCGATATCACCAGTATGGAGGGCGTGAGGCGGCGCTGTAGGTTAGACCAGGCGATATCTCCAGTATGGAGGGCGTGAGGCGGCGCTGTAGGTTAGGCCAGGCGATATCGCCAGTATGGAGGGCGTGAGGCGGCGCTGTAGGTTAGACCAGGCGATATCGCCAGTACGGAGGGCGTGAGGCGGCGCTGTAGGTTAGGACCAGGCGATATCTCCAGTATGGAGGGCGTGAGGCGGCGCTGTAGGTTAGACCAGGCGATATCACCAGTATGGAGGGCGTGAGGCGGCGCTGTAGGTTAGGCCAGGCGATATCTCCAGTATGGAGGGCGTGAGGCGGCACCGTAGGTTAGACCAGGCGATATCACTAGTATGGAGGGCGTGAGGCGGCGCTGTAGGTTAGACCAGGCGATATCGCCAGTATGGAGGGCGTGAGGCGGCGCTGTAGGTTAGACCAGGCGATATCTCCATGGAGGGCGTGAGGCGGCGCTGTAGGTTAGACCAGGCGGCCAGGCGATATCGCCAGTACGGAGGGCGTGAGGCGGCGCTGTAGGTTAGGCCAGGCGATATCTCCAGTATGGAGGGCGTGAGGCGGCGCTGTAGGTTAGACCAGACGATCAAATGACTTCAAAGAATTCAATATGCAATAGACCGAAGGCCTGCTGGAAATAATGGTTTATCGTGAAGCGACTGGTCGGGCCGGGCCGTGTGTGTGTTTACGGCATGATTACCGGAGAAATTGTCTCAAAGCCAAATTACAGTGATCGGGCCGGCCGGCAGGACGCGGCCGACCTAATCACAATAATTGTCACCCTCTCGCCAGATGATACTATCTCGGCTGTATCTTATTAGCGTGGACAAACAAACCAGACGGATTTACACGACAATTAAAACTATACGCCGTTGTCATTCCGAACGTGATAAAAATAATTGTCTCTCGCCATTCGTCCGCTCACATTGTTCTCGGTCCCGACCGACGTGTGTAATTAGCTCGCTCGATTGTATGGGGGGAATTAAGGAAATAAATGATACGCGGGACTATGCACGAGTAGAAACAAACTTTCCTGAATCCATAAGTGTCATTTATCAATTTCAAATAATTATATAAAAGGAAATATCAGAATTTGATATTGGTCATTTGTACTGTTCAAGAAGTTATTCTAAGTACCAATATCATTGTAATGCCGTAAAAAATAAAACCCCAACTCCGAAGTCTGTCCTAGATTATTCATTATGTAGCCTCTCCACGTATTAACCAATTTTATAATAACGTGGTACAGGTTATAATAACAGTTATTCTACGTTATATGTTAACTATGCAAGTCTTACAAATAATTCATCTAATAAAATAATGCAATTCGTTCTTAAAAACAAATTGTAACAAAACATTTGTACACGGTTTATTTTAACTACTTCATTTCATCTTCCGCTTAGTTCAGCGTATAAATTGTGACACTATCCGGTCTGTCTGAAGTTCTGAAGCAAAATTATACGTAGTACTTGCACTAAATAGAGTTAATTGTAAGACAGTTTTATGGCCCTAAATTCGCTCTTTTTTACAGTACGGTACTATTAGTACATAGTCATTTGTCATTTTCACTGATTCATTGCAGTATTTTGATGGTCTTACTGAATTTCTTAATCTGACGTGGACTCCAGGCTCTAGCAGTGAAGTCTCTGAGAGTGTCAGATGCTGCATTAAGCGGAAGGTGAAATAGAGTTAAACTCAACATTAGCATTGA
The DNA here is from genome assembly GCF_021130785.1 of Homalodisca vitripennis. NCBI lineage: Eukaryota > Metazoa > Arthropoda > Insecta > Hemiptera > Cicadellidae > Homalodisca > Homalodisca vitripennis. The sequence continues at coordinate 100,859,068 of NC_060210.1, forward strand.
ATTAACCCTTCCAACCGTAGCTGTGTTATGTGTAGTTAACCATTTGTGTTTTTATTGGTTAGTGAATCGAATATTTCAACTTCTAATAGCTTTATTATTTTTTTTTATATTTTTAAATATCTACAAGATAATTTATGACAATCAATTGATAATACAGGAGATCCTACTGCAAGGCCAAGGACATCGTACACATGTATGTAATCCGATTGAAGGCCTTAAGTTACATCTAGATAATATGTATTTATAATTATATCTATTGTATCATTCAATAAAAAAGAAAAATACGCATCATTTAAAAAGTGTATTTCGCTGTACATGTAGCCTTATAAGTAATTGAAGATGAGTATGCATTTATTGTTATGGCCATTATATATGGAAATTAAAGAAATCTAAAGTACCCTACCAGATAAAATAGACAAAAACTTAAAATTGAGTAATGTAAAATTAATTTTAAGTTATTATATATGCGGTGCTAAAAAAATACAATTTTTTACTTTGACTATTTATCACACTAAACATTTGTGGAGCGGGGCAAGGCTGCTAGGCCTTTCAAAAATGATATCTATTTTAATTTGTTCAAACAATTAAAACAGAATTAGACACCAAAAGCTGATAATCATTCATTTGTTTGATCATCATTCTGAATGAATGTAACCATTAATACAAATTTTATGATTATTTTAAAACGTGGTACAGGCTAAAACGCAATAAAACCAAAGAGGATTCTTGTAAACAGCTCAAGTTAATGCAAAGCTGCAGGGCATTTATATATAGCAAGGAGATTCACAAACATCTGTAGAGCATTTAGTATCTGCGAAAGTACTGAGTAAATTAATTTATTTGTAATCATAAACTACAGTCAGGCAGAATCAGTCATCATTGTTATTAGAATAAATTGCCTAATTCGTATTGATTGTAATATAAATATTAGAATTGATGACAATATAGGATTTAAATATTTTTCATGTAATGTCTCAGGTTTTGCATTTTTAACCGTTTCACTCACATTTAGTCTAGAGTATAACAGCCTGGAGTAACTCAAAACACGTTAAAAAATATTGCTGATTTAGAAAAAAATTTCAAAAATGTGGAGTGGGACGTTTTGAACATTGCAAACCTATTTAAAAAAAATAAATAACTCTCACTATTGAAATTTGTTTATACTCTCACATTTATACCAAATCATAATATACGCAATGAAAATTGTAGAAAAGTTTCTTACTGGACGAGAATAATCAGTAAAATACTACAGTTAAAAATCAAATTAATATCTCTCATCATACAATGGCACTGACAAGTAATTCTTCTCATACGAATTTTATTAGGACTTATAGTAAATTTCCTGTATGTAAGGAACACAAACCTTCAATAGTAAAATTAAATTTCATATACCTAGATTTACGTAAACTTAGGTCATATAGACTGATTATCTTATCATAACGAAAGTATTTCGTTTTGTAAGCAGTAACTCAAATTTGGCACAATCCCAGATTGCTCATAAAATATCACAAAATATATGGATAACGTTTTTGGTCATTCCTACTGTAACCTGTAAAGCACAATATTTTTTGTTAGCCTGCTTCGTCAGCCTCACTGCAGGATTGAGAATGAAATAGATTCGCCGGAAATCCTGCCTCACTCGCCTCAAGGTGTTATTGGAAGGCTTTGCCGGGAATTCTATCTCGCAAGCCTGTAGATAGTATTGGAAATACTGCACACAGGATTCACCGATAAACCCCATTCCTAAGTCTCATGGCGAAATGGAATACACTTAACTCGTCACAAACCCTATTGCCCCAGTGTAGGGAGGAGTACATAGGAAACATCGGCTGTTGGACAAGCATGTTATTTCGCATGCCTCATGGGGTGATTGTTGGTAACAGCGCCCTACCATCTGCCATTTCCGCCCCCATTCCTCTTTATTTCCGTCTCATATTGCTAGCAATTTAGAAATACTAAGATTTGAATAAAATGTCCTTGAATCTGACGGTGCTCGCACAATTTTAACTGTCAACGGAGTCAAGTTTATGAATATGGAGAAATCGAAACCTAACGGTAAACAATCAGTGGAGAAACTTCTTAAATCAAATCCGAAAACAAATGTTCATTTCAAAACCTTAACTGTATGAGAAGCTTCTGCGGCCAGCTTTATCGTAATATTGTATTAGGTATGGTGTTCCATGAATTGAGATACTTTGATTGCAGTAGTTACTCATAGGTTTGGTTATGACTGTAGAAGTAATATGTGCTTTCAGTCTCTTTCCTCCTCCAGAAGTGCGAGAATGTAATCTGTAAGTCCTCTTGTCTCTTATTTTCACTGTCCCTGTCCAAATGGATGAAAGTTAGCTATTCCTGAGAAAGCTTGCTAGATGACTGGTTGGACACAAAATAGCCTTACTCGTGTAGGGGATAAATATGTAAATATGGGAGTAAATACGCGAAATGATATGCGAAAGCACTTAGTAAATAATCAGTGTAAATACTAGGATGGATTTTAATGCCAAGGCACCTAGCAGTTATTATGTGTAAATAATAGGGTGATTATGGTGCCAAAGCACCTAGCAGTTAATCTGTGTAAATACTAGGATGGATTTTAATGCCAAGGCACCTAGCAGTTATTATGTGTAAATAATGGGGTGATTATGGTGCCAAAGCACCTAGCAGTTAATCTGTGTAAATACTAGGATGGATTTTAATGCCAAGGCACCTAGCAGTTATTATGTGTAAATAATAGGGTGATTATGGTGCCAAAGCACCTAGCGGTTACTCTGTGTAAATAATAGGGTGATTATGGTGCCAAAGCACCTAGCAGTTACTCTGTGTAAATACTAGGATGGATTTTAATGCCAAGGCACCTAGCAGTTATTATGTGTAAATAATAGGGTGATTATGGTGCCAAAGCACCTAGCAGTTACTCTGTGTAAATACTAGGATGGGTTTTAATGCTAAGGCACCTAGCAGTTATTATGTGTAAATAATAGGGTGATTATGGTGCCAAAGCACCTAGCAGTTACTCTGTGTAAATACTAGGATGGATTTTAATGCCAAGGCACCTAGCAGTTATTATGTGTAAATAATAGGGTGATTATGGTGCCAAAGCACCTAGCAGTTAATCTGTGTAAATACTAGGATGGATTTTAGTGCTAAAGCACCTAGCAGTTAATCTATGTGAAAACTAGGATGTTGTTTTGTGCCAAAGCACCTAGTAGTTACTCTGTGTAAATACTAGGATGGATTTTAGTGCTAAAGCACCTAGCAGTTAATCTCTGTAAATACTGGATGGTTTTTGCTTACCTTGCAATAGGAGTAAAGGGTTTTGTGTAGTTATTGTATTGAATAACTAGCACGGCACGCGAATGGCCCGGGATATTTATAGTTATAGTTATATTTATAGTTCTACAGGCGTACAGTCGTAACACATTATGTTCTGTCTTGACATCAAATATCAGCTAATGAAACACAACAGTCTACGATGGTATATTTCTTTTGATGCTAAAACCTGTTGCCTCTTCGTGAGTGCGCGGTATCTATCTACAAATGAGAGAAACGGTAATTGTAAATGCATTGTAGCAAGATACTGAACATATTATATAGGATAAACTTTGAAATTTATAAAAAATACCTTACATTTTTAATTTAATGGGTTAATTCATTGATTGCAACTCTAAAGAAAAGATTTGATCATGGTAGTGGTGTATGTCTGGCAGACAATCTTCTTATGAACTATTCACAAGAAGTAGTGTTGTGATACAATGATGATAATTCCTTTCTTCTCCAATTTGGACTCCTTGTTCAGCTCAAAGTGAAATTAATAGCGATAAAACAAAATATTCCGGTCCGTGGGACAGGACTCTCACACATCCCCTGCTAACAAGAACAGGTGTATGGATGTCCTGCGGACCACCCGCGCTCAATCACCCGATTAAAACAGTAATTTGGAGTCCAGGGGCTGCGTTTGGTCTCGATCGCGGTAATGGGGTAATGGAGTGTGATTAGCGCCGCGGCGGGCAGGTGCTAGCTACCCTAGGCCTTGTTAGGGATGTCTGTAGACCCCTCACTAGTGATATCATTTTCTGTATTACCTTAACGAGGAGCACGTGGTTAATGTCGGATTCAGTCTTAAATACGCATGAGCGCGAACACAGTTTAGTTACTACATTTTCTCTAGTTAATTCCGCACATTTATATTGATCCTATTTCCGTCTACAGTTTTATTATTCCCTGCAATGCAATTACGTTTTATCGCCTAACACTGAGTAGTAATACTTAATAGTAATAGGAGTAGTACTTAATACCTTCCCCCTCCCTCATCCACTGTACGTCAGACTTCACGTTTTGTATTAACTAGGACACCCAAGTTCTACCATCGTTTCGGTAGAATAGTTTATACGGTGCGGCGGTGCCATTGTGATGAATTTTAATTATATTTGACGTGTCAATAACGGTAATTCAGTTAGTTATACTCGTATACATGTACACAATAGCATTAACCTACATGTCTCTTCAATGTATCCTTCGGTGGAAGATTGAAGTCAATGTAGCAATAGATATTAATCCATGCACATTCTGACTATTACACATGTTACTCGTATTAGCAACAATTGCGTCTACAAATTGACTCGCCTGTTTAGAGCGCGGTTGTGATCCAGTTTTCCTTATTACTTTTGAATTCATTCTATCTTTGTTTTCAAGTGTAATTTGCTACTATTGGTATAAACCTTAATAATGTTATACTAAACTTTAATATAACGCTGATTTTGTTCCAGGTAACGCAACACACATGGCATCCACTGGCACATTACCGCAGGTACTGCTGAAACTGGTAAAGTTAAGTTATTGTGAGAAAACTGTTTTGTTGTAAATAAGTCGTGAGTCGGAAATTTGTAATGAGTGAGTTCGCACTCAAAATAAGTTTTTTTTAATTTAATAACAGCTTAATTTAGAATAAAAATTGCTCACAAATGTTGCCTCTTGATGACAATCTAGTTTGCAATCTCATGCTTACAATATAGGATTGTATGTTATAAATGCGAGAACTGTGGACTCAATGATTTGGTAAATTAACTAAAGTAGCAAGTATTACTTTTTTAGATGTGTACAAAGACGAAGTTACTGTAAGAGATCTGATTATAACTAACACTGTTCTACTAGTATGAGTCGTAATTCTGAATTTTTGAGAGAGTTGGCACCTAAGTTACTTAATTTCGATTAAAATTGCTCAAAAATATTCCCTCTTCATTCAGAGATAGTTTGCAATATCATGCTTACAATATAGGATAGTATGTTATAAATTGGCCTCAGGATTAAGACAATAAAAAATGTTTATCTCTCCTTATGCTAAAGGGGCATCTCTCCTAGAACAGAGTAAGGAGGATATGAGAATGATAATAGGGATGCTGAGAGGACATGGACGCCTTAGAAAACACCTTAGGAAGGTGGGCCTAAGCCAGACTGATGAATGCAGGCTCTGCGGAAGGTTCCGAGGGGCATATCTCCTCAGTCCCAAGGACATCAGGGAACAGGAGCCCTCAAATCTGATCGGTTCCTGTAAAATTCTCAGATTCTGAGGACAAAAATATAAGTAAGCGAGGCGCAAAGGTCCTTTTTAGAACTAAGCGGGGGTACAATTGCCTCTTTCCCTCGAAAGAACTTTATAAATGCGAGAACTGTGTAATCAATGATTTGTTGAACTAAAGTAGCAAGTTTTACGTATGTAAATCCATACAAATACGAATTTGTTGTAAGAGATCTGATTATAACAACTAGTGTTCTACTTGTACAAAGTCTAATATCTCCATGTAACACTCGCAGAGTTAGAGTCGGCAGGATCGAGTGGGATGCTGTATTTCGGCAGCGTATCCTCCTCGGCCAGACCGACCAATGAGCCGTAATGACTTGACAGGTAGAGAAGGCTCGCAGTAACTAAACAAGCACTGACAGCCAGACAGACTTGCTTAATCAATAATGGCATTGCATTCCTTCTCACCTGTTACTTGTTCGAAACAAATTTCGCCCGATTCACAGCGTATCCTCCTCGGCCAGACCGACCAATGAGGCGTAATGACTTGACAGGTAGAGAAGGCTCGCAGTAACTAAACAAGCACTGACAGCCAGACAGACTTGCTTAATCAATAATGGCATTGCATTCCTTGTCACATGTTACTTGTTCGAAACAAATTTCGCCCGATTCACAGCGTATCCTCCTCGGCCAGACCGACCAATGAGGCGTAATGACTTGACAGGTAGAGAAGACTCGCAGTAACTAAACAAGCACTGACAGCCAGACAGACTTGCTTAATCAATAATGGCATTGCATTCCTTCTCACCTGTTACTTGTTTGAAACAAATTTCGCCCGATTCACAGCGCAGCTCGACTCGGCCGGACCGACCAATGAGCCGTAATGACTTGACAGGTAGAGAAGGCCCGCAGTAACTAAACAAGCACTGACAGCCAGACAGACTTGCTTAATCAATAATGGCATTGCATTCCTTCTCACCTGTTACTTGTTTGAAACAAATTTCGCCCGATTCACAGCGCAGCTCGACTCGGCCGGACCGACCAATGAGCCGTAATGACTTGACAGGTAGAGAAGGCCCGCAGTAACTAAACAAGCACTGACAGCCAGACAGACTTGCTTAATCAATAATGGCATTGCATTCCTTCTCACCTGTTACTTGTTTGAAACAAATTTCGCCCGATTCACAGCGTGGCTCGACTCGGCGCCTCTCCTCGCCTTCGTTTATTATTAGCAGCTATTCACTTCTGATTAGACGAAGTAATGTTTTGAACAATGTCCCGTGATGAGCAACCAGTCTGCGCTCCTCCTGGCGGCAGTTTGTCTCTGTTTTGCATTTGCCTGAAAAATATTACACTTATTTTGTTCCCTAATTGTTGTAATTCACAGAATGAAGAAACGATAAGCGATTCGATGCCATTTATTTTGAACTGTAATTTTTACGTAACTTAAAGCTACGCGATATGTATTATAATTCTTTATATGTATTAGGCGAAGTAAACAAAATAATATAAAAGAGCTAAAGTTTGACTATCCTTCGTGCCAAACTTCGAACTTGCCTTTTGACTATACACATGAAACCACTTAATTACCAGAATGAATCATTAGCATGACCTTCGTAAAGCCATAAATAAGCGGTAATTCATTAAGCTATTGCCCGTATTAACAAAAAATTATGAAATGCTACAGATTTTTTGTAGTATTTTAAACGTAATGGATGACATTTCAACTATTAATAAGCTGTACAACGGTTGTCAACGAAAATTTCGATGCCTTTTTTGAGAGCTAATGTATTCATTATCGCAAATTAATATTTAGATAATATGAAGTAAATTGATTAATTTATTGCTCTGTTCAGATATACGAGGGTAAAACAACGATGGGTGCTTTAAACCTAACACAAATGGGCTTTATCTGTCTTGGAAATAGTGCTGGATTTAGTTGCGGTGTTACCGTCCATGAAACGTCTCACTTTGTCATATGAGGGTGCAGTTCCTGTCATGGAAATAGTGCTGGATTTAGTTGCGGTGTTACCCGTCCATGAAACGTCTCACTTTGTCATATGAGGGTGCAGTTCCTGTCATGGAAATAGTGCTGGATTTAGTTGCGGTGTTACCCGTCCATGAAACGTCTCACTTTGTCATATGAGGGTGCAGTTCCTGTCATGGAAATAGTGATGAATTTAGCTGCAGTGTTACCCGTCCATGAAACGTCTCACTTTGTCATATGAGGGTGCAGTTCCTGTCATGGAAATAGTGCTGGATTTAGTTGCGGTGTTACCCGTCCATGAAACGTCTTACTTTGTCATATGAGGATGTAATTGCTGTCATGGAAATAGTGATGAATTTAGCTGCAGTGTTACCCTTCCATGAAACGTCTCACTTTGTCATATGAGGGTGCAGTTCCTGTCATGGAAATAGTGATGAATTTAGCTGCAGTGTTACCCGTCCATGAAACGTCTTACTTTGTCATATGAGGATGCAGTTGCTGTCTAGAAATAATGAAGAACATAGTGTCAGTGTTGGCGGTGCATGTAACGTGTCACTTAGTCCCTGAAGTCTGCGGCTCTTAACTTTGAGGCAGTGATGACGTGAACTGCACTGGTACCGGTCCGTATATCGTCTCACTCAGTCCAGGAAGACAGCAAATCTCAACGGGCCGATTGTTAAATGTCGGATTACCGTTGGCTCCTGGACGCCCGTGAAATCGGCAACTTATTTATCGCCACCTGACCGCAACCGAACCGTATTCCGCGCGTGATTGACTAGATCCCGTGCACGTCGACTTTGTAGTTTATGCGAACATAAATAAGTGGGTTTTTAAGTGGTTTGCTCGAATTACGAGGCTGATGAACTTCCCGGGGCCGAGTCGCTCGGTGGAACTGGGACCACTTCCGCGCAGACTGCTCACTCCTTGTTTACGGCCGCTCCAGTATTTGGCTTATGCCTATTTGGCAGGAGGCATTACCGCGTTACTTTATGTGATGCCTGTAAGTAACGGCGGAAATAGCATCAAAGCGGTGACATTTGTTACTTCATTACCAACACAATTTACTTGATACTGTAGGATTATAACTTCTAGACCTAATTTCTTATATAAATGTATCAAATAGGGGACAACTCGGTTATATATATATATATATATATATATATATATATATATATATATATATATTACATTTTACATTGTATTCAATTTGATATTGTACGTTAATTCTATCAGTACTGTCAAGAATGTTTGGATACAATACGATTGCAATTAGAACTGTCAAGAGAGCATATGCTCATTATGCTAGAAAATACGCTTATTTGTCGCTTCTAACATTATAAGTTTATAGTAGAGATTCTTATACTAATGTTAACAGAATATATACAATTTAATAATATAAATGTATGTTTATATACTACAAATGAAAGTATTTAGTGTTAGCGTACATGATTATATAAAGTACTGGAGATGTAGGGGCGGCCAGTGTTTGGGCAGATCTCGAGCTGTCCACTCCACTGTTGGTACGGTTGTATAGCACTTGATAACTTCGTCACTGTAAGACAACACAATGTTTTACTATTATACATATTTCAAAGTGTCCTATTTAAAAGCAAAGAAATTGAATCTTTAAATGTGGTACATAATTAATTATAATAGTATTAATAATAGTACAATTAGAATTAATTATAATAGTATTATAATAATAGTTTATCCTCTACACACCTTTTATTAATACAGAATCAATAATAAAGATGAATGATACCAACGTAGAATTGCTAAAACGCTCATGGTCAGACTGAAAAATACCAAGCTAAGAAAACTGACACCATTCCCTTTGTTCATCTAATTATTGGTACGCCTGTTTTTAATATGTGTATGTAAACACTCTGCAGGGCCGTAGCCAGCCTTGGCGGGCCCAGGGCCAAGCACTCGGTCTGCCCCCACCCCATATATATAATATACAGTACCGTAGGTTTCTCCATGACAAAGAACTAACTTAAGTTGAAAATTAACAATAACACTTTACCTTATTCATATATCTAGATTTATTGTTCGTATAGCTGTCTTATTGATAACTCGAAAAGTGTTAGAATGTATCAGCAAATATTGTGCAAAAAACTTAATTTTATTCATAATGAGCATATAAAAGGCCCATAAGATTATCTTTAAGTGATATGCTAAGCAATTAATTTGTTTTACTAAAATTACCTAACATTTGGAACAGCTACTATATCATATTCTCACGGTTTTTCGGTTAATAAGTTTTAGCTTTAGCCGTACAACGTTACATCTAGTTTCTTCAACCTATCATGGAGGTAGCAAAACGTTTGTTTTTATCTTACCAAATAATGAAATAAATATAAAATATATATTATATGTATAATAACACATTCACGCTCAAAAATAAAAAGTCTTATATGTTCTGAATCAAAATAAAACCCAATTTTATTTTATATTTGTGTAATTAATGTATTAACAATCCTCACAGGTGAATGAATAAATTTGATTAAACAATAACCAAAAAATTAAAGAAAATTATTCTGTAGTCGATTCCATTAGGTGGATCCATAAATTTGTTTACGCTCCATTTTAAATGTAAACAATTTTATAACCGGTAACAGCCTAGTTTAGCTGTATGGGGACACAAGGTTTACTGAATACTCACTTTATGCCTGAGCCGAAACGGGCTATCTGTTGTTTATATCTATACAACGAGTGTATCCTAACATATGTAAATATTAGAATTCTAACATGATCTTAGAATCTAGGAAAAAAGTGCAGAATTCTAATTAACATGGGTTAAAAACAATTATTTTAACTCCATGTTTTCATTAGAAAACCACTTACATTACCGCTTAAAATTAATTAAATGCACAGTGATTCTACGTATGAGTGATAACAGCGACAAACTCGTACATCGATCATACATGAAATTGTAGTTACATTAGATTATCTTACAAAAAAACGAAACGTAAATGCATCTTCGTAATTTAAACCTATTTAGTTTTCAATTGTAGCTTCTTTCACGCTGTTCTTTCTTCTCGCTGACGTCATTAATAGCGGCATCCTTGTTGACCGCCTTATCCAGGTGAGCATCTTCACAGCCAAGCTCAAGGTCTGTCATTCTCTGTAACGTTATTGAAGACTGCAGCAAACTTCGTTCACCGTTGAAAAATGTTTTTGCGCATAATCGTAGTGCTATACATGGGTTTGAAAATCAATTGTAAAGATGGTTCAACACATGCAAGGGGTTTATAGTTTTTGTGTAAAGCCGCTAATAATATATACAAACTTAAGACATAATTTAAATTTATACAATAATAAACCTTTTTAACACTTTCTGATATATTTTTTATTTTGTACAATGTACATTTCAAATTCTAATAATTCATTAGGTACTATAAAGAATTCATACAATTACCTGATGATGAATTCTTAGAATTTTAAATGTACATTGTACCAAAGAATATATAAAAAAGTGTTAAAAAAAGATTTATTATTGTATATTTATATCAAACACTTTTCGAGGCTACATCTCTAACTTAGAATTTAATCTGAACATTGTTAATTTTATATTACAGTAGTACAAATTACAGCTAAATAATAAAACTACAGAATATGTTTTTAAATACTGTTAGATTTAAAAAGATAAATTAATATAATAGTATCGGTATTTATGTAAATTATCTTTAATAAGGACAAAAAAGCCCATCAAAACCAGTCACGTTTAGAAGAAGAAAAATAAGTCATTATCTAATTACGAGGATTCGATAAGTGAGGAATCAGATGCGTTGTAGCCGAGGTTCCGTGTTCCTATCTAAAATTAATCCATCTGAGTTATACGCGTGTACAAATGCCGAGTGTAGCCAAAGACTCCTGTCCTGTACTCGTACACGTCTTGCGCAGGTCCGTTAGGATATTTATGATCCTGTCGCTACTCTTGAAGTTTAATTTCTGTAATATTCTCAGCGAAAGTTCATTAATTTTTGTTTATATTTGTCTACTTTTTATAATGAACATATTATTCCCAACATACCCTTGTTAATTCGTATTATAATTCTTTTACTTCATAGGTGTAGGCCTACTAAGTATCCTCGGTGAGTTTCGACCTACTAAGTTTCCTCCTAAGTTTTACAGTTTTGGTTGGATACTGTTCATTCATTAACTATACATTGTTTGTTTTGTGCACTTTCGCCAGTTTTGGAAGGATATTCATCACCATCATTACCTTCACATTGTCTGTCTGTGCGCGTTCGCCAGTTTTGGAAGGATATTCATCACCATCATTACCTTCACATTGTCTGTCTGTGCGCGTTCGCCAGTTTTGGTTGGATGTTGTTCACTCATTAACTATACATTGTCTGTTTTGTGCACTTTCGCCAGTTATGGAAGGATATTCTTCACTCTCATTACCTTCGCATTGTCTGTTTAGTGCACTTTCGCCAGTTATGGAAGGATATTCTTCACTCTCATTACCTTCACATTGTCTGTTTAGTGCACTTTCGCCAGTTCTGGAAGGATATTCTTCACTGTCATTACCTTCACATTGTCTGTCTGTGCGCGTTCGCCAGTTTTGGTTGGATATTGTTCATTCATTAACTATACATTGTCTGTTTTGTGCACTTTCGCCAGTTATGGAAGGATATTCTTCACTCTCATTACCTTCTACATTGTCTGTTTAGTGCACTTTCGCCTGTTCTGGAAGGATATTCTTCACTGCCATTACCTTCACATTGTCTGTCTGTGCGCGTTCGCCAGTTTTGGTTGGATATTGTTCACGCGTTAACTATACATTGTCTGTTTTGTGCACTTTCGACAGTTTTAGATGGATATTCGTCACTCGTTACCCAAGAACGTAGCAAGGAAAAACTTTTTGAGGGCCTTCAGACAACTGATATTTTTCCCGTAGTGGACAGAAGGTAATGCCCCATTTGGTTCCTTAAAAAGTTCTCGACCCATTTCTTTATTGGGAACGATCTTTTAGCAGTACGTGCCAGTAATACCGAATTATTTAAATAGTATTGATCGTTTACTAAAAATGTTATTGAAAAAATTGAAAATTTTGTGGAGAGTCCAAACCCCTTGGTGGCTACGTCCCTGTCATTACATTTACATGGTCTGTTGTGTGCCACTTTGCTAGTTTTTTATTAATGTTATTCTTCACTCATTAACTATACATTATCTGTCCTGTCCACTTTCGCTAGTTTTGGTTGGATACTTTTTACGTATCACGTGGACATTGTCTCGTCTGTGCACTTTCCTTAGTTTTGGTTGTATATCGTTTATTAATTACTTATAAACTGTCTTGTCTTTGTACTTTAGCCAATTTTGGTTGAATATTATTCACTTATTAACTATACATTGTGTGTTCTGTTTTTTGTACGTTAGCCAGTTTAGTTCGGATATTGTTCACTCATTATGTATACGTACATTGTCTGATCTGATTTCTTTCGCCAATTTTGGTTGGATTTGTAGTAATTATTAATTTTTACATTCGTAAATGAATGTAAATAAGTTATGCTTATAATACTTATTGTTGTGGTTTTGTTTTTGTAATATTGATAGTTTTCTGAAAGAATTGCGATATAAATATTTGAATTTCCACGAGTTAAGAACTAACCAATAGTGCTGCTATTTATAATTTCAGTCTCTGAGTTCTCATTGTTATAATATTGGTATCTAAATTTATCATGACGTTCGTCTTTGTTGTTGGTAGCTAAAACATCTGAGGGCCACATTAAGGCTAAAGTCGAGTGATGCTACTAACAGTACAGCAGTTCTATTGAACCTACAAAATGTTTTTACATAAATTGACAATGACGTGCGCCAGTTACAATTAAAAATATATACTCAATATTTATTACATATATAATCAATTTCTAAATTTAGGATGTAATTTTAATAAAATTATAATATTTATTATACTTTTGTAAGCTTGGTATGAGGGGGTCTTTGTTATATGGCTACCATATTACGTGCAATGTTCTTACAACACAGACAGAGGCTTGTCTCAGCTGGTTAGGCATGAGGGAAGATATTATGCGCCATAAAAGATTTAATTTTATGTGTACGCAATTATATTTCTCAAAATGGTGGTAATAATTTAAGTTGATGCACATTATTATATTCATCAAGTTATTATTTAAATTTGTTGTTGTCGTGAAGGTCGGTCTACTAGACCGAATGCCAACTGTATGTAACTAAGCATGACATCAACTGAAGAGAACTGACAAGGACTATGATAACGAATGTGTCGACCGTAGGTCTGGGAGTTGTAATGTAGGAGGCCGTTACTGCTGAATTATTCCTAGAGTGGGCTACACGTGAGATGCTGGTCCATGTAAATGAAGATGGAAACACGTTCCACCAGAGCATTACTTGTATGACAACTTACCTTGCACGTCTGATGACCCAACAACCGACCGTCTAAATTATTATTTACCCAGTAGTAATTTACTGCTGCCTTTTTCAAGCGGATGCAGTTGCGGCCGAGATGACGTGCCGGGTGCTCCACGGCCACACTAATGTGACGGCACCGCGACACGGCGACCGTCCGGACACCGCACCCTCGTGGGCTCATCACGGCGCGATAATTTACCACTCGTTGACGTTAGTCGTCGTATTTAAATAAGTTCAGCGCGCAAAAACCGTGTACCGGGTATGTTTATGGAGTGTGCCCGCGTAAATCATGTGAGGAGCAGAATTTAATACCCACTGTCCGGATGTAATAGAGAAGTAGCGCTCGCCGCGTAATGGACGATTTATTGAAAAGCCAACACGAATGTTTACTTACTGCACCAATTTGCATTTTGAATTTTAATTACTCACTTGTACGAATGATGAACGGAATATTTACGCGTTGAAACGTGTATCTTACAGAATTATGAGCCTGTACGTTCGTGTTGAATTAATGTGGTAATAATCTGCACGCTGCCAATCAGGCAATTGTAATTAATAATGAGACTTCACATAGCCGTCGAATTCCTCGTTTATTATAGGTGAGTTCTCATACGATTCTTTAGGAATGGCCTGGCAATGCGGTTTTTAACTATATAATCATTTTATCTCTTGTACCAGTTGAAAATACCAGATCAGGATTATAAATTCTAGTCGGGATATCATTCTGGAGTGACCGGAACGCCACTTATTCGAGCAATCGACGCGTCGGCAGGCGGAGTATTATTGGTTTATCTCAAAACCGAGATCCATTAATGGAGTTTTTCCCTAAAATAATGAACTCGTCAATAAGTGGGGCTGTTTATGCGGCAATCAAGATACCCGATACTTACGATACTCTCGGGACGCTACGTCGCCGCGCTGATTAAGGAGTTTTGCCAGTGTCACTAACAAGAATGTGTTTCGCCGATGGTGTATCAAGCAGAATTTATTGGGACCGTTATACATGGCGAGTTTATTTTTCGAACGGCTCCGTGCCATAAATAAGCGACGCGACCTCCTCACCTACGCGGGCTAGGAGAGTCGGTGCGACGAGCCGATAACCCTTTGTGTCGCTGCTATCTGCGGTACAAATGACGCTCAATTACCCGGAGTTGACAATGCTCGGCCAAGTTACATATTTCACCTTTGTCTAGTTACACCGGTCCGGATTTGGCGTTATCTGGCCGCAGCTGTTCCAGCGGCCGCTATCGACTCAATGGCCTGGCTCGAGCACCGGGCTGGCGGCCGACCGTGTCACTATCGTCCGTGGTTAGTGCCGAGCGTGGGTATCCGCCATCAACTTCAACTCAGGATATAGCTTCTACATAAATATGCCTTATCTACTAATGCTGAATTTCCATCTCGAGATAAGCGACTCCACGGACGGCTCTATGGATAATATTGTGCGTGGGTGGGACATAGGGTTTACCTCTGTATTTTTTAAATAATATACTCCAACAATTTCAATATTATTATATAGTTTTGTAACAGCAAAAAGTGTTATTATTTATTTTATGTTAACATAATATTAGTTTCCTTCTCATTATTACTCTGTGTTGTAATAAATCTACACAAATTGAAGGTTACGATTTTCGAAGCACACATACTAGTATATCATATTCGTTATAATCCATCGTGTTAACAGAGGAGGACAAAACCTTATGCAAGTTAATTGAAAGGGAAGCGAAGTGGGTTTGCTGAGAGTCAAGTGGAGTTTAAGAGTGAGTAGTTTGATGTAACTCAGTAAAATATTTTATAGGTATAATTGGTATAGGTATATCAACATACAATGTAATTTCTATACTTGTAGCTCTTTATAAAATGTATATAATATCCTGAATTAATAATATAAATTAATATACCTAAACATTCCACTGTCGAAAATACAGAAATGAAATGAAAATAAATTAAACGTTCGATTAGGGTGGGAGGGGGAGTTATGACTATGAATGTATCTCCCACTTGACCTGAACGTGTTTTCTTGTCATCATAAGGTCTCAAATTGTAAAGGTATATGTGTCTGTCGGTGTGTCTATCCTTTTGTGTTGTAATTCATAAAAAGGTAAACTGGAATTGGGCAAATACTTTTTTTAGTAGGTTCAAGTGATCTTAATGAGAGCTCAAAGAGTAAAAGGGCAGTTCATCTGTCTGTCTGCCCGTCTGAGGGCTACCTCTTTCGTTACGTACTGTCAGAACCATCCATACTCCGTTGTATTGGTTCATTACGTAACTCATAAAGATAACCAGCGAGTTAATTGCATAACTAAAGCTTCCTCGACCATTAGGCTATGCCGAAAGGAATAGTTTATAGTCACGAATTGAATGTAGCCATCGACAGAAGCGATACAGTATGATGTTGAGTTGATATAATATATACAGCATCCATCAGTTGGACATATTGCTTTAGATAAAAGCGACACAGTAGATATGTTGAGTTGACATGTTATATACAACATCCATCAGTTGGATATGGTGCTATGGAGAGAAGCGACGCAGTGGATATGTTGAGTTGATATAATATATACAACATCCATCAGTTGGATATGTAGCTATCGAGAGAAGCGATACAGTATGATGTTGAATTGATATGATATATACAGCATCCATCAGTTGGATATGTAGCTTTAGGTAAAAGCGACACAGTATATATGTTGAGCTGACATGATATATACAGCATCCATCAGTTGGAGATGTTACTATCGAGAGAAGCGACGCAGTAGATATGTTGAGTTGATATAATATATACAACATCCATCAGTTAGATATGTAGCTATCGAGAGAAGCGATACAGTATGATGTTGAGTTGATATGATATGATATGACAGCATCCATCAGTTGGAGATGTTACTATCGAAAGAAGCGACACAGTATATATGTTGAGTTGACATATTATATACAGCATCCATCAGTTGGAGATGTTACTATCGAGAGAAGTGACACAGTATATATGTTGAGTTGACATATTATATACAACATCCATCAGTTGGAGATGGTACTATCGAGAGAAGCGACACAGTAGATATGTTGAGTTGACATATTATATACACATCCATCATTGGAGATGTTATTATCGAGAGAAGCGACACAGTATGATGTTGAGTTGACATATTATATACAGCATCCATCAGTTGGAGATGTTACTATCGAGAGAAGCGACACAGTAGATATGTTGAGTTGACATATTATATACAACATCCATCAGTTGGATATGTAGCTATCGAGAGAAGCGATACAGTATGATGTTGAGTTGATATGATATGATATGACAGCATCCATCAGTTGGAGATGTTACTATCGAAGGAAGTGACACAGTATATATGTTGAGTTGACATGTTATATACAGCATCCATCAGTTGGAGATGTTACTATCGAGAGAAGCGACGCAGTAGATATGTTGAGTTGATATAATATATACAACATCCATCATTGGATATGTTAGCTATCGAGAGAAGCGATACAGTATGATGTTGAGTTGATATGATATGATAAGACAGCATCCATCAGTTGGAGATGTTACTATCGAAAGAAGTGACACAGTATATATGTTGAGTTGACATATTATATACAGCATCCATCAGTTGGAGATGTTACTATCGAGAGAAGCGACACAGTAGATATGTTAAGTTGACATGTTATACAGTATACAACATCCATCAGTTGGATGTGTTGCTATCTAGAAAAGCGAAACAGTAGATATGTTGAGTTGACATTTTAAAAACAGCATCCATGAGATGTATCTATCTCAGAATACGATTATTTACCCTGTTTACTGTAATAAATTGGATCACTGAAACTATCACGAATATTGACACGAGAATTCGGAAATATTTCCTCCTATCCAACGTTACTGCTTGCAGCTAGAGGTGTTGAATGTCGCGGCTTTATCAGGTGACGATGCTGTGGCCCGCGCTTCCGCCCTCTATCTCATGCAAACTTTTATTAATGCCGGCCATTATCCGTTATCACAAGAGCTGCCGGCCAACATAAAACAGTTTAGGGCACATTATTCCATCGGCTATCGCTCTCTCACACTCCCCCCCCCTTCCCTGCACGTTACTGACTACACCTGTGAACCCCTCAACTTTCATTCTTCAGATGGGTATGAAATAACATATATAACAGTTTCTGTTATTTGTTATGTTAAATAAATTAAGAGGGTGGTCTAAGGTTACTCATTCTTAAACCGTCCTTTATCAAGAAATTGACGTCATCAAAATGGTTACGTACATGCTGCTCTGCGTTTTATTTTAAGTACTGAACTACAAGTTTAATGCGGAACTAGAAGATAAATATTCCAGGTTTTCTTAAGGTATCAACTCCGACCCACCGCCTTCGTAAAATATTAAATACTCTATTTTGTTGGGGTTACCATCCTTCATCCATATTGTTGAAAACGGGATGTTTTAAACATATGAGGTGTTATGACACGTAATACATACTAGTTTTCAATGCTAAATCTGTTGCTGGATACTAGTATCTTTGTACTTTCTTATTACATTAATTACACATTTAAAAAAACAGACGTTGAATTATTATGATTAAGCCAATATTTCAACTTTTTTTTATGGCAAAGATTAAACTGTTTTTAAAATGCAATTTATCTAAATAAAGAAACAAGTGTACCTTTTTATGGTTTTTAAAGTAATATTACTATAATTCCTTAATTTATGTGTAAAGTTATTGCTATTGTTCACGAAATTCGACGGAAAGGAACAATAAGTGTAACAAAATTAATAATTACAAATAGAAATAGGGGTATTTTCAGTTGTGTGTTATGTTTTACATTAAAATTGGGTACATGCCCAAACATCATAATCCATTAAATAGTTTGGTTTTAATAATTTTGTTAATATGATGAGAGTGTAAAATGTATACGAAAAATATTTGAGACGTGTTCAATTTAAAGAACAAAATATGCGTCACAAGATCACATTCGTTTAAAATAATAAGTATTTGCAAATCAATTATGATGATTGGTGGTGTTTATGTAATAATAAAGTATAGAACAGTAGTAAATGTAAACATTTAAAACTAGCTCGTATAACTGTAAAATACTGTGTTTTCATAATATAATTAATGGATTTTATACAAGTTTGAAAGTAGTAAGTAGTATAGTAACGTTTGGGACATATTTGAGACTACAGTGACCATAATAGTATGTTTTAAAACAAGATCTCTACATGCCTCAAATCCATGAAATATGTTATAATATGAAAGTGTTATTAACTAAATACAGCATGAACAAATCATCAGGATCAGCAAACTAGTATATAACGAAAATGTTCTTTTAACCAGTAGAGATAAACCATAAGCCTTTCTCAATTATAAACCAGATCCATTGATATCAAAAAGCACAACTTAATCACTATATTCTCATCAATATTAGTTTGACAGGTATGTTTGGTTTAGAAGTTTGATCGTGTTTAATGGTAGGCCTCCTTAGGATCGCAAGCGTTAGTTGTAAACACCACGTATATGTAACTGTAGAAGCTGTTTAGAGGAAAATGGATGCTGTTTATTTAGAATAACAGTATGTGTCAGGGTATAGAACCTTGCTGATCCTAACCGTGGTCCCAGTGCTGCTGTGTGGGAACAAGATTTACACGGCTCCAAGTAATGCTACTTTTCATTGTGCGTCGTGAGCTCGGGACCACCAATTGTGGTTGGCACTGCAGTGTTCCTAACTGATTCTGACAATTACCTTGATAATTGGGTAATCCGAGGTATGCAGGGAGAAGCGAACTCGCCGCGACAACTGCCGTCTCAGTCACGGGTCATGGCTGGGCCGCTGCTGCTGCTACCTCTCAGCGTGCTTCCGTTACCTGACCTTTCTCACCCCATCACCAACACTGACTTAAACCGAAAAGTGTTTGAACAAACTTAAACACAATGGTAAAATACTTAGTTTATGTAAAATAAGGAATCAAATCAAATCATTTCTTTATTGCTTTTAGACAATATATAACATTGTATAGCAGTCGTCATATATTCAAACAGCAAATACTCTACACACTCACACACAGTCAGACTTACATTTCACTCATTCACACTAATTCACACTATCTTTGGATCCAGATTTTAAATTTTGGTAATTTAAGATATTTTTAGATATCCCAGCGACTCATCATAAACTCCTCTAGCGAATAAAATGCTTTTGACACCAACAGGCATTTGAGACGAGTTTTGAATTGGATTTGATTAGTTGCATTTTTTACACTTTCAGGGAGCTTGTTGATTAAGCCGACGCCAACCTGATGCGGTAAATGCTGAGATACCGCCAGTCTATGACTATGGACTCTAAAGTTGTCCCTGGCTCTAGTTTCATACTGATGAAAGTCCCTGCTCCGGACTAAAGTGCACTTCGATTGACAGTACAGGATCACACGAAACATATAGAGACAGGGCAATGTCAGCAAACCTAGCTCCCTAAAAGAGTCCCTACACGACTCTCTGTAATTCAACTTTGCAATAATTCTAATTGCCTTTTTTTGAAGCCTGAAAACGCGTTCCATCTTGTGTTTAGCACAGCCCCCCCACAGTCTCAAGCCATACGCAAAGTGCGGATATATGAGATCGAAATATGCCGTCATTAAGACTTCAGGGGAACAGTATTTAGCTAGGCTTCGCAAGGCAAATATGCCAGAAGTAATTCTAGCACATATATTGTTAACGTGGTCGTCCCAGGTCAGACCTTGATCAATGTACATCCCCAGGAATTTCGTGGATCCAGTTTCCTCTAAAAGGACATCGTCCACAAATACAGCAGGTTGCCTTGCAAATTCCCTTGGTCTTAGGCAGAAATTGAGGACCGTCTTCTGTGGTCTAATTAAGGTCAGCTTTCCTAGGAACATTTCTGACACACTAACTCTAGCTCTCACTTGTTTAACCTTGTTTTTTAACTCAACTACTGGATACAGTCATAGTAGTAGTTCGACCGGAAAATGTGTCTTAAAACGCACATCCTCTTGTTTCGTGGTCAGTAAATAAATCCTTGACCTGTCGCATTAATGTTTACTTAGTATTTTCTCATCTTGATTTTAACCACTAGAGGTAATGATTTAGTTTAGTCGGTTCGTTGACGTAATCTGTATAATATCTAGTGTATTATACTCGGGCATCTTTTCAAGTATGATTTTAAACAGGGCTTTCCTGGTGGGATGATGTCGTTATCAGTAACCAAAGGAGAGAACAAGTTAAAATTTACATCTGACGTTCTGCTTTGCAGACTCAAAGAACCAGAACATTCAGTTCTGGAAGGGATGCTCATAATTATGAGCCTAAAGGCAGGCATAACTTAGGAACTCATCATGACGGACTGATGTTACCACCACACCTGCTGCAAAAAAATTGCGTCAGAGTGATCATAAGGCTCCATGAACATTGACTTATTGAAGTATTAACATTCAAATTCAGTTAAATCTCAAATGACTTCGGGTGTTTAAAACCTAATTTGATTGATGAGTTCAAGTGTTAGTATGATGTTAGAGATTCTATTAATATGACGTATAGCTTTTTAACTACTATTTTAGGTATATTTACTAGAGCAGTAGTAATTTATTATTTGTAACTGGAAAAAACTGCTGATCATTACGACTTTATATGTTATTTTGGATTGTCTAACTGTTACTCATAAGAGGCAATATTACTTTACTTTACAATTAGTAGACACCGAAAGCCATCCGGGATCGCAGTCCTGGTTTGATTGCTCAGAACCTTTGGCATCTGTCTTCATGTGCGCAACAGTACGCTACAATAAGGAACTTGTAGACAACACAAGGCTTCGTGGTCCGCAGTACTAGCTTGTTCCTCAGTTCATTCGGCATTTGTCCTCAAATACGCTGCCACGAGAACTGGCAGACAGCACTAGGATTCCTGGCTCTCAGTGCTGGATTTTTTCCTGGGAACATTCGGCATTGGTCCTCATGCTTGAATACACTGCCACGAGGAACTGGCAGACAACACTAGGCTTCCTGGCTCTCAGTGCTTGATTGTTTCCTGGGAACATTCGGCATTGGTCCTCAAGTACGCTGCCACGAGAACTGGCAGACAGCACTAGGATTCCTGGCTCTCAGTGCTGGATTGTTTCCTGGGAACATTCGGCATTGGTCCTCATGCTTGACTACTGTACCACGAGGAACTGGCAGACAACACTAGGCTTCCTGCCTCTCAGTGCTAGATTGTTTCCCGGGAACATTCGGTATTGGTCCTCATGCTTGACTAATTTACCACGAGGAACTGGCAGACAACACTAGGTTTCCTGGCTCTCAGTGCTTGATTGTTTCCTGGGAACATTCGGCATTGATCCTCATGCTTGACTACTGTACCACGAGGAACTGGCAGACAACACTAGGCTTCCTGGCTCTCAGTGCTTGATTGTTTCCTGGGAACATTCGGCATTGGTCATCATGCTAGTCTACGCTATTACGAGGAACTGGCAGACAGCACTAGGCTTCCTGGCTCTCAGTGCTTGATTGTTTCCTGGGAACATTCGGCATTGGTCATCATGCTAGACTACGCTACTACGAGGAACTGGCAGACAACACCAGGCTTCCTGCCTCTCAGTGCTAGATTGTTTCCCGGGAACATTCGGCATTGGTCCTCATGCTTGACTACTGTACCACGAAGAACTGGCAGACAACACTGGGCTTCCTGCCTCTCAGTGCTAGATTGTTTCCCGGGAACATTCGGTATTGGTCCTCATGCTTGACTAATTTACCACGAGGAACTGGCAGACAGCACTAGGATTCCTGGCTCTCAGTGCTGGATTGTTTCCTGGGAACACTCGGCATTGGTCCTCATGCTTGACTACACTGTACCACGAGGATCTGGCAGACAACACTAGGCTTCCTGCCTCTCAGTGCTAGATTGTTTCCCGGGAACATTCGGTATTGGTCCTCACGGTTGACTAATTTACCACGAGGAACTGGCAGACAACACTAGGTTCCCTGGCTCTCAGTGCTTGATTGTTTCCTGGGAACATTCGGCATTGATCCTCATGCTTGACTACTGTACCACGAAGAACTGGCAGACAACACTAGGCTTCCTGGCTCTCAGTGCTTGTTTGTTTCCTGGGAACATTCGGCATTGGTCATCATGCTAGACTACGCTACTACGAGGAACTGGCAGACAACACCAGGCTTCCTGCCTCTCAGTGCTAGATTGTTTCCCGGGAACATTCGGCATTGGTCCTCATGCTTGACTACTGTACCACGAGGAACTGGCAGACAACACTGGGCTTCCTGCCTCTCAGTGCTAGATTGTTTTCCCGGGAACATTCGGTATTGGTCCTCATGCTTGACTAATTTACCACGAGGAACTGGCAGACAGCACTAGGATTCCTGGCTCTCAGTGCTGGATTGTTTCCTGGGAAACACTCGGCATTGGTCCTCATGCTTGACTACACTGTACCACGAGGATCTGGCAGACAACACTAGGCTTCACTGCCTCTCAGTGCTAGATTGTTTCCTCCCGGGAACATTCGGTATTGGTCCTCACGCTTGACTAATTTACCACGAGGAACTGGCAGACGACACTAGGTTCCCTGGCTCTCAGTGCTTGATTGTTTCCTGGGAACATTCGGCATTGATCCTCATGCTTAACTACTGTACCACGAAGAACTGGCAGACAACACTAGGCTTCCTGGCTCTCAGTGCTTGTTTGTTTCCTGGGAACATTCGGCATTGGTCCCTCATTCTTGACTACGCTACCACGAGGAACTGGCAGACAACACTAGGCCTTCCTGGCTCTCAGTGCTTTCTTTCTTTCTTTCTTTCTTTATTGCATCAACAATCAACAATTTCACAATTGCATTGCATGCGTCAACATTTGAGGTATTAAACACACAATACTTAAATGTGAGAGTCAATAAACAAGGCAGTTAACAAGTATTTGGAATTTCATGGTACTGGACATCAGGACTGGAAATTGTTTGTTGATAATTTGAAGGATTTTCATCCCAGCGGCCCATCATGAACTCTTCAACGGAGTAAAATGCCTTTAACACCAAGAGAGCGTTTTTAGTCGAGATTTGAATGTTTTGGGATCGTCGAGATGTTTTTAATTTCCTCAGGGAGCCTGTTTGATGATTGTGACACCAACCTGGGATGGCAAATGTCCGAATGCTGTTGTCCTGTGTTGCTCGGTTCGAAAGTTTTCCCTGCCTCTTGTTTTCATAGTGATGGACGTCCCTGTCCTGCACCAACTGGCATTTTAGTCGATAATACAGGGCGACCTCGAGAATATAGAGACAGGTAAAGTCAGCAATCCAAGCTCCCTGAAGGATCCTTTACACGACTCTCTAGGATTCAGTTTTGAAAGAATTCTGATGGCTTTCTTTTGTGTTCTAAATACTCTTTCGAATTTGTATTTAGAACAACTTCCCCACAGCCTAAGGCCGTAAGATAAATGTGGATGTATAAGACCAAAATAAGCCGTTTTCAATACATCCATGGAACAAAATTTGAAAGGTTGCGTAAAACATAAATGCCTGAAGCAACCTTTGAGCAGACTCTATCAATGTGATCATCCCATGTCAGTCCTCGATCAAGGTACATTCCAAGGAATTTGATGGATTCTGCTTCTTCCAAGAGTACGTCATCCACCATCACTGCGGGGTTGTTGCCAATGCTCTTGTTGCCGAAGGCAAAAATTCATCACATTTTGATTTCGAACTGTTTGTTTTCAAATTGAGTTTTGAGAAATGTTCAATGCATGAATTCACCTCAATGAATGATTTCACCTCGAGATCTTGTTTTGATTTTGATCTGATGCAGAGAGTCGTGTCGTCAGCATACTGAACCACTTTTCCATTCTGGATTGAAGAATTCAGTCTGTTGACGTATAATATGAAAAGGACTGGCCCTAATATTGATCCCTGAGGGACACCATAGGGCATTTTTACTTTGTCTGACAGAGCATTCGCAATCTCCACGCACTGCTCTCTGTCCGCGAGGTAAGACGAGAGCCAACGGTGCGGCAGACCCCGAATACCACTTGTCCACAACTGGTGCAACAGTGTCGCATGGTGCACACAGTCAAAAGCTTTGGAGAGGTCAAGAAATATGCTGAGCACATGTTCTCTCCTCTCCAGGCCATCGACAAACGTTGTTGATGAGATCCGTCAACAGCATCAATGGTTGACTTGTTTTTCCTGAACCCAAACTGTTCAGGACAGATGATTTCAAAATGATTGAGGAACTTTTCAAGTTGTTTGAGAAAAGTTTTTTCGAAAAATTTTGCTGAAGGTGGGAAGAATTGAAATCGGACGATAGTTGCTGGATATGCTAGGATCGTCCTTTTTGAAAATTGGAATCACTTTTGCTGTCTTCAGTGCAGATGGAAAAATGCCTTGTGCAAAAGAGAGATTGATCAATTTTGTGAGCGGTGTCAAAATATGCTTGAAGCACTTTTTTATTAACCACATAGACGTAACATTGATGTCACTAGATTTTTTCGGTCTGAGATCCTGTATGACACGAGCCCACCTCCTCCCTCGGACACAGGAAAAAGGACCATGGACGAAACCGGTCCCGCCATTGGCTCTTGACTGCTTGATTGTTTTCCTGGAACATTCGGCATTGGTCATCATGCTAGTCTACGTTATTACGAGGAACTGGCAGACAACACTAGGCTTCTGGGCTCTCAGTGCTGGATTGTTTCCTGGGAACATTCGGCATTGGTCCTCATGCTTGAATACACTGCCACGAGGAAACTGGCAGACAACACTAGGCTTCCTGGCCCTCAGTGCTTGATTGTTTCCTGGGAACATTCGGCATTGGTCCTCAAGTTCGCTGCCACGAGAACTGGCAGACAGCACTAGGATTCCTGGCTCTCAGTGCTGGATTGTTTTCCTGGGAACATTCGGCATTGGTCCTCATGATTGACTACTGTACCACGAGGAACTGGCAGACAACACTAGGCTTCCTGCCTCTCAGTGCTAGATTGTTTTCCCGGGAACATTCGGTATTGGTCCTCATGCTTGACTAATTTTACCACGAGGAACTGGCAGACAACACTAGGTTTCCTGGCTCTCAGTGCTTGATTGTTTCCTGGGAACATTCGGCATTGGTCATCATGCTAGACTACGCTACTACGAGGAACTGGCAGACAACACCAGGCTTCCTGCCTCTCAGTGCTAGATTGTTTCCCGGGAACATTCGGTATTGGTCCTCACGCCTGACTAATTTACCACGAGGAACTGACAGACAACACTAGGCTTCCTGCCTCTCAGTGCTTGATTGTTTCCTGGGAACATTCGGCATTGGTCCTCAAGTACGCTGCCACGAGAACTGGCAGACAGCACTAGGATTCCTGGCTCTCAGTGCTGGATTCTTTCCTGGGAACATTCGGCATTGGTCCTCATGCTTGACTACTGTACCACGAGGATCTGGCAGACAACACTAGGCTTCCTGCCTCTCAGTGCTAGATTGTTTCCCGGGAACATTCGGTATTGTTCCTCACGCTTGACTAATTTACCACGAGGAACTGGCAGAAAACACTAGGTTTCCTGGCTCTCAGTGCTTGATTGTTTCTTGGGAACATTCGGCATTGATCCTCATGCTTGACTACTGTACCACGAAGAACTGGCAGACAACACTAGGCTTCCTGGCTCTCAGTGCTTTGTTTGTTTCCTGGGAACATTCGGCATTGGTCCTCATGCTTGACTACGC
Source organism: Homalodisca vitripennis (assembly GCF_021130785.1). Taxonomy (NCBI): domain Eukaryota; kingdom Metazoa; phylum Arthropoda; class Insecta; order Hemiptera; family Cicadellidae; genus Homalodisca; species Homalodisca vitripennis. The sequence continues at coordinate 100,885,679 of NC_060210.1, forward strand.
TACCACGAGGAACTGGCAGACAACACTAGGCTTCCTGGCTCTCAGTGCTTGATTGTTTCCTGGGAACATTCGGCATTGGTCATCATGCTAGTCTACGCTATTACGAGGAACTGGCAGACAACACTAGGCTTCTGGGCTCTCAGTGCTGGATTGTTTCCTGGGAACATTCGGCATTGGTCCTCTTGCTTGACTACGCTACCACGAGGAACTGGCAGACAACACTAGGCTTCCTGATTCTCAGTGCTTGATTGTTTCCTTGGAACATTCGGCATTGGTCATCATGCTAGACTACGCTATTACGAGGAACTGGCAGACAGCACTAGGCTTCCTGGCTCTCAGTGCTTGATTGTTTCCTGGGAACATTCGGCATTGGTCCTCATGCTAGACTACTCTACCACGAGGAACTGGCAGACAATACAAGGCGTCCTTGCACGCATTGCTCACCACGTTTTTCTCGGAGTGTATGAGCATCGCTACCACGAGAAACCAACTGACACCTCAAATGGTTTTTTTTAATTTGTGATGTGTGGGAGCAACGCTATCCGTGTCTGAGCATTATGACGTGTGCCCTTACAATGGCTCTGATGCTACTATGAGTTGGAAAAGTTTTTAGCAGTCGTGATTGTCAATTACTCGGCGTATTCCAATAAAAATAGGAAACACATGATAATACATAAGACGTGAAAAGCATTGTGTCAGTTATTTTTACCATTATACTTATATTGATGTTGAAAGAGAATTTTGCTACATAATAGCATTCATTCGAGTGTATGTTTATAGAGATCTTTATATTATTTGCAAATATTTCAACGCTTGGAAAGTGTATTCTTTAGAGTGTGAGTGATGTGAGGGAGGGTGTGAAATGAAATTACATAATAAGAATAATGTTTTCAACGTCTGTTCTTCGTGTTTTAAAATTAGTTTCTGGCAGATTGCTACACGCTTTAAAGTACATTTAATTAAGTGTAAAATCTCACAATTTCTATATAGCATGGATATAGGTAACAAAATTACATAGTAAGAAAACCCCCAGTTAGTAGGCAGTAACTCTTGCTTTGTTTGTAATGGGCTTGTCCGTAATAAATTGTCGGATGAACTGTTTGCTCGTGATATTTAGTTGGCAAACAGTAATTTATAGAATGATCTCCTCCCATTGTATGACATCATGAGTGACTCGAGTCTCGGTCTCGGATTGATAGTTAAAGTATTTATAATTATAGTAGTAGAGCCGGAGCCGGAGCGGGCAGGGCCTGCACACAGCTTCTGCCTCCACCTCCAGCTCGTTAGCCCAAAACTGGCTTGTCCGGTCCCCTCTCCTGCCACTCTGATCTGGATATATAATGGTCGGCCTAACTGCCCGCCGATGCCTTCACCTTACCTTCAACTTCACGTCAACAAATTACCGGAGCCGTCTCGTCACTCTCTGAACCACATTTCACGGGAATCCAATACTGATAATGTTTTGACAGGTTATCATTTTAGCTGCGGAGATCTTCATTCCTCCTTGTCCACAAGGTCGACCTTGTTTCTACAGGTGATTGGCGGCCCGTGACATCTGGTTGTACACCGAGTGGCCATCCGAGTGAGGTTTATACCTCACGGAGTGTTAGCGATAAATAAGTTTAATTGTGTTTGAAACTTTAAACAAATAAAGTGTGTTTTATTAGCCAATAACTTGAAGCTTTATTGTGTCATTAAATTTAACTTTGCATTTTAATATGACCCTAGAAAAGTCGTTAGGAAAATATAAAAATTATTGCCTCGTAATTTGTTCTTTTTTAATTTGCATTCTTCGCGAGAAATATATAGTAAGTAGGCTAGGTAGTTTACACCTGGAGTTGTGACCTTATTTCGTAAATTCCTGACCTGGTATATCAGTAAATGTATAATGCACTCTGCAATGTACGAGTGTACAACGATCAAAGAACCGATAATTACTAATATTGATGGTTTAAATAGTTTAAAATGGTACTAGAAGTGTAGTGACGGTTTTAAGAGAGCCGGTGACACAGGGTCAGAATCCAAGTTGAAGATTGTTTATATCCAAACCTAGTCGTTATCGGAGCATTGCTGTTCTTCAGTGACATTCACCTCCCACTTTAGCAGCCCCCCTTCCACTGTTCTGCTTGTATAGTCTATGACCACTTGATTTTTATTGAAGATTACAGTTAAACAAGGAATTAACCGGATCACATAATCGTAAATTTACTGTAGTTTGACGGCGAAAAAGTAACAGCATATGTAAACACTTGTAGCGAAAGTAGTTATGTATTTTATAGCTTATTAATATCGAAAAGGAAATGGACTATTCTCGTAATACATCGACCGTAATTACGAAGTCGCGGCCAGCTGTATACGCTCCGTAACACAAATGCTGGTTTGCTATTTTGTTCAGTGTAATGGTAAAGAAGATTGGAGGTGACCTAAGTACTAGCCTTATGTCTGAACTCGTGACTATCCACAGGAATATAAAGTTGGTGCGAAAGCATTTAATTCGTAAAGAATGCCTATTAATGTTTAGAAGCTAATTTTGTTAAATAAAAGTAATATCTATTAATTACCGACAACATTTTAATTTAATACTTTATACTGAAACACATGCAGTATGTACTATGGTCTTCCCAGCCAATGTAAGTAATACAAAGCTGTGGCTATATACACAACGTGAGCCTGAATGCAAATTATATAAGGGATGAAGTATTATAAGGGATTCAATCATAATATGCAGGGTACATTTCCGCACAGTATATGCAATTCATACACGGGATCCATGTTAGGGCAAAGACAGTGTGAATGAGGGACAACACATTCGACGTCCTAAGAAACAAATTCAAAAAAAGGCGGCATCACTCCGACCGGGGAGAGAGCAGAGGTCTGGTGGATTAGGCGATGTGGATGTTAAGCGAAACTTAAATGAAATTATCTATGTTTTTAAGGAATAAGGTATATAATTAATCTCACCTATTGATGTATCTTATACATGCAACTTTATTCATCTTGAGTAAATTAAGTGATCTTATGAAGATTCTCAAGGGTGCGGTTTAGAATACTCAACGAGAAGATACGCTCCAACTGAGCGAATAGTCTTACCATTGGGCTGCAAACGAGTTCAATATTCATATCAATTATATTGGAACACTGCTGACAGAAAGGTGTAAACAGATGTACACGGCAGTTCCTGGTATAAAACTAACCAGGCAACCCTCAAACACAGTTCCAGTACCTTAGGTAGAGCTTCAATGGTTGTGGTTTGACGTTACTATTTACTAGGCACCCGGACTTTCACTATCACTGATCAGGCAACCCTCAAACACAGTTCCAGTACCTTAGGTAGAGCTTCAATGGTTGTGGTTTGACGTTACTATTTACTAGGCACCCGGACTTTCACTATCACTGATCAGGCAACCCTCAAACACAGTTCTAGTATCTTAGGTGGTATCTCAATGGTTATGGCTTGACGTTTTTATTTATTAAACACCCCGGCTTTCACTGTCACAGGTTGTTCATGCCTTGTTTAAAAATGATCAAAAAACCCATAAACAAATTTCCAGCACCTTAAGAGGGGCTTCAATGGTTGTGGTTTGACGTGACAATGGAGAAGCGCCAAAGTTTACAAAGTACTTACGGAAGAGGTGTTGGGCTGGATACTCCACTTCACTGTTCTTCTGATGGCTTAAGTCCTACTGTCAAGGTCCGAATGTCACTGTCTTAATTGCATTATTGACCTCAGTGGAACCGTTCTCGTACCAAGCACTATGTACTATGTACGTACAGGAGGGCGGTGACTGCCGCTATGTAAGTAGTTCGCATGCTGATAACCAATCATGTCAATTAGGCCGTCTCTGTCACGACAAGTTTGTGTGATATTTAGCCAAACAAGAGAGTAAAGTTCTTTTCTAAATTTTGCGCTCACGCTTCTGTTGCTTAGATGAATTACTACGAGGGTTTTGTAAGTTACGAGATATTTGAATTTTACGGGGCAGAATTAATCAAACTATCCTTGGTGTTGTGGATAATACAAACGTTCGGTATTTTTATATCAACACCTTTACATGCCTAATGTTATCCATTTCTCCGTTATATTGCAAACATTTTAATGTCTAAAAGTTAAATATTGAATATTTTAACGGATAAGAATAAAAACGTATGTAAAGCTTAGATATTAAAATTACAATAACTTTTCATGTTTGAATAATGTTTGTGTACGTTTGGATTGCAAAACACATAACAGAACACTACATTGAGGGATTTGCAGCAGTTTTCTCAAATGTGATTTTTAATGAATGGTAAAATGCCTTGTTAACCGCGGAGTATATCCATCTCGCAGTGGTGTATGTTTGCGGTCGCACATTACCGACCTTGCCCACTCCATCGTCGAGCTAGTAATGACAGCTGACCCCTGACTGACTGCAGAATCCGCGAAATTGAGGTTCAGCTTGGACCTTGGAATTACCTCCGACTTTGGCACCGGTCCGCCTCTCCACTCCGTGAACTTGGTAGGCCTAGTGTTTCCACGGCTAACCACATGTTGCTGCCGGTAGTTCCCCGCTGTGCCGCTCTTCACCGCGGCAACCATACGTACCGCTCCGCCTCTGCACTCCGTGAACTTGGTAGTGTTTCCACGGCCCACTCCAACGTCGAGCTAGTAATGACAGCTGACCCCTGACTGACTGCAGAATCCGCGAAATTGAGGTTCAGCTTGGACCTTGAAATTACCTCCGACTTTGGCACCGGTCCGCCTCTCCACTCCGTGAACTTGGTAGTGTTTCTACGGCTAACCACATGTTGCTGCCGGTAGTTCCCCCGCTGTACCGCTCTTCACCGCGACAACCATACGTACCGGTCCGCCTCTGCACTCCGTGAACTTGGTAGTGTTTCCACGGCTAACCACATGTTGCTGCCGGTAGTTCCCCCGCTGTACCACTCTTCACCGCGGCAACCATAAGTACCTGTCCACCTCTTATCTCCGTGAACTTGGTAGTGTTTCCACGGCTAACCACATGTTGCTGCCGGTAGTTCCCCCGCTGTACCACTCTCCACCGCGGCAACCATATGTACCGGTCCACCTCTCATCTCCGTGAACTTGGTAGTGTTTCCACGGCTAACCACATGTTGCTACATAACTAAATTAAGTTGTTTCTGTCATATTATCAAGTTTGAGTTTTTACGATCTCAAGTTGACTATAATTTAGTTTATAAATTACACATTTTTAAACGTTTATGTTTACAATAGGAACTCATCACACTACGTTGTCAGTGGTTTTATTAGGTTGATAGTATGTACTATATATATATATTACCAGGTATGTTCTGTAACCTTATGGAGACTAACGGATTGATTTGGACTGTTACAGATAGACTTCACCTCACTACACCACAACGCCAGTAGTTTTATTATGGTTAAACACTGCTTAATAAACAAAAATGTGAATGTATTACTGTATTTTGCAAAATAACTCAAAAAAATTTATCTATAGACTTTAAATATTGCATGAAACTACATTTCTACCTAGACAAGAATGAGTTCTACGATGGTGCATGTCCAACCATCGAATTTGGCTGAGCGTGATTGAAGCCTTTCATCACTCAATCAGATAACAAAATTTCTCTGTTGTTTACCGGGGAAATTTTAAATTGGCTTTTCAGTTGGTCTATATGTCTATCCAGAGGATATCCGGAGAGTGAAATGAGCTATAGACTTAAAATATTGCTTGCAACCCCAATGCAGCTTGTTACAAGACACATGGTGTGGCGTACTCCAAGTTAGTTTTTCCTCACTCAGAATTACCTAACCTCCAAGTTTAAATAAAGGTTTTTACCTATGTAATGAATGATTAACACCAGTGAACTAAACCAGTTTTACTGATTTAGAATCAAGTTGCTGCTTCTTTTATGTTCAGTATCTGTTACAGGTGTACATCCTCATCGCTTTTTTCGCTGTACACATTTTGAATGTATTGTAATATAACGGATAGATTTGAGTTAATTACAAATAACGGTTTGAGTGTGAAGGAGTTCATTCATGATAATAAATAGAAACTTTTGAATGCGTTCGAAACAAACGCGCACCTACAGAGATTCTTGTTGAAAGGTTACATCCCCAGCAGTGCGAACGGTCGCCGACCCCGGGAGAGGTGGGCCGTACCGGCATAGCGTTTTCACATTGTGAGCAATTTAAACATGGCAATCAGGTGGTGCATAAATCTCGCCGTAATTCACAGCTTTACGGCGTCCGTACCACCATTCATCTCGCGTAAGCAGGCGAGCTCGTCACATTTATTACTCGCAATTATAATGTTTCAGCTCATATAATGTAATTAGCTTTTATGTACGCGTGTTCAGCGCGAATGTCGAGGCACACATCGTATCGGACACGGCCGGCCGACCGACGTGTTGTGCCTAGGCGAGCCCTTCGTCCGGTATCGTTAACTGATCGTAAACGGGTATTACACGAATTGTCCGTGGTCGTAACCGCGCGGTGCAGCGTGGTGTGGGCGTGGTTGACGCTCTTTCTTTACCTTAGTGGGGGACCACGCTTCGTTAAAGTGGCGCGTTATTTTTTTCATTTAGCAGAGAGTCGTAAAGGGCACGGCATGTCGGCCGTCAACGCTGGATTCCTGGCACCATAAAAAACTAGGTCGAGTTTTACGAAGCTAAAGTCCACTACACTACTACACTACTACACTACTACTACACGTTACAATTTGCCAACAGTTAATTTATGTGTTTTCGCTTTTACGTTTGCGCTGTGTGTCAACGCACACTTCTGTCATATTTACCTTTACAGAATGTGAAAATGTTTATAAATGTGCACGCATGTCATTAATCTGGAGTGTGTGCAAAGTAGACGCAACTCACGATCTTACATGAAACGACTATCTCTTTGTTCACGTTATTTAGTGAGTAGTTTATATTGTTAAGTTACATCCAAAATGGGTTATCAATAGTTATGGTAGTATAATAAACTTTCAATAGATAAATACACTTTTAACAGATTTTTTCAGTTTTATTTCAAAAGTAGTAGTAAATGTCATTAAAACAATACTTTTCCAGTTATAAGTTGTATAAATAAAAAACTGTAAATATTTTTTTGTGGAGTCGCCTGATGATGGAACCTATGGTTTCGAAAGGCGTTGTCCAAAAAATAAACTATGTTGGAGAACTATTGTTTTAACATTTACTACTATTTAAATTGTTTTTCCAATTGCTCAAAGATTCTTCAATTTCAAAAGTGTTTAGATGTTCTCTTAGTAGACGATATACTTATCTCGTATTTTGCTTTAGGACATTGCACTTAACTAAAATAAACCTATCTTTTCATAAAGGTTCACTTCTTGAACTTTATACGTTCCATAGAACCTACTCAAGGTTCAGTACCATACCTTATTTCTGCACTATAATGTATGGATTGTTAGGTGCGGCACACCATTAACCAGATACATTGGGGTGGAAAGGTGGATCCATAGGTTTACTTTACTGCGGAGGATGACCGTTGGAGTGGGTGGAGCTCCCATAGTGTTAAAGGCTGTTGCTAGCCTAGACATGTGGGGGTGCTGTTCTCTGTTGCTTTGGCTAAAGAGATTGGAACACGGGTGGCCTTACTTTCTTCCAAGGTGACATGACTTAGATGTAATGTCAACCAATTTGACCTCAACAGTGTTTCATATTCGGTTTCAACCCTATTGTCACAGGGGTTTATTGTTTATATTATAAACTTTGATGTTATCATTGATTTAATGAACTTATTAACGTTACCGAAGTGAACGCCTATGAAAAGATAGGTTTATTACAGTTAAGTCCAATGTCTCATTTTAAAAAGCTATTGCACTCTGTTTTATTAACGCACATAACGTATATTAAAAAAAAAAAAAACTTAATATACATGTTTTGATTTTGAACAAGTACTAAAAATGAATTAAAGGATACTCCTAAATATCTGAAGGATTAAACGTTGTTTTCGTATAAAGCATCGTTCACGTCTCTTTTATTATTAATATTAAATATATTCACGCTTCGCGTTTTATTCGTCATTTACTTACGTATGTTGTGTTTAATGTTGTATCCATGGTTCTGAATAAATTGTGCAGTTCAGTGGAAGTATGTCCAACCAATCATTCTATTGCACAAACATTGTGCAAGGCCGGAACTGCTTGTGATTTGATGTTCAGGTATACCGCATAAGAGCATTAGAGCAGAACCTAATAGAATGTTAAGATATGTTTATTTATCAAGTAATTATTTTATATAGTACCTTATGATAGTATTAAGTCAGCAATAACTGTCAAGCAGGTCGTAAACTACAGTCAAAAGATGCCGCCTGTTTATGGATTCAAGGACTTATATTAAAGACCAGATAATGCGAAGGTTGCGAGACACAAGGTGGTGTAAAAACCGAATGTAATAATGAATTAATAACAGTTTTCTAGGAAACAGTTACGATGGTGTGCGGCCGCCATTGCTACTCGTAGTGCTACCACAGCGACAACGGTCGGGGCTCCACAATATGGTGATCCACTTTTAAATTCGCTAATGCGACAAGCTAGTTGCTCCTAGACAATCGACCGGATGTAGACTGTACGTCAATTTGCCTATCAGCTGGGCGGGACACTTCCGGAAATGGTGGCAGGGGCGTGGTCTCCAACCGACAAACTTATTTAAATTATACTATTTCAGCTTATAGATTCGTTTAGATATATCATATTTGTATTTTACATTATTATATTTATATATTGCGCTCGCTTATAGGTTTCGAGGCGATTTCGTACTTCGAGTATAATTTACCATAAACTCTTTTATTTGGTTTTGCGCAACGTCATGAATTTCATACATCTCTGGTAATTAGAGTATGTTTTAAAATATTATAACGTTCTTTAAAACTTCAGCTATGCTTCAAATTTAGATTACTGCTGCATACGTGAAATATGGATAAAACTAGTTGAAGATCCAAATAGGCGTAACACTTCAGAAATCGGTTGTTTCCTGACTATAAACAGTATATGTTACTGGTGTTATGAGAAGTTAGACCTATATATATATATATATATATATATATATATATATATATATATATATATATATATATATATATATATATATGTATGTATCTTAACCTATCTGAAAATATTAAGTATCACAATGCATATATCATAAACATTTTTATTTTATACCTCGCCAATGTACGTTAATTCACATTTAATTTCTTGGTCTTTGTTAATTTATCTTATTGATATACTTTAAATTACTAAAATATATAATACAGACTTTTTTATTTTTTAAACTATTATATAGAGTATGCCGACCAGTTGCTATTTAAACTAAGAAAATGTTAATGGATTGAGTAAATAGGATGAATTCATATCATAAATACAAAAAAGTTTGTTTTATTTTTCTAATGTGTCTAGTTTTAAATGAAAATAAATTACTTTTTAATACGAGGAAGGTATTGATGTTGAAGGATTAGTGTTTTGTTATACTTTTAGGAACCACTTCTCAAAAGTAGGCTACGTAAGTAAATCACATCTCGATATAACATTATATTTTGTATACAAGTTTTTCCTTATTGTTAAAAAAAAATGTTAAAACGTACACATTTTACGTTTTTCTTTATTATTAAAACACATTATTGTAAAATAGTTATGTTTTAAAATTGAATTTTACGTATTTTTATTCTCTAATTATCAAGATGCGTAATGCAGTGGCTTACAGTTATGTACGCTTATTTAAAATATTTCACCAACCGGAAGTTCTCAACCGGAAGTACTCTAGCTACCCAAAGTCCTAGGTCCGACTCAAACAATGCTGTGGTGTAATGTAATGCTGTCCGAGATTTATGTCTTGATTTAGTTTTGCTATATTTCTCATCCACCAATTATTTGGACAATTATCCATTTTATTCTGAAATTGAATGACTTCCCACAGTTATTTGACCGTTCGCCGAGCAGTTTAACAGACTAAACCTCATGTTAAAAAATAATACACAATTTTGTGTAACAGAAAGTTTCAGGAATGAATTGTATGTAAATGTCCAGGATGGGCTAATAGTAGCTAAGAGTATATATTTAACGCCTAATTAATTTAATGAACGAGATTTAATTAAACAAATCCAGCTTGAAACCATTTCCTCGACCAGGTACTTCCCTCGACCAAATGTTTTCTTTGACCGGGTATTATCCTCGTCCAGGTATTCTCCTCTACCAGATGTCTCTTCGACAAGGTTTTCCCCTCGACCAGGTATTCTCCCCAACCAGGTATCTCCTCGTCCAGGTATTCTATCATTCGTGTATTTTCCACGACCAGGTATGTCCTCAACCAAGTATCTCCTCGTCTAGGTATTCTCCTCTACCAGATGTCTCTTCGACAAGGTATTCTCCTCGACCAGGTATTCTCCTCTACCAGATGTCTCTTCGACAAGGTATTCTCCTCGACCAGGTATTCTCCTCTACCAGATGTCTCTTCGACAATGTATTCTCCTCGACCAGGTATTCTCCCCAACCAGGTATCTCCTCGTCCAGGTATTCTTCTGGTTCATGTATTCCCCTCGACCAGGATAAATAATTAATTATTCCAAATTATAAACACGAATGTCTCAAAATTCCCCATAAGGACCAAGAGCACGTAACCTTCAGCAATAGAAAGGTTTAAGGTACAATTGCTGTACCTGTACTAAGTATTGAGTAATACTCGACTCGTCGACATATTTCATGGATCATATTGTGTATTAAATCAATCATACATAAATTTGACAGTTTGCAGTTACGTAAAACTGTAATTTTATACAGTTATAAATAAATCTTTGGTGTCTTAACAACATTTCTACTCGTACTAAATTTTTGTAAAATAGATATGATACGTTGCACACAATTGCGTATATAAACACATTATGACTTCTTTTTCTATTTTCCTAATCTCTGTATATTTAATTGGGTCTCAAAGAAACTAAGGTACATTTATATTGAAAAACTGTATATATTTTACTGTAAAGATAAAGTCTTATTGAGTTATTATAGATACAGTGGCTCTGTACTACATATTTGTCACGTAATAACTTGGATTGAAAAGACTAAGGCCATACTTTATAATCTTCTATCAATAGGTTTATTTAATAAACGTTTCAAAACTTTGTGATGGCATGAAAATATAATTTATTTAAACGCTTGTCACGTCTGGTTGGGCTCGAATGTCTCTGTCGGTTACATCAATGTTCAAGACATATTAGAGTGTCAAGCCGTTATAATTTTAAATGTCAACATAAATACTAGGTTTTAATATGAGATGTGTAAAGATAGCAAATTAATTATTGGAACAATTACTGTAGACAATATAATACTATATATTTTGTGTATTAAATCAATATTTTTTGATTGAGTCAAACAGTAAAAACAAGGGTGTGCAAGTTAAGATTTACAAACATTGTCGCACAATAGAGAGTATAATAAGTAAATTATACAATGTGTCAATCACAAGTAAATTTGTGTCTTCACGGAAAGTATTTTGTAAATTGAGTGTGTGCAGTGTGCAGTAGTGATACAGCCACTAACCGATGGAATTGTTTTTCAAAATTACAAGAATTAAAGTGGGTTCTATTCTAAAATAATTAAAACTATAACCAAAATGAAAAGTTATAGTAATGATTACATTTTATTAAAGATACTAAATGTTTCATCTTTTCTTAATGCATTTATTTTGTTATTCTTAGTATTGAAATGTATCGCAAATGTTATTGGCTGAGCGTTAGCGAAACGTAATGCGAGAGGTGTCTAACCATCTATCTGTACGTCTGTCAGTACGATACCTCGAACAAACTGATCTGTAGACTTGAAATTTTACATGAATCTTCTTTTTTATACAGGACATGAGTTTGAAGATGTTACATGTCACTCCAAGGGATTTTCTGAGCGTTAGCGAATATTTTTACATTGGTCTAATGGGTAACCATGATGGCAATAAGAAAATAGCAGAACTAATAAATTTTTAAACAGAGTACAATCATATGAAATTTAAACATGTGACTTTTTTATTCGTAGAGGTAAAAGAAAAAAACTAATGAAGTGGGCGTCAATTTAAAGTTGGTGTCAAAATTTGGTTTAAACGCTCTTTTGGGTTGTAGTACCCTCTCTGGCTTATTATTATTAATTCATCACTGGAACTTAATGCACTTGTAATTTATTATGTCACTACGTTTATCGTAATGTTTACCAGCCTTCTCCAAATGTTTAAAAAAGTACCAATCGAATGGTAATGTGTTGAAAGTGTTATTCAACCAACTGTACTGGCGGCCTCCTTTATCTTAGCACCATAAGAAGAGTGCTAAATTTCATACACTTTTACTCTCTTATTTTCAATCGTATAATCATGGGAGATGTCTCTCTTTAAAACTATGATCATAAGCATGCAAACGCTTTTTAAATATTAAAAAAATACAAACAAAGTGACTATTTAAAAAAAGATTTGAACTATATTGTATTTTATTAACATTAGAAATTATAAACAAGCAAATCTAAACATCTTGTATTGTGCATTTAATGCTTTCTTTAATGATACAATAAATATATGGCCAAAAATAAAGATAAATGTGTAAAGGTATTTGAGGTATAACGTTGTTGTGGTTCTCCTCTTAAGAGCCGGAGGTAGTGAAATTTATCCTGAAAATTGTACACCTTAACAATGATGTTAACGTCATGCACTTTTACACCGTTATTTGTGATCCAACGTTATGCGAGATATCATGTTGTAAAGATATAACAATGACGTTAACCTCGTGCACTTTTACACCGTTATTTGTGATCCAACGTTATGCGAGATATCTTGTTGTAAAGATATAACAATGACGTTAACCTCGTGCACTTTTACACCGTTATTTGTGATCCAACGTTATGCGAGATATCATGTTGTAAAGATATAACAATGACGTTAACCTCGTGCACTTTTACACCGTTATTTGTGATCCAACGTTATGCGAGATATCATGTTGTAAAGATATAACAATGACGTTAACCTCGTGCACTTTTACAACCGTTATTTGTGATCCAACGTTATGCGAGATATCATGTTGTAAAGATATAACAATGACGTTAACCTCGTGCACTTTTACACCGTTATTTGTGATCCAACGTTATGCGAGATATCATGTTGTAAAGATATAACAATGACGTTAACCTCATGCACTGTTACACCGTTATTTGTGATCTAACGTTATGCGAGATATCATGTTGTAAAGATATAACAAAACGTTAACCTCATGTACTTTTACACCGTTATTTGTGATCTAACGTTATGCGAGATATCATGTTGTAAGATATAACAATGACGTAATTTCACGTACCTTTTACATGTACATTTGTGATTTAACGTTATGCGAGATATCTTGTTATAAGATATAACGATGATGTTAACCTCATGCACTTTTACAACCGTTACTTGTGATATAACGTTATGCGAGATATCATGTTGTAAATATATAACAAAAAAGGTTAACCTCATGCACTGTTACACCGTTATTTGTGATCTAATGTTATGCGAGATATCATGTTGTATATAACAATGATTTTAACCTCATGTACTTTTACACCGTTATTTGTGATCTAACGTTATGCGAGATATCATGTTGTAAGGATATAACAATGACGTTAACCTCATGTACTTTTACACCGTCATTTGTGATTTAACGTTATGCGAGATATCTTGTTGTAAAGATATAACGATGATGTTAACCTCATGCACTTTTACACCGTTATTTGTGATCCAACGTTATGCGAGATATCATGTTGTATAGATATAACAATGACGTTTACCTAATGCACTTTTACACCGTTATTTGTGATCTAACGTTATGCGAGATATCTTGTTGTAAATATATAACAAAAACGTTAACCTCATGCACTGTTATACCGTTATTTGTGATCTAACGTTATGCGAGATATCTTGTTGTAAATATATAACAAAAACGATAACCTCATGCATTGTTACACCGTTATTTGTGATCTAACGTTATGCGAGATATCATGTTGTAAGGATATAACAATGACGTTAACCTCATGTACCTTTTACACCGTCATTTGTGATTTAACGTTATGCGAGATATCTTGTTATAAGATATAACGATGATGTTAACCTCATGCACTTTTACACCGTTATTTGTGATCTAACGTTATGCGAGATATCATGTTGTAAGGATATAACAATGACGTTAACCTCATGTACTTTTACACCGTTCATTTGTGATTTAACGTTATGCGAGATATCTTGTTGTAAAGGATATAGCGATGATGTTAAAATCATGCACTTTTACACACCGTTACTTGTGATTTAACGTTATGCGAGATATCATGTTGTAAGATATAACAAAAAGGTTAACCTCATGCACTTTTACACCGTTATTTGTGATCTAATGTTATGCGAGATATCATGTTGTAAGGATATAACAATGATTTTAACCTCATGTACTTTTACACCGTTATTTATTATCTAACGTTATGCGAGATATCATGTTGTAAGGATATAACAATGACGTTAACCTCATGCACTTTTACACCGTTATTTGTGATCTAACGTTATGCGAGATATCTTGTTGTAAAGATATAACGATGATGTTAACCTCATGCACTTTTACACCGTCATTTGTGATTTAACGTTATGCGAGATATCTTGTTATAAGGATATAACGATGATGTTAACCTCATGCACTTTTACACCGTTATTTGTGATCCAACGTTATGCGAGATATCATGTTGTAAGGATATAACAATGACCTTTACCTAATGCACTTTTACACCGTTATTTGTGATCTAACGTTATGCGAGATATCTTGTTGTAAATATATAACAAAAACGTTAACCTCATGCACTGTTATACCGTTATTTGTGATCTAACGTTATGCGAGATATCTTGTTGTAAATATATAACAAAAACGATAACCTCATGCATTGTTACACCGTTATTTGTGATCTAACGTTATGCGAGATATCAGATATAACAATGACGTTAATTCATGTACCTTTTACACCGTCATTTGTGATTTAACGTTATGCGAGATATCTTGTTATAAGATATAACGATGATGTTAACCTCATGCACTTTTACACCGTTATTTGTGATCCAACGTTATGCGAGATATCTAACAATGACACTCGTGTACTTTTACACTGTCATTTGTGATTTAACGTTATGCGAGATATCTATAGCGATGAGCACTTTTACACCGTTACGATATAACGATATGCGAGATATGTTGCACTTTTACACCGTTATTTGTGATCCAACGTTATGCGAGATATCATGTTGTAAAGTTATAACACTGATGTTAACCTCATGTACTTTTACACCTAACGTTATGCGAGATCGATATAACAATGACGTTTACCTAATGCACTTTTACACCGTTATTTGTGATCTAACGTTATCCGAGATATCTTGTTGTAAATATATACGTTAACCTCATGCACTGTTACACCGTCATTTGTGATTTAACGTTATGCGAGATATCATGTAAGGATATAACAATGACGTTAACCTCATATACTTTTACACCGTCATTTGTGATTTAACGTTATGCGAGATATCTTGTTGTAAAGATATAGCGATGATGTTAACCTCATGCACTTTTACACCGTTATTTGTGATATAACGTTATGCTAGATATCATGTTGTAAGGATAGAACAATGACGTTTACCTCATGTACTTTTACACCGTCATTTGTGATTTAACGTTATGCGAGATATCTTGTTGTAAAGATATAACGATGATGTTAACCTCATGCACTTTTACACCGTTATTTGTGATATAACGTTATGCGAGATATCATGTTGTAAGGATATAACAATGACGTTAACCTCATGTACTTTAACACTGTCATTTGTGATTTAACGTTATGCGAGATATCTTGTTGTAAAGATATAGCGATGATGTTAACCTCATGCACTTTTACACCGTTATTTGTGATATAACGTTATGGGAAATATCTTGTTGTAAAGATACGATTATTACGCATCCAAACGTCCTTTACTTTGTTCAAAGGGTATACTTTTAAAATAATATTTCTATTGAAACGATGGAGTACAAAAATGTTTGGTAAAGCTAGCAAATATTATAATAGTGTTTATTATTTTCAACTCAAATCTTTTGAACCAATTTAAATCATCTCGTAGCAAATCACACAATTTGATTAAACTTTTGTTAATTATTTGCTATGTTTGTGTTTTAAATGCTTTTATGGTTCGACAGACAAGAAAACGAAGCAATATGAATAATACCAAGCAAATTGTATCAAGCAAGGTTTACAAGGGCAAAAGTTTGTTTTTGCAAATGCTGAGAATCCGTGCTTTAGATTAATTTAAGTACAGCGGACGTTTGCTTATTCTGTGCAAAAAATTTAAATTTGCTCTACCTTAGGGTAATTACTGTGCATAAGTATGTAGTTAAGTCCCTGTTATTAGGTAAATGTCGTATATTTATGATTTTTAATTTTCTGTTATTAATTCACGTTGTCCATTGTGGGAATAATCGCAGTATTTACTTCCATGTAGATGTAATCTAAACAATTACGACATGAAAATTAAAATAATTCTGTGCGTAGTTTTCTGGATTTGATGTTAGTTTGGGCGAAATATTTGCCAGGTCCGGACAGAATTTAGGATCTGCGCGATGGCCGGGCAGTGCGCAAATTAATTATGTTGGCGGTGTGACGGTGGAGGGGCGGTCCGGGAGGCGGGCTCTGTGGAGGTGGGGGGCTCACTCTCTGAGTGTCAAAATGTGAGTCACCAGTGTACTGACTCGCAGCCACTGCCATGTTACTATACTATTACACTTACACTTAGCTATCTATGTCGGCGGCTTTGTTCTTTTTTAAGAGTATCCGTCTGATTTTTACAATTTTTACTTTTACGGATTAAAACGTGTTATATCAACCATACGTAGATTAAATGAAAGTGAGTATATACTTTTTTCAAGCATTCGAGAAACATGAGAGTTTATTTCATGGAACTCTGAGATTGCTCTTAACTATATAATATATAAAAAGTGTATCAACGATCTTTGTCCAAAAGAAAAGACTACAAGCATTAGTATTATAGATTACTAGCATTTACCCGCTACTTCGCTCGCAATTTCATTTTGAAAGACAGGGACATCATGAGCATATTCTTTTAAAATGGTGTTCCAAACAATCACATGTGAAACTGTTTGTATTAGTACCTCTGACTTTTGGCGACAATTTCTCTAGACTATTGCATCCAACGATTTCACTAGCAAAATAACTGTTTTAGGCCAGTGTAGAGAGATCCTTAGTCAAAAGGGAAAATAAAATCCTTAGGTTTGCCGTTAACACACATGGTCTAAAAAGTTATGGCATTTTACGGATTGATTAACAGTCCAATTAATTTTAATTGATTAAAATCCCAAATGAAAACAGACAAAGTTAAGATTATACACATGACATGGCATGGCTTATACATAATATAAAATTGGTAAATTGTACATGACTTTGACAGATGTATAACAACACCTACTACTACCTTTTTAAAAGGGTATAAATTAATATACTTATTATTTTTTACTTAACGGGTGATTAAAAACAATTTGCCATCTACTGATTAAATCCCTAAATATAATGGATAATAGAGTGTTAAGGGAGTTCACAGACCAAGTAGGGCGTAGCCCAGAGGGACGTTTGAAATAGGAAGAGGCCTATTTGTAGCCAGGGATCTTAAGAATGTCTATGTAAATTTTGTTAAAATCATTCTAGTAGTGTTTAAGTGATAAGAAACAAACACAAAGAAAGACACCAAAAGATTTTGTTATAATAGTGTAGATTACAGTACTACATTTTGCTAATAGGATTGGAGCGCAGTAGATTGTTGTGACTGTTCAGTTATACTAATTTATTGCGATTGATGTAGGTGATAATGAGTTTTTTAAAGTGGTTTAACAGTGTTCTCAATTTCAGTTTACTACTCTTTTCGGATCACCTTATTTTACAATTCTTTCAATAGAGCTTCAAAGAATGATATTTGATATAGATAAATCTGATGATTATTTAAAGCTCTCTCTTGTCAAGAAAATCAATATAGCAAATAATATCTCCAATTATTTATCATCTCCATCTGGAACCAAATCGGCCAAATCAAAATATACATCATAAGAAACAAGAAATAGACATCGTAAGAAACAAGACTTACCTCATTTTTGGAATTACCCCTAAAATATCAGTAGCACTAAATATATTAGCATGGAACTTTTGAAGTATTAACTCGCGGAATTTTAAACACCAGCAGTTCAATCGCTTTGTTGAGAATTGGGAAATTCCCAGATAGTTGTAAAAAGCCAGTTAGGCCAATAATTAAAAAGAGGGATGGATTAGAAATGTGCCACTTGACCAAACTCGCTGCTCTCAGTTTTATTTTTTATTACAGCTGACTGCATACTTTTAGGAGAATTATCTACTCTCTAAGTAGCAGTAGGGCTTTTAGAAATCGAAATCAACTAAAAACCCCGCAGTAACATGGGTGTCCCGCAGGGATCCGTCCTTGGATCATTTTTGTTTCTGTTGAACATGGATAACATTACTGATGTTACGCCTGAACAAAACTTTTTAATCTTTGCTAACGATTAAACGCTGACCTGAAAAAACTAAAGATTGTGTTCTGCTTAGAATTTATTCTCTCAGCAAAATTATAGAATTGGCACTATTTTTAGAAGAAAACAAAAATTAAAAATGATCTCAGAAAAACAATTATGTCTGGACTGTAGTGAGCAACGGATAAGATCAGAAACATGATAGCTAAAAGAATTTTGTCTAAAGAAGTATAAGTGGGCTTTAAAATAAAATAATACTTGAAAGTATCTACCAACCTGCGACAGATTTTTGTTTGGCAGTATCGGGTTTAAAAAAATGTTTGATTATCAAAAAAAGAGAAAAAGAAAAAAAACATTACAAGGAATACTTCACGACTCCAAAAGTTTAACGATAAAACTTCTCTTTATCTTTGAAATTTCAGTAAATTTCTAAAACTGTTTTCCTGATTATGTATTTATATAAAAGGAAATCTGCTGACTGATTGACTGATTCGTCAACAATCATCAAACCCCATAAATGATAGAGACATGAAATTTTGTACATATATCTTTTCTCTTGTGCTTTAGAGGCGCAATAAGGAAGGATTGGTCTCTTAGCCCTCAATTCCCGTAAGAAATATTGGAGCAAACATTGTCAGTAAAATTGACGTAGCATGTTAAATATAATTAACCGTTCCGTGGAAACATTGTGTTATGATAGTTTATTTAACTACCATATTCAACTTGAAAGCATAGAGCAAGCTTGATAGTAACAAAACGTTTTTTAACTTTTATAAGCACAGAGTTTTTTCCAGAGAAAATTATGTTTTAGTAAAAAATATACTTTTAACCTTTTTATCAAATGTTGAGTATACGGTGCTTGATTATTAATCTATTCCAGATATCAAAGACAAAGTTACTACAACGTCTACTCACTTCTACTCTGGATTTAAAGACAGTTATAAATCCCATTTTAAAAGTTTTTTTTCCATAAAGAGGCGTCTGAGACCTATTTATATGTATATGTCCTCTCGATCAGAGCAACAAAACGAACCCAACTGAGGTACAAAAGTATATTAGATTGGAAGTAAATCATTCGAACCAATATTGCCTAAAATGAACAAGTAGAAAGCATAAAACTCTATCGTGTATACATCATAATATTGTGTTAACTGAAATGCTAAGGACTCGACTTTTCGACTTTAGGATTGTTCTATATTGGCATAGGATGGTTAACTGTTACAGATATGTTTAGAGATATTCAATCAAGTATCATGAAATATTGGATAGTTAAATAGCCTACTTATAAAAATTGTTTTACTCTCCGACTTCTTAGCCCCATCTTTGAACTTACATCTAAAATGGATCAAAAATTGAAGTATCTTTCAGTGACTATCACTCTTGCCAGGAGTGTTTTGAATATAATTTAGAATATAAACAGTATTTACATGGTGTTCCTGTTTGTCAGAATGAAATAGCGCGCAAGCCGCAATTAACTAGTATTATTATAATACTAGTATCGTTTATACTCATAATACTTTTACTGATTTATGAATATTTTTTCAGAACTACATAGATCAAACTATTTGAAAGAAAATTAGAGTAGGTACATAGGTATGCCAGTTTTTAATATATACGAACTAAAATTAAAAAAAAAAAATTAAACTCAATAACGAAATTACCTTACATAACTGCTTTCTTATCAAAAACTGTTTTTGTAGTTTTGAAAGAATTAAAAAAAACTAACAGCTGTTTGTCAAACCCTAGCCTACCTTCGGAAAGCCTTCCCTCCTGTGATAAACAGGAGGATTTACTGACGCGCCTAAGCTCCTGCGAGCCAGGGTATAGGATCAAGTATGCATCTCTTAACACAAAGTTTCTGTTACCACAGTGCTTAATGTAGACCTTAATCTAATGCTTAGTAGCCGCAAACAAGATTTGTTACTTTGCGATGTATTGGACCGAATGCCGGAGTGCAAGAGACTGCAGCAGAAGAGACGGCTGGCTGAACGTATGCCGCCGCTCTGCCGCATTAGCGGCGCGATAGTCGCAAACAAGATATGTTACTTTGCGAGGTATTGGACCGAATGCCGGAGTGCAAGAGACTGCAGCAGAAGAGACGGCTGGCTGAACGTATGCCGCCGCTCTGCCGCATTAGCGGCGCGATAGTCGCAAACAAGATATGTTACTTTGCGAGGTATTGGACCGAATGCCGGAGTGCAAGAGACTGCAGCAGAAGAGACGGCTGGCTGAACGTATGCCGCCGCTCTGCCGCATCAGCGGCGCGATATTCGCAAACAAGATATGTTACTTTGCGAGGTATTGGACCGAATGCCGGAGTGCAAGAGACTGCAGCAGAAGAGACGGCTGAACGTATGCCGCCGCTCTGCCGCATCAGCGGCGCGATAGTCGCAATAAAATACGTCATGTAATTGCACGAACCGTTGCGTGCCGCTTATCACATAGTGCTTCGATTTATTGCCATTCAATACACATTTAAACTAGTCTAATACGTGCTATTTATCCTCATCGGATGGCGTGTATCCGGAATAATTGAGTTATCGACGGTCTTCCTGTGCCGTTCGGCGAGCCACCTATTATTCCACACCAGTTCTATAAACGGTTATAGCCGCCAACTGTTTCAGCTGCTTCTTCTAAGAGACAATTTCGTCATTGGCGTAGGTCGAGATGCAGCAGTCTTTCTAATAATAACCCCCGCTTGCCTTGCTAAACGGTAATTGCGATTCGAACTGTAAGAGTTCGATTTTTTGTTCTTGTAGCAAGTTGAATTCATTTAAGTATTCAAATAAAAGTGTTATTGTGAATTATTGGATAATTAACCATGGATAATATGATGGAGGTCGGTTTTACGATTCAAATGTATGGGTCAGAATGTATTCTACAAGTATGTGATTTGCGGCTTTCATTTAGCGATTATGTGAGCCTTACGTGTTTCAAATTCTGAAAATAGACTGATGCGTAAGTGAATAATGAATAGATATGATTCTATTCTGATTACAAATACGCAGTTTCGTATGTAATGAGTTCTCTTGAAGCCTTTGATACGAGAAAGTAAGTTAATCGTATAGAACGAAATAATTTATAGAATATTGTTGACAGATCTTTTTAGTATTGCTTTACAGTTGAATGGCGGAACAAGTCTGTAATCCAAAATATCTTGACAATGCAACTGTACGGAAATCTGCACACACGTTAGGCAGAGTCTCGTGTCACAGAACCGAATTAGTAGTCAACCACAATAATCACTGGATGATTTTACTCCCTGTGTGGAGGAAACTCTTCGGCTGGCCGACGAGAATCCTCCGGTAACTGTGATCGACGGCGAGGTCAGTCATACTGTGAGGGGGTGTCACCGACAAATAAATGAGCTCAATTTGTAGGAATGCAATGCGTTATCAGAGCTGTCACGAGGTAGTTAATGGATCAATCAGGACCACCGGGCCGGGCATATCTCGCGACAGGGCTGGGGCCTCGGCACAGGAGCTG
Source organism: Homalodisca vitripennis (assembly GCF_021130785.1). Taxonomy (NCBI): domain Eukaryota; kingdom Metazoa; phylum Arthropoda; class Insecta; order Hemiptera; family Cicadellidae; genus Homalodisca; species Homalodisca vitripennis. The sequence goes on from NC_060210.1 coordinate 100,907,733, forward strand.
CAGCCACCGTCATTTGTCTGCCGCATGACGGCCACCAAGTCCGGAGATAACGACTTATTTATCATCTTATCTGGACACGGCTAGACACCGTCCTCAATACGTACGAGCCCCAGTTTAAGTTTCAGCTCGTGACACGCTCTGTGGCTCGAGTTAGGGGATGGTTGTTGTCAGTGACGTTTCGTCAGACTGCACTCGGGCCCCACACGTAAAATACGAGCCACCCGAATCGATATCGGATGTCGATCTGAAGTGCTATAAAAGATAAGCAAATTTGTGTTAAACGGTGGGACATAAGACCCGGACGGGACGGTAGGAGAGGCGGCTAGGCTGACGGGATCAGGTGGTAGGATCTGTGTAGTGTGGCACGTCCAGTCGAGCACCTGTCGTCTACCGGGTACCCACACAAGCTGTACTTGGACATATGTTATAACTTATACTGTAGTCAATTGAATATTTCCACTGAAAAATGTTTTGTTTAAGGTAATGTGGCATTTACGTTATGTTTTATTAAAATTTGTGCGCTGTACATGTATTTTAATTATTTACATTTCCTGAGGAATATATATAATAAATAGCGATTTGAGAGCCGACCATCGAGGCTGCAATATTATAAATTAGCCTGTTTGACCCTCCGAATGACGTAATGGTATGCATAATTCAACGGTGAAAATAAATAATACTGTCCTATGCTAATTAATTGGTGCGCTTGCCGTTCTCTTTCCTTTCTCCGGGCGTGCTCTAGGTGTTGGAGCTGCGACGGTGCGCCGGAGAGCGTTATGTAACAGCAACACTTTACATAAGGTTAATTGTGTTCCGGACGTGGTTTACAATGGTGAAATGCCAAGGAAACGCCGACACCTGTACAGTACACTGGTGCCTATCGCTGCTTGACATCGTTTTGGCTTTGTTAATTCTTTCAAATAATGAGGGATGAAAATTAAAGAATAGATGTTGTTTATTAATTGTTCTGTGGGTCACACGAAATATTTTTTCGCATTAAAATTAATTTCTTCACGTATGTTCTTTTTTAGAAAGTTACCAGTTTTGGTAAATATGGTTCAGGTTTGGCGTAGGTTGTGTGTTTAATGATTAGAACAAAAAGTGTGGTCCTTTGGTTGAATGTCTGCTGTACTCAATGTGGTATCGTGTAACTACAAGTCTCCTGTAACAATTATACTATTTTTTAAATTTTATTTTAGATTGGGCAGAAAAACTGGTGTGACAGTCGCGCCATGGAAGTGACAGCGTACCGTTGTAGTAGAACATTGCCGAGTATAGTGAGGCAGGGCAGATTAAAGTAACGGCTAAAGATAAACTTGTAAGTCTTTCGAGGTAGAAAGTAGACAGAAGAAGTCACCATTTAGTAATTTTTTGCGCGCCGGGTTATAATACGGCGTATTTTGTTGTGAGGTACCATTTATTTATCTCTATTAAAACAACAGTGAACAATATTTAAATATTGTACACGTTTGCTCGATTCCAATGTGAAATGTTATTTCAACTTTAATCTTGTAATATTTTTCTTGTACTCTAAACACATGTAAATGAGCTGTAAGTAATTTTCCCGCATCACGTTTACTTTATGATAGTCGCACAACAAAAATAAAATGAACTGAAATATAAATTAATATAATAACTGCTATGATATATGTATATCAATTACATTATTAGGGATTTGTTTACAGTGAATGTGAAATCATTAATACATGAGCTTTAAAAAGAAAATTGAGGTTTTGAACCTTGAAAGAGTATCTGTTTTATTGTCGCTACTCTTTTACTCAATAATTTTAATATTGACTACAATAGAATTTGTAACCGTCCAATCGTGCTTTTATAGCGCAACAGGAAGACTTAATAATTGAACCGTGCATAATACATAACATATATAATAACACATCTGTGACTTTGTGACCTTAAGTAGCGTTCAATACAATTATTAAAATTTTGTTTATGAATTTTAACATCTTTGTAATTGTAAAGGTCATTAAAAAATCCGCCTAGTAACCACATAACAATATCTTCATACATTTTAATATACTTATTAATAACATGCATTTGTTGTATCTTTCCATATCATTTACTGAACTGTACCAATGTCAAACGTAACTTTGATAATATAAAACGTTCCATTATGTGTTATTGTTAATACTAAAGTACTGTCTTTTTTCAAGTGTAATTTTGGTTGACACCCTATTATTATTGAGCTATCTTTAGTTATAATTGCAATACGAACTTCAGCGTATTTAAGGTGCAAATTGATAAGACATTACACTAGGAAGGTTTATATCCTACCTAACTCTCTAACTGAGTAACTTACATTTCCTGTATCGGTGGGAAAGGAAGGTTCAGCCGTAAACTGCCTTGTTGTCGTTTTAACAGTAAAAATATCAGTTACAGTTACGGTGATGAATGCATCTGATGGTGTCGACGGTAATGAAATCTACCTGCGACACACGGCCGAGGCTGCTGCTGGCAGCTAGACTGCACCTGCTGCCTCGTTGCTGCTGGCAGCGATCAGGTTTCCGCAAGCTATATTGCCGTATCGACTGCAAACGAGATAATTATACGCCACCAAATTATGTGTTTGCATTTTCTCCCGTTGCAATTATGTCTGCGTCTCGTGGAATTGTGATATCATTCCACTAACGGCTCGGCAATCCCGTGAAATGAAATCCTTTTACGACTCGAAGCGTTAACAGTGTTAACTCTTAGTAGATAAAATAGTTACCTAGTTACGCCCTAATATCTTCGCGGCTCATCATGCTTTCATAGTCGTCTTTTAAATGTACAAATGTGAATTAACACTACATTCAATTTGACTTAAAGAATATAGGAGTGACTAATATACAGTGTGTAAACAAAGATATGTCACACTTTTAAATAACTTTATTTACAAATATATATATATATATATATATATCACTACATAGGATTAGAGAGACCCTTGAAGCGCCCCTACAGACGTCCATGCGAAATTGAAGACTCCCATACTTTGATCAGGGTTTCTGGGGTAATTAAATAACATTATCACGATGCACACTTCTAAATAAGTGAAAAGTAGCCTAATTACTGAAACCAATGTGGTTTATAAAATTTTACTCTTGTCGATTTTCATACAGAATAACAACAGTAAAGTCATACCTCTTTAATTTGTTATCAGGTTTCAAAGCATGTGACATGTAACGTTTGTAACCATTAAATTGAAGTATTTTATTCAAACCTTTGTATAATGTAGACTTAGGAACATCCAAGTCACTACAAAACAAACCTTTTTGAACTTCTTAAAACATCGTTGGTATACTCTCTACGGTCTAAGTCTTGTCCATGCTGTCTGCTTCTTTAAACTTGTCAACCCATCGACAAATGCTGGTCAGTCAAAATGAGTATCATGAAACACTCGACGATACTCACCTAGCACTGAAACCCAGAAGTAAACTTTACTAGCCAAAAAATACACTGAAAATTTCTTTTTAAAGTTGCCATGGTGACTGTTTTCATAAAAATGTCAGCCCACATTATTTACTAGATGGCAACAGTAGGTAAGTCAAGTAATGAAAACTGAACTTATAAAGAACTGTTTTAATTTGTATTTTTCGATCAGTAATAGGTTATCTATAAATAATGTAAAGTGTGAAATGACTGTGTGGACACACTGTATTACTCTATTCTAGTACACTGCAATAGTTAATGATTTAATCGCGTTTTTCATTTTTATATTTTGAGTATAAGTAAACAAGTTCTGTTGATATTTTTTTAATTGGTACATGTATATTTTTTACGTGTCGAGTTAATAAACTTATTTTAGTTTAAGTGAACAAATAGCTGGACTAGTAATAAATAAGGCAAGTAAGCTGTGAGAGGGAGCGCCCAATCTATCAGCCCCATAAAATATTTACCGTCCACGGACTATTTGTCAGCGGCAGCCATCTATTACTGGGGCTCTGATTTGGCGCTAAGCTCTCTGACCTTAACTCTCTTGTATGGGACCCTCATTAAGTGTGTTGTTCACTGCCCAAAATCATTTATTTGTTATCGATTACTGGAACTTCAAGCTTACAGTTTTGTATATAATGTCGATGATTGTTAACGACAACCTACCCTTCTGGCCACCGCAGAAATTGATTGAATTAATATACACGGATTTGTACTGTGACAGACTTAAATGCTTATCACTAGCCCTTACTCTTAGGCGCAGTTTCACTAGACTTATCGATGAACTACGATTATTAAAACTGTCCGCAGTCACCACCCCGCATATGATCCACCATATAAATACGCGTTATATAAATAATCAACATCGATTAGAGTTTCCAATGTTTTTGTGTGTCTTTTACAATTTTAAAATACTTAGCCCTGCATTTACAGTGCGAGTTAAAAGTGAGGATACACTCAGTTTAGTTTCTGATGGATTAGGAACTCGGGACACCTCTTCTAGTCTGTTGCATTGTTTTTGAACTCCTGACTTAGATACAGGGGTTCGATTGGGGTAAGCGCCATTTAATAAATACCTTACTTCATCATAAGATCTCACCCAGTCTCCGGATCCTCGCATCATCAGGATCATAATACGTTCTTGTTCACTTAAACACTCTATTTCTACGTAAAGTATCACAAAAACACTTTGTTAACTTCAACTAGAAACCGAAAATGACACTGGACTTCCTCAAAACTAATAAGTAGGGAAGGCATCTCCTACAGCAGGTAATAACAGTAAAACAGGTTTGAGTTTGTAAGGAAAATGGTTGTCTATTGAAGTTAATTTACCTTCTGAATTTGGATGTTCTTGTTTTGCCTCAATTAATTTAAATGAGTTGCCATTTTGTACTGGGTTGAGATAGAAACCTCTAGTTTCCACTGATGGATCTTTTACATTTTGAGCCACTCCCTCCAAAATGCCATTTTGTGGAAATGGGCAAAGTTTTAACAGTGACTAAAAACTTTACTTCTATTCTCTAGAAAGTTGTCCCAAGTACCTTATCCATCAAAAAACTAAACCGATTATATCCATACTTTTATCTCACATACGATTATGTATACACTGTCAAACAAATTCACAAATGTGTATATATTTCTATATACAACTAGAATTTACCCACGTCATCGTAAAGTAATTTTCAAAAATCTAAGAGTTTAGCCTTCTTAGTCTAAAGAATTTATTATGGAGCCCTATTTTTTTTATATTTTTCAAACAGAGCTAGGCGTACATCAGGTACATATTGTTTTAATGTTAATGGTTAGGAGAATCAGAGGTTAAAGGAATTGCTATTGACTCTTATAGCACGTTTTGTACGTGTGATCATGTCTGGTTCAAATGAATAATACATCCGACACCACAGCTACTTTGGTCAAAAACACTTTATTCCTAGCCCTTTAATCTACTTCGTGTTTAAGGTATTTTAATTGCCCTAGTTTTTATGTACGGTACATTTTTAATATAAAAAGCCTTCTTCATATAAAAAGTTTTGCTTCCGGTTTATGGGAAATCCCTTACTGAGTTCAAGCAACATTTGAAAACAATCGTTTGAAATGAATTTTGCATTAGAAAAGCCTTGTTTTTCGGACTTTACTCTGAGAGAAAATGTCTCGTTGAGGTACATTAGTGTTCATTCCTCTGTTTTTCGTTAAGCCACTGTAAAAATACCATATCACAGTGTCAAAGAAGCTAACCAGACTCGATTACCTTATATGAAGACATCAAAAGCTTTGTTAATTAAGGTGGGTTTTAGTAATATTTTGTAAATAGTGTTTCCTATGCGTTAGATGTTTTAAATCCATCACTTGCACAATCTGTTGTAAAAATTAAACAATCACGTTGTCTTCGCAATCTGTATTAGATTTCTGATCAAGCACTGCATACTTAATATTTACTAAAATTTAAACGTAATGTTTCAGCCTCTTGATGAACTTCAGCTGAGTAAGTCGACAGCTGTTTCATGCCAGCTAAATTTGGATTATGAAACATAAATATTTTCTTAGTTCATATGTATTCCGGGAATATTTTCTGATCTTTCATTTCATATAAACTTCATATATTCGTTTGAAGTCTAGCGGATTTCAAGGAATATTTCAATATCAACGAAAAAGAATTAGTGAAATTGGGTCAAACGTTCTCAAGAGTAGTGCTCTCGTATGTACTTAGAAGTAATTGTATGCCTGAAGCATATATTTTTTATTTTGTAATGCAAATGATTAAAAATATTTTTTAACGCCTTTGTGAAATGGATGAATGATAATCAAACAATTTGATATAACAAAGGATTTACATGATGTACCTCTATAAAAGTATAAGTAAAATAACGTTATGCAATGCAATCAAATAATACAGATAAGGTATTTCTTTGACCGCACTTATATATTCTTTATATTGCAGATAAGTGTATTTACTTATGTGAACGTAAAATGAAGTAATTGCTACTTAAACTTATAGTATAAAATTATTTAACAAATATACAATCGTAGTTTTAGAAATAAACATCTAAAACGTTGTTTAGCTTTATTAAAATGTTTGTGAGAAGCATTGAACTAATTTTACTGATTCACCCCACCCTAGTTCTTTTTGCTCAGTTTATTCACAATTATATCTCGCCATGGTTATGGTCGTTACCACCATCATTAACTATTGTTGGTGAAAGTAAAAATAAAAGTACAGTGGTTCCGTGAGTTAGATATATATATATATATATATATATATATTGGCTATCAGTTTTAAATACCCAGAAGTGTGAATGGCAAGCTGGCAATCCATCAGTTTCCATATAAAACATACTGTGAACGTTTTAAAGTTCATTACTGTACTTTCGAGATTTATTTTTCTAACGCATTAATTTATGTTGATGCTGATGGTTTTTATTAGTATATAGGATATTTATAGCTCAAACTATAAGATCTAAAATAGTTACCAAATGTGAACGTACATTTTGCGACTAAATGCAATCAATCTGTAGGTTTAAAAATGTTTCGCCATTCCTGTATGGAATATTGCACAAACCAACGCTTTAACACATTTCCTCATAAATATTCTGTTGCATCCAAAGTCATGAAGAACTAATCCTATACGCTTCTAGATTGTAAAGCCTGAATCATCATAAGTCATGCTATATATACCAGCATGGTTATTACTAGCTTCATAATATAGAACATTTTATCAAATACTTATTGCAAGATATAGAAAAGGGGAGAAGAGGGGATGAAATAAGAAACGGGTTGTCGGCCACACTCGCTGTAAGATAAGACAAGGTGTACAATCCATCCTCAAATTGTGATGTGCGAGTTAAATGCAAGAAGAGGGGATGAAAGAAGAAAAGGGGTTGCCGGCCACACTCACTGCAGGGTGTAGACAAGGTGTACATTAACGTTCTTAAAGTATGATGTGCGAGTTAAATGCGAGAAAAGGGGATGAAATAGGAAATGGGTTGCCGGCGACACTCGTTGCAGGATGTGGACAAGGTGTATATTTCGTTATGATGTGCTAGTTAATGTAGACAAGGTGTACGTTCCGTCCTCAAAGTATGATGTGCGAGTTAAATGCTAGGTGAGGGGATGAAATAAGAGGGTTTGCCGGCCACATTCGCTGCAGGATGTAGAGAAGGCGTACATTCCGTCGTCATAGTATGATGTGCGGGTTAAATGCTAGAAGGGGGATGAAAGAAGAGGGGTTGGCGGCCACACTCGCTGTAGAGAAGGCGTACATTCCGTCGTCATAGTATGATGTGCGAGTGAAATGCTAGAAGAGGGGATGAAAGAAGAGGGGTTGCCGGCCACACTCGCTGCAGGATGTAGACAAGGTGGACATTTTATCGGCTCCTGTTGACTCGGCCCTCTACAACGATTGGAATTACATTGTCGCCGGTGCCTAAGTAGCTACTTACAGATTCCGTTTGGGTGGCGCAGCACTGCACCGGGCCTGGCCCTGCTATTTGCCATTCCCTCTGCGCCACACGGCCCTAGCTGTAATTGCTAACCTTTCTCAAATATTTATATAGCAGGCACTGCTTCCTCAATGTGAATAATCTAGCGGCCGTGCGCTCCCCAACTGACGGTTATGTAGCTTAAGTGCTTTCCAAATTGTATTTACCGCATTTTACCCCCTCTCGTGGGCGTAATATGTTTCCCGCGCACGTTTGCCGCCTCTCCGCCCTTCCCTCTGGTTTGATGTCACGTGAGAACTCGGTACGTTACATGATCAATTCAATTTAACAAATTCTCTAACGGAATTACGTTTTACGCCTCGTTGCAAATGCAAAATGCTTTTGTTTGATGCTTTTGTCTGATGATTTGGTTTTGACTTAACTCTCTGCTTTTTGTATCTGTTACAGTAGATAAATGCTCGAAAATATTCACTGTACATCATACCACCTAATTTCAAGATAAATTGCAATGCCAAGGTGTCGGATACATAATATATTCATTTTATATTCTTATAAAATATTAGTTTTATTAACTAGGAATTACTAAATCAAGTCCTGTTAATTAATTGACACATAAAATATCCAATAGTGTTTGCTTATTGGGTAGTTGTGTTGAAAAAATGTAATGCATGTTTTAATTCTTTTTTTAGGAAATAAATAAATAATTGTTATTTATTGTAATAATATGTTATTTAAAATATGTAATTTTGTCATGTAATTAAATAAATAAAGAATTTATAAATAGTGAATGTAATGTAGCTAAGTCGCATTGGAAAAGTTTATGTTTTCATTGTTCATAAAGCGCTATTTCACTCTCTATCTCATAAAATTTTAATTTTTCACTTTCACTGCCATGATGAACTAGCAGTACAGTATGTTTCTTGCTTATATTAGAGATTATGATGTACATAATTTTGTTTAGCTACTTAGCCGTTATAAACTGTAATAAGATACAATATTGTTACAATAAGTTGTGCTATGTTAAAAATGTCTAATTCCTACGTGGAATAACCATTTCATTTAGTTTTTCTTTTTGACACAAAGAATAATATAGAGATAATTTTTTCTCTGGATTAAAAGTAAAGAAATATGTAGATTAAGTGAAACAGTCTTTTTGGATGTTTCAAAAATCATAATGGAAGATATAAGAAACAAATTCACGGGCAAGTATCATATAATAACAAATCAGCAATATGTAAATTTTACCAGTGTTTAACAAAGAAATTTCAAAATTCGATTTTAGATATCTATATTTTAATCTATATAGAATAAGAGCAAGCCTCTGTAACATTATCATTATATATTATCAGATGCTCGATATTAATTTCTTTCAAATTTGGTTTCGTCCAACTGAAATAATTTTGAATAATATAGCGTATAGCTGATTAAAAATTGATGAATAATTGATGAAATTAATGACATATATATATATATATATATATATATATATATCTCAAAAATATGTAATTAACGGCTTAACAGTTTTTATATATATATATATATAAACTGTTAAGCCGTTAATTACATATTTTTGAGATCTTTTACAATAATACATGAATGAATTTCCATGAATGTTTTGCGTAAGTATTTCAAAACTGCCTGAAACAATTCTGAATCAAGTGGTGTGTTTGTAACTGTTTACATATCTAGTGAAGTTTCAGTGCGATGGTATGGCAACATATCAACCACTAAAGAGTGATCAAGACTACTCTTGTTACTGTATCATCTATCTCCGGTCTTAAACTGGTAATAGCAATATACATTTATTTCAGCTTTATTAGAAGATGTAATTTTAATTACACAGAGAGCAATAGATTGCAATGTACGCTCTCGATTAATAAATCGTATGTAATATGTTTTTATTGATGATAACATGCAGGTTTTGTTCTAGTGCACTATTGAGTTATTTAATATCAAATATATGTTTTCAGGTACCGCATGAAAGAATAAAAAAACACCTAATTTATAGCAGGTAGGCTTAGGAATTATATGTAAAACGTAAGTCTTGAGTAATATTCATCTTATTTTCCATATTTTAATTGTTTATTATTGTGTTTAGGTATAAATATTTGAAGTTGTTATGTGAAATAGAGGTTACTCAGAAGTTTTGCATTGTAAATATTGAATTCATTATTAAATTTATAAATTAACTCTTTGACAGTAAGCTCTGCAAAGGAATTCAATTTCAGCTGTTTTTTACACAATTATTGAACGAGAAAACTCCTTAATATTTGTATTTCTGATCTACCTACCCAGAGATGACCGGAGGCTTCAGATGTCCTTAACGGTTGTACTATACATACTATATCTACCACGATATATGTATACACATTGCGGTTTGTACTATAGTAAAAACATTCAGTTACACATTATATAACCAATCAAGCATGTATTAAGTTAGTGGTTTGTTATAAGATATCAGCTGATATTGACTTCGTTAGTCGATTAAGAACAACTGCCTGAGCAATCATTGTGAATTTTACACTAATTAAGAATACTCACATAATAATATTAACACGGGAACTTTAGAAGCTGTGGAAATGAGAGCCCTATTATAGCAGGCTCGTTTAACTCACATGTGGTGACCGAGGCTATGATTCATACCTTCTTCTTCGGTCATGGGCGCTAGTGGGGTACCACGCCGAGAAAGGAGGGCAGTCATGGTACCCTGTTTCTTATTGGCTGAGGATTTATACCAGTATTAATACCAAAATGTCAGCTGTCCAAATAAATTACCTTGCAGATACATTATGTCCGTCCTTTGTAGCTATTTTTGTTCAGTTAGATTTACCCTCATTGTTATATTTATTTATTTTTATTTATTGAAAACTGTGTTTATGCACAGGCTCCGTTTTTTAAGTACTTATAAGTTAACACTTTGTATGTTCCATATCAATTGATCTTGTTTGTTTATAGTATATCGCAACAGTTGAGCAATCGTAGCCAAATGTAAGAAAAACCAAAGCTGTCACAACAATTATTTGTTTATGTTAGTACCAACACGGTATTAATTAAATATAAATTGGCGCCAAGTATAAGGTGTCGGAAAATAGCGCCTCCAGTTTCCTTCCGTTGAGGTAGGGTGGGTGGGTATAACAACGCGAGATTACGTTGAAATCAAATCTTTGCAACGACCTTCAACCTTTCTACGTTATACCCTTCAGTCAGATTTAATACAAAAGGTCCACCTGGTATGTTAGAGCTTTTGATCGATACCAAATATGTTGTCTTTATAAAATATTAGTTTTAGATGCCTAAAAGCTCCGTAAAAAAAGTCAAGAAATGCTTCCAATAATGTAGTCACTCTAGAAGGACTAATTTTAATTTTTTGTGACTATATTAATTATATGCAAGTTAAGTGTTCAGTGAACAGTTTGTCCTGAATGGGCCGACGATGTTTGGTTTTCATGTGTGTGAAACATACGCCAGCTACCGATGTTCGAATTGTCAGTTCATCGGATGTGGACATAAAATATGCGATAAGGTACAGTGGTTGGTATTCCAGTGCACATTTTGACTGTACGTTATCTGGCTGTTAAGGAGCCAAGGGTAAGTACGTGCCCGGGCAACTAAAGTAATTAAATGTACGTAAGTCGGGTACAAGTAGATACGAGTGTGTGAACCGAACCGCGCTCGCTTCTTATCTGTGGGGTGGCAGAGTTAATGAGCCCAGATTATTGGGCTGACTCTAGACCCAAATGCAAATCCCACACGCGGGAAACTCTATGATAGATGGCGCATTCTGCCGTCTCCCGCTCGGACGTTATATCCACTAATGCAACCGACATTGCTATTAAAACTAGATTTCATCTGCGGGTTTCCGCCATTTTTGTAATAAATACTAATCTAATTGTCTCGCTTTTAATTGGCCCGCCCGAGTGCTGGTAATTAAAGGTGTAACAACTACATTTCTTCGACATCCGGTGGTCCCCCATCTAATTCACATTCTAATTGCTTATATATGTAAACATTTGGTGGGTAGACTCCTCCTTCTCCCCACTGACACCGACCGACTGCGGTGTTTCTGTTCGTTCGGCCTTAGGAGCTCTCAATTATTGCTCATATATTCCTTGTCGGATCAATCACTTTAGCGACGAAGTCGCTACCTTTATATCATCTCTGCAAACATTTTCTATGATCTCTTGCTGTGTTACATAACGTTTAATAAATATTAACGTAAAATGTCAGTCTGACAATATTTAGAGATCAGTTTCAATTTGGTGTAGTAACATTACAAATGAATGAGTACATCTACTGACGGAAGATTGCTAGTGATCTTCCGTTCTTGCAGTCCATTCCATGAGGTTTTCTTGAAACAATCGTGCTTCCTGTACTTTCTATGTAGGTGTCAAGGGGTTGATGAAATTAGTGCATTAATGTAAAAATAACAAGTACAATTTAACAGTTCAAACTATATTATTAACAAAGAATTACTTTTATTTGAGATAGTTTACTATATTTGGATTATAATAGATTCCATGCTGAATATTGGCTGACGTTTACCAGAAAGTCCAACACAAAAATATAGCCTTATGTATTTAAGAGTTGCAGTGTTGTCTGTGGAATAGGAAAATGTTACTAAGGAAATGTAAATTTAAACGCTAGCAAAGCAAATCCCAGTTGCAATTATACGTTATATCACAACATACTATGTAATCGTCTCAGTTTCTAATATTCTCAAGTTAATAACAATCCCAGTTGTTTGTTCTTCAATAGCATTGTACATATTTTTTTATGTAAGTGAAATACTATAGCTCACTTCGTTTCCTCTATTGTTGTTTATCTATTTTTCAATAATTATTCGTTATCAATATAATTCACTTCTTAAATCTTGACCAGTATCGAAGTAAAACATTCAGACTTCTAATATTTGACCGCACTGCACGTTTCAGCTATGCAGGGCAGATTAATAACATAATGTAATGATTGGTCAAGAAACCTGAAAGAATCCTTACAGAAACGTTTTGCAGTTAACATTCACATATGCCATTCAACAGTATTTTCCATATTTATTCGTTACTGCCTTTGAGGAAGAGGAAAATAAAATGTGTATAGACCACATACCCAAAACCAGAAAAAGTTATTGATGCCAAAGATTAAATAGGATTGCAACTAGCATTTAAATTGTTTGTTGAATAGTGAAAAAAACAAAAACAAAAAACTGTTATGTGCACTTGGTCCAAAAATTATGTGAAATCTGACGTACAACACATATGTGTAGTCGTTACAATTTTTACTTTATGTAAGGTCAAGGTTAAAGGAACATATCGTGAACAGATAGCAGTAGTGTGTCAGGGTCTGGCCGATGCGATGTTTGCTACCGGGCAGCGCAGAGGCCGAGCCGGGCACGTACCACGATAAATTGGCTTGGGGTGAATGGAGTCAATCTTGCGGGGGAAGCAATTTGGTTCACCGGGCTCCCCAGAGACGTGTAAATCTTGGTGGTGGTTAATTGACACTCATTGACATGCGGCTCTAGCCTCTCCTACCTGCTACTTGCCCTCTTCTCTTAGACTGCGGATATATCTTGCATGAGCTCCCCGGCGGCGAGTACAGCCACCCTCCCCTCGTTCTGACCACGTTACTTAGGGCTCTTCAGCTTCCTGTATAAATTATGTATGGCAAGAATTCGATTCATGAAAATTGTATTCAACAAAAGAAACACAAACACGATCAGTATACCAAATCAATTATATCAATATCGGATAGTTACTATTATAAATACTATTATCTTTGTATGTTCTTTGGAAAAAGCTATTTAAGTGGTTTGATGAAGTGTTTATGAGTATTTATGAGTATTTTTTCCACAAATAAGTTTTCTGTATTTAATTTACAATTTCTTATTGAAGACTTCTTGCTCCTCATATAATGTTTAGTTGGTTTCACATCTATATAATATTGATTCCATACTAGAAGAAAAAAATATAACATTCTTGGGACACTACCACATATAGTCCTAAATAATACAAATAATAATATTTTGTTTATATTTAGGTAATGTCTTTTAGAATATGTATATTTAATGTCCATTCTTTGTTCAGCAACTACACCGCTTCATATACAAACCGTATATTTATATTACACTCACTTTTAAACAGTATACAACTTTTATATTTAATTATACGTGTTATATAATTTCTGTTCCAAGTTACACATTTTCATTTTATTTCATGTTAAAGTTTATAATTCTGTTTTTGTGTATGGCTTATAAGTGTGGTATTTCTTTTAGAAAACATGTACTTCAAGGCTTTCATTGTTTATTTAAAAATTAACACCCATTAATTTAGGGTTAATTGTAAGACAGGGCCTTATGGCCCTAAATTCGCCCTTTTGTATATATGATACAAATAAAGTTATTTGAATTTGGATTTGAACACCCTTCCAAGTATTCTCGAAATAGCAGAGCGCAGTCTTACGCAAATAATGAATTTACCGTAACAGTTACCTTGTATTAAAATTATTTTTTAGTTCCAGTCAAAACATATGGTTTTTTAATTTATTTGTCATTTTGAAACAAAAATTAATATTATTTGTTGAGTTTAATTTAATTTCTGTGTATTTGAGTCGCTTACATAAATACCAACTTTCAAGTTTTTCCCCACTGGTTGTTCTTGAGAAGTGACTTTTAAAAATATTAACGCATATGGGCAAACATACACTAATGAAGCTATTTAAGACATATAAACTTTTTCAGTGAACAATTTTGATACGAACACGTTTAATTTTACAAAATTAACGCATAGTGCCAGTGATGTAACACATTGCTTCCTTTCCCGGTAGTTAACTCATAAACCCTGATAGTTGCTAATCCCTAGTTTCGCAGTCGGATATATTTTTGTAATTATTTCGTAGAAGACGGTCTTGAAGTTTTTGTAAATATATCCGTAATGTGTTTTCTGTTGTTGTTTATCCCTTTGCTAGTCTATCCATATGATCTCAAACAATCATTTATGTCCCCAATTCTTGCCTAAACCCACACTGATTTATCTTACTTGAAGATTACTTTTCATCTATGTAAAATATCGAAACAAGTATTACCGTCGATTTCAATAATATTTTAATTATTTCCTAAATATGAAGATAGCAAATAAACGTTTATTGAACTTTAATTACTGAAGCATACCGTTTTTGCAAAATCTCTCGTTTTGAAAACTAAATGTGTAACATAAGTTATGTATATTATGATGTATTTTCATATTGTAATTATATTGATAAGATATTATATTATTAATAGCACATTTATACTATCAAATTCTAATTAAATACCCAACTTAGAGTCACTATACAGTTGCAAATCTCGGAAAACATTTACTGTTACTGTATAACATATTTTCGTAAAATTCAATTTCCTAATTCAACTGAGTCACAATTACTTGTTTAGTGTTTTAGTTCTTTTCTGCACAGTAAGTAAGATAACTTCTTGAATACTTTAGCAACCATTTCAGGTTTACTGCAAATATTACTGCTCTAAGGATTATATAGCAATGTTATCTCCTAACAGTACTTCAAGTAGTATCTAATGATTTGCGATTGCATATTTTTAAAGTTTAGAATCGTAAATAATAATTGCTGTAAAGACTAGTGTCTATTTGTAACATTCTCTTACTTATAAGCTGTTTTGTAAATGGTGGTGGTGTATTGGTTTTATTGTATTTATTAGGCATCTACAATCTAGATTTCAACTCATTGGCATCTTCAATACGACTGATTCTTCTTAGTACTAAGTATGTACTTAGTAGCGAGTAAGTAGCGAGTAATTCGCTGCACTCTTCTCGAGTCTGATGTAGGCTAAAGTATGATGTTGCATGTTAAGTATTTTTATACATTCCCAAACATATGAAGTGTTAAGTATATTTTGAGAATCAAATAACAAAAGTGTAGTTGGAACGCAATTTCAAAAAATGAACCGACAATGTAAAATGTTCATTTAGCACTTATTTTTGACAAATTCAGTAAAAAAACAAGCCATTGTTAAATATAGTACCAGTCGAAAAGAGAGTAATTTTTTTCTGTGGATTTTTGTATTTGCTAATAATATACAATAATATATATATATATATATATATATATATATATATATATATATATATAAACTACCATTATTCCTATTATTTAATCTTATTTTTTTCGAATTTTTAGAAATGTTGTACTATTGCTACAATACGTTATACATATTGGATTTTCCCTCGATATTTCGGATTTTAAATCAAGACAATACACGTATAGTAAACAAAGAAACCTACGATAGAGACTAAACAACGTTTTACTGTAATAGGAATCGGCCTATTACTGTAACAAGTAGGTTACTGTTATATCTTAACGCGCGTTTTCTCATATATTTGAGATTAGTCCAATATTGATGTTGTTTGGTTAATTTTGTACAAATTGATTGCAACATTTAATTTTGTACAATCCTTAGTATTTGAAACAAGTAATCAATGAACGGCCTTGGAATCTTAGTAGATGTTTAATCTACTCTGTAAAAAGGAACATAATTCGAAATAAACGTATAAACATAGCAATATGACAGGGTTCCAATACTGTCAACAAATTACATAAGCAAAATACATTGGACTGCGATGAAGTTTTATATTCTTTTACCTCCCATTCTCTTTGCAATTCTACAGGACTTATTTGTAAACACTCTGATGTATGCCGTATTTATAATTTTATTATTCCAGAATTCTTTGGGCGAGTACATAACTTTGTTTTCGTAGTTAAATACTGTATTTTCATTCTACTGAATCAAAGTCAATATTACAATTATTTATGTAAACACGATTTAGTTGTGAAATAAAAATGTAAAAGATTCCATACACGTTTCCCTGATAAATGAGAAGCACTTCCTTCTATTAGACGAATGTAGTTGTGTAAAAGGAAGAGCACATCGCTGGGAGCGATCCTTATTTCCGTCTCCGGTCGGTTTATTTGCGGAACAGCATTAATCAAGTTTATTTGCTACAGTTTTCAATCCACCCTCGTCCTAGTCTGTCAGATGATCAAAGATACGAGCGACATTTAACGATATGTTTTGGTAACGCTCGCCGTAAACTGGAGACCGTTTCGGCCAGTAAATGTTTTAAAGCCAGCTGTTTTATGGCCCTCAGTTTGTTCTTGTAATCTGGCCAATCATCCGTTATGGAGCTGCTTAGAGTTTGCGATTTTAACAACTCCCGATGGCGGGGTGCGGTCCCGAGAATCGGTAAACGGGTTCAAAGGAAATTATTGGTCGGTATTTACTGGTCTCGCAATTATTTCGTTTCATGTTTTCTTTACAGCGGCTTCCTTAAACACAGATCACATAATTGTTGCTTTTACGGCATGGGGAGATGGATTGTTTAGTGTACTCCAAGATTAATTGATTTCATACTTACTTGAAAGAGAATAATAAAATTGCATTGACTGATACATTATTTTTTTAACAAAAAAGGATTAATTTGATTCTCAAAGTACTGACTATATTCATTTGTAGTGCAATACACTTGAGTTTTCAAGCATATGCTGAAAGTAATTTAGAAGTACATAAAAATTAACAAAGTGTATATTCGATGGTTTCAGCAAATGCTTCAGAATGAGCAAAATAGTAATTAGTCACCGTTCCATGTTGAAACATTATTAACTGGATTTTTTTTTCAAATTTAGCACAGCATAGCACTTTACTAACACTCAAATAACAGTCCAAAATATACAGGATACAGACAGATTTATTAAAAATAAAATATATACAAATTGCTTGTTTGCCATTAAAGAATACAGGAACAACAAATGTCAAATGTGTTGTTTTTCCTGCTCAAAAGCCCTACAAATCTGGCAAAGTGAAACAATTACTTCAAAAGATGAGTTTTTTTAAGATGAATTGTTAAGCCGGCATTCGGGTAAATTAATAGTGCCGTTTTTTGTAAGTGATTACTATATAAAATACATTGAGAAATATCAGAAATGATAGATGTTTACTGTAAAAGGCGACGTAACCTCGCGTAGCGCAATGTGGTTAAATAAGATGCCATATTATTACGTTCCTCATAAATATATATATATATATATATATATATATATATATATATATATAATGCATAATAACTAGTATTTTAAGTGTTTTATAAATATAATATTTATTTGGATATTGTACTGTCTTTATGACTTAAAAATATGTCTTTCTTAGAAGGGTGTTTTATTTATAAGGATTGCATAGTTTAGAATTCTGTAAAAGCTGGTAAATAGTATTTGACGAGGAAAATTTCGTAGTTATTGAGTTAAATATCGCATTCGGGATTCACTGTATGTGTTTTTACTATATTTTATTTTAGATTAGAACTGATGTGTTAAGTAACAATGTGTTGTACAGTGTTGTTGCCAGCGTTGTTCAGTAAAAATGTGAAATCATAAAATAAATTTGGTTGAATTCAATAGGATTACTAAAAGTTATCCAGTTAATTGTTCTTGAACTTTTTAGTTTACTGCATTTGTAGCAAGAATATCAGTGTATTATTGTTATTATAAACGTTGTATGAGTTTGTGTAGGCTCTCCTTACAACAGCTTGTTTATTAGTCATTGTTTATAGAACTAACAGCTCTTGATAACGACACGTCATAAATCCGAGACTTATCTATCACTAGCCTAGACACGTCTGGGACATTTCTTGTCGGCGATAAGTGTCACATACGTTGTAGCTTGATATAAACAACCGTAGTCCCTCCCATCCTCTTGGATCTGTTTACGAGATGGACTGACCTGATCACGAACACTGAATCAACGTAATTTATCGCTGTCGGTTATCACTTCGCAATTAATTTGAGATGTTTGAAAAGCTCTACAACTTATGGTTCCCATAAGAGCAAGTCAAGATTGATGTGTCATACCAATTCTAATTTCCTAAGGATTAAGGCTGGAAGCATAACGAGCTTATTGTGATTATTTCATTCTCATCACGTGCGAAGGTAAACACGTTTATTATGCTTTGAACCTAGCGTGTAAACTATAATATACCTGTTACTTTAGTCAGTTTCGTTACTTTGATCACAAAAAGAAATCGTAATAACCAGCTAGTTACTTTAGTTAGCCCTGTTTTGCTTACTTTTGCCGTACAACAAGCTTCTAAATATTGCCGAAAATATTATTTCGATTTATTTTGGTCTCGCTATGGAAAAATATATTTAGTTAATCCGTAATTTAGTAATTTTGATTAGTATGATTGTGACCAAACGAATGAATTAAAACGGTTTGATTCACAATGTTTCGACCAACAGTCGTCTTAGAGTTTTCAATCAATAAATAAACTTCATGAAACGATTTTGTAGATATATCGAAGGTGCAAATACACTGATCAATGATACAAAGTTAAGCATGTGCACCTCGATTATGTGACTGTCTCGTAGAACCCAATCAAGGCATTGTCTGGCGGGTGCCGGGCGAGTCAACAGTACCTCCGCCGTCCCGTCCCTATTGCAGACCCGTAAACACACGTTTATGTCGCAGTTACTGCTCGTCGTTTGCACTTAGTGTGTGCACTGTACTCGCTCCACTCAGCTTTATGGAGCCGTTTAATTCTAAGTGATAAAAATACTGGTACACTGCTACTAAACAATCGCACTCGTCGCCAGTTTATATCACCGCCTATCTGAAGCGATGCCTTCCTTTGATTGCTATTTACAACCTTCCACTACGACCCCTAACGCAAGGCTTTATGGCCGTCAATATGTTTACGGCCCCCCTTGGTACTGTAGCAAGATGTTGTATTGTAAATTTGAAGAATACGATTTTTTAACATTTAAATTTATATGCGGGATTGTTTTTTTGAACATACCATAAATGACGTATTAGAACAGCGTTGCATATGTTATTAAGTCTTTTTCTAAAATTTATTTTTTTCCAATTATCACACTAAAACATTTATATTGAACACAAGTATGTAAAATAATACTCAATCCAGTCATGATATTATGTAAGATGGCCAAATGCTTTAATCAATTTTAAATTTTAAAACCAAAGTTTTCTTTATTTATTTCTCAGATGTTCATGCCTTATTTATTTGGGTTTCTGTTATGTAAATATAATATACTATATTGTAAAATTATGTGTTGTGACATATAAAATATTTATATATTGTTTGTTTTGGTTATTTATCAAGTTATTATTGTATAATGATACAATGTATTTGGAATTAAAATTTAAGATACGAATTTTCAGTTTCACATTTGTATTTTAAAATAATAGTTCTATGTGTTATATGTTTTTTTTTCTTATATTTTCCTCTCAAATAGCTTCGGCTAGAGGGGATAAAACAAAAAATGCATTGCAAGCAACTGGTTATTCTTGAATATAGTATACAATACATTGTCTGTATTGTAATTCTCATAAATCCTAAAAATATATTTAACTGAATTTTACTGTCAAAGAAGGCGTTTTCTGCTAGAGTTTAAAATGGTGTCGTATTAAAATAAAAAGATGCAACTGAGCATCTAGGGACTCGACAGATCGTAATGAAAGAGTTAATGGACAGACGGACAACTGCCCTTTGACCTTTTAACCCGAAAACTTGTAAACTTCTTCCATGGATTGACCTATATACAAAGTACAAATGTTTAGTACTTATTTCAACCAGTATAATCAATATTTATGGTTTATTGTAAATATTTTCCTGGCTATAATATGTCATTGTAATCCCGGTCGTTTGGGCAGTTACCACAACCCACTTACACCCTCACCTTGCGGCGATGCTATTTGTTGTATTAGCTGATTCTCATCATAAGCCGACGCGACATCGTCTAGCCTCTTTCCAGTTGTTTACATCGGTTTTGTTCTTCAACGTCCGATTGTTCTGCATGATTAGACTGCTATTCTTTCACGTTCCGTGTCGTAGTGTAAACTCTTCGTAATTTAAATCGTGAAGGTAAGTGATTCGAGAAAGAAGTACAGATGAGCATTGATATTTTAAAAACAATCGAATGATTGCTCGCGTGTTGAGTTCAATCGATTATCCCATCAGTGGTTATTCTTCCGTTACAGCTAGCAACACCGTGCCCCAATCCAGGATTGCATTTATATACCTCGTACTTACAGTATTAAATTTATTTTAGTATAAATACTAATGTCACTGGAGAAATGATTGACGCCGTGCAGTTAATTGTTTAGTTAGTCACTTGATAAAAGTGTTGATTCTAAAAAGATTTAAATTTGCATTGACATTAATTAGAACTACACTGCATATCTACATGTTCATATTTTCAGTTCCCACGAGGAGTTGTCCCATGCAGATATGAGTGCAGGAGAGCAGGGTCTGGACTCGTATCTAGGTCATTTCCCATGAACGAGCTTTAGTGCACCCTAAATCTGATTTTAATCCGTGTTTTTAAGGGCTACAATCAGTTTATATATAATTATTATGACTTGTATGCCATGGCGTGTCCAGCATGGCAAAGAGGCCTCCCTGGTTGATGATACCACCTAAATCCGAAACGGTGTGTAGACATGTGAATATACTGTCGTCACACACGCAACATCGACAGTAAGAATTATTGAAATTCAACACTTATTGGGTTACCTGATAACACGATACTGTCGTTGCAGATCCAGTAAACACAAAAAGAGAGTGATAAAGAAAGTGAAATACAAGGAACGAAGAGCAAAACAAATATTTGAAACTAAGGTTTACGATGGTCGTTAGGGAGAAAAATGGAACATAACTTTAATGCCATGTCCCATTAGTGTTGGAATGATTCATAGAGCTCATGGTCAATATAACTTACCAGCCCTCACCAACTATATCACCCTTTCATAAAATATGTCCTTTTATTCGTCGCAGCGCTAAAACTGGTACCGTTCTTGGTTCACGACGGTTTTTATGGCAATACTTATTACCGTCTTACTCAGACCAGCTCTATATTACTTGTTTAATTTACAAAATTACTCAGCTAGATCTTAAATATTGAATAATAATGTAAAGATACAAGATAGTGAGAGTTAAAATATTGGTATTTTGACTAATAACATTTTGTAAATGTTTCTAAAAAACACGTTTATATTTTAAACTTAAATTTAAATTAGTAAACAAATATTATCAATAATTGATAAAGTGATAGAAAAACATAAAAATGAAAGAATTGAATGAATGTAATTTATTGGTATTCCCTTGGGAGACCTGTGGTGAGTCTTACCGAGTTTGTATAACAAAAAGCCGTTGTGCCAATTAGAGGTTAATGTCAATGCTCGTTTGATACTGTTATAACAGAATCACTTCAAAGAGTACACTCTAAACAAAATTATGATCGGCGTCATTGTTTTATACAGTGGCCTATAAACCTATTGATGTAGTTTGAGAAACAAAAAAATCCGTTGTGACAAGTAGATGTTAATGTCAATTCTCGGAGTACACTATTATGGCAGGATCAGTATAATGAGTACATACAACACAGATGTACGCTCAGTATCATCGTTCAATGCAGGAACTTATAAACCCAATTAGTTTTTAAATATATAAATCGTTGTGACAAGTAGATTTTAACGTCAATCCTTGGAGGACACTATTATGGCAGGATCAGTATAATGAGTACATACAACACAGATGTACGCTCAGTATCATCGTTCAATGCAGGAACTTATAAACCCAATTAGTTTTTAAATATATAAATCGTTGTGACAAGTAGATTTTAACGTCAATCCTTGCAGGACACTATTATGGCAGGATCAGTATAATGAGTACATACAACACAGATGTACGCTCAGTATCATCGTTCAATGCAGGAACTTATAAACCCAATTAGTTTTTTAAATATATAAATCGTTGTGACAAGTAGATTTTAACGTCAATCCTTGGAGGACACTATTATGGCAGGATCACTGTAATGAGTACACATAACACAGAAGTACGCTCAGCATCATCGTTCAATGCAGGAACCTATAAACCCAATTAGTTTTTAAATATATAAATCATTGTGACAAGTAGATTTTAACGTCAATCCTTGGAGGACACTATTATGGCAGGATCACTGTAATGAGTACACATAACACAGAAGTACGCTCAGCATCATCGTTCAATGCAGGAACCTATATACCCAATTAGTTTTTAAATATATAAATCGTTGTGACAAGTAGATTTTAACGTCAATCCTTGGAGGACACTATAATGGCAGGATCACTGTAATGAGTACACATAACACAGAAGTACGCTCAGCATCATCGTTCAATGCAGGAACCTATAAACCCAATTAGTTTTTAAATATATAAATCGTTGTGACAAGGTAGATTTTAACGTCAATCCTTGGAGGACACTATTATGGCAGGATCACTGTAATGAGTACATATAACACGGAAGTACGCTCAGCATCATCGTTCAATGCAGGAACCTATAAACCCAATTAGTTTTTTAAATATATACATCGTTGTGACAAGTAGATTTTAACGTCAATCCTTGGAGGACACTATTATGGCAGGATCACTGTAATGAGTACATATAACACGGAAGTACGCTCAGCATCATCGTTCAATGCAGGAACCTATAAACCCAATTAGTTTTTTAAATATATAAATCGTTGTGACAAGTAGATTTTAACGTCAATCCTTGGAGGACACTATTATGGCAGGATCACTGTAATGAGTACATATAACACGGAAGTACGCTCAGCATCATCGTTCAATGCAGGAACCTATAAACCCAATTAGTTTTTAAATATATAAATCGTTGTGACAAGTAGATTTTAACGTCAATCCTTGGAGGACACTATTATGGCAGGATCACTGTAATGAGTATACATAACACAGAAGTACGCTCAGCATCATCGTTCAATGCAGGAACCTATAAACCCAATTAGTTTTTAAATATATAAATCGTTGTGACAAGTAGATTTTAACGTCAATCCTTGGAGGACACTATTATGGCAGGATCACTGTAATGAGTACACATAACACAGAAGTACGCTCAGCATCATCGTTCAATGCAGGAACCTATAAACCCAATTAGTTTTTAAATATATAAATCGTTGTGACAAGTAGATTTTAACGTCAATCCTTGGAGGACACTATTATGGCAGGATCACTGTAATGAGTACACATAACACAGAAGTACGCTCAGCATCATCGTTCAATGCAGGAACCTATAAACCCAATTAGTTTTTAAATATATAAATCGTTGTGACAAGTAGATTTTAACGTCAATCCTTGGAGGACACTATTATGGCAGGATCACTGTAATGAGTACACATAACACAGAAGTACGCTCAGCATCATCGTTCAATGCAGGAACCTATAAACCATTGCGGGCCGACAAGTGTTTTGAACTGCCCACGCCACAACCGCTTGAATAATTCCTCATTATTTCAAACCCTCGGCTGGCAATTTGTTTTCTGAAACGTCTAACTTATTTATGAGCAACAACGTCATAAATTTTATTCATAAAAAGTGTCGTTCTTTTTCGTCTGCTAAGAGTGAGTGACACAGACCCGGGATACTACACAATGTATGGAATCTGTGTAAGCGTTGTTCTGTAGCTACTGTTGAGACATATCTGACACTGTAAGTCTACGGTCTTCAAATGTTGCTGAATCTCTATACTGTAAAAGTACTGCGTTGTATTAGATATTAGTAAATTATTATGTTCTATTTTATATTTATGGACCTATTACGTAAACGTAATGAATATCTCTTGAAGATGCGTAACGAAATGTTTTCTTTGTTGTTTTGGAATATAATGCAAATACATTTTTAACTGTCTAATTTACTATTGTAATAATTGTGCAAACGAATCTCTATCTGTCTATGTATCGTCATGATTAAATCCGGATGCAAGTGTAACAAAATAACAACTTCCAGTATCTTTGGTCATTGAGACTAATAGAGACGAACCGAAAATCTCTTCTACATAACTACTCTGGACGCGTCGTTGTTAAATATATTTTAACTAAGATTTAAATAAAAAATCAAATGCATTTACTAACGCAATCTTATTACTCTTGTCAAATAACTTGTCAAAACTAAAACGTCATAGTCATCATCGACATGAACCAACATTGATATGGACAAATGTTAACAGAGTATTTACAGTGGAGGACCTATGGCGGCAAGAAGTCTGTGAATCTGTCTTTATAAATGTCCTAAAAATCTCTCAATTTTATCCAAAATGATCATTGACGTTCTGTGGAATAAATGGCAAGCCAATAGTTCAGTGTTCGTGAATAGTTTATATAATAGTTCACTATCATTTTAACCATGAAAATCGAACTTGACCATAAACGTTTTTAAACGAATATCTTATTAAACATATTTAACATTCGGGCAAAAAATTGTAAGGTAGTTATTTTATTAAAGGTTTGAACCAAGGGTATTAGGCTACAGACATCTCTTTGAGTTTAGGAAATGCTGTCCCAAGGTAAAACTCATATACTATGCAAATTATTATTACAATGACTTATTTTTTCATAGTGTTTGACTTCATTACTGATGTTTTATAAAATACATTTTAACCAAGAACACTTATCGTGCTTCTGTATGCTCAAACAGTTTACGCTTGAAGAAAGGTGTATGTATTTATTATATGCAGGAGTTTAATAAAAAATGACATTTTATGGGACAGATGCATTCGAGTTATTAAAGTTTTTCGAAGCAAAAGGATTAAATTTCATTTCCTATACGCTTATAAGTCTGAACAAACCCCTCCTTCCTGGATTTTACCGAAAGTGACATTCTTTAGAACAAACGTTAATAAAGGACATTTAATCAATGCATTTCGATGTAAGGAGGATATACATACATATATATATATATAGCATTATACAATCTGCATCAAATTATGTTTTAATATCTTAATGGCAATTGGCAATTGGTATGAAGCAGAATTGAAGTTTTCGGAGACTACATGCTACTTTCGAGAACAAAGTTTTCCATCGGCGGGAAGTTGGTCGAAGATTTCTAGACAGGAAGCTTCTAGAGGCTGAAAATCCAAAAGCAGGGCGAGTGCTTTTGGAATTTTGTTACGCAATACTGTATATTAAATTATTAGCAAAATCTTTGTAGGTCTTGAATATAAGTCTTTAGATACTAATAAAACTATATGTCAATTCTGTAACTAAAATTAAATTTCTTAAATTTTTGACAACGGTATTATTCAATAGCTATCGCTTTGTCTATGTTCTATTGGTTTAGCAATTATTTTAGTTTTCATTAGTTTGAAAATGTATTAAATTCGGACCTTGCATGCATAATTTAGGGATGTAGATTCAGTACGCCTAAAGAAGATTCGGATTCGTACGTCCTTGTGATCTGAATGTGGTAAACAGTTACTACCTTATTAGCGGCATATTTAATTAAAATTAAATTTATATCAAACATTTTAAACTCACGTCACAGTTTATATCCGGAACATCCCCTGTAGCATATAATATGGAAGGTCCGCATGTATATTAATTGCCTTTTGATGTATCGTAAGTTTACATTATTACCTTTGTCCAATTCAAAATGTTTACAAAGAAAAATGTTAAGTTTATTTTTAATTCTGACTTAAAGCACCATACGTTAAAACTGCTTTATCCCTCATGCCTTATCAGCACACTAAAACATATCTAACTATTTGCTTAATCCCTATAACTATCTCATTAGGTATATTCAAGTTTATTGTTTTAGATCAGATTCACTATTTAAACGTGTTCAATCTCATAAGAATTATTACATCAAATTTAATGTTTTGTGCAGGTGAGATAAATTGTAAAAGTATAATCGGAGTAAAATAATACTGACGTGGTTGTTTTTAATTCAATTCGCGCTCAAGAAGATTCAGCGATGAGAAGTAATAAAAGAGGGTTACTAGATGTTTATTTTAACTGTTTAAAAGACGTTATTTGTTCAGAAGTGTTTGAATACTTGTTCTAATCGACTGTATTATGGTATTAAAACTTTTTTAATTCACATTGTTAATATTGTTAGCAGACGCAATAACTCGCACTTTAACGTCTCTGCAGCATAATACTCCGCATATAAAGACTTCCTTACAAAATAAGAAAAATTTCCATCATAAAAAGTCAATAAACCGAGTTGTTTCGTGCCATCAGCCGCCTTTTACGGCAAACAAGACAGTTTCGTGGCCTCCTTAATAAAAGGCACCGCTATCACCCTTCAGCTTCCGCGTAAACATCGACTTGCCTGCAGTGCACGAGCGATGTTATACTCGTAACTTATTACAGTTAAGGAGAGGGGAGATGCATTTTATTTTAAGGGCTCTTCATAATTTCTACGACACAAAGTCATAACAGTCTTATACATCGGATGTTCTAAACGTTTTTCTCCAACTTTATTTTAGAATATTTCAGTGTTTATATGGTCTGGAATTTGAATTTTCAGTAAGATAATTAATATAGAACCCAAACGTTCGTTTCTATTTATATATATTATGCTGGTGGGGGGGGAGTGAGGCAACTTAAATTTTTTGAAATATAAACCTTCAACTCGTGCAACTCATTTTAATGGCATTGATATCCGAATAGGATCACTACAGCTAGATAGAGAGATCTGTGGATTGTATTAAAATTGGCATATTATTAATTTTTACTTCAAATATAAATTTGATGCAAGATATACGCCAATCTTACGTTTAGTGTGGGAGCCTTCTCATGTATTGCCCGCTCTCGTACCCGTTACATCCCGTTGAACACTTCCCTTCTTCATATTTGTAGCCTATAGCAAGCCTGAGCGCTGATCCTTCTTATCTATTGGATGGCTTACTTATTACATGTTAGTTCTCACTAATATTAACCTCTACTATAGATAATGTGTGTATATGCGGAGAAAATTGTGACCGACAAAATGTACATTACTGGGTAATACTTAGCAGTATTAGTAGAATTTACTGAATACTACATTTTTCTCCCCCTTCATATCCACCTACGGCAGTAAACTTAAAAAGAAACGTTTTGACAGGTACTGGAATACACTTATGGCGATGAACGTTTTAATTTAATAGAGACAAGAGTAGCTTTACTGTAAGAGATATATCAATGCTATATTCCTTTGTGATTAGTTTTTTATCTACATCCTATCAATTAATAATACGGCTCTAACCTGTGCACATGCTGCTTGCCCATGTAGGCTAATTTCCAATACTTTTAGTTATTTATTGTACAAATATTAATTATCAATTCATATATAAATATATATTAATACTAATTGTAATTGTAACGGAAATATACTATCTTTCATTTAATTCCATTTCAATACATGCTCGTACTTTCAGTAGTAACAGAATAGTCGAATGTCTGCAAGCAAACAGCAACTTTTGTGTGTGAAATCCTTGTTAGTTTCCTGTCAATTTTGTGTACTTTTTGTGTAATCTACCAATCCTTTCCTGCCTCAGGCATCCAGACCTCTCTAGCAATCATGTCCCCTCGGTTTCGTTCTTCATCATTCAGTAATTTAATGTTCGATTTGGCATTTAATTTAATTGGAATGTGTGTTGTAAACATTCACAGGGATCTACTGTGTTGCAAACAAGAAAGTAGTCTTTAGTTTATCTACTTCCTAGGCTTTCTTTATATCCATCCTTTGCCTTGACTCCGAACAGACATTCGATCCTGACGACAATGGGATCTTGTGCTCTCAAACAGCATGGGTACTGCGCACTGTTTTTTTTTTTAACAATGGACGAAAATAAATATACAGGCTTTGTATTTATTTTTTCCAATAAATATTAATGTTTGCATTAAACTAATTGTTGATTCATGAATCAGTAATAAAAATTAAATTCTAGTTGAAATTTAAAGATATATATGCTTATACATGGACAAAGCATGATATTTACTCTGTAATAAATCTGCGAAATTTCATAACTTAACTGGCTTTGTTCTAAATGTGACACAGAAACTACGTAATATTTGAAACCATCTGTATACGTATAATTAGTACAATCCAATTAGTCAAGGTCTACTTCCATAATCCACCAATAACTAACTATACTTTTAGCACTGGTAAAAAAAATAATTTATTGATGGATCATTTATTACTTTTGACATGATTTAATTTCACAATATCCAGATTTACAGTTATTCCTAAGATATCCGACTAAAAGTTATTATTCCTGATAAGATATTATTTGTTGTTCAGCAGGAAAATCCGAACTTTGTTTACATGTAGGGCTAATATTTAGAGATTATCTGCGAAATAAACAAACTATTTTGTGTTCTTTACAATATGCAAAGTATTGATTGTGAATGATCACTAATTTATATTGACCAAAAGGTTTTTTTGTATACTTCCCTTGTCGGTATCGCTTATTTTTTTTACATTTTAACAGTACGTAAACTTCATTTAGTTTAGATAATGGAGATTAGACTAGGTATATCTAATATAATATATTCGTACTAAATTAATTTGATAAATTTATTTAAAAAATTTGATTTGATAAATAGACATATTTTTGAAAAATGCTTTTTTATAATAGTAATAAATTATTTATTGTGCTAAACAATTATTTAATTAACTGATTTAAAGTAAAAGCATTTCAATTAAATATCAGTTACTTACTCATTGGTATACTCGTATACATTTAATTCAACCACGCTTCCACTTTATATAAAATATATATTTATTATATAAAAAATATTATAGTATATTCATTGCATATCAGACACAGAGGTAATGTTGATCAATCTGTTCTGGCAGTCAATACTGCGTCCCATCCCTGCGAACCATAAACTCACCAACTGAATAGAATGACACCTCTCGGATCTTAACTAATTTTTGAGTATTATGTGATCCTTGAGGATTTTGGAGACTCTCTTCACGGAGTATGTATGATTAGTATCCTGTCTCCTCCAACTTGGTGCGGCAAGAATTCGGCTGTTGCTGTTCTGTGTTGGACGCGGAAGTTGTCTATGCTCCTAGTCACGTAGAGATGAATGTCCCTGCCCTGAACCAAGTCGCATTTAAATTGGTAGTACTGGGCGACCTCTAGAATAAAGAAGCAGGGTAATGGTAGTGACGCGAGCTCCTTAAAGGAATTTTGCACGTCTCTCTGAGTTTCGGAATACCCCAACAGCTTCCTTTCTGTTGGTAATATATTCTATGTTTTATTTGATTTAGAACAGCTGCCCCATAACCTAACATACCAGGACAAAGTAAGTAGTTTTTAATATACCCAAAGACTAGAATTGTGCCAGGTTTCGTGAGGCAAAAAGCCAGAAGATAATTTCGAACAGACGCTGTTAATGTGATCAGACAAGGTCTATTCTCGATCAGTTGAATTCTCAGAAATCTTTGTAAAACTAGTTTCATCATTCATCATTACCGCAGGCTCGTTTTCGTAATCCTGTTGGTAAAGGCAAAAGTGATTAAGTTTCATTTTGAACTGTTTGGCCTCAGGTTAACTTTTGAAAAGAAATTGATATACGGTTTAAAACCAGCTAATGTCTGAATCTCTAGGTTGTGCTTAATTTTATTCCCTAAAATTAAGTTGAGTTAATTAAAATTGAGTGCTAACACAAAAAAAAAACCAAAACCAAACCAAACAAAACCAAATGTGCAATGGCACCATCTTTTCTTTGTGAATTGATATGCTCCAATTTTAGATGTAAATAAAAAAACCATCACTGGTCCTAAGATCTCTGAAGGATACAATAGGCCATGTACAACTTCAGATGGAAATTACGTTGTTTTAGGTTTGATTAATAAGTTTGAGTGTTAGAAAACTGCAGAGATGCCATATATTGTTCTTTGTAGAAATATTTGAACTCTAAAAGCTTCCCCCATCCTTGCGAAGATAAGTCGAAAGAGACGAATAGGTAACATGACTGTTTCCGTTCGTTAAACTAGATTACGTCTCTAACTTTGCTACAATTTGTGTCAATAATTAATTGAGGTCAAGAGATTTTGGGAGGTAAGAGATCGGACCGCCTCGTTCCATCTGTTTGACTGGGTTCATGGTTTCACAAATATTTCAGTATATTTCAGTACTCAACACACCATGTGTTCACAATTCACTCACTATCTTTGCGATTTATCTCTCTTATCCAGTGTGGATTATCTACAACCCGGTATCTCATGTGCCGCACCATTAGTTCCAAAGGTTGCTTCATCGGACTAGAAAACTTAATTAAGAAAACAATCGTCATGTTAACGCAGCTTGCGTTAATACGAATAGTTGGGCATTGAGGTTCACTGCTCCTATCGTAGTGAAGATTTTTAAAATCGTTTAACATAGGTATGTTGGGAAGTGTTATCAGAAAGAGATTTATAAAAAGTCAAAACGAATTATGCACCTGATGAATCAATAACACAGCTACACTTTGATCACGCTGTATTATGTCAACTAGGTGTCTCTGACGTCGAAAACATGCAAAGAGATTGTTTGAAACTTCGTCGCCGACTTTTTTGGTTCTCTTCAAAAAGATGTGGACTCCAGATTCGCAGGTGTCAAGTTAGTCATTGGCAGATTTCAGACGCTGTACTAAGAGTAAGGTTATCTAGATCTAAACTCAACATTCCCATTATCCGTATATTCGTTAGGAATCATGGCATCTGAGCCCATGGATAGTTTTCTGACCATATCATATCAAACATCTATTCCTTTTCTGTGTACGTTATTTACACTGTTTGTTCAGCACAAAAATTTCTGTTCAGTTTCATAAAATTTAGATATGTTTCTGGATGAAATAACAAAGTTATTGATTTTTAAGATGAAAAAAATGTGTTTTTACTTCGTTGTTTGAATTTGACACGGGTTTTCTATAACACTACTTAACTTACAGTTCTAGGACCTATTTTATTCAATTTATCAGGTCAAGAACCTTAAGAAACGATTGAATTCGCCCTTTAACCTACCTTATCGGAATTTACCATAGATTCTGCATATCTTCAAGACTCACCCTGTATATATTTTGGATTATCATACATTACTAACTGCATTTAGGTTTTCAATGCTAGAACTACATTTACTAAACTCGATAACTATATTTAGTGGTAGCTACTTGTTTGCCTTGCGCCGCACCATTGTCTACATTTGTGAGCATTTGCTGAGTGTTTTGTGAGCGTTCAGTTTGTGGAGGCGATTTATAGACATTCTCGTTGCGTTGATAAGATCTCCTACGCCAACACTTGCCTCAGTCAGCAATGAATGTAACTAAAGTTGTGCAGGAATAAAGAGGTAGATGAGATTCAAGATCGTTGACTCCTGACATTGACAGAAGAGAGGAGGCCAGTGAGTTGCAAGTGAGGAGGAGTCGGGCCACGCCACGCCGCACAGCGTGTATGATTAACCTCAGCCTGAGCCGCTTCGCTCGTTGGAGGGGGCAGCATTCTCACAAACAGGTTCCTGCCCATTATCAATACGAGAGCGCACTCCAGCCTTGCTTTAATTATAACAGAGTGTTAAAGGCGCATATCTTAATACCGGCCGTTGTCCTTGTCGCTGGCGATTAGGCGACATCGCCACACACGATTTATACGGCGGTGACAGTAGTAGGTCAGTTGCCCGCGCCAAGCCAAGCCACCACGCCAGTCGTCGGCCGACGCCCGTGGCCTGCGGCACTACCACCTCGCAGCCTGTGAACGTATTGCGTGTCACGTGTCTTACCACTGGCGATTAGGTGACATAGCTACACACGGACTATGCAGTGGTTACATTAGTAAAACATCGTTTGCGCCAAGCTCCTACATCAGTCGTCAGTCGCTAACCTACGGCAATACAGCTCACGATCTGTGTACGTCAGGCATGCCACTTGTGTTGTGGTGACAAAGCCTAACATCTATATATACAGGTAGTACATTTTTAATACTCAATTTGTTTACTGGGTCGTGTTGACTCCAACATCGAGCCAGGAGTACAAGTTGAGGTGTGGACGCCGGTGATTAAGTGAAGCGGAAACTCTGTGTGCTGTGGCAACCAAAGGTTAATGCGCTGATATAGAATTAAGCCGGAGCGGCACGCCGACATAATGAACGACATCGGTGAAAAGTGAAACTCAATTTGTTGGCTCAGGGGGGCAGATAAAGGGATAATGTCAGGTGCGAAGCGAAGAAAGGTCGGTCTTGTGTCGGCAAACAATTAATGTGTGGTGAGTGTCGGCTTTCACCCCGAGTGTCTTGTGCGGTGAAAGTGTTACACTGCACACGTATTTCTCGCGCCTCCGGCCACATTTACATCTGGAGGCCGGTTACACACACAATAGCGGGCTGACGTTAATCGCGCTCTAAATGATCCCGGTACACTCGATAACGTGAGTTCGCCTGCCCGGCCACGGTCCACGCACACAGCACCGCGCCGCACCGTTGCGAAATTCTACAGAAGGAATTCAATAAGCCGGTCGCTATTGGGTAACTCGGCCGGGCGCATTCGTTACCAAATATCAGCTCTGGGGTTCAGAGGTCGCCTACTCGCAGTATAAACTGATTTGGGCGTTTAAATGAGTTCCAGGTGTTAACGATAACGTATGGAAATAATGAGGATCACCCAACATTTTTATAAGTTTTACAATCTTTGAGATAATGAGAGAATAAAATTATAATAACTAAATTAAATGTCTTAAACTTTTTATTTATTACTTATAAGTCGAATGAATTTTTAGAATTGTGCGCTTTGCTATTCAAACAATGTTGATTGCACATGTCACGTTGTTCTTTTAATTATTATATAGGCTACACTAAGAAAGCATTAATGTTTGAGATACTAAATTCAGTAAAATATTTCAAGTGTCAAGAACGACCGTAAAAGTTGTTTGCGTACCAGCTTTTGTAAGTTATACCTGAGTTAATTCTCTGTAGATCTCGTTATAGTGAACCATGGTAGATGTTTAACATCGGTTTAGTCTTGTGTGGATTGCGTATACACGTTATACCAAAACAGGTAGTCGGTGTTGGCACTACGTCTTTCGTCAAAAACGACTGCTAGTTAGAGATTACCAGCGAACAAATCTGGCGTGACTCTCTGTAGATCTCGTTATAGTGAACGATGGTAGATGTTTAACATCGGTTTAGTCTTGTGTGGATTGCGTATACGCGTTATACCAAAACAGGTAGTCGGTGTTGGCACTACGTCTTCCGTCAAAACGACTGCTAGTTAGAGATTACCAGCGAACAAATCTGGCGTGACTCTCTGTAGATCTCGTTATAGTGAACGATGGTAGATGTTTAACATCGGTTTAGTCTTGTGTGGATTGCGTATACACGTTATACCAAAACAGGTAGTCGGTGTTGGCACTACGTCTTTCGTCAAAACGACTGCTAGTTAGAGATTACCAGCGAACAAATCTGGCGTGACTCTCTGTAGATCTCGTTATAGTGAACGATGGTAGATGTTTAACATCGGTTTAGTCTTGTGTGGATTGCGTATACGCGTTATACCAAAACAGGTAGTCGGTGTTGGCACTACGTCTTCCGTCAAAACGACTGCTAGTTAGAGATTACCAGCGAACAAATCTGGCGTGACTCTCTGTAGATCTCGTTATAGTGAACGATGGTAGATGTTTAACATCGGTTTAGTCTTGTGTGGATTGCGTATACGCGTTTATACCAAAACAGGTAGTCGGTGTTGGCACTACGTCTTCCGTCAAAACGACTGCTAGTTAGAGATTACCAGCGAACAAATCTGGCGTGACTCTCTGTAGATCTCGTTATAGTGAACGATGGTAGATGTTTAACATCGGTTTAGTCTTGTGTGGATTGCGTATACGCGTTATACCAAAACAGGTAGTCGGTGTTGGCACTACGTCTTCCGTCAAAACGACTGCTAGTTAGAGATTACCAGCGAACAAATCTGGCGTGACTCTCTGTAGATCTCGTTATAGTGAACGATGGTAGATGTTTAACATCGGTTTAGTCTTGTGTGGATTGCGTATACGCGTTATACCAAAACAGGTAGTCGGTGTTGGCACTACGTCTTCCGTCAAAACGACTGCTAGTTAGAGATTACCAGCGAACAAATCTGGCGTGACTCTCTCCACCGTTTCCCGTTCCCGCCTGTTGTGTGGCAATAGCACCAGATGAGAGATGAAAGTTCAGCAAATTGCAATGTCCCAAACGTGCACGCCGCGGTGAAGACTATTACCACATCTTGAATACAACGAAACGCCGAGTCTCGCCTCTCTCTCTAGATATCCATCCCTTCCTCTCACCGACAAGGTTCTGCCACATCTGCGAATGCGCCAGCATCAATGACTTTTGTGCCACTTAGTGCGAAGTTTTATTCTTAGAAGTTGATAATTAGCTTTTGTTCATTATGCTGCACTGAAAGCGACTTCACCCCGCTTATAATTGTCATTAATCACAGTACGGAGCGTGCTGACTTTCCTTTCCATCTAGCAACAAATTTGTAACAGCTGAACAGATGTAACTGTGCAATCTCAGCGGTAATTGTTTGATAACGTGGTATTTTTATTATTACTATTGGTTACTGTCTAATGTACTTTTTGAAAGGGGTATCCAAAACTTCTTGTAAATAAACAAATCAGAGCATCTAAAAACAATTTCAATGCTATTAATCCTAATGACCCTAAATTTATTACTCATCAATATTTTTTCCTGCCCCTCAGAAAATCAACAAAATTCTGAAGGTTTCTTTTCTCATTTTGTCATCTTCTCCTGAAACTAGAAATTTATTTTCTATGTCCCCTAAAATAATATTTAAAAGACCCTCCAAATTTACAAAACATTCTCTGTAGACAGAAATATTAAACTATGAAGACAATCCAAAAAGTAATAACATCAAATGTAACATGTGCAATCCTTGTAATTAACCAAGATTGTAAGGTGTTAACCTGAAAATTTAAACATCAACACTGTTTTTTATAAACTACTCAGAAGAGTATATATATATATATATATATATATATATATATATATATATATATATATATATATATATATATTGATAGTCTTAAATCAATAAAAAAAATATTATACTATCTTACAAAGTTTCAACATGGTGGGCAGTTGATGTTTAAAAAAAATTAAAATTCCTAAATCTAACTACATACTAATTGAATTTGTGTATGAAATTGTCTTGACACCTAAATTATAAAAATTGGGCAGTGTATGATGTAGATATAAGCTTTTAACTATTAAAATAATGTTCAATTTTTCTGTTTATCTATATTATTTCTCATTTTTCAGCGTCTAAATTTGCAAATAAATTTATTTAATTTTGTATTGCTCCCATATTTTTATAATGTTATTTATTTTAATTTATTAAACTTTAAAAATGTCAGCCGTCATCCATTTTGAGACTCAATAAGATAATTTATTATTAATGTTTTATTTGAAATTGCAAAAACAATAACTATGTCAGATTAGTGTTTTTATCTTTACTGGTTAGAAAAAATTAAAATCTAAATAACAAATCCAGACAAGTACAGTTTAGTAAGCATTTCCGGCTTATGTTGATGTTACATTTTTTTGTTTACCTTGATACAGAAACAAATTCCCAAATAATACCAGACAGTTCGTAAACACTATGTATGAAATTACTATTTTCCATTACCAATCATATATTTGCATTGTACTCTTGTGCGTACTGCTAAACATTATTGTGTGTAGGACAACTTATTCAAATTGTCAGTTGGATAGGATTGCTGTACTTATAACTAATTGTGCATGTCATTCAGCTGTGATTTAATGTATCGTTTTCTGATGGTTCTTAGTAGATATGTGGGTATTATCTATCGATCGCTCTATATCTACCGGTGTGCCGCGTGGTACTAACGTGGTAGTAGTATCGAGGACAAGGAGAGCAGAACGCGCGGCGCTGCACCATTCATCATCTGCTGGGCGCCGCCTTACCTTCGGTATACTAGCTCCAGCTCCGGTGATGTAACACAACTGGGAGAAGGTGAAAGTCATTTCCTAGCCACCGCCACCGCCGTCAACCTTTTGTTGACCGCATCCGTCGATAGATCTGTCTCTCTTTCGCTGGTATGTTGAAGCTGAAAAGCGAAAATGTGAGCTCAGTTTTTACCACAAATGACACAGTGTATTGGTTGAATGGAATGAGTTTGTTATCCGCACTATAGTCTACAGTACATTCAGCTTGTTTTGACAAGGATGTGTATCAACACCATATTCTAGGCCACTGTTCTTTACAGCGGGTTTGTTTGGACATGGCATGTGTATGTTATCCGCACTATAGTCTACAGTACATTCAGCTTGTTTTGACAAGGATGTGTATCAACACCATATTCTAGGCCACTGCTCTTTACAGCGGGTTTGTTTGGACATGGCATGTGTATGTTATCCGCACTATAGTCTACAGTACATTCAGCTTGTTTTGACAAGGATGTGTATCAACACCATATTCTAGGCCACTGCTCTTTACAGCGGGTTTGTTTGGACATGGCATGTGTATGTTATCCGCACTATAGTCTACAGTACATTCAGCTTGTTTTGACAAGGATGTGTATCAACACCATATTCTAGGCCACTGCTCTTTACAGCGGGTTTGTTTGGACATGGCATGTGTATGTTGTCCGCACTATAGTCTACAGTACATTCAGCTTGTTTTGACAAGGATGTGTATCAACACCATATTCTAGGCCACTGTTCTTTACAGCGGGTTTGTTTGGACATGGCATGTGTATGTTGTCCGCTTTCTTGACTGCAGTTCTTATTTTGGTCGGGTACATCAACTCGCCCAGAAAACCAAACCTGAGCCCTCGCAATAAAAGTGGAATATGAAGAATAAAGTTTTCATATTCCTGTAAAACGTTAAAGCAGGGTTTTCTCACTAATTGTAAAGCTCATTTGAGTACGTGGAATTTATGAAAAATAACTAGCAATATTTGTATTATTATAACAAAGTCAATGTAATGGGTATTGATACAGAAGACATTTGTTAACTTATCAAGAAGACAGTATGTTATTGTGCATTGTCATGCTTCTGTTTGCCGGTTTCTAGATGCAAAGCAGCAACCCTCTTGTATGTGTACCACAGCCACTGTTGTTTATTGATAGCAATAACCGTTGCAACCACTAACCAAGAGGACTGATTTCACATTGCACGTAGGACATAATACTTAATTCGTATGCGCTAAGGAATACAGTCTACTTTCGATATTTCGTATTTTTGTGAATGCTATAATAATGAGTCGTACGTATGGTTATTTTTTAACAGCAGGGGTCAATTTTTGTTCTGGATTTTGCTGTAATATCCATTGTGGATAAAGTTGGATAGAAAAAATGGGGAATCATTAGTGATGGAGGGAAAGGATTCGTCGGTAGATTGCGCTGCTGTTGTGATTTATCGCTTGAGGCTCCCCGAAAGTAGGATAAGAGTCGATCAGCCAGACTAGTAGTTGGGGTGACCGCACGTTTATCTGAAACCTGTGGCCTTGTCGTGATGGGGTAGATGACCTTGCGGTTTTGTCGCCAGTCGTACAGGGCCGGAGGGCAGGGCTAGTCCATATCTGACAAAGCCGCACGAGGTACGAGGCTAAACACTACACAACACATACGGTACTCTGGACCTCAACTCGTATTACCTGCCAATTCATTCAGCCAGCAATTCAAACGTGGTATCTGGAAATAATTCATCTGTCACACCGGTATGAGATTTACGCAACTGGTTTCCTGACCTGAGGGTTACGCCGTTTACAAGTAGTTTATGATTTAAGTTAAATTTAAACGTTACCGTTGTTGTGTTATTATGACCGCTGTTCTAAAATGTGAGTCAGTCGATCTCTTACTATCTAGGCGTTGTGCAGTAAGTATTCTCTAGTTTCCGAGGAGTGTACAGCTGAGATATGGAGATAATGTTTCGTCTATCGGAGGTCTCCATCTGCAGCTGAGGATGTAAGCTGAGGCGAGCGTGGGACGGCACAATGTCAGATACACACTGGCCTGCTCCGTCCGTCCAACACATCAGAGTACACGGTACTCGCCCGGTCTGTGTACTCAAACGTCAGTGTTATACCTATTGTAGCACTGAGTGAAATGGTGCGGTGTTAAATTGAAAAAAAAATCAATAGCACTCCCTATCCCGAGACATGCGATGGAATTGGACCCGCGCATATAGACTAGCTCGCATTTTGATCTTTATGTACAACATTTTAAAGCTGCTGAATGTTTCAAGTCAAATCACAGTTGAATCGTACAATCTTTTACAAGTGTACTTGGAATTTCGACGACTTTTGTTTTACCAAGTACACCTAAGAGTTATTAATGAGACTTGTCAATGTTCACATTAAAACTGATATAATTAAATTATTCTTGTTATTGTTTGTATTCAAATTATTATTCTTAAAACAAGAGGAAATTTTAATATTTTTGATACAAGAAAATGTATGCTAAATATCATACGACAGCCACCTAGTGCCTTTGAATTCTTTTACAAAACTTTTGTATTGTTAATTTTACAGGAATAATAAAAACATCCCTTTATTCTCTAAGCGCTGAGCTTTGAACACCCACCATCGGCTGAAAAAAGCTTTGAGGATCATTTAATTAAAAGACTCCATGGCCGCATTTTCTTTACAAAAAAATCTCTTGGCGTATAGTGCTCCTTTCATATTTTTCATTGTTACGTAAATTTCAAACTAACAAAACATTTTAACAGCCGTTGATCACAAATTCGCCAAATTAAATTAGATACATGTAAATAACTAGTAGTGTTATAAAATAACCAATGTTTAGAGTTATTATCTTATTAGATTTTCAACCAGCCGGTAATAATTAAAAAGGGATATAGATGTTTTAGGCATTCTCTTGGGTTACTTTGGGTTAAATATAGAAAGTCCAGGTTAACTAAAATGGCAATAAGCAGATTTACTGAACAGACTGTCGCATCAACGTAACAGCCGCCATCTGTACAATCAACCGTGATACATTAAAAATTGATCGAAAATATAAGTATGTAAGTATTAAAATACGCTTGCACAAGCTGGGAGCACCAAACATGTCCTAGTTGAGAGGTATCAGTTGTTTGATACTAATGGTTTGTGCAAGCGTATCTTTAAAGTGGCCGTGCTCGCTTATGCGTTGACGGATTTCGTTAGAAAAATTACCATTGGAATTGGTATGACAATTAATAAATAGTAAATATCCCATGCATCTTTATAACTATACCGTTTTTTGTTATTTGAATTACAAAATTTTAAACAAACGCCATTTTTAAACGGGTAAAGGGTTTTGTTAATATTTTATTTTCAAAACGGTCTACAAAAGTTAATACAATTCTCAAGTTTCATAACTTTATCTTAACTGGTTTAAAGGATATAATTATTGTATCAAAAACACGTAGAGATAGATAGACGAATAACTAAATGTTTTAGGACATACCTTCATATGAACGTTTTTGCTCGTTTTTATGTTTAGAACAAAATCCCAAAGTATTAGAACGCTTTTACACTGTATATAAATTAAGGGGGTAGAAATAATCTTATCGTTATCATTACAACTTTTGTGTTACGTAGGTTCTCTCCATCAGTAAGGCTTTACAAACTTTGAACAGTTACAGTAGTAATTTACGTCATTCACAGTTGCTCCTACTTAAACATGTATTTATCTGCACATA
This sequence comes from Homalodisca vitripennis, assembly GCF_021130785.1. Classification (NCBI taxonomy): domain Eukaryota; kingdom Metazoa; phylum Arthropoda; class Insecta; order Hemiptera; family Cicadellidae; genus Homalodisca; species Homalodisca vitripennis. The sequence continues at coordinate 100,948,108 of NC_060210.1, forward strand.
ACTATTTGTTTGCTTTGATACAATGTTTTGATTGAATATTTATCACAATTTATGCTATTTAATTGTGTAACTCTACTATTCCTAAACCTTAATACACACGCTACTGCCATTATTTCATAATATTGTTCCTTATCTATTACGTTATAGAGAGTTATGATAATGAGGGATTTTGTAACGAGCACAACATTAACGCCTTCCGCTACTTAATATTTTAATTTTGACCGTAAAGCTCTTATTAAAACACCTCCAGCAGCAGGTGAATAAGTTTACAGTTTAACAACTTCAAAAAGAGATAAATCTTGCCTAATTGCCGAGCGGTATTAAACTGCAGGCTGTGCATCACTAAATTCTGTAATAAAATTAAACAGGCGCTAGACGCGTTTTATTCGGGCCTAATAAAGAATGATTGTTTGGAAACAGATGGGTTTAGTGGTCGCGCCGCCGCCGCTCTCGACCTGCGCAGCTGCTCCAATTATACCTGGCGCTGAAACTAAGGGTTAACTAGATCAATTTGACGATAGCAGCACCCCCAGCACCGGCCCCACTCTAGCCTAGCTACCGGCCTTATTTATTGTAACGGCCGGGATTTTATTAGTTCATTCTCAAAGTGTTTTGTTTGATTAGTGTTGTGATGTAGAGTGTAATTGACTCCCGGGTTTATGAGTCTGTTAGGCTAACGATCCTGTCCCCGCACCATTCCTCTCCCACTGCAGCTATTAAAATTGGTTTTGCATTCACGCAATCAGAAGTGTCCCGCCCCGACCGGCTGGTCCGGCTCACTCGCGCGCTCGTTTCTCTGTCCCGATTTATTATTGGAGGTAATTTGGGACTGAGCAAAGGTCCTGCGTGATTACAGGCTCCACGAAATAGTGATTAATTTTGCGTTAATTTTGTCCCGTCTTTATAGCTCGCGCGGATGCTTTACTCGACGTCAACGGTGCTTCCTTGTCTATCACCGATCATTGACCTCTATATGAATAAAATCCTTATAGCAATTTTCGATTTATAATAATAATAATAATATCGTTTATTGTGAAAAGAAAATACAAACATTGCATCACAATCGTCCTAAATCTAACCTAACCATTCTCGCTGACAATGACCCACTCATACATACATGATCTCATTCTAACTTGTTCTTACAGTTTACAGGCCGGACCTATATACGATTTTGCGATTTTTTGTGCTCTTAATTGTCCCAGCGGATTCATCATAAACTCGTCAACAGAGTAAAATGCCTTTGACGCCAAAATGGTTTTCAACTGAGCTTTCAATTTTTTTCATGTTGTTGTTTAATTTAAAATGAACTATCTTTATGAGTTACAAAAACCGAAATCATTTCGATAACTCGTATCTGCCCTCTTCTTCAGGGGGTTATATTCTAAACTTTATATATAAAACATTTCATAAGCACCAAAGTTAAAGTTTTATTCCAAAGTATGTGCAGGAAATACAAAAGACTGAAATAAAAAGAAAGAAGACATTCGCACCTGAACTTAATCATGGCAAAATGCCCATAACCCTTTAATGTTTTAAAACCATTATTCGTCAACAATAGTCTTGAAAAAAACTTAGTTATTGCTCACTAATGCTCTATTTGGAATTTTGGCTGAAGGAACGAAGGGTGTATAGGTCCTTATAATATGGGAACTAGTAAATTCACAATTCATTAATAGTTGAAAACTAGTCTCATTGTATACGTTAAATCTCATTTTCAAATAATAATCATGTAGGGTTGCAATGTATAAAATTCACTGGGTTATGGCAACAAAAATAACTAGCATCATGGTTATATAGACGTGTTAATATATTTTGTTCTCATTCGCTCTTCTCAAAGTGTACTCTTTTAGGGATCTTTAACAAAAACAAAACTATTGATTACGTGTCTGTCCGTCTTTTCCAAGCCAGTAGATAACAGCTAACGTTCGGTACATTGTATTACGCTTAATAAAGCATTGTATCTAATACAACATTTTTATGTCCAAACAGGTTTTGCAGTTTGCGTTTGTTATTGAACGCCCAATAAACTATGAATGCAAATGATCGTATGTTATGCGATACATAAAGTTGGCCGTAGAAGTTAAGTTGTTGTTTTTATAGTAAACAACGAAACTACCAGTGAAATAACATGCAATGTATCCGACTTGTTTTATCCCAGAGAGAATGGTTTCAAGCCGTAAACATTATTGAATTTTGTTAAGTAATCTACATTTTTACTACGCTTGCAATTGTCTACATTTACACAAATTTCTATTTGTTACAAACAGTTTGTTTGGTTCTCTCAAACTAGACGGAGAGTTGGTTATGATTACTAAAAGTAGTAGGCTAATCGTTAGTTTGCGCAATTTTAGGTTACTTATGTAAAACATCCCTGAGCGGGTACCCGCAGATGTTAAACATTTCATTGTTGCATTCCAGTATAAACCTTACACTATGATCTTTTTCTTAATTTTATTCTGAAATTACAAGTGTGTTGGTAATTGTTTATTGGTAAAACTGCATACAAAATACAATTAAATTGTGCATTTAATTGGTTGTGTACATGTTAAACAACCAATTACAACATTTATATAAATTACCCAGTTTCTTGAAATTTAAATGGAACCGCCAGCCGTCATAGCGTATTTATCTCACTAAAATAAAACAATTATTTAACAGTAAATAATAATGGTTGTTCTTTTAGTGATGTTATTCTATGCTTCTCGATAACTAGTGATTCACTATCTAGTCACACACACACACACACACACACACACACACACGCACACGCGCACGCACGCACGCGCGCGCGCACACACACACACACACACACACACACACACAAATTGTATAAATGCCAATTGCCTTATTTAATTTCGATAAACATTGAATCGGAAAAAGTGCTATATATATATATATATATATATATATATATATATATATATATATATACATACACATTATTAGGTAGAGTCCATTGGATCTCTAATACTTATATATATAATGTGTTATACACATTGCACAGATATATAAACTAATTAATTCTCTGCAATTGACTGTAGGAGTATAGGTTGAAGGATTATATTCGTGTAGAGTAGAATATAGAGCGAATAGAATTCTAATGCGTGCTTTTATGTCAAACACACGGTGTTTATGGGATAAAACTCAAGCCCTTATTATTTTTGCAGGTGTAAGTAAAATTGTTACTAATATGTTTTACTAGTCTTATACAATAATCAGCAACTTCATTGAAAGAACATACAAGTATTATATGGGTACCTAACATTTCTATGCGTAACCAGTGGTAGGGAACCATGGATTGTCCTCTTCCTATGCTGTATCATTAAATAAACATTCATTATTTTACATCGATGAGTAGAAAAGAACATTGAATTACAACAACATAATAACAACATTTTAGTTTTAACTGACAAATACTACTACAACTCCTCCAAGTATACAGCACCCATATAACCCCTCTTTTCTTATGGTTTAGTTTTCGGTAAGCTTGTGGGCTAAACTGACTGATTTTGTACTACTTATAGAAGGCACAGCCCATTGGCTGTTGTTATGATACATTTAGTTTTTTCAACGTAGTCTACTTGTCTACAAGACGCTCACGAGTTCAACGCCAACAATGTGTCCTTGGAGAGTCGCTCGTTGCGCGAATAGTATCCTGGCAGTTTACAGTCATTCGGATTTAACGGAACCATAAAGATGAGAGGTCGTAACGCGAAGAACCAATTGCTTCCGAGAATCGAATGGTCGTGAATCATGTGACCGGTCGCGGTCAGTGTGACCCCGGGGTCGCCGATGTTTGAGTGTATGACTGCGGCCCGGAGCAATTAGACCACTATAATTGGCAAGTGGTGTATAAAATACGAGCACGTGGGAGAGGCGACTGCCACTGTATAATAAGTCAATAAAGAATATAATTTATAGGCCGAGGTACCGGACGGCCTGGCCGGCGGGGTACCGGGCGACATCTTGAGATAGGTTCATCCTTGATGGCCTCCTCAGAGATGTTTTCGTGGTCGTTACCGCTACAGCTTCTCGACATTGTTGTCCATTGAACCTGGACAATGTCGACACGATGGTATTGGCTCCGTCGTTGAATAATCACTTCAGTATAAATCTGCTCGTAAATAGAATAATAACTTGAAATTTAACTATTTATATATGTTTACATACATTAATGCTAAACTTTGCATTTATTGTTTCTTAAACGTCATATAAGGCGTGCTGAGTTTGACTCTACACCACACTACATCTAAAGTACTCATTTTCTTCTTCATCGTCGGCTAAAATGGTTAACCATATATGACGTACCTTTTCACTGCCTCTTCTTACCTTGGTTACAACAGAACAATTTGTATTGATGAGACTTTTGTAAACTCATGAGACACACCATGAGGTTACAACAGAAAAATCTCCAAAAATAAACATCATTATTCGTTTTGGCAAATTGTTAATACTTTATTGTAAATAAATAAAGTACATAAATTAAAGAATTTTCAAACTGCGCGCCGCCATGAACAGAGACCGGCTGATTGTAATTGACACTGAAAAAGTAAGAGTCGAGAATGAAAAAGTGTCATAACCTTTTCTTACCACCTTTTAAGAAGCGGAGAAAATGTCACCGGTCACTCTTCTCTTCCCTTCCGGAAGCTGTTGACTCATACCTCTTCTACCGTTGCAATTATTAATGGCATTGCCACCCGTGACAAACTTGCTTATGACTGATTAATGTATATAAGTAACTTATTGATTTTGTCCACTCCTGCAACTTTTCAAGGTTTATTTAATACACTACCACAAAGGACGTATTAGGTTTTCAAAGTGATAGAGTAGCGTCACTTAATCGGCGCATAGGTTACTTAAAAGGCACGTCGTTCCCGGACGACTACGAGTCTCGCAACCATATTCAGAGTCTACTTGTAGACCTTCTAGAGATGTATAATATAAGTTATACGGTGAAAGTTATTAATTTTTGAACTTTGTAACAAATTTTATGTGACGACCAATTCAGGATGGCCTTTTTAGTGAGCCACAATTTAACCTGGGAAAATGTTAAAGACATTTAAAAGTATGTATTTCAAACAATTTTCTTATATGGCGGTTAACCTTTTACCATGGAACATCCTGCATATTAGTTTTTTTTTTATATATATAGAAAAATAATTTAAAACTTTTTGTTCTTTGCACTTTCATATATTTTCCTTTATAACAAAGATATGAGAGCTTAAGGTTTTGAGATTCCATATGGAGTTCGACATTAACAAAGTACCTTTTTTAAGTAGGCATTCGTTTAAATGATTTAAACTATAAGTATAACACCTTCAGTTTGGAAAAGTAGTTTTCTGAAAATACTAATTTAACTTTCTGGCCGTCATTACTGATCTGATAAAGCAGTGATCTAGTTAAAATCACGGCGAGAAAATCAGCATTTACACTATCCAAATATTTATTTAATATAAATTTGTGTTGCACATTTTAATATATGAATAATCGATGGTAATTAAAAGTAATAGTTAACATTTTTTAAATAACCAGTCTTAAGTTTAACTAATATACGTGCTATCCAGTACCCGCCTTAGCCTCTTTACAATTATTCCCCTTTTTTAGTAATATCATTAAGATGCCATAGTTCTCTTTTTTAGCATCCTGTTATTTTCATAAGCAGAAAAAACTTATATTAGACACAAATCTAACAAAGCTATTTTATACGACTTTACTTTGGAACGTGATAATTTGATGATAAACGATCAGTCAAATTATATCAAAAGTTTGCAGTAAGGTTATTAAGTTTTAAAAATAAACTTTGATACACAGTAAGTAAGTATTGGATTAAGTTTATTAATATGAACATGCCAGGTATTTAACAATTGGCCCTGACTTATCTCTGGTCGCACACGTGTATCACTTCTAAGAATGTTCAGTATCACCACAACTGCTACTGTCAGCAGGTGTTTCAACTGGTCCTGATTCTTCTCTGGTCGCATACGTGCACCACTACTGAGAATGTTCAGTGTCACCACAACTGCTACTGTCAGCAGGTGTTTCAACTGGTCCTGACTCTTCTCTGGTCGCACACGTGTATCACTTCTAAGAATGTTCAGTATCACCACAACTGCTACTGTCAGCAGGTGTTTCAACTGGTCCTGACTCTTCTCTGGTCGCATACGTGCACCACTACTGAGAATGTTCAGTATCACCACAACTGCTACTGTCAGCAGGTGTTTCAACTGGTCCTGACTCTTCTCTGGTCGCATACGTGCACCACTTCTAAGAATGTTCAGTATCACCACAACTGCTACTGTCAGCAGGTGTTTCAACTGGTCCTGACTTCTCTGGTTGCATACGTGCAACCACTTCTAAGATGCATCAGTGTTACCACAACTGCTACTGGCAGCAGGTGTTACAACTGGTCCTGACTTCTCGGATTGCATAACGTGCAACACCTTTTGAGAATGTTCAGTGTCACCACAACTGCTACTGGCAGCAGGTGTTACAACTGGTCCTGACTTCTCGGATTGCATACGTGCAACACCTCTGAGAGTGTTCAGTGTCACCACAACTGCTACTGGCAGCAGGTGTTATAACTGGTCCTGACTTCTCTGGTCGCATAAGTGCAATACTTTTGAGAATGTTCAGTGTCACCACAGCTGCTACTGGCAGCAGGTGTTATACAACTGGTGACTTCTCTGACTTCTCTCTGCATACGTGCAACACCTCTGAGAGTGTTCAGTGTCACCACAACTGCTACTGGCAGCAGGTGTTATATAACTGGTCCTGACTTCTCTGGTCGCATAAGTGCAATACTTCTGAGAATGTTCAGTGTCACCACAACTGCTACTGGTCAGCAGGTGTTACAACTGGTCCTGACTTCTCTGGTGGTCAGCAGTGAGAATGTTCAGTGTCACCACAACTGCTACTGGCAGCAGGTTTTTACAACTGGTCCTGACTCTTCTCTGGTCGCATACGTGCAACACTTCTGAGAATGTTCAGTGTCACCACAACTGCTACTGGCAGCAGGTGTTTCAACTGGTCCTGACTTCTCTGGTCGCATACGTGCAACACTTCTGAGAATGTTCAGTGTCACCACAACTGCTACTGGCAGCAGGTGTTACAACTGGTCCTGACTTCTCTGGTCGCATAAGTGCAATACTTCTGAGAATGTTCAGTGTCACCACAGCTGCTACTGGCAGCAGGTGTTATAACTGGTCCTGACTTCTCTGATTGCATACGTGCAACACCTCTGAGAGTGTTCAGTGTCACCACAACTGCTACTGGCAGCAGGTGTTACAACTGGTCCTGACTTCTCTGGTCGCATAAGTGCAATACTTCTGAGAATGTTCAGTGTCACCACAGCTGCTACTGGCAGCAGGTGTTACAACTGGTCCTGACTTCTCTGATTGCATACGTGCAACACCTCTGAGAGTGTTCAGTGTCACCACAACTGCTACTGGCAGCACGTGTTACAACTGGTCCTGACTTCTCTGGTCGCATAAGTGCAATACTTCTGAGAATGTTCAGTGTCACCACAGCTGCTACTGGGCAGCAGGTGTTACAACTGGTCCTGACTTCTCTGATTGCATACGTGCAACACCTCTGAGAGTGTTCAGTGTCACCACAACTGCTACTGGCAGCAGGTGTTACAACTGGTCCTGACTTCTCTGATTGCATACGTGCAACACCTCTGAGTGTTGAGAATGTTCTGTGTCACCACAACTGCTACTGTCAGCAGGTGTTACAACTGGTCCTGACTCTTCTCTGGTCGCATACGTGCAACACTTCTTGTCACCACAATTGCCACTGTCCGTAGTTGTTTATTACCAGCAACCTTTTTTGAAGGTCCTATTTTTGTCTGTATTTGTCGTTGTACTCCATTGTTGCATATTCTGTGTTTAGTAGTATGTTTTGAGGTATCAAATAAAAATAGATAGATAGAAAATAGAAGATAATAAGTACTAGGATAGCTTGTACAATAACTCTTATTTTCATCCCGGAGATCGATGCTGTCACGAAACGGTACGTAAATATTTATTTAATATCGTAAAAAGAAAGATACATAGGGTGTCCAGTAACTCTCTGGTCAAAGGTATACCACGTTATTGCTCAGGTCAAGACTAACATAATTCACCCCATGAACATGGGGCTCGGATGATTAGTTTCCCATTTTTCTGTATGTTTTTATAAAAAAATTAATATATTAAAAACTAATCATTTTAATTATACCAAACTTGGTTCAAATATAATAGATAAGAAGGTCATTAACCGAAAATATTGTCACGAAATTACCTTTTGTATTTTTAAAATGGCTCTCATTAAAACTTTTAAACATTGAATATCTTAAAAACCAGCAGTTTTTCTCAAGAATTACATGAATAACAATTTTTTATTCAAGAAATACACGAATAACATTTTTAGAGGATAATATCACAAATCTAATGACACCAACATAATTTAATTCGAATAATAAATAACTGATTTAGAGCAACGTTACTGTCACATGACATTGAGATTTTCAGTGAATAGCCAACAATACAAAAACTGAATAAACAGCAGCTCTCAATGTGGGACATGTCTTGTCATAGTAAATATGCTCAGATCAGTTATTTATTATTCGATTTAAATAATTTTGGTGTCATTAGATTTGTGATAATATACTCTAAAAACTGTTTTTATTATAGTTTTTGAGAAAACTGCTGGTTTTTAAGATATTGAAAGTTTAAAAGTTCTTATGGCCGCCATTTTGAAATTACTGAAGATAATTTCATGATATTTTTTTAGTAACTAGCCTTGTTATCATAAAAATTTGAGCCAAATTTGGTATAATTTAATTTATTGGTTTTTGAGATATTAATTTTGTAATAAAAACACATACAGACTGACATATGGGAAACTAAGCATCAGAAATCCATGTTCATATGGTGAAATATGTTTCTTTTAGACCTGAGCAGGAAGGTGGAATACTTTATCCAGAGAGTTACTGGACACCCTATATATTTATATGTTATTATATTATTATAACATGTATAAAAATAGTATTATTTTTATGAGTATCACCTGAGCAGGAACGTGGAATACTTCATCCAGAGAGTTACTGGACACCCTATATATTTATATGTTTTTATATTATTATAACATGTATAAATAGTATTATGTTTATGAGTATCACATGAATGAATAAGGAATCTAACCTTATAATACATTTTACGATCTTTTCATTTGACTCCAAATGTAAACAAAATGTATGCCTGAAATGATAGAAGTTGCTTATTTCCGTTCCAAACAGGGAAGTTTACAATAAGTTTGCGGGTATTTTCACTTGACGATGTAGTAGATGATACCGTGAGATAACATCGATAGTCTGTTCATCTCTATTGTGAGACGAGGATATATAAACACCTCTAGTGTCTGCGGCTGCGTTGGAGGTGTAAGTTGTATTACAAACCGAAAAGTCAAGGGCGACAACCAGAGTAGAATTTAAAAAAGTTCACAGCAGACACGAACATGGTAGGTTAGGCAGCCTATTAGCATATGAAAGGCTCGGCTAGTACAGTATATGTGGTCGAGGCACATAAATACAGACAATGTAGTATAGGACATATTGTTGCCGCGCATTTATATTGAAATTCCCGCAGTGCTGCTCAGGACACCCCCTTCCCCCATCTATAAATTGCGCGATTTATTGAATTATTATACGGCTGTTATATCGCTTCTGGCAGACGATATACCCAGGTTCTTCCTCTTCGATGGCGCACACTAGGGTACTGAGACTAGTAATCTTCAAATTCTCATACATTATGTATTTCAACTAGCGTTCTACATGTAGGCCAGCGTGAAAACATCTGAAGCTGTGTGATGCACATGAAGATAATGTCAAGTTGGATGTTGCATTTTGCAGGCTTCATAAATTAGGGATAACAATTTTATATTGAAAGTTTATGATTCTCGTTTACTTATACTTTGACGTGCCGGCAGAATGGTGACACACAGGACACTGTTGTGCAACAATATTGTGCCGTGTAATAAGCAGACACACGAGATATTATCTCAGAGTGGCCTTGATATCGCATGCTGTTGTACAGCAGCGGTCTGTGATTTGATTGAAAGATAAGGTACAGTTACCATAGCTTATTTACTCGGTGATCTGACCCTCTGCATTGAAATGTCACTGCGCCAAGGATTTTGTGATAAGAATGGCGTATATCTTTGTGTGCTATATACAAATAGAGTACTATCGTGTTATGAATTCGTGATTTTACGCATGTTAATATACATTTATTTTCTTCAATTTTTCGAAACTAGAAATCGCCGTGCTCATCCGTTGCATCTATTATTGTCTATAAATGCTTTATCTTCAATTATATTGTTAGTACATAAACTAATAGTCCCGAGAGTTAAATATTTCAGACGTTTTCTTGTATCCTCTTATTTAAACCTTAAAGCTAGTTAGTTGCCTTTGCTGTAAATTAGTTTAATGTTACTGATTTTACTATTTAAATGTTTTTCGTTATTTAAATCATCACATCTTGTGTTGTTGAGTTAATTTCTGAAAGTGCAAAATATTTGTATAACTTTAATATAAGGTAAGAGTAAACTATACTTCAAGTCACATAACAGGCTTCGCTGAGGTTCAATGCAAAGTTTGAAGTTTATAAATTGTTTACATCCCCGGCAAGCAAAAGAGAAATTGCGTCAGGCCACACATTGATAGCCTCCAACAACGCTTAGGCAAATTCAAGGTTTGAACATGCACAATCATGGAACTCATTCTTCTCTCTGTCGAAATTTCATGCAAAATGTCAAGTATATACATGAAATTTATCTCTAGATAACTTGCCACACAGTACATACTCATTTGTTTCAAAAATAGGATTCTATTTCAGTATTTAAATAATAAAGTTTAACACACTGAGTCACCAAACCATGATTTGAAAGTGTTGGAATAGTTGGGTTACATGCGTTAATATGTATGTTACATGTTAAATCTGTTATGGGTGTACTGGGTTCTTTACAAATTTATTTAATCTCTTATCTTCCCGTTGTCATAATGGTTACTCATAAAATATATTTTTTTTTAAGTATTCGATAACGCTCAGCCAAACCCCATGAAGTGTCGTGCATTATCATTGATCTTAGTGTTCCTTGTATAGAGGAGAAGATGATCTTAATGCAAAATTTAATGTCTAAAGACTTAGTTTCAAAGATAGTTTGTTTCAAAGATATCCTGCAGACAGACAGGTGGAAATGAAATCTGTCCTGTATTACAAGATAGAACACTTAAGAAGCGGAAAGTTTTTGTTAAACGGTGCTTGTGTCTCCTTAGGTTGGTTACTCAGTATTCATTACTTGAGAACAACAATTTGTTTTTCTATGAATAAATTCAACACGCTTAATTTATCCGGATGCTAAGGACAAGGAATAACGTCCACGACTACGAGACGAATTTATTGCATAACACGTTTATCTGACGGTTTCGCGGTCTGAATTGTTGGGCCCGTGATTATATTGTTGGCCTACTAATTGCCAGCTTAATTTTCGGTATTTTATTGTCTCGTTAACGCCTTCATTGTGTCGGACATTAATGTGGAAACTTCGCCAGCGGAATAGAAATTACTCAATATAATAAGATTTAAATGTCCGGTCTCTTGTTTCCTTGTTAATTAATGTTTCAAGCGCGTTCAATTTAACAAAACAAGGATACTGTACCCTTATAGTACTTTATGCAGGATCTCTTAAAATTTAAATTAGACTGCAAATCTTCATTTAATAAGGACACGGCAGGAAGTTGTAATCACTAGAAAATCTTATGTTTATGCAGTATATTCCTTTTTGTTTGCTTCTTCTGGATATCAAGGCTTTTTATTTTATAAGTCGTGTGTGGTATCGCGGATAGACTTCCAATTGTTTTGGTCTAATATTAGCAATCCGTTATTAACTTTTTATTTGTTTATATGTGTATAATTAATTTTGTTTTTGGTTGGGTTCTACTGGATGTATTATTTTGAAGTTTTGTAATCCATTATTGAACGTTTTGAAAAATTATAACATTCATTCAATAAAGGGTTATTCCTTTAGTGAATAGAAACAATATTCTTGTTTTTACTGCAGGTTTTATATTTGTTATACGATGTAGTTGTAATAAATAATATATAATAAAAATCGATTAACAAACTGGTAGCGCACAGTTTCACCAGTATTTCGCCACCAAGGCGGCGCGCGCGCAGGCCAGTTATCTGTATCGGAGGCCGGGTTGTGGCCGGTGAAGTATATAGAGCAGTGACAATCGGTCCAATTAACACCGCTTTCTAACCGAGTGTTGCAACGCATCGATTATATCTCGGTGTTTGCTGCCGATTATAAAATTATGATTACAGAGCCGCTAATCTGACCAACCTTGGGGCTAACGGCTACTGGGCCGCGCCCTGTAAACAAGAGTGGTGGTGGTGGTGGTGGTGGTGGTCGTCGTCTGTCTCTGTGACGCAACCCGCGTCCAACCTGCCTGCCTGTCGTTCGCTATTGCAGAAGAAAACTTTTATGTTGACACGCACTCGAGTGTCGGTTATCCGAGTGTCGATTAATAGGTTTGCGTTTCTTGTGCTCACTTCATGCAGCATCAATTTGCTGAGCGTTAATCGTTTGCACTCGATACGGCAGATTAACATATTTGTTAGTTCAAGCCAATTGTCTAACAGCTATAGTATTGTATGAGATATATCACTATCAGTGTGTTTTACTTGATACTCTGATTATAGAATGTTGAATGTCAAATGATCTAATTTAAAACTAATTACAACATTTAGAGAAATTTTGTATACTAACAAATGTAGTGCTTTTTAACTAATGGAAGTATAATTATATTTATATAACTATTTAATTTGAAATTTTTCTAAAAAAAAACATGAATTCTGAACATTACAAGACACCCACTTCACGTGTAATACACATCTTATAAGTTATACATGTCAAAACAGATCTTAAAAATGTAATAATCATAATTGAAATTAATTTTGGTAGTTTAAAAGAAATAAATTAAGACAAAAGAAAATTAAAGCTTTAAATATCATTTTAAGAGCGGAAATTGTCAAGCAAATTAGAGGTTTTCGTAAAGATGCGTGTTTTGTTACAACAAGTGTGGAAGCATGTGGTTTTTTCTCAAGTTTACTCTGAACTTGATTAAACATCACATAATGAGATTAAGATCACACCTTAAAGTTCACGAGTATGAGAAACCTGTAGTTATTAAGTAAACAATAATTAGTATTCATTGTTGCACCCAAGCAAGGAATTGTTGTTTGACTTACATAAGAGTTAAGCACGTCGCTCCGATCAACCACGATCTGCGTGTCGAGGCCACTCCATTTCCGAAAAATCCTTCCACAATGAACTCTACTGCTCCTGTAATAATGAAGAAATTCGTCCTTCCAAATCCTTCAAATACAACGAAGTTCAATTTAAGGAATATGATGATGATGGCATAGAAAATTGAAACATTTTTCATCGGTAATTACCTGCACGTACGCTCTAGGAAATGCAGACAATAGAAAAGAATACACACTCTTGAATATATATCAAATTAGTATAAATGGCAATAGATAAACGTTTTTAGATAAACATTGAGTCACAAAAATTACTTGTTACGCCAGGACTCGAACCCGGATCTCTCACTTGCCGGGTGAGTGTGCTACCACTACACCATAGAGCGCTTACTCTTTTTAATATTCAATTATGTTGTATTTGGTCGTATCCGTCACATATGCGTTTAAATAACCAAACTAACATATGATCGGAAGATCAAATAAAAACTAAAACACTTTACTTGTAAAACAATAGTCTTCAAAGTTAATTTAACAGTAAATTAATTTTTGACAATTTGGAAAGTGTCCTTCGGTCAGAAAATTGAATTATTATTAAAATTTACGGGAAGTCCAATTAAAGCATATATACAAGAGACGATCGTGAGTCATGTAATCTTAAATGAAAATTTGTTATTTTTAGAATGGTATATTAATTCGGTGTTTGAGTACGTTGCACAACTCGTTTGCCAAGATTCTGACCTTTTGCTCGATCTACATTTAGTGTCAACCTTTATCGGCACTGGTCACACAGCGTTAAATACCGTAGTCTAACGCCTCGATACCATCAGATAAGAAATTAATTTGTTGTCTGGAAAGGCTATAAAAGTGCCAAGAGGGGCACAGAGGCAGATGATTAATGGAGGAGGCCGGGAAGTCGCATCCTCAGGAGTCGCATGTCAGCCCACACGATTGTGGGACAATACGCCGTGAAGCTGGGGGAGGAGTCGGGGGTGAGCCGAGTTGACCTTGCGGGGTAGATGATTGAGCCGCACACCGGCCTTCTTTCCCATTGTTATGTCGTCAACTCCGTATTTGATTTCTGTGATTGTCACGTATTCGCTCTAATGAGAGTTTGATTATAAACCTCTTCAGTCACACGATAACAATACGATTGTCATTAAACACTTACGACACGGTGTTCTTTCTGTCATTAAAACTATTTTGGTGCTGTGTAAAAAGTAATGATCCTTTTTTTGTTTCAGGTAAATCAACGCATGTGTCGTGTGATGTGGTAATTATTTACTGGATTAGTATGCAAATAGAGGTACGTTATACTTTTAATTTGTATTAGGTAATTGTTTTATACGATGTCAGTATATTTTAATCGCTTTTATGGTAGCACTTACCGAAAATTTCTGCATTACTGGACCGAGCATGACTCCCAGAACACAAAACCACCTCCCGAGTACGAGGATGGTTACAATATATATTGATGTTGGTACACAAATTATCTTAAAAATGTATGAGTTAAGTTCGTTGGCCCGCTTGGTACGCCACTCGGTTTCAATATGGTTTCACAATTTTTTTCCTGAATGCTTATATGATTTACTATAAAAATTAAAGAACCATTTTTGTATATTTAACGGTTTTTTAAGGTATCGATTATGTAAATCCTATAAGAACTCTTCTATCACCAAGAACTGGCTATAAGTTCAAACTTAATAGAATAAATTGATATTGTAAACACCTCGACTAAGTTTGTTCGCCAGCTTGTTTCATCATTTCTTTTAATCATCGCGGCCGTTTAAACTAAAACATCATCAAATTTGTTTTTTTTTAGTACATTTCGGAACGGATTTTTTAAAATATATTGAGTACATTTGAATAAATTAAAACAATACAGTGTAACAAAATCAACCTACTTCTTCCGACTGAGCAGGCAGGACTATTATTTGTTATAGTAATTTTAATTAATAATAAAGCTAAGTGTGATTTAAGCCATAGAAATTTAATCCAAACTTGTAACGACTCATTAGATGGGCAACACTACAGACTTGGTATTCATTAACAAACATTAATTACTCATTTGTCTCGAAAACTATTAATTCTGCGCATATACCAGCTAACCTGATTCGTGAATCTCAGAAATGCCGTAAAGATATATCTAAAAATAAAGTTAACGTTGTTCTGTCGAAGCTATCGATTTTTCTTTACAACTGATTAGATGTTCAATTATAAGTAATCATCCTCAAGCAATACCTTTTTTCATTTCATTTTTTCAAATTCGTGTCAAGATTAACAGTTCACAGTTCAAAAATCTTTATTTCTACAATATATTACAGCAAATACATATTATACATATATACAAGTGCAGCAAGCACGTGTGACAAATCTTTACACATATAACATAAAAATTGTAATATAATTTGATCGGCTGCATATTAAAGTAACAAACAAGCTTGATTTATACAAATATTTGAATAAACTGTTATTATTTGCTGAAACAAAGCTTGCACCACCTGTTATCACAACTAAATATAAAAAAACACTCACCAATTATATTAAATCCTGCTACTACCATTATCATACAGTGTTTAAATAGTATAGAACTTATACTATATTAAACTAAAGAAATGCCACGAACAAACTCTCATCTACCAGATCCAAGTTTCATATAAGTAATGAAGGTAAAGGTTGCTATGATGGTCTGTTGTAATGAACCTCACGCAGCCTTCAATCAGTAACGTTGTTCAGTGTCGTGTAGGGATTCTACGGTTTTAGTGAGCTAATTGAGTAATGCCGGTAAAGGTTGCTATGGTGGTCTGTTGTAATGAACCTCACGCAGCCTTCAATCAGTAACGTTGTTCAGTGTCGTGTAGGGATTCTACGGTTTTAGTGAGCTGATTTAGTAATGACGGTAGAGGTTGCTATGGTGGTCTGTTGTAATAAACCTCACGCATCCATTGTTCAATATCGTGACACTCACACAGCCTTCGGTCAGTAACGTTGTTCAATATCGTGACACTCACACAGTCTCCGGTCAGTAACGTTGTTCAATATCGTGACAATCACACAGCCTTCGGTCAGTAAAGTTGTTCAATATCGTGACACTCACACAGTCTCCGGTCAGTAACGTTGTTCAATATCGTGACACCCACACATCCTCCGATCAGTAACGTTCAATATCGTGAAGGGAATCCACAGTCTTAGTGAACAGATTAAGCAATGGCAGAAAAGTTTGCAATAGTGGTCCGTTGTAATGACACTCAGCCTCCGGTCAGTAACGTTGTTCAATATCGTAACACTCACGCAGCCTCTGGTCAGTAACGTTGTTGAATATCGTAACACTCGCACAGTCTCCGGTCAGTAACGTTGTTCAATGTCGTGACACTCACACAGCCTCCGGTCCGTACCATTGTTCAATATCGTGACACTCACTCAGCCTCTGGTCAGTAACGTTGTTGAATATCGTGTAGGGATTCTACAGTTTTAGTAAGCAGATTGAGTAATGGCGGTTATTGCTGCGGACATGCCGCGCTCGCACTGTTCGTGTATCTTGGACTAAACCCACTCAAGCGGGAAACGCCACGGATCTCATTAAATTCACATAGATAGGTGGATCATCTCCCCACACCGTCATAGTTCTGTATGTCCGCATCATAATATTAGGTCTTATTCACGGATTCGTCGATTAATATTTCACATTAAATCGTAAGCTTACCTCATACACCTTTTCGTTATGGTGTGTTATAAAGGGACCATGTTTTAACTGACTGAGAATTGAAAATTTAGAAAGAATATTTAGACATATTATACAAGAAGTATTATACATTATTTTTGGTTTATTATTTTTAATCACAAATTAGATATTTATAATTTATTACGAAGGAATATAAGACATTATGCGTAAGGCCAAATACTAACCGTTTGCACTTAATTTTTCAATTTGTACTGTTATATTATTTTATAATAATATTAATAAATTATAAAGGGGTTTTATCCATACACGTCTGTATTGTTATGACATTAAACGTTCATCTACTGCCGTTGATAGTGTTACATTAGAGCTTATTTACATATAAGCTTCCAGATAAAGGTTTCCAGTCATTTTTGAACATTCTATAAACACTTTCCGTATTAAATGGAAACCCCCGCCTCGTGTTTTAACTTCTTACTAACAACAACAACTTATGTAAAAATATGTTATTATTTATATTTAATTGCGGTTAATTTCGTAAAGTAGGTATATGTATAAAGTAACTTCGGTTAACAAATGGGCCAATTTTTCTTTCGAAAATCCCTCCTAGATACGTCTTACTGGTCTCTAAATTTGTGAAAATCCCATCTGAATCTCTAAAGTTACATTGCAGCAAACAAATATTATTAAAGGCCTTTTGTAAACATGTAAATCAACTGTTCTGTGTAAACATAGACTTTTAACAGGACAGACCGATATTTAATTAATATAATTCCTATTTACAATTGCATTATATTTATCGTAATGAAAGCAAAAGTAAGCTTGATAGTAACAACACTTCTTATTAAAACCTTTCGTGAAACCGCTGTTGGGCACAGAACAAGAAAATATACGGATCAGAAAAGTTTACATTAAAAAATTATACATTTTTAGCAATTATTTAGTATGCAGTACTGTAATGCAGATATTTGATAGAGTTTGATGAAGTTACTATTAAACTTTTACAATAAATTTCAAGACCTATCTAACTTGACCTGTGTATGTTTATATTTTCTTAATCGGGGAAACACGATAAAATCAAGTACCGGCACAAAAACTACTAAGACCAGAATATATACAATGGCCATAAATATAAACTTTTTACATATGGTCTTCAACGTAGCTACAAGGCAAACTCAACATTGATGTCAGAAATATAATTCACTCGAACCAGAAGTGCTCATACACGTACAAAGCCTGAGAAATTGCGTGCAATGCTGCTGGTAACTGTTAGATCCTTATAAAGTTTACAGTACTAAATTAGTTTTCTTAATCAGGAAGGATTAATACATAGAGTTAAGTTAGAAAACCATCAATGATGTGCAGTGAGTACGGAGGATCTAGTATATGACACGATTTCATTTTAACATAATCTTGTAAGTATAACAGGAAGGTTCAAATGTATCTTCTTCAGTAAATTATTATGGTCTTGTACTAAACCGTGGATTAATAATCTTTCTAGAGAGCCACTTCCCTTTACGAGTAACGAGACCGCGAGAAGAGTGAACTAGACTTGTCGCCGAGCAGGTAACGTGGTGGAAGTATAAACCGGGTAATGGCGATGACGATGACGGTGAGATGAAAGGCGGTGTGACTGAAGTGCGAAGACTACCGCCCGGGTAGCCGCACCGCTGTCTCTTCGGTACTACTGCCCGCATTCAATAAAGCTGTGAACTAGAAAAACATTCTTGAATACGGAATTGATATCTGAGAGAGATTGATCAAGAGGGTAACGAGCAGAAAACATCCGTGAACGGGCAGGCCGCCGCGCCGCGCTGGCCGCATACATTTCCATAGCGATCAGTCACCGGCCGGCCGAGTCCGCCACTAATTTAATTAATTTACTCACGGACAGATCTATTGACATGTTCATAAAATAGCGGGAAATTGCTATGCAAATGTTAACAACTATGCAAAGGGTGCGCGGCTTGCTCGGTTTTTGTGAGTTGTTAGCCTACTTGAAAATACAATCTCGGTTGTCCGGGCCGGGTCCGGCGGCGGAACGTTAATAAGTATATGACGTGTTGGGGCCCCGAGGCTTGCGGCTCGAGCGGCACCTATCCTACTAGACTTGGCGAATTATTAACCTGCTCACTCACTACTCGAGTCGGGTTATTTTTTGTTGTGATGCACGATTTGTCATTTGGTCCTTGATATCTGAATCACAATTTTATACTCGTTGATACCTCCAAATGATTGTTGTCTGATCGCATTGGGCTCGTTTTGGAAGCCAGCGGCTCTATACCTAAGTGTCTGTCGCAGTCGACGTGTTGCTAATTCAATGTTATTCATACGGTATAAAGTCTGAAGTCAGAGTGTAACTCTGAAATCACTGCAATTTTTTCGTTAAACCCCTCCCTATTTACATAACAAGAATTGAAGGCAAGAGGAAGGCGCAACTGTCCGTGACAACTATGATTATTGTGCGAGTGTTGCGTGTGAACTGTCTCGACACGACACGACCCGTCGCGACGCGGGCTGCAGCTAGCGACATGCGACATACGGTTGGTTAGCGGGCTAAATGACACGCGCCAGACCGTCACGATAACTATCCCAACACAAATTGCACCTTCCACTTCCACAATAAACATACAGTTCTTTAATTACGAGGGAGGTTGCCACAATGGGGGGCGTCGTTGTTCCGGACAACGCTGTTATTATTGCTTCTTTGTCGACCGGGAAAGACAAGGTCGTTAGCGTATAGGAAGTGCGTCATTAAATTGGACTTAAACCAGATACTTCAGACGGCCGAGCCTGTTCGGTGGAGCGGACAAATCCGAAGGTTCGGGAGACCGGGGCGGTGCGGAGCGGCGTACCCTCAAGCGACAATTATATCCGACAAAAACTGCGGTGTCGGCTATGAATTATCCTTTAATCACAAGTCCTGTGAGATGTATTACCGGGAGCGGATGTTCCCGAGCAGTTCCGGAGCGAGACCGCGGTGACAGACTCGTGTGAACCGCGACACTGACCAGTCACCGCAGTCTCGTTAACTCCCCATTACCACCGGCCCTGGCTGGATATTTTATAGAGAAACGCTGCGCCCTTCCAGTTAAACGCTCGGTCCAACGCAATTTGGTAATTACGAGCCCCGTGAATGTTTTCTTTGGGCAGACGAGTTAAGTATATCCCTCGGACGGTGCTTTTTGTCGGCGCGCATTTTCTTGCCCGTCTACCCAATTAATTTCTGGAGGATTTCTAATATAGTGTTTTTCTTGATGTGCCTTTCTGTTTACTTTGACACGTCGTTTTGTTTCCTTATTCTTGTTCTTCTGAAAATTTAATCGTAAAATGTTCTAATATCATTGCACTAAAAATTAGTTTTAACTTAAGGATTAGTTATTTTCTGAGCAATAAATTTCACTTTAAAAAACTTATATTCATCTTTGTACTTAAACCTTACACTAAAGCCAAAACAGACGTAAATGCTCTGTGGTTCTAACGGTAATTTTTATTTCGGATAAATGTACGTACAAAATGTCAATCAAGAGTAGATTTCACGTCGTTTAAAAATTGAGTAACGATAGTAACGATACTAAAAATATTAGTAACGATAGTACTAAAATTTGTACTTATAATAACGATAGTACTACATAGATACGATATTGAGGTAATAGGAAATCATTATTCAACAGTCATGAAATAAATATTTTATCTTGAAACATAGGTTAGTATTTTGTCGATTATTATCAAGCGTGACAACATGAAGCCTATTCGCAGGATGAGAACTTGAGTTAGTTGCAAACTCATTGTTGGCGCTGTAACTCACTTTGGCGCCCGAGTAAGTGCGGGGCAGCACGACAACGTGGAGCGGATTCGTTGGACGGAATCTTGGGTTAGTGCAGACTCATTGTTAGCGCTGTAACACACCTAGACACCCGAATAAGCACGACAACGTGGAGCGGTTTCGTCAGAAGGAATCCTGAGTTAGTTGCAAACTCATTGTTAGCGCTGTAACACACATAGATGCCCGAATAAGCACGAAGCAGGACGACAACGTGGAGCGGATTCGTCGGACGGAATCCTGGGTTAGTTACAAACTCATTGTTAGTGCTGTAACACACCTAGACACCCGAATAAGCACGACGCAGGACGACAACGTTGAGCGGATTCCTCTTTGGTTAGAATTTGTCTTTGATCTTGTTAAAACTTTCATCAGAAACCAACATTGTAGTACCAAATAGCAAATTCCGGTTGAACCATCAACAGTTGAAGACAGAATTCTACAATCAGGGTGTGAACGCAGCTTGACACTGACATTACAGTACATATTTTTACGTGTTAATTGGTATGTCTTCTTTAATATACACGTTCAGAATTATTTGTTTTGATATCACAACAATACTATATAGCTCATTGTAAGATTAAGGCGTGTTTAATTGTAGATTAAGAGTATGTTTATATCGGTCCAAAAATGTAATAATCAGTAATTTTCCTAATTTATTGAATACTAACGATTTTAATTCACTTATGTATGTATTGTTAATGCATCCTTAATCAAATAAGTGTATGGTGGTATGCGTTACCAACACACTTTAAGTTTATTTAACTATAAATATAACTATACAGGGATGCTACAGGTCAGGGAAGTCAGGGAAAAATCAGAGAAAAAAAACATGACTGGAAATCAGGGAAAAGTCAGGGAATCCGGTCTCAAGTCAGGGAAAAGTCAGGGAATTTCGATGTTGGTCAGGGAAAAATATAAAATCCCTTTACACAAATAAACTTACTGCCGTATTTTACTTCTGTGTTGTAAAAGATCATTTAAATCAATCTTTTTGTACGTATTAAACTGTGTTCACTTTATTTTTTGCTTTTTTATATTTGCCACCCTGTTAGCCTCAACATCGCTTTTTTCCACCCATTAATTGCCAAAAACCCTGGGGATTGCGTCGAAAAAAGTCAGGGAAAAATGAAAAATTGGTCTGGAAATCAGGGAAAAGTCAGGGAATTTCATTATTGGACTCCTGTAGCAACCCAGCTATACATATATTACGTAAAACATATATCCTTGATTCCAGTTCACAATTAAAGTTTATCGAATAACAGTACGAAAGTTATCGCGGTTTTGGAACTATATATTCATCGTCTTTTGTAATGCATGATTCGACTTATTCACGTTAAAAATGTTTGATGTTTGTCGTAAACCCTATTAACAACCGCGGCAATGAAGCTGTTGATAATTACTTTATAATTTATACCGTATATTAATAATTTTTCAAGTTACATTTTATTCATCTCTTTACTACTTTGAATATGAATTAATAATATTAGTTACTAAGAACCGCTCATATTGAAATGTCTATGAGCGTTTGTATAAATGAAATATTAATGGCTGGGCACCTGACAGAATATACGTGCATGGTTTTTGCTTTGGTACAAAGGAGGTTAGGTCTGGTGGTTTCGGTCAGGGAGAGTATTCCTGTACCGACAATTAAATCAATAGACGTCACGTTTATTTGATATTCTCGCGTACAGGGGTGATTACATACGTATATACAGCTGAGATGTCACTACGGACGGATAAGTTACCACCAGCCAGGAGGGGGGAGGTTAGGTCTGGTGTTTTCGGTCAGAGACAGTATTCCTGTACCGACAATTAAATCAATAGACGTCACGTTTATTTGATATTCTCGCGTACAGGGGTGATTACATACGTATATACAGCTGAGATGTCACTACGGACGGATAAGTTACCACCAGCCAGGAGGGGGGAGGTTAGGTCTGGTGTTTTCGGTCAGAGACAGTATTCCTGTACCGACAATTAAATCAAGAGACGTCAAATTTATTTGATACCCTCGCGTACAGGGGAGATTACATACATATATACAGCTGAGATGTCACTACGGATAAGTTACCACCAGCCAGGAGGGGGAAGTTAAGTCTGGTGTTTTCGGTCAGGGACAGTCTTCCTGTACCGACAATTAAATCAAGAGACGTCAAATTTATTTGATACCCTCGCGTACAGGGGAGATTACATACATATATACAGCTGAGATGTCACTACGGATAAGTTACCACCAGCCAGGAGGGGGGAAGTTAAGTCTGGTGTTTTCGGTCAGGGACAGTATTCCTGTACCGACAATTAAATCAAGAGACGTCAAATTTATTTGATACCCTCGCGTACAGGGGAGATTACATACGTATATACAGCTGAGATGTCACTACGGATGAGTTACCACCAGCCAGGAGGGAGGAGGTTAGGTCTGGTGGTTTCGGTCAGAGAGAGTATATCGTTCCTGCTAACCGTAAATCAATGGTTTATTCCTGTACCGACAATAAACTCAGAGCACAACAAATTTATTGTCCAAAGATAGTAAACCATGGGTGAGAGCTCGTTAGATGCGTGATACCATCAATGTGGCACAGTAAAATTGTCAATGCAGTCATATAGTGCTATTGTCCCGGTGTTCGATACCCAACTCTATTTGCAATAACAAGTGGTGGCCGGCTATCGCCGTTGTTCCATCTGCCGCGCTTTGTCTCCACACCACGGACTGGCCAGTTATGATTGGCTCTAACTGGTTTCTGCGTTGTTGCAGTTTGATTGGCCATATTTGTTCTGTCACGATGTCTGGTCTTTATTTAATTGAACGGTTTGGGTCTATACACAGGCCGTTCCTGTAACCGACCTTCTCGTATTACGTTACGGTGAGCGACACCAAAGTCCGATTGAAAATGAGCAAATTGAGATTTCCATAAGCCAATTTCTAAAAGAAGTTTTGCACGCTATACTGAATTATTAACGTACATACTTGTCCACTTTTTAATTATTTGAGACTCTTGTCACTTCAGTTTCGGGAAATGTTGTTCTAAAAAGGTGGCTAACACTGGAATTACCTTTTTTACAATTGGTTGGGGATAGTTAATAAGACCTTTTCTATTGAGACAAAGTGATTATTTTTAAATGTCTTCTTCAGACGAGAGCACTGTTAAGATTAGATTCCCTTCAGAAACAGCGATTGTTAAAAGTGGAATGGAATGTTCCTATAGGTGACCCTTAGTATGTTTTGACAAATTTGGTGTACTTTTATCGATTACATTGCAATTATTTTCTGTGTGTTAGAGGCATAATATTTTTATTTTTACAATTAAACTTAATTACACTCAAAATAAGCCGAACCATTGTTATGGGTTAATCCATTCTTGTATAAAAGTATTGTTTCATAAAACTCATATGGACTGAGAACTGGAAAACTACAATTTGGGACACGTGATACCTCCTTGTTTTGACGCACTGGAACATTTTTTTAAATTTGGTCTCACGTTATGGGATACTGTATAAAAGAAAGGGCAAACTATGAAATAAGAATAAATAACAATTTACGTATACTTCTATCACAAGAGTAAGCGCTGAGTTGTTTCAAAGTATTTGAAAATACTGTGAAATAATTAGCAGAAATTGCTCTTAATCTTATTTAAAAAAATAAACAATTAGCACATTGGAACTTTAAAACAGGAAAACCTTGCTTTGTTTCCGTTCCAAGCAAGGTTGGTAAAATGTAATTTTGACAAATCGATCTGATTGCATTGAAGCAGTTCCTCACCTTTCGCTTCCTCCATTCCTAAAATAATATATATTTTACACTTTTATTTTACAAGTTTTTTCCTAACTTGTTGTCTGTGCAATTATACGTTTCCATTGATTATCAAAATAAAAGGAGTATTCTCTTTCAACTTTGTTTTGTATCATATCTGGGTGTGAGGTCTGATCTAATAATGGTGATTCAAAATCAATCCGTGGGTGGTATACAGAATGTTCAGTAGTTTAATTTTTAATATAACGCACTTTATAAAATTGTATTAAAGAAAACAAAATTTCATAAATGTAATTGGTGCTGTTGCTAGAATATATACAGGGTGATTCAAAACTAAACGGCAATCTCTCGGGAGCTTATTCTATAACTAAAAACAAGTAAAAAAGTTCATATAACCATATGCCCGGAAACGCTTCGTTAGCGAGTTACGCCTAGCGAAAGATTTCGCCCGGATTTCAGAACCCTTGGTGAAGTCAGGCCGTATAAAAATGGTAAAGGTAGTTACAAAGATACAAATACGATTGTTTTTTATGTTTTTATATCTGACAAATGTATTAAAATTCGTCCCAGAGCTGTAAATGCAATACTTTCAGAGATATCTTACGTAAAACACAAGAATTGGTGCAAAGAAATAACACATTTTTGTGTTTAACGTAAGATTACTTCCATAAATGTTAAATAAAGGTCATTTTTTTCTTAAACATATTTGTAGAACATTTAATTCTGAAAAGATTCATGTGAATTACTTAGGAAAAAAATTAATAATAGGTATTGAAATTTAGCTTTATTTAAAAATAAAACAGACGCACAAAAATGCATATTCTTATCTGCATAAAATATTAACTAATGTTTAGGTTGTGAGTAACAGCTGATCATTTATTCAACACTTTTTATCGTCATATTTTCTTTGCAAAGGTTGGCAATATCAGCTGATCAACAATTAAGTTCATGAAGTAATATTTGAATAACCTTTATGGAGGTTTTTGTATTGTGGCGTGTGAAGATTGTATTTTGTGAGATCCTGTGATTATTTGGAAATATTTTATACAAGTGTATAAAATATTTTATAAAATATTTATTTTTAAAATTAAAGTGTATGTAATTATCTTAGTAAATAATGGCAGATAATGTAAATGGTATGTATTCGTTTGAAGAGTATACGGACATGATACTGATTTACGGCAAAGTTAACAAGAATGGTTTAGCGCAGTTCAGGAATATCGTGATACTTTTCCACATCGAAGAACACCTGATCGCAAAACATTTGAAGCTGTGGAGAGACGACTTAGAGAAACTGGTAGCTTTAAACCGAAGCGAAGAGATACTGGTCGTCAACGTAGCGCAAGGAACTATAATAATGAACAAGCAATAATAAATGCTGTAGAATTATCACCAACCACAAGCACCAGACGATTATCACGTCAGTTAAATATTTGCCAGTCAAGCGTATGGCGGACACTTCATGAAGCACAGTTGAACCCATTCCATATAACACGTGTTCAAGACTTATTACCGCAAGATCTTAATAAACGGAAGATGTTCTGCCGCTGGTTAAGAAGAAATTGTTTACGACATCAGTATTTTCTTCGGCGTATTCTCGTTACTGATGAATCCTGTTTTACTAGAAATGGAATTGTAAATTTTCGTAATACCCATACTTGGGCGTACGACAACCCACATGAAACTGCGACGAGGCATTTTCAACATACATTTTCAGTCAATGTATGGCTTGGTGTTCTGGGTGATAATTTGATTGGTCCATTTTTCCTCCCTAATCGACTTAATGGAGTAGCGTACTTAAAGAGGAACAAACCTGCCTACCCTCTTGGAAGATATTCCTGTTCAAAACAGAATAAATGCATGGTTTATGCACGACGGAGCACCTCCACATTTTTCTAATGATGTGAAAAACTATTTAAATGATACATACGGTAGACAATGGATTGGTCGAAATGGACCAGTAAAATGGCCACCATGTTCTCCTGACCTCACGCCAGCAGACTTTCTTATGGGGTTGGATGAAGTCAATTTTTTATTCAAAACGGATTAACACCATAGAGGAGTTACGTAATCGCATTACAGAGGCGGCAGAAACTATCAAGAATGCTCCAAACGTTATGAAACGCGCTAGAAAAGAGTGGATTCGTCGTGCGAAAACGTGCATTGCTAACAACGGAGGACACTTTGAGCAACTATTATAGGTGATTATTACAGTTTTATAAAGGTAAATACATTTTATGTTAATGTTCAGTCTAGAATAAATGATCAGCTGTTACTCACAACCTAAACATTAGTTAATATTTTATGCAGATAAGAATATGCATTTTTGTGCGTCTGTTTTATTTTTAAATAAAGCTAAATTTAAATACCTATTATTAATTTTTTCCTAAGTAATTCACATGAATCTTTTCAGAATTAAATGTTCTACAAATCTGTTTAAGAAAAAAATGACCTTTATTTAACATTTATGGAAGTAATCTTACGTTAAACACAAAAATGTGTTATTTCTTTGCACCAATTCTTGTGTTTTACGTAAGATATCTCTGAAAGTATTGCATTTACAGCTCTGGGACGAATTTTAATACATTTGTCAGATATAAAAACATAAAAAACAATCGTATTTGTATCTTTGTAACTACCTTTACCATTTTTATACGGCCTGACTTCACCAAGGGTTCTGAAATCCGGGCGAAATCTTTCGCTAGGCGTAACTCGCTAACGAAGCGTTTCCGGGCATATGGTTATATGAACTTTTTTACTTGTTTTTAGCTATAGAATAAGCTCCCGAGAGATTGCCGTTTAGTTTTGAATCACCCTGTATACAGGGTGATTCATGAAGTTCTCCCCCCACTTCTACAGCACATTGTACTAGTAAAAATAATGAAAAAATGTTATATAAACATAGGTCCGAAAACGCTTCGTTAGCGAGTTACAGCTAGCGAAAGATTTCGCCTGAATTCCTGGGTAAAGAGTAAAATAAAGCCATACTGAACTTTTGGAAAGGTTAATTAAGTAAGAAATATCGTGGATTCTTATGTATTTTTACCTGATAAAGCTAATAAAATAGGTTTCAGAACTGTACCTGTAGTAGTTTTTGAGGGATTCAGGGTTAAATGCAAACAATTGGGGCACGAAACAATGTTTTTTTAAGTTTGATGTACAATAACTTTGTTAAATTGGTAAAAAATACATAAAATCAACAAACATTAATTATAGAGAATTTAATTCTGAGAAAATTGATATAATGAAAGTCTAAAATAAAACAGAAATAAGTACCAAAAAATCGATTTTATTCAGTATAATACATTACTAGTTTTAAGCAAAATTAATCAGGTTGGGCCAACCGTACGCACCTTTTTATAATAGATGTTCGAAAATGAGGCCAGCATTATCAATACATTTTGCAGCACGTTTGTGTATTGCTTTTGTTGCGTTTCTTAATTTTTCAGGACTTCCCTGTATCTGCACAGCCGAATCCATAATACGGGCAATTAATTCATCACGAGAATTCACTTTTGTCTTGTATACAATGTCTTTCATCCATCCCCAGATGCAATAATCCAACGGAGATAGATCTGGTGATCTTGGTGGCCAAGGGTGAGGCCCTCCACGACCAATCCAGTGTCCAGGAAATTGATGATTTAAGTAAGCAGAAACGGCACGTGAAAAGTGGGGAGGTGCTCCGTCATGCTGGAAGTACAAATTTTGTCTGAGATGTAAAGGAACATTCTCTAACAGCTGCGGCAACTCTTCTTGAAGGAAATGCAAATAGAACTCACCATTTAGGCGTCCAGGTAATATGAAAGGTCCAATCAGCCGATTGTGCAAAAGGTCACACCAGACATTGACGCTAAATTGGTGTTGAAAGTTCTGTTCCACTACCTCATGTGGATTTTCTTCTGCCCATGAGTGTTCATTGTGCAAGTTATTGACACCATCCCGAGTAAATTGTGCCTCATCCGTAAACAAAATACGCTTGTAGAGTTGATTATTAATATTCAAAAAGTTGCAAAACTCCAAGCGAAGCGGACCATCCCCTAGCTGTAGATGTTGAACCTTTTGTTTATGAAACGGATAAAATTTGTTTCGATTAAGTGACCTCCACACCGTTGACTGCGAAACTCCTATCCGCCTAGAAATACGTCGTGTACTTACACCTGTACTGCGATGAACAGCATTAATAACAATATCATCATCAAGTTGGACAGCTCGTTCATAATTGGTTCTAGTACTTGGTAGTGATCCTGTTTCCCGAAGAGTACGAAAAGTTCCTGAAATTGTTTTGGTATCTGGAATCCTCCTATTAGGGTAACGTAGTTCATATTCTTTTACAGCAGCTCTAGCATTACCATTACAGTAACACAAAATAAAAACCATATCAGCGTATTCCTCTGATGTAAATAAGTAAGGCATTTTTTCGCTGAATAAACAATCGAATTATAACTCACAGACAAATTGCATTTAATAAAACGATTCACAGAACCCGATCTCCTGCTGTACCTTGCAAACCACCACTAATACACAGTTCTAACGTAACAGTACAGAATACCATTGTTGATCAGCTGTTATTCGTGCGTTACCAACTTATAAATTAATAAAACTAAAAACTGCATTTCGATGATTAGTAAACAATAATGGGAAAATGTTTGCTTCATTTATTTTCGAACATTTGATGTAAATTTTTATAAAAAAAAATACAACGTAATAAAACATGATATTTTTATTTACAAACAAATTTATTTAACAGTTAATCTTGTTTTCTCAATTTATCTCATCATTAAGGAACAAACATTTTGTTTTTGTTTTATTTTAACTAAATACCGTACGGTATTTCTTTACAGCTAGTAATGTATTATACTGAATAAAATCGATTTTTTGGTACTTATTTCTGTTTTATTTTAGACTTTCATTATATCAATTTTCTCAGAATTAAATTCTCTATAATTAATGTTTGTTGATTTTATGTATTTTTTACCAATTTAACAAAGTTATTGTACATCAAACTTAAAAAAACATTGTTTCGTGCCCCAATTGTTTGCATTTAACCCTGAATCCCTCAAAAACTACTACAGGTACAGTTCTGAAACCTATTTTATTAGCTTTATCAGGTAAAAATACATAAGAATCCACGATATTTCTTACTTAATTAACCTTTCCAAAAGTTCAGTATGGCTTTATTTTACTCTTTACCCAGGAATTCAGGCGAAATCTTTCGCTAGCTGTAACTCGCTAACGAAGCGTTTTCGGACCTATGTTTATATAACATTTTTTCATTATTTTTACTAGTACAATGTGCTGTAGAAGTGGGGGGAGAACTTCATGAATCACCCTGTATTTACAGTTAATATGCAGCTTTATTAATAAGAGTTATCATGGTTTATGTGCTTTTCATCATCAAAATCTATATTTTTAGCTATTTTTCATCCGGTTATCCGATTCTGCTACTTATACCATGTATGAGTAGGAAAACTACACAAAGTCAGACAAAAGAATTACGTGGTGATAGATACTTATGTTTTGAAATCAGCGAAAAATCCTTTAAAGTAACTGACAAGAGTCAGGAAACAAACACACTGTTTATTTCTACGTGGGTAAAATATTTAAAAGATTTAATTCCTTAATTTTTTGTTGTAAATTGTAATTTCTTTTTCGATATGTCCATTATAAAATAAGACATTCCATAAACATGAGCATTCTTTGAGAGCCATTACCGTGAGGACCGGGACGGAACAGCGGGGATTACACTTCCTAACACTTGTTCTCCGCTGGAAGCCCATAATGGCCTACACATGGCAGCCCTAACAACCGCCAAATCTATTGCTTTCTTTGTTTGTGTTCCTATGAATATGGGATGGCCTACGCCTAGCTCACTCACTCCGGGATTTGCATACATCTGAATTATTGTAGCCTGCTCTCTGATTTATTTCATACACTTTTGTTTTTCTACTCGAGGACATTATTCTTGGTGCAGATCTTTGCGACGCAGCCGCGACAGTCGTTGTGCTCTCCTTCCACATTACTTATACAGTTGCATGAATTATTCATACAACACTTTTCCGGAGTTTATAAGTGGATATAAATTGAAAATTATTGAGTACTTTCAAATCAAACTCGTTTATGATAGATCGCATTTAGAACGCCACTTGTCGTGTACTGCGTTAGTTTTTTGTAAGTCGAAATTTTATAAATGAGGGTAGAATATTCAACATAGATTTCCTGGAATTGACTAATTCGATGGACATTTTATCTCCATTTATGATGTACATTTGCTTCAGTTCTATCTGAATAAAACGTTAAAGTCATCTCGTAAATGGATTTTCACTGCATTGTTATTTCTCACACAAACTAGGAACGACATCAGAGTAGTCTTCAAATGGGCCGAAGATGGAAATGTGAGACAGGAGCTTTCAGAGTGTACTGAGGCTCAACACATTTAAATTCAATAATTAGAGATCACGTGGACAAAGCTGTTTTGTGTGAAGGGGAGGATGTGGGAGAGGGACGTGAGGAGCGAGAAGGCTGGACGTGGCACCAAACACCTCCAACAATACACTTTTGTCTTCACGTTCATTCAGTAATGAGAATTACGCTTTTCCCACCTCGGCTCGAATTACAACCCGTCCCAAGTGCTAAACGCCAGACGCCTTTTTGTTCGTCAATGACCCACATTAGACGCACCGACTACTAATCCCTTCGGGACTTTGACGCCACATACTCAAGCAGCTCCATTTATAGAACTACAATTAATGCGGTTTATTTTCAGTTTATGGATGTCATAAACCGGCACAGCAAGTGGTCAGCGTTTACGAGTAACGTGTTACTCAGTGGAACCAATTACAAAGCTTCCTTCTACACTGGCTCACCTCACTTGCTAACTGTTGCACGATTCTTAGAGATCACCATATGTTTACGAGTAACGTGTTACTCAGTGGAACCGATTATAAAGCTTCCTTCTACACTGGCTCACCTCATTTGCTAACCGTTGCAGGAGTCTTGGAGAGCACCATATGTTTACAAGTAACTTGTTACTCAGCGGAACCATTTAAAAAGCTTCCCTCTACACTGGCTCACATCACATGCTAAATGTTGTAGGAGTCTTAGAGAGCACCATATGTTTACAAGTAACTTGTTACTCAGCGGAACCAATTACAAAGCCTTCCTCTACACTGGCTCACCTCACATGCTAAATGTTGCAGGAGTCTTAGAGATCAACTTATGTTTACAAGTAACGTGTTACTCAGAGAAACTAGTTATGACGTTTGCCCTTCCCTCTACACTGGCTTACCTCACATGCTAAATGTTGCAGGAGTCTTAGAGATCAACTTATGTTTACAAGTAACGTGTTACTCAGAGGAACTAGTTATGACTTTTGCCCTTCCCTCTACACTGGCTCACCTAACATGTGGTGATTTAAGTTTAAAGTATTTGTTTTTATTTAATTACAGAAATTTGTTATTTTCTCTAATACGTTAATTACATGTTAAAATATATGATCATAGTTTTATCGATGTTGCAAGTGTAAAATCCTTTTATGGCGGTGTGTCTTCTGTATAATAACGATAATATATATTACCCGTCAGGAAAGCTAATAGACAAAAGACTACTCTTGAATTATTTTCAAACGTTTTTAATGTCATTTGAATTTTGAATGTAGCTTTTGCAATTTTTAAGAAAAAATGGTGTCTGCCCCAGTTTTTGCTGTATAAATGACGAATGACGTAGCAATTTTCAATGCATTTTTTGTTGGTTTTTTAGAACAAAATAATACCACATGTGTACTAATTCGACGAAGCTAGAACACATCTGGACCACCCAGTGTCCCAGTGAGTAGGGGAGTAGGTTTATGATATGAAAAACTCTGCTCTTCTGGAAAGGAAACATTAGTGTTATACGCGTGTCGAGTTTTAAAACAAATTTCCTCTTCATTTATTTTGTAAGAAAATATAAACTTAAAAGTGATAAGCAAGAAGCATTTGTGGATAGTTTGAAAATAATTTTTACTAAATACTTTTTTCGCCGCTAATTTGAAATGAACCTATAACAAAGGGTTTTGTGTTTGTACCTTTTTGCTGTTTTAGGACTGAGACTACAATAGTGGTGAGACAGAGCTAGCCTCGCCTCGTCTGTGGTCTGTGTGGTTTCCGCACGTGCACAGAGAAGCACCTACACTAACAAGCCTCTACCGATTAGCCTTCCAAACAAAGCCCGACAGCTCAGCTCTTTGTTACTCTGTTTTTACAAACTGGAATTCTTTTAACCCCTGTATGTTCCCGGAACTGTCATACTCCCCGCGGAGGCTGGTGGTCTGTCTGTGGTGCGCGGCTTCTCCCACGCTTTCCAACCCCTGTCTGCGGACGTTCACCTGGGGTTGGCCACTTCCTAATGGGGTGTCAGTCCGCTTTCCGTCTCCTAATGTGGAAAGAAGTCGTCCTTTTGTGTTCCGGCTGTTCCGTTTTAGTTACAATTTTACCGTGGAAAAAATAACAATTGGATTAGTTAACAAAGGAATAAATTGACTTCAGTTTAGTTTGTTTCGTAAGAAAACTAGTACTCTTTATTGAGTGCGTCATAAAACGTAAATTCACTAAGAACTTTATCAAATGCAATGATAGACTAAGACATCGTTCGATTGGATCCTACAGATGTGAAACTCTAAATGCAAATAAATACGCACAACAACAGTACGAAAGTAAATTTTTAGTGAGACGTTTCTGTTGAAGCAACAAGAAACTGTCGCCTCGACCGCCGAAGTGTCGCCGCCACCTGTAACATCGGTTAGCCAGCTCACGTACTCCTGTCACCTTTATTGTGCATTTGTCCACTGAAATGGAGCCGCTCCCCTCGCTACACTTCCTACTCCTTTAACAAAACCTTGCCCCTTGAACTTTCAGCCTTTTACTTTTATTGGACCAAAAAACGTACAACATTTTCATTTTAGAATATACTGCACAGCATTTATAAAATTCAACATTAAATGGTCAAGTTTAGAAAGATGTAGCGGTCATGTCAACTGATTTTTTCAATATTTCCCGTTGTCAACACATTTTATATAGGACAGTTTATAATAGAGATAGTAGAGAACTTGTTATTGGATATTCTGTAATAAAAATTACGTATTAGATTATAGAGCGGCATTTAACTTGAAGATTCTTGGAGCGTTGGACATATTTTAATTTAATACCAGTAGTGAATTACAACAAATATTCCAATAATAAGTTTAATTTTGCAGTTAAGTTGCATGACGATGGCTTCCTTGATTCTGAGAGGCCTCGGAAAATTGAATTCATTATTAGAAAATGTGTTGTAATTCACTAGTGGTACTGCATTAAACTTATTTATTAAAACAATAATTTTTTTCCGTATTATTTCTTATAAATTTCCGAAACATTTGATGTCTTCCGGAAATCTCTTGAAGATGGAATAACGAAATGCTAAATATATGTTCAATTTGGTGGTTCATGAGTCCTGTGTGATTGAGGAGAAGAACACGTGCAGAAAGTACCAGGATCTCTTTTAGTTACACCTGGAGGTTAGATAATCGAGGTCACATGGCTATCCCTCCAGTAATTGTGTACAAAAATGTATGACTCTATACGGTAGTGGACTGCAGTTGTGACACGATGAGGAAGAGCAGAACGTGACCGGAATTTACCGGGATCTCGTCCAGTTACACTGGAGCTTGGATAGTCAAGGTCACATAGCGTATCCCTCCAGTAATTGTGTACACAAATGTATGACTCTATACGGTAGTGGACTGCAGTTGTGACACGATGAGCAGGAGCAGAACACGACCGGAAAGTTCCGGGATCTCGTCCAGTTACACCTGGAGCTTGGATAGTCAAGGTTACATGGCGTATCCCTCCAGTAATTGTGTACAAAAATGTATGACTCTATACGGTAGTGGACTGCAGTTGTGACACGATGAGGAGGAGCAGAACACGACCGGAAAGTACCGGGATCTCGTCCAGTTACACCTGGAGCTTGGATAGTCAAGGTCACATGGCGTATCCCTCCAGTAATTGTGTACAAAAATGTATGACTCTATACGGTAGTGGACTGCAGTTGTGACACGATGAGGAGGAGCAGAACACGACCGGAAAGTACCGGGATCTCGTCCAGTTACACCTGGAGCTTGGATAGTCAAGGTCACATGGCGTATCCCTCCAGTAATTGTGTACAAAAATGTATGACTCTATACGGTAGTGGACTGCAGTTGTGACACGATGAGGAGGAGCAGAACACGACCGGAAAGTACCGGGATCTCGTCCAGTTACACCTGGAGCTTGGATAGTCAAGGTCACATGGCGTATCCCTCCAGTAATTGTGTACAAAAATGTATGACTCTATACGGTAGTGGACTGCAGTTGTGACACGATGAGGAGGAGCAGAACACGACCGGAAAGTACCGGGATCTCGTCCAGTTACACCTGGAGCTTGGATAGTCAAGGTCACGTAGCGTATCCCTCCAGTAATTGTATACACAAATGTATGACTCTATACGGCAGTGGACTACAGTTGTGATACGATGAGGAGGAGCAGAACACGATCGGAAAGTACTAGGATCTCGTCCAGTTACACCTGGAGCTTGGATGGTCAAGGGCACCTTGCTTGTCACTGCAGTACTGCGTAATTAGACGGCTCTGTTCCACATCTCCGCAGGCTATGAAACTGCAAGGTACATCATATCCTTCAGTTTACCCAGTGACTTAATTGCATCGTTTAATTATATTATTTGTTACAATTTCATTCTTTCACTGCCCTGGGCCCCCTTATAGAAAACGAGGTCGCATGCTTTGATTCTTTTACTTTAAATAATAATTCTATTTTATATAGAATGTAGTCGATTAAGGTTTATCCCTAGGTTTTTCTCTATATTAGAGACAATCTGAATTTCTACCAAGTGTTAGAACCCCTTAAAGGAGTAGTTCTTCAAAAGTACTCCCACTATTCTTCAGCGTAATCCTAAAAGACCGTTCGCTTACCAATTATGAAAGACTAGCAGTTTCCTGCCGCTTCGCACGCAAATTCTTCGCACTTGTATGAGCACTTCTGGTTCTCGTACCACGACTTTGAAAATATCCCAAAAATTGTATGTTTATGACCATTGTAATTTACTCTAGTCTTATTATATTTTTTTCTATGGTTGATTTTGCCTTGTTTCTGATCAAGAAAATGTATACCACAGATCCGAATAGTCTATTTTTTGTCAAAAGACAGTTGGGATGGATTTTATCTCAGTCTTTAAATTACAGTAAAAGTTCGATAGTAACTTTGTCTTTTATATTTAATACTTAATGTTCGCTAAAATAGTTAAAAGTGCAATAACAATAACACTATGTAAGTGTTTGTTTTTTTATAAACTGAAAAATATCTTTAATATTTCAAACCATTCAGAGCTGGAATTGATACATTAGTTCAAAAGCACAGTCCAGCGACCTTTCATCTAGCATAGTTCTTGCTTCAAATAGAGTCTCCGGAGTTAAATTTTAACCATTTAATGTTTTAGGACATTTTATAAGGTATAGTATTTGGAATCTAAAAACGGCATGAAAACTAATGATTGCTCCTTACAGAAATTACACACTATTAATGTTATCAAATTGAAAATAGTGGTTAAACATGTTGTGCTATCACAAAACAGTATTTACACAGAATACTTTATTGTACGCTCGTATTTGACACGCTCTTTCAATTAATATTACACAACTTAAAGGCCAAAATGGGCGAAGAAAAGTGAGGCGTACAGGCCTATATTCATAATAGGAACCGTAAATATGTCCATGTAAAATTTCAGTGCAAACGACCAGAAAGTACCGAGATATCGTCAAGCTATACGCGGGTTAATAGTTTACAAGTGAAAGTAAAACAACAAACGAATGCATTTTTGCATTTAATATTATTAGGATTAAGATTTAAAAATCTAACTGTACAAACATTTTCAGTGAATATGTTGATATGTTTGATATATTACTAAAATGAGAAGAACAGATGGGTAAACTTAACTTAAGATCTTTAAATCGCCAGTAGAGAAATACTGTTTTAGTTTTAATATCTCTAAGGATGGTTGTGCATTTTCATCGTACTATGCTTGCATTTTTAATAATTTTCCCTTCATATTTTACGTAACTGAAATGTTGTAATATGATTCATTGTTTTGAATTGACGTTTTAATCGTAAATATTTATAAAACGATAAGGATCTCCTTTCCCGAAGTAGCAGCCATGCGGGTGGAGCGCTGAAGACTCTAAATGCCAAGAGTTGGTGAAAGGGTTCGGATGCTATCTCCCAGCAACGGGAACAATCAACAGTATTGTTCTTGCTGATTAATGCGCACGGCTCAGCTCTTGCCGTCACGTTATGTAACCAGTACTATTTCTGACTAGACATTTTCCGCGCCCGCTGCACGTTCTGATGTCCGACCATATTATAGTTTGTCACGTTCGTGAAGTTCCTCTCTTTCTGTACATTCAACCAGTGTAATTCCTTCTATTCGAGGTCCCTTTTTTACATTGTGTTCATTAATTACTCCATAACAAATCATATTTCTAAAATGAATAGAGTTAACATTGAGCAGCAAGATTGTTTGTCCAATAATTAGTCTTAAATACGAAAGTTGAGTTTAGCTCCAGTTCACCTTCCTCTTACGTTTAGCTGACTTGACTCCTGAAATCTGAAGTCATGTTCGTCTGAATGGATCCTAAAACAGTCGGCGACGAAGAACGAAGAAGTTCAAAACGAAACCTCCAGCATCTTTTCGACATCTGAGACACCCAGACTATAAATAGTAGTGCAGTCTAGGTAAATAGGTATGCTCATTGTCTCATCGGGTACATAATCGAGTGTACTACGATGACGATCCAAAAACACGGTGGAGCTTTCGAAATCGTGGGGGTTTCGTTTTGAACTTCTTCGTTGCCGACTGTTTTAGGATCCTTTCAGATGAACATGACTTCAGATTTTAGGAGTCAAGTCTGCAACAGCCTCATATTTCAGATGTTGCACGTAAGAGGAAGGTGAACTGGAGCTAACTCAATAGTCGCATTGAATCAACTCACCATAGCTGTGCTATATGTAGTCTTAATTATTAAAACCTGTTTTTAAAACGTTTCGGGAAAGTATCATGTCAGGTTTTAAAATGGCGGCTATGGAAAAATTCCAAACTGTACTGACTCAAAAAAAACTGAAAAGTTTGTATAAGCTTTGTACGAATATGTTTACATATAGCATGACATGAGTACGCCACATCACGTGCCGCTTATCGGACTTCGCCGAGACTTCGAGTGTTCTGCGGACAGATAGATAGACAACCAAAATAAAAACATCCCCACGGCAGACAAAAGAGAATTATTTGTGTCAGCCTTCTGAGTGACAACAGGCTTATAAACCGCTCAGTAATATTCAAGGTTGGACAATGGACATGCACCATCATATTCTCCTCTATGTAGAAATGAAATTTCAGGCATAATCTAAAATCTACAAATTGTTTAGAATTATTTGTTAAGATATTTTACTAAATAATACATTCACGTTTTTGTTCAGTAAGTTGACTTTCATATCAGCTTTTAAATAATAAACGTATACATGGAATCACTATAAGACGATGTTGTTGAATGCACTCGGTATGATAGACTGCATGTGTTAATTCGAGGTACATTGTATGTATTTCCTCTATGCTATCATGGTTATGGTTTATAAGACCAGTCTTGACGTATTCGCACATACACCACCATCGAACTGTGTTCCTCATATAGAAATGAAGCCTCAAGCACAGTGTCAAGCCTATAAATAATTTCGTTTTCGAGATGTCTTGTGAGCAAACAGGCAGAAATGTAAAAAAAAAACTGAATAAAATCACATGAGGCTTAAATATTTATAGTGTAAACCGTGTACTAACATGTAGACTATCTTACCCAATGCATTCAACGTCGTTTTATAGTAACGCGTATTATTTAAAAGCTACTATGCAACCTAACCTAATGAACAAAACGTGGATGTATAATTTGGAAAATATATCTCGAGAAATATTTTATCTGTAGACTTAATGATTTTATTATGCGTTAATGATGCCAATGCGAAAATATAAGAATAAATATATATTTTAAACAAACTTAGTACAATCGCATCAGATTGAAAGATGTGACAGGTTTATTGATAGAGTAAAAAGAAAAAGGTAATAGAGTGGAAAGTCAATGTTAAAAGTCGGTGACAATATTTGATTTCAGCGCACTCTCGTGGTGTATTACACTTTCTCACCGGAGCTTTCTCTATTTGAACACTGCAATGAAACCTAACTTAAATGTGGAACTTGCTCAATTTTAAGTTTCACTCAGGAATACACTTTCAAAA
The DNA here is from genome assembly GCF_021130785.1 of Homalodisca vitripennis. Lineage (NCBI taxonomy): Eukaryota > Metazoa > Arthropoda > Insecta > Hemiptera > Cicadellidae > Homalodisca > Homalodisca vitripennis. Next base: position 100,987,014 of record NC_060210.1, read on the forward strand.
TTTTTGAAGATGACCGCCATTTTCCAATATGGTGGCCAACTTTAAAATCTTTTATGGAACACCCTGTATTTTATGTTGTTTTTAGATTCTACTCTAAAAGACATTTTTGCTATTTAGAGTTTTTCAATATCTCTAATGGCTCAGGAGCTACGTGGACTGGAAGTTTTCATCATCAGTGGCATGAACTCTTAAAGCACGTTTTAATCAATGTTGTTTTTTATCAGCGGGCGTCTGTGTGTTAGCCTGGGTCAAGTTCACTTGAGACACCAACAGGGTCTGTGTGTTAGTCTTGGCCAAGTTCATTTGAGATACGAACAGTTACAGCGCGCGGCACGGCGTTCGTCTGTGTGTTAGCCTGGGCCAAGTACACTTGAGACACCAACAGGGTCTGTGCGTTAGTCTGGACCAAGTTTACTTGAGATACGAACGGTTACAGCGCGCGGCACGGCGGGCGTCTGTGTGTTAGCCTGGGCCCAAGTACACTTGAGACACCAACAGGGTCTGTGTGTTAGTCTTGGCCAAGTTCATTTGAGATACGAACAGTTACAGCGCGCGGCACGCCGTTCGTCTGTGTGTTAGCCTGGGCCAAGTACACTTGAGACACCAACAGGGTCTGTGCGTTAGTCTGGGCCAAGTTCACTTGAGATACGAACAGTTACAGCGCGCGGCACGGCGGGCGTCTGTCTGTTAGCCTGGGCCAAGTGTAGTAATCCGAAGTTACGGCACCGTTGGCATTATAAAACCTAATGTCCTGATACAACATACTCGCGAGAGTTAAAGGCGCCTTTATTTCAACGCTGTGTGCTTTCTTTAACAACTTTTGAGCGGAACAGTGGGCCGTAAAATGTGAGTGTCAAAAGTGTGCCCGAATTGAATGGGTAGAAAAGAATGAGAAGTAAATGTAGATTATTTATGGGCCATTGTGGTCCGGGGTGTGGCTCCGTTGATCAAGGCCTGTACAAATCAATTCGGCCCCGCGCGACTCGTCGTCGGCCCGTGGCCGTAGCCAAATCTCAGAACGTCGGGCCGTATGACTGTATCTGCGTGGTACACCATTGTCGGCGAGTTACGGCCGACCGGGCCCATAACGTGCACCGGCCACCCGGACCATCCGGTTGTCATAACTTTTGGTATTTCGGAATAACTGCTCGTGCATTGTGCTTTATTTTTCCGGTCCGTTCAAACAACTGCAAACTGTCTCTTGTCTTTCGAATCGTAGTCCTGATCATTTCAAGTTTCATTCAGTGTTTTGGAAAATTATTGCATTGTGCAGTAACAAATAAAATCGAAAATCTAATAATTAGTAGGAGTCCTGCATTCTGACCAAGATTGTCACATTTCCTCTATTATAAGTAACTTCTCATCCGGTCTAATCGATGTGTTCAGAATTCTGTTTTGTTTGCAGGTCTGTTTTGGCGTGTACTAAATATTGACCATTTTAATAAAACGTATTTAAATTCGTTTTAAAAGTACGTAAATCTTTTTTAGCCTGGAATCCGTACTTTGTAAGTAATGTTTGCCCTCCGATTGAGTTTAAGATAGCAGTTTGATAGAAAACACAGATTATAAAAGTTAAGGTAGCTGGCGCAGTGAAACTAATCGTGCGGGTTATGTCCGTCAATAAAACCGGTATAAATATGTATGGTGTATGCTAAGTGTCGCTGGGTAAGAGACCTTGTTTATGGGGTCGGGTCGTCTAGGCTGGAGCCGAGCTGGACACATGCCAGTCGGCTGACAGGGACATCGCGACCATCAGCTCCGTTACCTTCTAAAAAACCTCCATTTAAATTCCTCGCACTGAAATGAAAATCATAACAAACAAGCCTGACAAACACTTGAAGGTAAGACAGAACAAGAACGGTTCACTACATCCTACTCGTAGCACACCATTGTCCGACTCCGGCATATGGTCTGCCATCTGTCGTTCTATTCTGTAGAACTAGAAAAACTCGTTTGCATACATAAAGGAGGTGCTTGAAATTAAGACATTTATCGATGATAATGTATCTGGAAGTGTTTCCTATCTTATAAATACAAGGAATCGCTAAATGTTTTGCTAAACGCTCACATTGGTCGAGAATTGCTAAACCAATTCTTAATGTTAATGGAAGTCCGAGGAAGCTTTGTATGAAGAGAAACATAAGAAAAGTTTCCCGGAATACTTTAGTACATGCGCTACAGTGATTGATCAGTAGTTTAATGCAGATAGCAAAGTCATAGTTACTTTATAAAAATATTTACAAGGTATTCGAAACTAGTTTCCTTGACGTTGTAGTCTGGCAGAGTACAGAGAAATGAACATATACAGCTACAGTTCCAAAAATAACCTCTAAAAAGCAAAACCTATAATAAAAGATTATTATTATTTCTGCATGAATTTAGTAAGGATTTTTTTTCTTTTTCTTATCCTGAAGTAAATTTAAACAGCCGGAAGTAGGCACCTTTTGACGAAGTATACTTTTCCGTATGTAAAGATATTTTCTTCATCGGGCAACAAGGCCTCTACTATGCTGCTGGATATATTTTAGGCTGGAACTCCGGAAACTTAGAACATAAATTCCATCAACCTGATGATCTTAATCATAAAACAAAAGTTTTATGTTTCTGATGTATGCTTACTTACGATTAAAACATGATAGTAGGTTCCATCGTATTATTATCATAAGTGGGTTACCGAATTCGATTTTGAAAATTGCTTACGAAGTCACGGGCAATAGAAAGTAATAAATAATAGCGAAAACATTACAATTTTTGAACATTTTACAAAATTTACAATGTTTTATATAAAGTAGAACGAAATTTACCGCAACATCATTGGGGCCACTCTAAAGTAAGCGTATAAAAGAAGAATATCCTGAACGAAAGCATGTTTGAACGCAGCATAAGACATTCATTGAGCAGTCACTTTTTCGTCTGGAAGACAAACCATGTGGTGTCTTTCATATTTCACCGTGACGCCCCGGCAGTGGAGACGTAGAGTTTGTCGCTTCTGGCGACTGCCTCCAGCTGGCCTCTTTGGTCTCCCCCCTTGTCTTGGCGGTAGGGGCGTTACCATTTGTTACCCTATTCCCCCTGTGTATGTTGTTCTCCAAACAGTCTCGGATGGGTTTATTTTTAGGGCTCTCTCTCTAAATGTTTATGAAGCGGTTCGTTTAGCGCTACGATCGTTAAATGCTTTAAATTAGTAGAGAAGGTAAGAGAGAATGCGCGATTTACTTAATGTTCCTGTCACACGTGTTGTTTACCGTTATAATCCGAAATTAGCTCGAGTTTGTGAATTATTTCCGTATAGCAGAATACATTTACTTTAATGTTTAGAACCGAATGTAGAGAAACCTTGGTTTTTACTATAAGAAAAATATTAAACCTTGTGCACGCCCTTATGTTTAGTTATAGAATTATGGGATGTGTCTCATTATTTAATATTATGATTATAACGTTTCCAAACGATTTTTATTTAGTTTTTTATTTAGTCCGTATTCTTTTAATATTTAAACGATAAAGTACAAGGAAGATTAAGATTTTTCCTGCGTAACCTATAAACATACATACAAAACTTAAACACGTTTGGATTTGTATTAATTATATTTTCAACATTTGGTATCTTCTATAATTCTACGAGTCAAATTTTGGCCTAAAAATTCATGAGGTTTAACATTGTTCGTATGGGGTTAAATCAGAACTGTCGCCATTAAAGCTGGTTCTTAGGAATGTAGAAATGCGTCACACCACACCACATTTCCGCCTTACTCGCTCGGGTAACAGGGCGTCGCCTTGAATTTGCACCTAGGTTTTTAAGTCTGTAGTTCATTTCATGTCAAGATCTTCTGCGGAAAGACAGGAAAGACACGTGTACAGCCCCCAAGCAGACGAGAGAGAAAATCTGGCAAAGTATTGAGTGACGCTCATGACACTATGTCACATCCCATAGATGGCCATGAACCTTTTTTGAACTCATTCATGTCTATATAAAAAGGAAGTTTCGTAGCAAATTTAAAATCTGCAAATAAAATGGTTGTCAAGATACGAGATTGTGGATAATAAGGCTACGTAAAGGCCACGTAATTCCATAGAAGAACTCGCACCATCATCGAACTCTGTTTTGTCCATATACAAATAAACTCATTCAACGTAGTATTGAATGATCCAGTAGAATGTAACGAAGGTTTTATAAACCGATCTATCAAATATCACATATTAAAATCGCGTTTGATTAAAGTCTTTTCACAATTGGTTTGTTCTATTATTGTCTCGTTGCTATCATGGTTACCCATATGACAAGGTTTAAAATGTGCGCTAATGCTCAGGTAATAAGTCCGACCAAAGAAATATTTCTTTACCATATTAAAAAATTCGAGTGTGAAAGATGTCGCATATATGCATCCCTCGGCATGTGGTATCAGTAATAAACTATTCCATATTCCTAATATTCCTGGACGATACTGCCACTCGAGTGTGACAAATGTCGCACAATGGTAAATATCGTCATTTAGTATGAGTATTAAACTGTTCAGTATTCCCAATATTCGTGCACGTTACTGCACTCGAGGGTGACAAATTTCGCACATAGGCAACTATCGGCATGACTATTAAAATGTTCGGTATTCCCAATATTCTTGCATGATACTAATATTCGAGTGTAACAGATGTTCCACATAGGCAACTATCGGCATGAGGTATGAGTATTAAACTGTTCAGTATTCCCAATATTACTGCACCATACTAACGCTCAAGTGTGACATATGTTCCATGTAGGCAACTATCAACAAGTGGTATGAGTATTAAACTGTTCGGTATTCCCGATATTCCTGCATGATACTGCCACTCGAGTGTGACAAATGTCGCACAATGGTAAATATCGTCATTTAGTATGAGTATTAAACTGTTCAGTATTCCCAATATTCGTGCACGTTACTGCACTCGAGGGTGACAAATTTCGCACATAGGCAACTATCGGCATGAGTATTAAACTGTTCGGTATTCCCGATATTCCTGCATGATACTGACTCTAAAGTGTGACATATGTTCCATGTAGGCAACTATCGGCATGTGGTATGAGTATTAAAATGTTCGGTATTCCCGATATTCCTGCATGATACTGACACTAAAGTGTGACAAATGTCGTACATAGGCAACTATCGGCATGTGGTGTGAGTATTAAAATAATCGGTATTCCCAATATTCCTTGCACGATACTGACACTCGAGTGTGACAAATGCCCCACATAGGAAACTATCGGCATGTAATATGAGTATTAAACTGTTCGTTATTCCCCATATTCCTTGCACGATACTGACACTCGAGTGTGACAAATGTCGCACAATGGCAACTATCGGCATGTAGTATGAGTATTAAACTGTTCGTTATTCCCGATATTCCTTGCACGATCCTGACACTCGAGTGTGACAAATGCCCCACATAGGAAACTATCGGCATGTAATATGAGTATTAAACTGTTCGTTATTCCCCATATTCCTTGCACGATACTGACACTCGAGTGTGACAAATGTCGCACATAGGCAACTATCGGCATGTAATATGAGTATTAAACTGTTCGTTATTCCCCATATTCCTTGCACGATACTGACACTCGAGTGTGACAAATGTCGCACAATGGCAACTATCGGCATGTAGTATGAGTATTAAACTGTTCGTTATTCCCGATATTCCTTGCACGACGACTCGAGTGTGACAAATGCCCCACATAGGAAACTATCGGCATGTAATATGAGTATTAAACTGTTCGTTATTCCCCATATTCCTTGCACGATACTGACACTCGAGTGTGACAAATGTCACACATAGGAAACTATCGGCTTGTAGTATGAGTATTAAACTGTTCGTTATTCCCCATATTCCTTGCACGATACTGACACTCGAGTGTGACAAATGTCACACATAGGAAACTATCGGCATGTAATATGAGTATTAAACTGTTCGTTATTCCCCATATTCCTTGCACGATACTGACACTCGAGTGTGACAAATGTCACACATAGGAAACTATCGGCATGTAATATGAGTATTAAACTGTTCGTTATTCCCATATTCCTTGCACGATACTGACACTCGAGTGTGACAAATGTCACACATAGGAAACTATCGGCATGTAATATGAGTATTAAACTGTTCGTTATTCCCCATATTCCTTGCACGATACTGACACTCGAGTGTGACAAATGTCACACATAGGAAACTATCGGCATGTAATATGAGTATTAAACTGTTCGTTATTCCCCATATTCCTTGCACGATACTGACACTCGAGTGTGACAAATGTCACACATAGGAAACTATCGGCATGTAATATGAGTATTAAACTGTTCGTTATTCCCCATATTCCTTGCACGATACTGACACTCGAGTGTGACAAATGTCACACATAGGAAACTATCGGCATGTAATATGAGTATTAAACTGTTCGTTATTCCCCATATTCCTTGCACGATACTGACACTCGAGTGTGACAAATGTCACACATAGGAAACTATCGGCATGTAATATGAGTATTAAACTGTTCGTTATTCCCGATATTCTTGCATGATACTGACACTCGAGTGTGACAAATGTCACACATAGGAAACTATCGGCTTGTAGTATGAGTATTAAACTGTTCGTTATTCCCGATATTCCTTGCACGATACTGACACTCGAGTGTGACAAATGTCACACATAGGAAACTATCGGCATGTAGTATGAGTATTAAACTGTTCGTTATTCCCCATATTCCTTGCACGATACTGACACTCGAGTGTGACAAATGTCACACATAGGAAACTATCGGCATGTAATATGAGTATTAAACTGTTCGTTATTCCCCATATTCCTTGCACGATACTGACACTCGAGTGTGACAAATGTCACACATAGGAAACTATCGGCATGTAGTATGAGTATTAAACTGTTCGTTATTCCCCATATTCCTTGCACGATACTGACACTCGAGTGTGACAAATGTCACACATAGGAAACTATCGGCATGTAATATGAGTATTAAACTGTTCGTTATTCCCCATATTCCTTGCACGATACTGACACTCGAGTGTGACAAATGTCACACATAGGAAACTATCGGCATGTAGTATGAGTATTAAACTGTTCGTTATTCCCGATATTCCTTGCACGATACTGACACTCGAGTGTGACAAATGTCACACATAGGAAACTATCGGCTTGTAGTATGAGTATTAAACTGTTCGTTATTCCCGATATTCTTGCATGATACTGACACTCGAGTATGACAGATGTTCCACATAGGCAACTATCGGCATGTGGTACGAGTAGTAAAATGTTCGGTATTCCCAAAATTCCTTGCACGATACTGATATTCGAGTGTGACAAATGTCGCACATAGGCAACTATCGACTTCTGGTATGAATACCTGTTCGGTATGTACTCGTGTTTTTGTTTAGTATTATTTTAATTTAATTTCATCATTATCTTTACGTAATTATTATGTACTCTTATTTGTCCGTAATTATTCCGTAATTATGTAATAAATGTAGCACAATGTTATGGTTTATACACTGCATTAAACATTTCGGTAAACTATGAAAATCTGTTTGTTTTGTGTTTCACGGTTGCATCGAAGGGATAAAACAAACAAAATAACTGATATGCGATGTCGCAGTTTTCCATGTACTCATCATGTACATAATATTTTATAAAACTGTATAGCCTTAAAAAAATAAATCTTCCGAAGTTGGAATTATTGTTTACTTGCAAAGTTCCAGAACCAATCCCGTACGAGTCTGAAAACAACTCCCCTTTATTGGCGGAGGTGGCGTTTAAACACTTTCAACATTGATAGATAATAATCCGGGCGCTGTTCTCTTTTGTCCGCCCTAAAAGTTTTATTGCGGACTGTGTTTGAACCCTTTTATTGTTTTAGTGCGCCTTGTTAACATGACCGAGTGTCAGCTCGTAAACAGCCGCTGCAGACTACAGATGGCCGTACCGACTGATTTGGGCGCGGCGTTGTCTGCTTGTCTCTTCCTCTCACACAAGCGTGTCTGCAATTATTTGTACCATATCGTTGTTTGTCGCATTTGAAACACAATTTTGCTGCTTAATCATGACAGATTTTTGTAATATTTCCAATCTCACCTCCTATCCTATGATAACAATGGATGTCATTACAATACTAGTGATTTCATAATATCGTAAATTATGTAACGCTTTGATTTATGTAGTAATATGGCGAGTTTGTAACTTAACCATGAATAATGATTTGGACGCCATTATAACACTAGTGCTTTAATAAATCTGTAAGTTTGCGATTGTATAACGCTTTCTTTAATTCAGTAGTATGAATGTCAATAGATACATTTGTAACTAAACCATGAATAATGAGTAAGCTGAGGTTTTTATTATTGTTATGGTCTAAGCTATTGTCTCACACATTGTGAAATGCTGCTTAATTTGTTATTTTCACTGATATGTTAATTAGCAAATGTAGTAAATTAAGTACAGATTTATATGGTTTGTTTAGTTGTTACCTACAAGCTATTTCAGACTTTTAAAATGAAAAATAAAAGCTATAAGCTTGGGACATGACATGGGACTATGACATTGCACGTAACCCATGTTTTATACATCTTTACAGTCAGTAAAATCATACATATCAGATAAATTACGTGTTTGTTATGTTTGCTTTGACTTTTCCTTTACTTTGGTGTGTATGTTCATGTACATTAGAACATTTTAACACCTTTATTGATTGTTTTATCATATATATATATATATATATATATATATATATATATATATATATATATATATGTATATATATACATATATAAACGTATTGAACTATTGTTAATATTTTTTTAAATATTTAATGATAACTTTTTTGTTCAGTAAATTGGCCAGCGCCCCCAAGAACAAACAAATGTTCATTCACTTTGGGAGTTGTAAATATTAAACAATTAATTTGTAGTTACAATTACGCATAAGATACAAGATAGTGGGATTCGTACTACTTCAAATTAACATATTACGCGTTTTCGTTATTTATGGAGGCTCAGGGAATAGAATCGTCTCGGCTGGGAGAGGAAGAACGTGCCTTGGCGGCAACGCGCCGCGCCGCGCGACCAGCCATGACCGTGCCACGAACAACGCGAGAGGCAACGGAAAAATGTCGAACATGATATGATCTATGGATCAATTATAGTTTCAACATGAATAACTCGGAGCCGGGAGACGAGCCGCTGCCCGGTGTGAGCACACAACAACATATTGAAACTAAAACCAACAAGAGCGCCGTCCACAAATCATGAGAGAATTACCCTTAATGACACCCCGCCCCGTGGCCTCGTCGTGAGCAGAGGTATCATCGCACCCCCGAACTGAGAACGTGACCTGGTCAGGCACGACCTCGGCCGTCACCATCTCGTCGGTGGTTGCTCGGTCGGACCGACTGAAACCGCAGAACTAGGCTTCTACGGTAAATTCTTTCATCGGAATACATGATCCGAGGGCCAGCCGTTTCCGTCTCCGAGGATTGTAGTTCGGACTACCGGCCTCAATGCGGGGTGGGTACTGAGCTGGGATGTTTACGGTCAACACAAATATTACGGTTGGTGAATTCGTTCAGGTTTGAGATCTTCAGTGGTATGTCAAACTTATACGCGCCTAGAGAATATGTATTCGTATGTACAGTAGACATAGGCTACTGCAGGGCAGATTACCTAAGAGCAGAGGGTTTGCCTTGTTAAACCAAGATCGTGCTGCAGCCTAACAATACGACACTAGTAACGGTAGTAAGGCTACTTTGATAAGTTTTCTTCAGGTTGTTTAGCATTACATTACTTCTCAGTATTCGTATGGTACACTCTCAGAGAGGGATGCATATTTCTGTCCTGGAGCTGGGGGTGGCAGACTGTGGTTACTTATAGAACTATAATAGTAGGATCTTTAGGAACGTGAGCTTACTGAACACGAAAATGGTATGTAGGGCGCTTATTCGCCATACCAGCAAAGCCTCTGTACTACTTAGTTTTATTTAAAAATATTGCTTTTTTAATATTAGTGTTTTTAAATTATGCGGAGTTCTACTTGATCTCAAAAGATCAACATTTTCTTATTAATTAAGAAACTAATAAATATAAACATAATGTTTATTATATTATTATATACTTCAATATACCTGTTTTATTATACTACGAAGCTTTATGACTTTTACAAACCTTTGCATACCAAATGTAAAAAGCTGGACCATATCTAGAGTTTCAAATTTTGTCATCAACAATGCTCGTCGTATACATAATGCATGTACGCTTGCAAACTAACGTTGATTGTTGCTAACCTCATAAATAACAGTGAATAAATTCGAAATGATAATGTGCATGTACACAACACGGTGATGAATAAAGTACTGCCACTGCAAGCGTGTTTATAGATCCTGCATATACACGACGAACCTCATTTGGTATCAAGTACAAAGAAAGCATTTAAAGGTCTGCTTAGTTATATGTTTTTTCGTTACTAGCAACAAGCTGGAACAAAGGGCACAGAGTGAATAATTGGTGCTGTGTATGGAAATAGTCCGATTTTGTCCGACTACCATGTGTGCTGGTGATCTTGAACCCTTGTAACCATTGCTGCTCTAGTGTACTCGTTTATAGCTTTCTCTGGTTGTAAGAGGACTCTAAGCTAGTTTCCAGTCAGCAACCATGATGAGAAGGTCGAACTATAATGGAACTCTTACAACATTATGATGGTGACATCCTTTTGTTATATTCATAAGAACGAACATTTTTAATAAACTTGGAGATTTTAGATAGGACAGAACCAAGAGGTATCCGGACTAAGAGCTGATTTCGCAAAACTGTCAAAGAGTAACTCCAATAATCCCACCACACATATCCTATTTGCGCATTTAAGACCTATTCGTGCCATCAATCCTGGAGACTGATATCATTCACTCCACGTGTAGTATTGAATTAAATATTATTATTATGTATCGGAGGTTATATAAAACCTAATTACTAGACTTAATAAAAGAATGTCAATGTGAACTAATTCTACATTACTCAGAAAAAAGAATTTAAACTGCCTAATGTGTTGGTTCGGTTACCTCTTTAAAGGTATCTTTATATACGAGTACGACTACAAATGTTACATGTAAGTAACAATCGTATTTTTATGGTCACATACCCTCTGTTCTATGTTACCCAATTTTTGCACAGACCGACACAAAAGTATTTAACACGTCATGCGTAACAATGGAAGTTTATAAAACAAAATATTAATCCTTAAAATCGAAGTAATTATTTGTTTACTTGATTTTACACTTTGCATATTTGCGCCTATAACATATTAAAACCGACAATATACTCGTATAAATAGCTGTCTTGAAACTTGTGATCTGATTAAGACCAAATTTCTATACAAGATAATTACAAGTGTACTAATATTGAGTATGTAATTTTACTTCAAAACAATATCGGCCGGCCAGTAAAAATATTGACATTGGGAGTTTAGACGGTTTTTAAAAGACATTATTCTGAGTGTATGATTTTGTAAGCAACCAAATAAAACGTTTAACTCTTAACCATTGGAGTAAATAAGCAGGTTTTGTTAAGCTGCCGACGCCTGTTCATTTGAATGCGTCAACTACCAGACTGACAAGGGTGGTGTCGCCTCGGCACTCCGAGCACAGGTTACCGACTGTTCAGTGTCGAAGTCGATGTTGTAGTTTGTAGTTGCTCAGACGTGACATTAAGGAGGCAAGTTAACCAAACATCTGCTATGGCTGCTCAGGCTCGGGTATCGACTGTTGGGTGTCGTTGTTGGCGATGTTGAGGTAACCTTTATTAGACGTGGCATTAAGGAGGCAAGTTAACCAAACACCTGCTATGGCTGTTCGGACTCGAGTTTCGACTGTTGGGTGTCGTTGTTGGAGATGTTGAGGTAACCTTTATTAGACGTGGCATTAAGGAGGCAATTTAACCAAACATCTGCTATGGGTGTTCGGTCTCGGGTATCGACTGTTGAGTGTTGATGTTGGCGATGTTGAGATAACGTTTTATTGGGATTTTGTCATTAAGGAGGCAATTTAATCAGACATGTGCAGTGGTTGCTCAGTGCTCAGAATCCGGTACCGACTGTTGAGTGTCGATGGAAGTGGCCGTTTGCTCAAGTGGCTCTCCACACTCATTCGCTCGGAAATTATGAACTCGTGATGGCCCGCGGAGCCCACTTTGGAGATATATTCCAGTAACCTAGTCCGACCATTGTTCCGCTGCACACTCCCGCAACACGCTTCTGTACCTTTGTAAGTTCTTTGTAAAATATAAATATGTCAAATGTGTAAAAATCCTACCATCTGTATACAGTACCCAACGATTACGGAATAATCTTGTGTACGCCAGTCGCTTTTGTACCACTCAACAAGCGTTATACTCCTTAACTTATTTGTCGTCACGTTCTATTCTACATGTTATGCAACATCCTTGTGAAAACTAAATCTCTCCAAATCTCTGTAATCACAGTCTTTGATTTTTTATTACGGGCCGAGGTCAAGAATTAAAAAAAATACAATCAGACTTCTGAAGATATAAGTTTATTGATAGGATCACATTTTCTCTTACTAACTTGAAACAAATAATTTAACTATTTTAAATCAAAATCTATTTTTTATCATTCACTAAATTGTTTATCATACTTCGCTCTGGGTTTCAACCTAAATGCCTTTGTAACACTTTTAAAGTACATAGTTAACCATTTCAAGTTGTAAGGGTATTTATAGTAGTAGTTTTTTTTTCTTTATATCTATCCATTGACTATTTTTTTAATAATAATGATGGTATAATAGATTAAAACTGATATTTAAATTCTATTGGACCATTCAGTAATATCTTTTGTTTATATAAAGTCATTGAAAAGTATATACTATAGGCACAATGCGTTAGTGATATAATTTTAATTTCTTGTAGAAGTAATGAATATACTGCTAGCAGTGTGTAATATCTGCACATCTGTAATACTAACGGTTTGATTTACCGTATGCCTGACATTTTAGGCTATAAGTCCGATATTAGTGAAGAGCAGACGTGGCAGTTGTAACCAGTTCCATTACTCAAGTCGGTGCCGTGTAAGAAGCTGTAATAGTTAATTAATAGCGTACAATTGATGGAGCTTGTCGGGTTTCATATTTATCGTCTACATTGCCATTAGTCTCTCATTACACCGGGCTGAAGCGTGCGGTTGTACTCGTAAATACAGGCATCAGGCTGGCAAATAGTGCTGCATTGTCTGACTCGATGATGTTCTGTCTGTGGACTCCTTGAGCGCAACAAACCGATCCGAGAATACCGTTACTCTACTCTAGTCTGACCGCGTACTAGTCGTGTTAGGTCAGATTCTGTTATGAGGATGTGAACGAAAAATCCTTATCCATCCGTTTGACCAACGAAACTCTGTGAACACAATAGCGTTGCTGTACTCTAGTCTGACCGCGTACTAGTCGTGTTAGGTTAGATTCTGTTATGAGGATGTGAACGAAAAATCCTTATCCATCCGTTTGACCAACGAAACTCTGTGAACACAATAGCGTTGCTGTACTCTAGTCTGACCGCGTACTAGTCGTGTTAGGTTAGATTCTGTTATGAGGATGTGAACGAAAAATCCTTATCCATCCGTTTGACCAACGAAACTCTGTGAACACAATAGCGTTGCTGTACTCTAGTCTGACCGCGTACTAGTCGTGTTAGGTTAGATTCTGTTATGAGGATGTGAACGAAAAATCCTTATCCATCCGTTTGACCAACGAAACTCTGTGAACACAATAGCGTTGCTGTACTCTAGTCTGACCGCGTACTAGTCGTGTTAGGTTAGATTCTGTTATGAGGATGTGAACGAAAAATCCTTATCCATCCGTTTGACCAACGAAACTCTGTGAACACAATAGCGTTGCTGTACTCTAGTCTGACCGCGTACTAGTCGTGTTAGGTTAGATTCTGTTATGAGGATGTGAACGAAAAATCCTTATCCATCCGTTTGACCAACGAAACTCTGTGAACACAATAGCGTTGCTGTACTCTAGTCTGACCGCGTACTAGTCGTGTTAGGTCAGATTCTGTTATGAGGATGTGAACGAAAAATCCTTGTCCATCCGTCCGTCTAACTAAACCCTGAGGACACAATACTGTTGCTATATTCTATTCTGATCGCGTACTAGTCGTGTTAGGTCAGATTCTGTTATGAGGATGTGAACGAAAAATCCTTGTCCATCCGTCCGTCTAACTAAACCCTGAGGACACAATACTGTTGCTATATTCTATTCTGATCGCGTACTAGTCGTGTTAGGTCAGATTCTGTAATGAGGATGTGAACGAAAAATCCTTGTCCATCCGTCCGTCTAACTAAACCCTGAGGACACAATACTGTTGCTATATTCTATTCTGATCGCGTACTAGTCGTGTTAGGTCAGATTCTGTTATGAGGATGTGAACGAAAAATCCTTGTCCATCCGTCCGTCTAACTAAACCCTGAGGACACAATACTGTTGCTATATTATATTCTGATCGCGTACTAGTCGTGTTAGGTCAGATTCTGTTATCATGATGTGAACGAAAAATCCTTATCCATCCGTTTGACCAACGAAACTCTGTGAACACAATAGCGTTGCTCTACTCTAGTCTGACCGCGTACTAGTCGTGTTAGGTCAGATTCTGTAATGAGGATGTGAACGAAAAATCCTTGTCCATCCGTCCGTCTAACTAAACCCTGAGGACACAATACTGTTGCTATATTCTATTCTGATCGCGTACTAGTCGTGTTAGGTCAGATTCTGTAATGAGGATGTGAACGAAAAATCCTTGTCCATCCGTCCGTCTAACTAAACCCTGAGGACACAATACTGTTGCTATATTCTATTCTGATCGCGTACTAGTCGTGTTAGGTCAGATTCTGTAATGAGGATGTGAACGAAAAATCCTTGTCCATCCGTCCGTCTAACTAAACCCTGAGGACACAATACTGTTGCTATATTCTATTCTGATCGCGTACTAGTCGTGTTAGGTCAGATTCTGTTATGAGGATGTGAACGAAAAATCCTTGTCCATCCGTCCGTCTAACTAAACCCTGAGGACACAATACTGTTGCTATATTCTATTCTGATCGCGTACTAGTCGTGTTAGGTCAGATTCTGTAATGAGGATGTGGATGAAAAATCTTTGTCCATCTGTTTTGAATATGTTAGAGATTCGACAAAACTTAAGTACTTAATCGTTTAGAATGTCAGTTATTTAATTACACTCTAAGAGGGGTTTTGTTGGGAAGCCTTACACGGAATAAGATTGGATGTGTTAAGGAGCTCGAGAAATCCATCGTTGTCTCCACCGATGTTTGGAGACTTCTTACGTCCGCATATGAGCCGACGTATTGATCCCTACTCATCCGTACTATACACGATTGTATGATCGATGCTTCATAACAATCAAGACAAATACGAACCAAAATTTTAAGCATATTTTACACTTTAAAAGATCGCACACTATGTTTTGCGGTCAAGGTAATCATAGGGTGTTTTAGCATTTTAAGATTTTAAGTTTATTTTAAAATTTGTAATACATTCCAGTTTTCCCGTTTCCTTCTCTCAAGTTTCCGCCAGATAGAATTTTTAAAGTTGTGTCTTATTAATTAATTTGTTTCGCTATAAAATATTTCAGGAATTCAGTTTTTTTATTTCTATAAATATTAGGTAAGAATATTTTCAATAAAAAATCTCGTTCTGGAATTATGTGTCATATTGCTTAGTGTCAGACTAGAATGGTTTACGTTAGTATGTCGGATAAATGGTAATTATTTCGGTGTAAATAACACATAGAATATATCTTTAAATTGACCTAATCAAAGGTGTCCATTGACATAAGCAGATTGATCCATGTAACGTTATATTAATTTCATATATTTTGGTTTAAGTAACACATAGGATAGATCTGTCAATCGACCAAATCAAACGTGTCCATTGACATAAGCAGATTAATGTATGTAACATGATTTCAGATTTATATATTTTCGTTTAAGTAGGTAACACATAGGATAGTTGTGTCAATCGACCAAATCGAATGTGTCCATTAACATAAGCAGACTGATTTATAAAACGTGATTTCAATTTGAAACATTTTAGTTTAAGTAACACATACGGTAGATCTGTCAAGCGAACAAATTAAACGTGTCCATTGACATAAGCAGATTAATGTATGTAACATGATTTCAGATTTATATATTTTCGTTTAAGTAGGTAACACATAGGATAGTTGTGTCAATCGACCAAATCGAATGTGTCCATTAACATAAGCAGACTGATTTATAAAACGTGATTTCAATTTGAAACATTTTAGTTTAAGTAACACATACGGTAGATCTGTCAAGCGAACAAATTAAACGTGTCCATTGACATAAGCAGATTAATGTATGTAACATGATTTCAGATTTATATATTTTGGTTTAAGTAAGTAACACATAGGATAGATGTGTCAATCGACCAAATCAAACGTGTCCATTGACATAAGCAGATTAATGTATGTAACATGATTTCAGATTTATATATTTTGGTTTAAGTAAGTAACACATAGGATAGATGTGTCAATCGACCAAATCAAACGTGTCCATTGACATAAGCAGATTAATGTATGTAACATGATTTCAGATTTATATATTTTGGTTTAAGTAAGTAACACATAGGATAGATGTGTCAATCGACCAAATCAAACGTGTCCATTGACATAAGCAGATTAATGTATGTAACATGATTTCAGATTTATATATTTTGGTTTAAGTAAGTAACACATAGGATAGATGTGTCAATCGACCAAATCAAACGTGTCCATTGACATAAGCAGATTAATGTATGTAACATGATTTCAGATTTATATATTTTGGTTTAAGTAAGTAACACATAGGATAGATGTGTCAATCGACCAAATCAAACGTGTCCATTGACATAAGCAGATTAATGTATGTAACATGATTTCAGATTTATATATTTTGGTTTAAGTAGGTAACACATAGGATAGATGTGTCAATCGACCAAATCGAATGTGTCCATTAACATAAGCAGACTGATTTATATAACGTGATTTCAATTTGAAACATTTTAGTTTAAGTAACACATACGGTAGATCTGTCAAGCGAACAAATTAAACGTGTCCATTGACGAGCAGATTGATCTATGTAACGCGAAGTCAATATTTAATGAATTTTAAACACATGGATGTTACAACATTACTTGTCAGAGTTGGGGAGTATTGAAATGATGAAGTTTTAAACTAGTAACGTAGAGGCCTTTGTTTACTGTCAATGCTGCAAGGCGAAGTGGTTTTAATGAGGCGTTACCGATGTCCGCTCTTCCCGACCTTCAACCCTCGCCATAAACTACGCGTCCGTCGGCACTTTACAGTATTAATTACTAGCGGAATAAATAAACACGAGCGGAGAGGCAGACTCGTGGTCAGTGTAGCCGTGGTTATCGCGGCTAACAAAAAGCGGTACAGCTATCTTCATCAGGGGCTCTCTTGTTTATTAAAATTTTCAATGAGAGCTTTGAACCGGGTCCGACCGACATTCTCGCGGCTTTGTTTGAGTGACCCCTGGCTGGTATTGTGGGCCGGCCTCAATGGGAATTGGATGGAGCGAATTCCGGGTTCTTCTTACTAATATTACACTGACGTCACCGCGAAAATATCTCATCAACGGCATTATGTTATATTTCTCGCGTTTTTGGTCCTCACCTGTGTAATACCATTAAAATGTTAAGTGTTAACCCTTTTAGCCCCGGCGTCCGACATATCGGACAGAGGTGGTCTAGCTAAAATGCCCAACGTCCGATATACCGGACGTCTCGAGAATTTAATGTAGCTGGCTAATAATATGTCCAAATGCCATCAGTTTCGGTATAGTAGTCGGTGAAGAAACGGGCTACATGCAAAAAACAATAAACCTTCCAATTGGCATCGTATTTTGTCGTCATTGAGCGTAGTTTATTTGTCGATGTAAGTTGTCAGACGACTTCAGTTGCATTGTTGTTGTATGCTAACTTATAACCTCAATTAGTTTGCGTGATTGAAAGCGGTTGTTTTTCGTGTGATTTATTGTATTATTAGTAAAAAAACATGAGTAAACGTCGTAGAGAAAAGTTACCAGTGAGTGAAAACACTTTGATAAAACACTGGTACTTTGGGATTATACCGACCACACCCATACATGAATCGTTATTTGACATTTTGCTTCTACTGATTACTAGATTAGCGTAGAACAATATTTCGTCAATATAAAACAGGAATTGTCTTATCGCAAACCCCTCCCCATCCTCAGACAGAGGTCAAAGTCGAGCGGTCTAGTAGATAAGTGATTGCAGAGTCCCGCCGCGCGGCCTGCCGTAATCGGGATTCTCAAGAAAGATAAGATAACAGCGACAAAAATACCGATCACAATACCTGGAAATGCTTGTTGATTAATGGAATGTTAGTTCTGTTACTCAACTACATCGTTTTATAACGTTCTAAGTTCATTGAAAAAGGTTTAAGCGTTGGGGGCATATAACGGAATCTGACCCCATTCCCAAAGTACCATAAAATGTATATATTGTAAATATTATTTCTTTTACTTTTTTTAAAAATTAAACAAGTTTTAGTCTTACAAACCATTACAATCAGTTTGTGTTATTTTACAATTGTTATTATTTCAAAAGTGCAAAAACAAGTAAACATATCTGTATACTTCTACTGACGTGTATGTGGAAATATATGAAGAAGTGCTTATGCAGCAATACAATTAATTGGATATATCTCCTCCATTTATCAAGGAAAGTTCTTAAAATTTTGTGTGTGTAGTAAGAAATATGTGTACAACAAAATTGCTTCATTTTTCAGGGGCTACAATTTTTTTTTCTACCGTTTATGTATGTCCAAACTATAAAAAATAAAAAAAAAATTTTATGTTTAAATACGCTAAAAAAACAAATAATTCTGTAAAAGTACTTTTTAACTATTACATCTAAGAGTACACTTATTTGTGAACAATTTAAAACAAAAACCTAAAAATTATCTTCAAAAATAAGGAAACTAGATGAATTTTCCCTCAATTCTGCACTACAGTCCCTTATCGCCATGGGCTTTCTGGCAAGTCCATGGAAAAATGGCTGGGGTTAAAAGGGTTAAATACACGTTACCACATATTCTTGTTTTTCGCAGCTCGGCTTTTTAATCAAACAACTTTGTGTGTAATTGTAGGACGGCATTGTTGATTGATGGTACGGCTGATGAGATCTAGGCCTACAAGATTGATGAAATATATAGAGACTTCGCCTAAAGCCAATTACTCACAGTCACAAGCTATTATTAGCGAACAGTTGAAGTTCAATCAACTTCACACGTGGTTCACGCTAACTAAGGCAATTTGTGTTGTATAAAAACTATAATATCAATAAATTACGTAAAAATAAACTGCAACTCAAAATTTTCAAATGTGTTCGTTATTGATGGATACTGACGGTGTTTTTAATAATTAATTAATACAAAAAATACACACATTCCCTAAAATAACCGTACTCAATTTAAGTTTCTATAATTGAAACACAATGGAATTGTGCTTTGTGTGTTCATTATTATTTGTTACAAAAATAACACGTACTTCAACTAAACATTGGGTTCTCAGTAATACTCTTACCAAGATGGCGAGTTATTTCCGAGAATATCTAGTAAGCTAGTTGCATTCTCCGCAATCCCTCTCGTTTCTAGTGGTCTCATCGAGTGTCAATATTAACTGTCCCCAGTGTCTGCCCCGAATCTGTTGCCATGGAAACATTATTGTACCAATCTTTAAATAGTGTATACATTTATTTGCATTGTAAGTAAGAATTAACAATTTTGATCAATTATTATATAAAAATATATATTTCAAATAAACAAATTAAAATCTAAAGCAATTGTGTTACTCTTTAATTAAAGACTTGTTGGCATATTCTACTATAATTGAATCAATCATTGTAAAGTCGTATACCTGTATTTGTCACTTGAAAACTATTATACCCTTCAGAAGTTTACAGAAAATAAGATAGTATTGATATATGATAGAAAAGATTGTAGTACATTACAATATCATGGCTAATATAGGTTAAACGTGAATGAAGTTATAAATATTGATTTCTACAAAAATCCAATGTTTTTTATTGTTTTACAATAACAGAATTTTAATTTCTTCTTATGTATGTGCTAATGTAATATTGACGTTTACTCTTAACCTAGAACTCCACCATGTTAAGTCTTTTTATCTTAATTTTACTGCCATCTTGATTGCATTGCCTCTATATTCTTGATAAGTTTTGCTGTCATGATTCTTAAAGTTCTATATGAAATGGCATTGATAGTAAATACATATGTTTATTATAGGGAATTGTGCATAAAATCAAATTTTAAAGCCCATTCCACAAACAATAATTATTAGACGTATGTTTTTAATGTCTTGTGTCTTTCAAATATCGTGACAACGGTCGTACTAGTAGTTTTAGTTAATTTCAACGTTACGCAAATATTCAAATTCAAATTCAAATTCAAATTCAAAATATTCTTTATTCATTTGTATACACCTGTTGTACAGAATAGTGTCAAATTATTATGTAAACATTATAAATACTTATATTATTGTGCCAATAAAAGTAAGCCAATCACCCTTGATAACTAACTTAGACCTAATCAAGATTAACTAACATACACTCTTTCAGTAGACATTTTTATAAATTTGTTGACCCCAAATACTAACTATTTCTATGATTATAAAACTCTTCTAAAGAGTAGCAAGATATGGTGGTAAGAAATGTCTTTAGTTTTCTGATAAATATTGTCATATTCTGTTCATTGGTAATGTTTTGAGGTAAGTACTGCATAAATTTTTAGTCCTGAAAAAGTTGTTTTTTTTTTTTATAGAGTTCCAAATTATGTCTATCACTAATAAAATGATGCCTTGTATTATATGTGTGACTTTGTGATATAGTGGGAATATTAATTTGTTTACAATATTTAACTGTTTCTAAAATATACCTATCAAATACCGTTTAAAATTCCTAGTTCTCGGAAATGCATTTTTACTGACTCTTTACCAGCCAAGCCTAACATTATTCTAATTGCTTTTTTCTGTAGTATTTAATAAGTAATCCAAATTCTTTTTTGAAGTTCCACCATAGATTTGCTATTCCATAAGACATATGGGAATCAAACAAAGAAAAATATATAGTTTTAAGTGAAGTGAGGTTACAATATTGTTTTCATTCTGCCTAATGCATAAATACTAGATGATAACTTTTTTGACACAAAGCTTACATGATCATCCCAACTTAAATTATTATCTATAACTAAGCCAAGAAACTTTGTACTAGTTAATTGTTCTACTGAATAATCTTCTATTTTTATCAATGGATTTATTGTTTGTCTATTTTGTTTGGTGTGAAAAGAAATAAAGTTGGTTTTACTGGTATTTAATAATAAATGAGCTGAATTTAAAAATTGTTTTATTTTGGCCATTTCCGTTTCTGCTTTGTGTTCAATTTCCTGTTTATTTCTTCCTGAAAAGATAATATTAGCATCATCTGCATAGAGAATCATACCAATTGGCATTTTCCTCACATATAGAAGGGAGACCCGTCAAATAACACACAAACAGTAGAGGACCCAAAATGGAACCTTGTGGGGACACCACACATAATTTTGTTTAGCGATGACCTATAGCTTTCAATGTAGTTGTGGTGTTGATGTTTTATTTCAACATACTGATAGCGGTCTTGTAAGTATGACTGGAACCATTTTAACTCTTTACCTCTAATACCAAGTCTAGTTAGAATTTTGAATAATCGTTCATGTGAAATACTATCAAAGGCTTTAGATATATCCAGAAATACGCCAATAACATTTTCTTTTTTGTCTATTGCATTGATAATGTTTCTACGAAATTAACTCCCGCTGTCACTGTTGACCTACCTGTTCTGAAACCATGCTGCTGGTTGTCCAGCAGCATATTTTCCTCCAGATAATGAACTAACTGATTGTGCACCACTTTTTCGTATATTTTTGAGAAGACTGGTAGTATAGATACCGGTCTGTAGCTTCCTATTTCCTCCATTTTACCCTTTTTAAAGATTGGAACCACTTTAGCAATTTTTGTTGATTTGGAAATATTCCGGAAATTAAAGATGAGTTTGATAATATGTGTTAATGGTTTTTAATAAATAATCTTTTGTCTCTTTTATCAGACTCACAGGTACTCTCATCAAAGCCCGAAGAACTTTTATTTTTAAAAGATTTAATATTATTCAGAATATCTACATCGGTTACAGGAGTGAATCTAAAACGGGTTTGAGAAAACCCCAGCTCATTTGCTCTATCTATCAAAGCATATTATCTGTACCAGACTCGTCTATGAGGTCACCTAATTTTTCTTTTAAACTTTTCTTGAACCGTATTAATAAAAAAATCGTTAAATGCTGTGCATATTTTTTTAGGATCACTTACAGTTTCCTTTTTCAAATGTATCTTAAAATTATGATTTTCTTTTTTGTTGTTTACCGACTTCCCTATTAATTATTTCCCAGGTAGCTTTCATGCAATTATCTGAATTTCCTATTTTTTTATCATAGTATTGTTTTTTTTGCTTCAATGATTTTACTTTTGATTTTCTCGTTTTTTTTCCCTAAGGTCCCTTTTAATTCCTTCCTCCCTTGTCTCCCTAAACAATTTACTAAGCTGTAAGATCTCCTTCCTTGCCTTCCAGAATACTTTGATTCACCCATTGATTGGACTTATTAGAATTTTTACTAACATACATTTTAGGGAAATTACTGTTAAAATAGAACATAAAAAAATTGAGAAATATCTCATATTTTAAATTGACTGCAGCCTGGTAAACTTCCATCCAAGACTCTACCGCAATTTCTCTGGAAAAAAATTTTGTTTATTTGTTTTATTGATTTTTTCTTGTTAGCTGTTTGTAATTTACATTGTTTTTTTTTTCGGTATTTTTAATTATTTCGGTAATTTGTGCGTCATTATAAAGGGTATATGCTGTATAATATATATTTTTCTTAATTTTTTATGAAATTAAAAGTATTTCTTAGATATTTATATGTGCATAAAGTATAGGTGTCAGTTTATGACAATTAGAGTTTTAGTTAAAACAATTTTAAATATAGGTTAAGAGGTGTAAAAACCTCTCCGTCATTAAAATGTTGATAATTTTCTAATTTTGAGGGAGAGGTGCCTTCCGTTTCCCAGGGCCTAAGTTGACAGTTGGAGGAATCACGCTCATCTGTGGTCCAATGGAACAAGAGAACCCGGATTCACTTGGTTCCAGCAACATAGTTGAGTGGCGTCGATGGTAATGATCGTAAATTTAATTTTTACAGTTTCTTCAATTTATTTACCCGCTGGGTTGCCTCGAAGCTTGATGCAAATACTGCAATTCTTTCTCTATAGAATCACATAGTATCTGTTTTATGTTGCCAAGGATCTGAAGATACGGAATTACAGAGAAGGGCAGACTACCCCGAACAGCCCTTGTAGTTTTAATGGGTACTTTACTACACTTACTGAATGAAAATCACGTAGCTGACTGGAACCTCTTTAAGCAGGCCAGACGTCCGGTCCAGACTCGGCAAGGACTTTGCGCTCTGAAGTGATCACATCTCAGATTATCTCGATATCTTGCCGCTGTCATGTTTGCAACACTCCACCACCTCTCCCGCTCCCGTATCACAGTCTATCATCCCGCTGGCCCAGGAGTCCATGTCGAACATGTTCCATCCTTATATATTAGTTAACATGTGAAATTGTTTTATAGCTAAAGATCATTTTTGTAATAACTGGTGGGAGTAAACCAGTGTGGTATGAGATTAGTTTAAAAAATCAACAGTTTAAGTCTCTTGCTGATAAGTATAGAAAAATTCTAAGTATAGAATAAAATATTTATTCCCAGTTATAAATATGTTCGTACTACTGGCTGACTGTATCCAAGACGACCCCCTCCTGCATTTAGGGCGAAAAACTAATAAATATTACTAAATTGTAATAAAAACAATAAAAAATTTGGAAAATTATTGCTTTTATTTAACATTTAGTAATATTTAAAAAAATGTCCAATTGCTCCAAGAGTCTTCAACCAAACATTAATATTTGTAAACAACATATTGTGTACTTTTATCTATACTATAACAGCTAAGTTGTTTTATAAGAAGTTTAAAAAGTGTTGTTAGTATCACTTTACACATCAAAGGACTGATCGGTTTTGGTGACTGTAACTGTACAGAAGCATCACAATAAGTACACAGTGGATGTAAAATATTAAAAATATTAATTTTTAAAAAGCGATTGTATCTTTTTTATTTGTATACATGTATGTAGATATATTCAAATTTGTTAGTTCCTTATCAGTATGAGAGGAACAAAAAAGAGAATTTGGCAATCTTTCGTCTAGACAACAAAATTAATGTTGAAATCAAACCTAAATTTTAATTTTATCTCCATGAATATTTGTATTAGCACGTTTTAGTAGTATCTGTTGCAACCCACAGGTCTGTGTTAATTATTAGAAGACGAAATACGGCTATTATCTGAACCATAACAGCTGTTAATATGTTCCACTTATTATCAGTTTATCCTTTCTTCTAATGACCAATACAAATGTGAAGGCCTTTTCTCTTCTTTGAGTGGGAACAGAGTGTGACCAAATTTTAATGGTAGGACGCCGGCTCAGACAATGAGTAATAAAGACATTTAAGACCAATCCCGATACAGATGGCTGGGAAATTTGGGGTAATTCACTTATGGGGGGGGGATAGTGTACTTTGAGCCTGGGCGTTTAGAATAATAGACAGAGGAAACACGGGCGGGCCTTGCCTAACTCTTATTGTTGATACTTTCACGCTGGAGACAAAGCATCCTCAGGGTGGGAAAGTGTATTGGGTTAGGAAGAAGGTATATTGGCACACGTCATATGAAGCGGCCTTGCTTGATTCACGTCAACAGCATATCGTCAGGGAAAGGCAACCCGGATATCTCGTATTTGATCTGTTCTACTCAGTTTTTCTGGGATACGAGCAACATTAACTGGAACAAACTTTCCCTTTGAAGGGATGTTGGGACTCATCCCTCAACTATCGGCTCTATCCATAGTATTAGTTCCTTAAATCCTGAAACCGCTTCAAGGAACGTAAATAATATAAAACACTAATAATTAATACTCAAACTTTTTAATTTAGCTTATTTTAATATTTACTCTTTTATTTATCTATTTTGTATTTTCCATGATTGAGCGAGACAGAAATACCCTCTGCTAACACACGGTTTAATGAAAGTCTTCTGCTGAAATATTGGTATTTAGTTATTTTTTTGTCTCCCTGTTGAGATAAAATCCTGACAATCGCATAAAAAATTAGCTTTTCAATTGGTGATATTGATAGTCATTGCTTAACAAGAAATAGTTAAAGTATTATTAAAAAGTCCGGGACTTTTCAAGCACACTTTATACATTACGAACATGTCTACATTCTATAGTTGTATATGAGTATAAATTCTTTATTATTTAATGACGCTTTTAAAATCGAACTGCGCGCATTAAACCACTTGTTTTATTTGACGGCTTCCCTGTGAGCCGTGCCGTGCCGATTAGAAGACTGTGGTCACTACAGTAAGGGCGCCGGGCCCAATCAAGTGCTCATTCTGGACCTCCCGTTGACATAAAATATGTAGCCCAATTATTATCAGTCAAGCCGCAGTAGCCGGTGGTATCCATCACGGCTAAACACTCGACTGCTCGTACCCGGGGCTCGGCCTGCTCACTCGGGCTCGGGCTCACTGGGCTTTAGGCGCAATAACACACTGACATTCACTTCACACACATTTACTAGCACAATCATATTGCATTGTAGAATTCCATTGCCATTAATCATCATCATCATCTGAACTTTTTTTATAATATACAACATAAAAAGAATAGTTTACTACCAATATTCCAGCATAAGTTTTTCATTCACGTGTGGGTTAGAAGAGGATCTTTCTGTCTCGCTCAATAATGGAAAATAACAAATAAATCAATGAAAGAGCATATGTTTGAATTATTAAAATGATAATTTTTGGGTTTCAAGAAAAGTAAATAGAAGGCTTTTTTCAATTTACGTTACTCGTATCCTCTAATAACTTAAATCATATATACATGCTGTCAGTTTGTTGTAAATATAAATTACATGGATTTTAGTACAATGTTTCATATTATAGTATTTACGTTCCTTGGGGGTTTTTTTTTACTACGGGTAGAGCAGATAGTGGAGGGATGAGTCACATGACCTTCAAAAGGAAATTTTGTTCCCATTAATGTTGCTCGTATCACAGAAAAACTGAGCAGAACAGATCAAAGACGAGATATCTGGGTAGCCTCTCCCTGGCGATATGCTGTTGACATAAATCAACCAAGGCCGCCTCATAATGTTTTATGCGATTTTCAGGTTTTTATCTCATGAGTGAGACGAAAGAATGGTTAACTACCAATATTACAGCGTAAGACTTTCAATAAACCGTGTGTTAGCAGGGGATCTTTCTCGTTCAATCATAGAAAATAACAAATACACAACTAAAAGAGCAGATTTTTAAATTATTAAAATATTCTTTTTTGTGTACGTAAATTAAATAGGAAACACTTTAGTGAAAGTTTTCAGATTTTTGTAAATATAAATGACATGGAGTTAAGTAAAAGCACTTTGTGTGTTTATTTGGGCGGTCTCAGGGTTTTAGAGTTATTACTATGTCCAGAGCAGATAGTTGAGGGATGAGTCACCACGACCTACAGCAGCCCCCTGGTCTGGTGACTGTCCTCCTCTGGGCTGGTGCTCTTCTGTTTCCTCACCTCATAAACTATGCCTACTTATATCTCCACTTTGACGTTCTTAAGTGCCTTGTCTATCAAATATGTCCTACGACATTCTTCCTGGCATGAGAGCAGTGGAAAGAAATACAAACTTGAAAATAGCTTTTAATTTAGTTTATGTTAAAATTTGAGACATTTCAATTAAAAAATCGTATATCCATGATGTTGCACTTTTTATATTCCCTTAGTATATTAAAATATATATAATTTACTCCTAAAAGTTATAGTATATTTCTTTTATTATATTATAAAATTAATTATTGATTCAGGTTTTAAATAGCGGAATGTAATTTTCCATTTAATGCCTCTAAATTTATATTTTCTTGTATTTAATTACAAAAACGCTTAATGCTTTATACAAAAATATAACTAAATTATGCTCATTTTTGAATTCCTGTCGTGTAATTTATCCGCATGCCACCAAGACCAATAAAATGTGCAAAGAACTGTTCTTTAGAGGTAAAAGTCAAAACAAATTTTAGTTTATATAGGAATGAAAAATACGTCTATATAGTTTTTTAATATTAGACGGAGATAAACCTGTCGAAAGAATTACCGAATAGTTAACATTTTAAGAAGCAAAAAAAAAACCTTATTAATGTCATAAACAAAGAATTAATAGCAAATGGTTTGATAAAAACACATGTGCATCATATTATTATATGAAATAGTACACATAAATAGTATCCATACCATCAAACATGTTATTGCAGTGCAATGGTTATATCAATATGAAAGATTCTCAAAAGGTAACTGTGTAAGGGTTTAAATTATAATTTAAATACTGAGGAATATTTACTTTATTATAAACTAAAAAATAAAACAACTCTTAAGGTGCAGTCACAGACGTGATATTTTCCAACACAAACTAAACTTCGTATTTAGTTGTTTATTTATTATAAATTCATCTAAATGTGTATTGATGTAGTTACGGAAAGCAAAATATAGTATAAAAATTGCATTCATTTAAAGGAATACATTAGTTGCTAAAACGCCTTAGCATGGACTTTCTAACAGAAAATGACAAAACTAACATATCCAATACAGAATAAACATATGATCGGGGAATACAGTCATCATGGTTTTTTGTGTTCATTTGATATCAATATTTACTCTCGGAAACTGTTAATAATTAATGTACAAGTAAAATTGCAGTTTACTCTTTTTTCATTTATAGCAAACGTAAGTTCCGGATATGCGGATATGTATTAATGTTGTAACTTTGAAAACTTTTCTGGAAGATCTATTTATAATTGTTTTTCTTTGCATCGACGCTGATGTAACCTTTGTAGAACGTTTTAAAGTTTATTAATTTCGTCGTTATTGTAGTAATCTTGGGAATTAAAAAATAATTAATCCTTATTTTCGATTGTTATAAATACAAAATAAGGTCGATTATATGAATGATTAAGTTAGCTCAAAATATCATTGTTCCAATTTTATAGAATTGGTTTAAGTTTAACAGTAAATATAAACGTCAGTTAATGAATTTTGTTGTTTCAATATGTTTTCTTGATATCGGACAGAAAGAAACACGTTTAATTGCCGTTGTGTCGGTCCTTGTGTAAAGAGTTAAATAATAAAGACGTATTTATAGCTTTCTTCTCCTCTTTTGAGACTATGAGTAGCGGGCGATGATGACATAATTTAATTCTAAAACAAGTGAATGGGCAGATACAGTGTGTGTAATGACCAAATAAACTTTTCTCTGATGAATTTAGAATACAAAGTTAGTAAAATTTTAAATCCTATATTAGGAATATATTAAGCAATGCTACTAATGTAAGCTTCACAGATTATACTGATCAATGAGTTAGCCTGGTAAGACTGCAATGATGTATTTGATACCCTAATTACGAGCTCACAACCAAATAAATCCGTTTTCTGAATCACAATACAAACAAACTTATTTCTTTACGATGGGCAATGTGAATTAAGTAATATAGTATAAAAAATTACTGGATTCGTTGAGAATAATAAATTGCTTTAAATATGAGGAATGTGACAATATTTGTATTAGAGCCTCTTTTTTGTTTTCCTCATTAACGGTTATTGTCCATTAGTGGGTATTTATGAGACTTTATGCTCATTTTATTATACTCCCTCATTTTGGTTTATGGCTACCGAGTCTCGTATCGCACACGTCCGAGCAGCGCCGACCTGCCAACCGTCTACAAACATGTCATCTCGCCACCGCTGCCCGGACTTTAATGGCTTTTTTATGTGGAAACTAAAACGTTTTCTGTGTCTTCTCTGGAACAATTACAGTACGTGATTGGTGAAAATGATGCATAACACTAGGCGGTAATGGTACAGTAGGACGTCGCCGGGACCAACTATCCAGTAATTGGTCTATACTCGACTTATTCCCTCAGTAACACACACAACTATTGCAAACTTTAAACTAGTCGAGGCACTCAATAAACAAACGGTACTAAAATATCCCGTCACTGTACCCGTGTTCTTGTTTATTTTTTTACAGGTCTGCATTATCCTTAAAAAATAGGGAAAGTAAAAGGATCGATTTTCATAGCAAGAACACCATAAAAGTTTATAGGCCGCCCTTCCCAGTTATAGGTGCCCTGACCTTGAGCAGTGCGGGACTCACTCTCTCTCGTCAGTGAAAGCGCGTTTTGATGCACAAAGGGAGGGCCCTCTACTGTAAATCATGTGATTTATTGGAGGACAAACTGGGTCATGTTGTATATTATAGTGGGGCTGTCTACCACAACTAGCGGCCACCCCTTGTTTACAAACTGTCGCCGGTCGCCGCGTCTGTCGCTCTGTATGTAGGCCATCTGCGTTGCCCATGCTAACTTTAGCTCTTGCAGACTGGCCTCAGATTCACACATTTTTAGTTTTAGCATATTTTGGCTGAGCTATTTACTTTTATTCTGCAACCCTTCATATATTACAGGATATCCGTCATCCTTTAAGGATACAAAATCAATGGAATAGATATTTATGTAACGAATAAATTGTAGAATAGATAAATTTGCAAACAAACAGAGTACATTCTTTTGATATTTTGACACGGTGACGATGACATAGAAACACATGTAGCCTAACTGTCGCAAGCCATCTCAAGAACGAAGTCTTCTATACTATACTATATGGTGGTGCATGTCTAATTTTGGAATTGGTTAATTGTCATTGGAGCCCGTCAATTTCTCTTTTGTCTGCTGAGGAAATTTTGACATTTCTTTGTGATTGCATGTATGTCTGTCTGTCTATCCGCAGGACATTTAAAGAATCAAATGAGCTATGGAATATTCAATACAACCTCAATGAAGCCTGGGACTCAACACATCGACGTGTGGCCTTGCCTTGTTTTGAGATGGACGATGAGAGGATGTTGTCTCATACCCCTAGTTTGAGTTTATAATTTAACCGATAAAGATGAGATGAAGTTGTCTCAAACCCTATACTAACAGCATTTATAGATAGAGGTTATAATGAAAAACACACAAAACACAGTTTAACATAAAATTATCGTAGTTTACCTCGTGACATACATATTTAAACATTTAGTCTAACTTAAATGCTGCATATGAGATGGTTTTATTTATTCTAAATTAGCTTCGGATGTATGATTGAAAAGGTTAGGCGCAAAACGTAGCATTCCCATGAGACCACAGAAAGAACTGACTGGGTGGTTGTTTGGAAATAAGAGTTCACTTACGCCTTCCATCGCTTGAAGTTCAAATATTTGTCAACATATCGTGTTGGAATCCGAGAGAACTCATAGAAGTTCACTGTACTAAGCTGAGGCGTTTTTTGGTGTCAAGCGTGTTCTATACGGTTGGGGAATTCTTTCATTAAGAATTGAAAAGTCGAACTTCTGGTTTTGAGTTAGTCAAACACTGTTTTCATAGGAGTATGCGAGTATATATTTATGCTACGATTAGCTTATTATTACCTTGATAAGATTAGCACAGTATCATAAATTGCGTAACTTATTGTATTTGGTATATACATTTATTAGCAACACATATAATATGTATTCAATCTCAGAATTATTATTTGTTATAAATATCAGTATCATATAAGTAGTATGTTTTAAATGTTTAGGTTTTTGCTCATAGAAGTTAATGCAAACAACAAGTAGTAATGCGTACATCCATTTTAATCATACAAATATTTAAATGGCAATAAGTTGGCAATATTCTTTGTAGACAATTAGAGAAGTATTCAATCCCAGTCAATGTTATGAGCATTAGGGTTACCGGTATGAATGGTTTAGACTTTGCCGATTGAAAAATAGCACCCTTGTTAGAAATCAAAGGTTGTAGTTTTACATTACTTAATTTAGGTCTGCTAATTAATTACATAATACAATTTCTCTACACGTAGAATGCTATAGCAAAAATTGATTGTTATGATACTTGTTTA
Source organism: Homalodisca vitripennis (assembly GCF_021130785.1). NCBI lineage: Eukaryota > Metazoa > Arthropoda > Insecta > Hemiptera > Cicadellidae > Homalodisca > Homalodisca vitripennis. The sequence goes on from NC_060210.1 coordinate 101,018,316, forward strand.
GTAATTTTGTCGCATAATCGAATTGTTGCCGCTAAGCGATCCCGTCCTGCAAGCAACCCGCCAGCCCGGCCATTGGTAGTGATTCGGAAGTCACCTTTAAGCTGTTGGTCCCCAGGTTGTGTTAGAGAGGACTTCTTAGCCCTAACTTCGGCTGGTGGAATAAGTCATGTTTAATTTACTTTACTTTAGGAACGCGAACGTTTAACCGTGATAAAATAATGAGAAAAACCCCTTGCATACTGTTCCTTTTGTTTCTACATCTCTTGGTTACTTCTGGGGAATTCTGTAATTTTTGATAAAGAATTTTGTAAATCGTATATTATTTGTTATTTTTGTATTACCTCACAGTTCTTTATATTAATATTCTCCTGTTGTGGGGCTCTGTCCGTTGGCTGTATTTATTGAAATAGAGTTGTACTAGTTTAGTTCTCCATGGCAGCTGTGATTTAGTGGCTGAGAGTGACAGTAACATTACATTTTAGCTGATTTAACAATACGGCTATTGAATGTATCAAGTCCTAACATCTTGTTCTGATATTCCTCTTTCCTTCGGCTTCAGTACTCCATTTATTGCACATTTAATCCGTATTGACAATATATGATATTAATGATTTATTCCATGTTTCATAAATCACATCCAAAACATATACAGACTCAGAATGAACACTGTTACGTCTACCAATAAAGTGACCGTGAAACGAAGAAAATACAATTTTATAATAAAAAAAGGAAAAGGGATGAAGTCCTTACACTGTATTTGCTGTCTTCTATGGCTCCGATACTCGTTAATAATAGTTCAAACTTATGGGTACAAGAAAAAGAAGGGAGTATTAAAACATACCTAATATCATTGTGTCAAATTAGTATCGTTAAAAATTTATTATTAGATTAACAGAATTTTAACTGTAAAGTCAATTTATTGAAATACCTGTGTCCAAAATAGCTAAAATATGTGTAAAGGACGGTTTATTACCTTTGGAATTTCGATAAGTGATCTTCTACGACTATAAACTAAATTAAAAATTCCTGTCATCACTTCTATTATAAAGTAACCTTACAAATTAAAGAAAAAAAGGTGCTGCACTGGCAGAAAAGAGAAAACCACGTATTCTTATAGTATTATTTAATATAAACTGCAAAATATTGTTCGTTGACGCACTTAGGTCCATATCGACTCTTTCACTTCGACCACATAATGTAGTGTAGCGTTGTGCGCTTTATTTATAGCGCAGCTTTTCTGTCAGGAGCCTTGTCACATTTTTATCAGATGTTCTTCATGTGGGCCAAGACGAACGTGCCCACATGTCTGCTCGCCGTCACCGGTCCTGAGCATCCATCATCACATAAGTGGCGGGAGTCTATGTGTCACATGCGCTCTCATTTCATTTCTACAGATTTCTAGAGTATCCGTATTACATGTTTTTAGTGAAATAAAAGAGGGGTATCGACTGAATAATGAACTTTACAAGGTTAATTGGTGACTATCTGGTATTGGATCCAAGTTTACGATGTCACAAACGTTGTCGGACCTTCCGCTGAAGAGGACGCGTCGCAACTACCCCTGGAGTGTTTTCCTGGTCTTAGATTTGGATGAAAATAACAAATTTAAATATACTATTCGTAAAGCAGGCCTTGGTATTGACTGTAAAATGCATGAAATAGGTATACAATCTTTACTTATTACT